>NC_135855.1:375000-1022500 GCF_031162955.1 Sander vitreus | reverse complement strand
ACTTAATCCTGAACTGTGTGGGCCTGCACATTCTCCCAGTCCACATGGCATCCCAGTCTAACAGTAGATGGCAGTATTTGCACACCAGTCACACAGGAGCACTGTGAGAAGCTGTGTAATTGCCTGTGTGTGACCTCAGAGGGGAACTGTAGAGAGAGCTTTTCTGATCAACTTGGCTTCCTCTTACTCATACTGAAAATATCCATCATAGCAGGCAAATGTTCCTGGAATAGCTATGATAATTCGTCTTAGGTAAGAGCATTCTGATGTTCCCAACCCAGCGTCTGCGATCAGCCTGTTCTTTCTATTTGTATCTGCTGGGACAGGGAGTTATGAATGTTGTAGACATTGGCATTAGATTTTTCCATCTTTATTTTCAGGGTTTGTTGAATGCCCGTGGCCCGAACTGGTTGTGAGATTGGCTGAGTGCAACGCAGCTCCTCTCTGTCAGCTGAGATATGAAGGTCATGCAGAGCTAATAAATGCCATTTCTAACTGCTAGACGATTTGGTTTGTTCACAGAACCCGAGCTTTCTGTTCTGCCAGCTGACAGTGGGCTCTTGCTGCCCTCCGTCCGGTTCTGGTACCTGATGTCAAATCAAGGTGTAATCACAGGTACAAAAAGAGCAACAGCCGCTGCTTTCATCTCTGAGGGGAGTCTGATGAGAAGCGTGAAAGGGCCTGAGAGTACAGAGAAATGGGCTTGGGATAAGAGGGCTGCCAGTCTGAATCCTGAAACCATCGAGGAGTTGTAAGTGATCAACTGTCTCTCCAACATCCATGGAAAACCAGTCAAGGTACCCTTGAGTATGGCACTTAACTGAGGACTTTTAATTGAGAAATAAATGTAAATGCAAGATAGATAAATGTTAAAGGGGCATTCCATCAATTCTACGTGTCAAAATCAATGTAATAGGGTTAGCTACTTTTACTGGGGAAACAGTTATAAAATGTCCTCCATGTCACTGGAGGAGCTTTGTCACGTCTCAGAAAATGATGATCCTGATCAGGATGGGTCTAACTAAAACATGCTGTTGAGTTGCATTATGGAGCGGAGGAAGGTCTGGTTAGTCCACACAGCATTCTGGGATGGGAGAAAAATGTGCTCTGGTTTATTGGCATTTCTTTAAACCAATCACAATCGTCTTGGGCGGCGCTAAGCTCCGGACAGAGCCGCTGTAAAATAGTTGTGCAAGAGAAAACTCAGATTGGACAGATAGTCTAGCTAGCTGTCTGGATTTACCCTGCAGAGATCTGAGGAGCAGTTAACCATAGTCCTCTCAAATCCACCACAACTAATGACTTACTAATTTTGAAAGTTCTCTTTTTTTGTCTCTTGTGAGTCCTCCCAACTTCATGGAAGTGTAATACGAAACCCCTTGAGTACTTTTTACAAGTTTTAAAAAAGGAAAAGAGTTATTTGTCCAAATCTTTTAATATGATCTCTCACTAGCAGTTAAAGGCGTAGTCCAGCAAAATATTATTGTACTTTCATAAAGTTAAGGGACTTGCAAGTGACACAAAAAAAAGAATGGTCAAAAACAAAGCAGCAGAGGCCAAGATGTTTAGTTCCTGTGGTTGGTCAAGCTCCAACGAAACTGTAATCTACATTTCCCATAATGCAAGTCAACGTCATTTTGTGTTAGACATCCCCTGCCTGGTGAATGCCCACCTACATCCCCTAGTTTGTAATACAGGCTCTTCATTATGAACCTTTAGTCTCCGAGTCCAAGCTGAGATAACCCTGATGGCATCACTATGACATCATTATTATTGGAATGAGTGTAACTATGTACATTGAAGTAAGTACTAAGTACCGTACTTTAGTACAAAATTGAGGTACTTGTACTTTACTTGAGTCTTTTCTTTTCATGCTACTTTCTACTTCTAATACTACATTTCAGAGAGAAATATTGTACTTTTTACTCCACTACATTCATCTGACAGCTTTAGTTACTAGTTACTTTACAAATAAAGATTTTACACACAAGAATTTGCAGTAAACTGAAATTATGATTTTAATTTTCTAGAACAATTGATACATTTTCAACAGTCTCCAAACAGACATTAGCGAGACACCTTTGCACATGTACAGTCAGTTTTATTGGTTTGTTTTATGATATTTATTTATAAGGTCAACATCAGCTATCATATACCATACAAAGGTACAGACCTGTCAGTGCCAAAACACCTGAACAGGCCGTGACAGGCAGAGGTAAAATATCACAGCTTCACTTCTGTAAAGTATCTCACCTCCTCTTCCTGCCAGAGGCTGGCCCCACACTCTACCACTTCATCCAATTAGATAGCACATGATAGCACCAGGATAACAAATGTCAAAAGAAAGGTCTTGCAGTTTTTTTGCCACTGAAAAGGGTAAAAGAGAGACAGTAAATGCAGAGAATGAGGCTTTGAGGTGGCTGATGGCCTCGTTTCAAGCCCTGCTGCAGGAAACATGTTGGATGTTACCACCCCGCTGCACTGTCCCATCCACACTGGCCTCGTTCTCACTGGGGGATTTCAAACAGATTTTAAAGCAGCCGCTGAATTTCTTTTAACCTTATTCTTGTGATCCTTTGAAGTTCAATGCATTGAGTGAGGCACTACCAGGCTGAGGGGCTCAGCTCCATTAGGATGTCCTGTGCTAATAATAGTACACTCACTTATGGGGACTATGAGGGGTACCAGCCTTCACCAAATGTATCTCCTCTTCAGTGACACTGTTGGTGGATGTAATTGTTAATTATGTTCATATATTGCATAACAATTCTTATATAAATATCTATGAAAATATACTGCACTGCTAAAATCTACACAGTTTGGCAGCAGTTTTGGCAGGGCAGTGAAAATGGGCTCAGGGCAAAAGAGCACAGTCAAACATCTCCACTTCGACCTGTCAGTGTCATCTGTGGTGTTAAACAAAAGCCTGCCTCCAGAAGACAGCAACCAGCTATAGTAAACAGGCCAGCTCTGTTTGGAGTCAATTGACTTTTAGTGGAAATGAAAGACTGCCCCACACGCCCTGCCTCATCTACTGTGTCTACACTGCAACTTTCTTTGACATTTTATGCAAATCTATGAGATTTTATGGCAGGGATGTAAGCAGGCCAGTCATCCACAGCAGCTTACAAGCCCTGTGATAAAGAAGCTTATTAAGACTCTTTATGTAAAACACAATAATGCACAGAAACATACAGGTAAAGTAGTGCGGCTCAGAGCAAGGCCCCTGGATGCCGACCGAGCTGGACCACCTTAAGCGCCTTAACCACCACCCTCCTTAGTTCCACTCTCCCAGCATGCAATGCTACCAGCACTATATTTCTTACCCTTAATCATTCAGTGACAGGCAGCTAAGCACGTACACCTTCAGCCCCATCATGCGTCACACAGCTGCACACACTGAAACAGAAGTCTGCCAAGGGAGTTTTGCCTTTTTGTTAACAACCATTCACGTGCATTCACTTACCAGTGTTGATAGTTCCTAAGCACCTAACATTAGATTCAATCGTATTGTTCTATCACACAGAAGTCCAACTACGTACATCTTACCAGCGAGTGCAAACAGTAAAAGTGTATATAGAGATATATAAAGATAAACTATTGTACAGAAGTATGGTAAGATATACCCCTACACAGCCAGTTTACACTGGCAACCACACTGCAAACAATTCCTTTCTACAAACAACACAGTCTGCTATTGACAGCAGCATGCTAGTATCAAACAAAGAATCTACCAGGGTGGAGAGAGAAAAAGGACTTGGTTAGAGCACTTAAAGCTATCACAAAAATGTAGCCACTGCAAAACAATAGCTGGCCTTTAAACAAGTAGAAAGATATATAAATGTAAACATTTAGAAATTCAATTTAATGAGCAAATTGAGCAACTCTCCATAGCAGTGTTTGAAAATAGATATTTTGATTCAACACAATTTAAAAGTTAAAGCCCCTACATTTTTATTTTTTATAACATTAAATATTCATGACTTAATAAATCAAAGTTAGACATTTTGAAAAACAACAAACTAAGCTATTATTGATTAAAAGTTTAACACTCATAAACTCAAGTAATCTGCTTTATTTAGACTGTGGGTGTGGTTTGATTGACCTCTGCTTTGATGGTAAGGAGCTTCACCACCCACTACTTCTTCCCCAGTAGCCAATTTTACAACCTCAGAACAGTATTTGTGCAATGATAGCCAAGGGCGTAACTTTGGGTTCAACATTAGGGGGGGGGGTTGAGATCTCCAACTATCTAAGGGGGTCCCGGGACATGTCTGGTCCCGGGACATTGAGAAAAGCAACAAAAACATCGGAAAAATTGTCGAAAGAAAAACTCAACGTCAAAAGGCGACAAATATCAGAAAACCATGAAAACTTTAGAAACATTTGGAAAAAAAAACCTCAGAAAAGTCAACAGAACTCAGAAAGAAGCAACAAAAACCTCCGAAAAAAGAAAGAAAAACGTAGAAGAAATGCGACAAAAATGTCAGAAAAAGCAACAAAAACATTGAAAACGCAACAGAAAATTCAGAAGAATCCCAGAATGCATTATTGAGGGGTTACAACAATCCCCCCTGTAAATTACGCCTATGATGAGAGCAGACTCTTTAACTGTAGCAGTGTAAACCGATAATGCAACAAATGCAGTAGCTGCTGCGTTGCCGAGGGCTTTCTAACAGGCAGGGGGCAGGGGGCAGACTGGAGGAGGAAATGCTGTATTTTGTGCCGACCCGTTGCCCTCGCTCATGTCTGTCCCTTCACAGAGATGTGATTTCTGTCTTTCCACTGGCTGGATAAAGATCTTCATCTCCAATCATAAGCAGACGGTCAAAGTAGAGTATATTTTCCTGGATATAAAAGCTGTGGTTCATTTGGGTTAGAGGTGAGTCCCAGCTGTTTCATCCTCAAAACCTGCCTCTACAATATTTGATGTATATTCGAGTGAGACACTGAAGCTCTACCTGCTTCATTGTAAATCACATCCCTACATAAACTTCCACACATAAACTTGTTCAGCAAAAGTTACATCCTGGTAGTTACACTTTTGCTACTATATGTAAGTAGGTGAAGAGGCAGAGGGTAGATGCTAGATCCTAGTTAGCGAACGTGGTTACAGAATGTAACTGGCATACTGCACAAGCGTCAAAACAACGAGCTAGCTATGAAGGGTTAAGTTAGGTTTGGCCTAAAAGACAGGGTTTGGTAACAGCTCATTACTTATACATTGAGTCAGGTCGTCATGTATAATGATTTATTAAGTAGATCATTGCTGCGTTTGGCCTCATATTTAATCACTATAACATTGAGTTGTAGCAGGGTTCAAATAACCATCTGTGTGTTGATGCTTGTGCAGTATGCCAGTTACATTCGGTAACCACGTTCGGTAACTACGATCTAGCATCTACCGAGGCAGAAGCCGCAGCACTCACATGATGCAGTGCTCCATAGAGAAAACATTTTCAGGCTAATATCAGTGATAAATGTGATTTTTTTCCTGGACCATGAAGTGCATATTCTTTGAATGGGTAAGCTTAATGTTGAAAAATGTGTGAATTTATGTGTGAATGTGAATTTATGAGTGGTAGATTTGTATGCAACAGAGTTATTGTACTGTGATGCGGTATCTTTAGTTGAAGCAACGCATTCAATCTTCAAACTAAATGTTACATAATTCACTTTTGGCTGTTCCTGTTTTGTGTAAATCCAACTCGAGTGAATCTGCATGTATTAGGAAAGAGTGAGAGATTGTGTGTGATGTTGTTGGGATGGAACAGTTGGAGATGGCAGACGCTCCTCCTGCTTCCTCCTGTCCCAATCTCCACTCTGCAGGAAGAAGCTTTAGTCCTCCACACCTCCGTCTATCCTTCCTTCTCGCCTTCCTCCTTCCCATCCCTTCTTCCATCCCTCCATCCAAAGCTGTGTCTCGTCATTTTTATTATGAATATATCATAGATTGTTGCATGTTTCTTTTTTCTTGCATCTCTTCTTCTGTGATTTTGTAAACTCTGCATACAGTATATATACTGTATATATATATATATATATATATATATATATATATAATGTTACAATGGATGGTTGAGTATGTGTGTAATGTAATTTTTTTGTCTTTTTTCCTTTTTTCTATTTATTTATTTTTATTTATTGATTGTTATTTCTTCTCCCTTTCTCTCCAAAGACTCATCCAACCCATCCTCCCCTTCATCCCTCTCTGCCTCACCCCCTCCAACACACCCACACAGACACACACACACACACACACACGCGCACACACACACGCGCGCACACACACACACACACACACACACACACACACACACACACACACACACACAGATCCGTTCATACTGTGTCTGGCACACAGACCTCCGGCCTGCAGGGTGAGTCCTCCTCCACTCCTCTGACTGACTGGATCTGCCACCTCCTTCGTATCCTTCCCCCGTTTCCCTGGGAGCTGTCAATCCAAAACAGACTGTTGAGTGGGTCGGGTGGGGGGAGGGAGCGGGGAGAGAATGGGTAGATGACAAATGTGGTGTTGAGGGTTGGGGGGAGAGTGTGAATGGACAGCAGGAGGGTTAAGGTCACATCCTACTGTGTGGTAAGATGGCACCGTGTCAGGACGGCCGACCCCTTCACTGACCTCAACTCCCTCCATTACTGTCATCCCCTCACAGCACTCCTTCTCTGCCTACAGGCTGTCTGATTGGCTGCTGGGGTTAGCGGTTCACCACCAACTGGAGGTGGACTGGAGCATCATCACACCTCCAGGTCAATGGTAGCATATGGAAGGGAAGGCTGGAACAAGTTCACTGGTTCAACACTGTGTATAATTTAGAGAGGAAACATATGTGTTTGATTTTAATGCAAAGTGCTGCAAACGTAGAACAACCGCTGACCCCAAATCAAATGAAACCAATCAGATGAGTGGCCTTTAAATAATTATAAATATAAAAAAGAAACCTTCACATGCATTGTGTTCATTGAATGGTGTGGATAATTTGTTGGCAGCAGCCCGTGAAGGGGCGAGTCCCCTTCCAAAGACCTTTCTGATGACGATCAACGGTCCCTGAGGGATTCCTGAATGGCTCTGCTTTGGCAGCAGCTCCCGTCCGACGTCCCCTGGGATCGGAGGGACAACAGCTGCTGCAGCAGGACCAAACATCTGGCAGAAAGGCAGGGAAGTCAAAGTCTTGTCCGGAAGGTTGTTAGTAGGGACGGTGGCACTGAGAATCATGTAAGATGGCGCTATCATCGTTAACAGAGACTGCAAACACTGCACGGCACACAACTCCCCTGACAGAGGAGTCATCTGTATCTTTCCTTCAAAGTGCTGCTGAACATTTCTGCAATGATAAAAGACACAGCGAGGAAGGCCTCAGGGACTATGTTAGACTGTGTGGCTTATTGCGCGCATGGTGGCAGCCGATGAAGACCCTTACTGCCTGCCCGTTGAACTACTGCTGCACTCTCTTTCCTGTGAGATATTCGAACCAGTCAAGAACTTCATGTATTTAAACTCTGTGGGTTGCTTCCACCTTTAGAGTCACATCTGAGTCAATAAGGCCAAGTGAGGTCATCAGTGTCATGAGAAGTAACGTGTGATTTGTTGTGAATAAAATGTGATGGCATGAGAGAGGACTTTTATAAAGCAGCTGATAGTTGATAGTGATCTGAAGGTTATGTGATCACAAAGATAAATACAAATCCAACCTGAATTTTTTTGGCCTGGATTTGACCATTTTTTCATAATCCTGCAAGTTTTCTGCACAAAATTATGAAATGTGTGGTGGCTGCCGGAGCCAAATGCAACTTATGTGCGTCATAACACAAATAGTCAAAACACAAGCAAAAAAAAGAAAAGATCTTCACCAATATGACAACACATACACAACATAAACACCCTCACCCTAAGCACAATGAATAAACAGAAATAAAAGCAAACACAAAATTGCTAGTGTGGAACATAATATCGAAAATTACATTTCAACACAACAGAATTCTGGCTCTAATCATGTCTATATAACATGAGAATAGTAGGAAAGAGACCCAGCACTTTCTTAGAGCAATGTGATGTCATGTAATGTCTTGTTTTGTCCGACCAACACTCCAAAACCAAACCAATTTAATATAATAGTGTTTGCCATTTGCCAATGATGTTTTTCTTCCTTTACTGTGTGTGTGCATTGAGCTCTCTCAGTCTGCATACAAATGAACGCTTGATGAACGAATGCTTGCCAATTTTACCAATCACTGCAGTTTAACGTATAAAAAGAATCCAAATCAGAAGTACTTTTAGAAGCCAAAGTCAAATAAAAAAGTCAAGCCAACTGTTAGGCTATGGTTCAAACCCAGCACACACAGAAAACAACCACGGACTCAGAGTGTAGAGAAACAAAAGTGATTTTAATGAAAGTTAAGTTCATCAAGTAACGAAAAAATGAAAATACTAAGTAGGTCGGCTCCGGACTGGAGAGGGACTGAGGCGGGAAGGCAGTGGAATATCCGGACGTTTCTTTTGCAGGAATCCAAACGAGGTGGTGGAAAACTGGAGGTGAAAGAGCTGGAGACACTGAACGCCACGGCAGCAGGTTGAGTGGTGTGGGTCTGAGCAGAGCACACATAAAGCACGTTAGCAGGAACAAGAGATAATAACAAGGAGACAAAACAAACGAGTTAGCTAACTGCAACTTGGGAGCCTAGTTACCGCACTGGTAGGTACAACGATCTGGCGCCGATGGAGAGCCATGCCCAGGAATAAATACTGCCAGGTGTTAGTGGAATTAGATGCAGCAGCGCAGGTAAGAATCAGTGGAAGCGCCCGCAGCTGTACGGAGGTAGATCTTCCAGCCACGCCCCTTGATCTACTTTCAGGCGAGTCTGCCATACACACCGGCAGACACCACAAACACAGTGGACACACACACACACACACACACACCGATACTGACACCACCGACAACGTGGGGACAAAACAAGGGAGGAAAGGAACCAGTTCTAATTTAATAACTTAAACTAACCATTTTTTTGTGCAGCCTAATGATGATGCTATACATGGTATAAAGAACTAAAGTTGCTTTATACCCAAAAAAGCCCACTCACACCCACTAACATCTAGCTTTTGTTTGCAGTGGGAAAGGTTACAATGGGCTTTCAGTCCCGGGACAAATGACTCTGCTGTAGACACGGGTATTTATTGGTGCTAATTTTTTGGCCTTTTCCGGTACAGTGCTGTGTTGCACGTCGCCTCCGTCGGTAACTTCTGTCATCTTGGCAACGAATCTCATCCATCTCCACCCAAGCAGCACTCGAACATGAATTTAGTCGGCATCGAGTTTCAAAAAAGAGATACCGAAAAAGTTATAATATATTTTTTATATTTATATATATATATATTATATATTTATATATAATATATATTTTTTATAGATGTAAAAAAAGAAGTAGCCTAACAACCGTAACATTTTCACTGGCTTCCATGTTGCTTTCTACTGTTTACTAACCCTATGCTGTGAGAGTAGCGTTATCTCTTTTGAGAATAGCAGAGCCAGTACGTCGTTTGTGTGTGTGTGTGTGTGTGTGTGTGTGTGTGTGTGTGTGTGTGTGTGTGTGTGTGTGTGTTCAGCGGTGAATGCAAAACGATCAGTCTGAGCAGAAGAGAGTTTAGCGAAGATGTCAAGTGAATGTACAGCAGAGCTTGCAGTTTTGTGCACTGTATCGGAAAACTGTAGCAGGAAAAGTTAAAACTTCACAGTGCGTTCATGAGGTTGAACGTGACCCAAAAGAAAAAAAACAGACATACATACTCGTCTAATGGCAATGTTGGAGTTGGAGTCCATCAGCAGTTTTTAACAGGTGTTTAAAACCCCACACATACACGCTGAGAAAGAGGGGTATCTGAGACTTGTTGGGAAAAAGACATTGCTGAGACCCTACAAGATTACAAAGATTCATTTGAACTTATTTTATGAGTAATAGTTGCGTCTATTTTACATCTCAGTTGCAATTTTTAAGTGTTATTGCAATTTTTTAATTTATCAACTCTTTATAAAAACTTTATAAAACTTGATATGCTCCGAGGTGAACCAACACATGCGAGATCTATGCGGGCAGAAAACAGCCTGGCTACGAAAAAGATCAACTCCAGGCGTTTACCCCGCCTTTGATAATGATTTCAAATACATTTTCTGGTGATGTCAGTGTCTTGTAACTTTCATCACATCATGCACTATGCATTATTATAGCTAGTCAATGCTCTCCCAGCCATTTTTATTTCATTTGCCCTTGTCAGTACTTACCCCTCTTCACTCTGATGGAGAAGTTCCACAGCAGGTTGCTGAGCATACGTTCTTAACAGAATCCCTTTTCAAATTAAATTTAAATGACCCCCTCAGCTCATAAGCAGAGGCTCTCCTGACAACTTAATTCATAATTCAGTGCTGAGCCAGGGCCTTGAGGGCCATAATGATGGCCTAAATGGAAGGGAGATGCTACTAAATGGGCTGTTTGTTTGCGCCTAAACCTCTTTATGGACGCAAGTCCACAGCTCAGCACTGTGGTGGTGAGGAGGAGAGGGGCTGATGTTAAGATGAGGTGGAAGGCCGAGTTTGCTGACCAGCTGCTACAAGTATTCAGGCAGTAGCACTAGTTGAAATTAATATTTTTTCCACAATCGGTTTTCATCACTTATTTTTGAAACCTTACTGCTGAAGACTAATGACCCTCTGACAAGTAAGTTAAAATGTTTAATATACCCAAAGGTATTAATAGATTGAACACCAGTGTTGGGAGTAACGCGTTACAAAAGTAAAGCAATTACATACATGCTGTAAGGCAGTAATATAACGCATTACTAATACAATTCCGATAATATTATACCCGTTACAATCTCAGTAACGCAAGTTAAAACACATTTTAACCCGAAATTAAGTGGTGTTTTGTTTCTTTAAGAATTCACCAACACTGTACAAGAGTAATTATACCAGACTTGATTGAGCATTTCCATTTTCTCCTACTTTATACTTCTACTTTGCTACAATTCAGAGTAAAGTATTGTAGGTTTTACTTCAATACTTATTTTATAAATTTAGTTACTTTGCAGATTCAGATTAATAATACAAAATATTAAGAATAAATAAATTGTGATGTATTAAATTAGATAAAGATGAGACTGTTGTTCCACAAGCTACCTGTCAAGTCATACTTGCACGGTTATTTTGGTGAAAGTAACTCAAAAGTACTGTAAAGCAGTAATATTGTAATATAACTAGTAATTACTCTCAAATGACGGTAAGTAGTAATCTATAATGTATTACATTTTGGAAGTAATTTGCCCAACACTGATGAACACTAGCAGACAAGCTGGAAACTGTTAGATATCTAGCAAGCTATAACTACAGTAGCTGGCAACTAAGGTACTAGTCCACACTTACAGGACAGGTATTTGTTTTGGCCTTTTGTACACACACAAACTGCGTTTTAGGTCACTGAAAAGGTAGTCTATATCCACGACGTTCCACTTCCTGGATTGCTCCGTTGATTTCACTCATTTAGACCGGATTTCCTTCCTCTTCCTTTGTGTTGGCATTCTAACCTCTGGTGGATTTGTGAGGACTATGGTTAACTGCTCCTCAGATCTCTGCAGGGTAAATCCAGACAGCTAGCTAGACTATCTGTCCTATCTGAGGTTTCTGTTGCACGACTAAAAATACTTTTGAACGTCCACATGTTCCACCAAAACAAGGTCCTTCCTGAGACTATTTGGCACCGTGGCTCTGCTCGGAGCTTAGCACCGCCCATGACGATTTGTGATTGGTTTAAAGAAATGCCAATAAACCAGAACACGTTTCTCTCCCATCCAGGAATGCTGTGTGGACTAACCAGACCTTCCTCCGCAGCACTAAACAAGTGGACCCCACTGCAGTGCTTTGGACAGAGTAACTGTGGTAATGGTAATACAATTTGAAAGAATGAATCAGTACGAAAAAAGATGTAACATTGTTTGATAGATAAATACAATTCAGGATATTTTATTCAAAGTTAGATCACATTTGGAATGTTTTATTTGACTTATTGACCTAATGTTATTTTACATTTTAATTTAGGCCTACCTCTCTTTCTGAAAGACCAGGCAAAGACAAGAAGATGAAATAAACTGTTATCTGGGGGGAAAAGTGTGTCAGCTTACTTACTCCAGTAAAAGAAAAAGAGAGATCTGGCTGCTGCTCAGGAAGAACATCACCTGCCAGTATCGAAGTTGGTGGCAGACTCACTGTTGCTGAAGCAACACAAGGTCATCTCACTTAGTGTTGACAAAACGATCATACGCTTGATGTGTTGAGACTATGAAGTAGGCCTTGAATCCAATGCTGGAATGCACTGATTCACTCTCTGGTGACTCATACCTAAGTGTGTTCTACCTTAAACATCACATAATTAGTGTATGAATTCTTGAGTTATGGCCAATAACACGTTTTGTGAGGTCCCAGTGACATTGACCTTTGACCACCAAATTCTGAGTAGTTCATCCTTAAGTCCAAGTGGACATTTGTTCTACATTTGAACCACTTGTATGCTCTGCAGGAATAGTCATAGGCAAGAATTTACCCTCCATCTGCCATATTGTTCATTGTTAAAATAACTAAAAATAACTCACCTTATACTATATAGGTTTTTCTGCAAGATAAATTGTATTTATAAAAAAACTGTTGTAGTGTATAAACCTTAGTCAACACTGCAGCACATTGACATTTTTACATTTATATTAAGGGAATGTATCAGGAGCAACAAGGTAGAGATTCAGTAATTTGCACTGGGACCACCTGGGACATTGCCTCTACTGTTCAAAAGCTAAGAGCTCTCATATCCTGAACACTCTATCTATTGCCCTTTCTATGAGAAAGTGTTAGTGACAAGATCTAATATTATCTCAATATTAGTGTATGTTGTGATTTCATGATACTAGTGATTGTCGAATTGTGATTGCGTTGGATGACATGACCTGTGTGTACTAGATTTGTACTCTAATGACAGAAAA
The DNA here is from genome assembly GCF_031162955.1 of Sander vitreus. Lineage (NCBI taxonomy): Eukaryota > Metazoa > Chordata > Actinopteri > Perciformes > Percidae > Sander > Sander vitreus. Next base: position 1,009,467 of record NC_135855.1, on the reverse strand, counting down.
GTTAGTGTTATGTTAGTTAGTTAGTTAGTTAGTTGTTTAGTTAGTTTTAAGGCACAGGCAAATGACGTTGTCCTGCCAATAGAGGCGTCAGATCAAAAAATGTTTCTACGTGTCATTCGAGAGGGCATGGACAAACAACATATTTTGTTTCATTTGGAGGACTTGTGTACAATATAAAAATGCAGGTTGTTCTAAAGTTGAGGAGTCCAACTGCATGTGGACCCAGTAAAGGGAAGCCCAACACACATCTACAGAGAGCTGCTTTTCCCTAAGGGTACAGGGCAGGTGCTTTTAAAGAGCCCGGACCACCAATGTCCTGCTGTGCCATTACCTGCTTTAACAGCAGTGATTCGTTGGTGACTCTCTCTGGCACTCTGTGATGTAGGTTTGGGAGTGAGCTCTATTAAAAAGTCATTAAAGCTGAGGGAAAGCATAGTGGGTTCTACCCTCTTGGCAAAAGGCGCCTCTGGAAATTACTCCATCCATCATAATTACACCAACCGGACACTGCCTCACAGAGGCCAAGGGACACAGACCCCCTTATGACCTCATTGAACCAGACTGAGAGCATATAGGGAGGAGGGAAGGAAGGAATGGATAAAGAGGTGGAGAAAGACAACTAAGAACAAGAAGGAGGGAAGCAGACTTCCAGTGGAGCATTAGGTGGATAGATGAAGTAAAAGGAGCAGGACGAAAAGGAGATTTCAGGGAGTGGAAGAAAAAAGGAAGGAAGGAAGGAAGGAAGGACACATTACTTTATCTGAGCACAGTTTAACTGTGAAGAAAGGCTGCTGTCATAAAACAGATGATAAAAAGAGGAACACATTTCCTCAGGATCTTACTGTGGGCTCTGTTTCTGTGAATCAGTGGCACAGGATGTGAGTGCTCAGGGTGTGGCGGCTGAGTTTTAGTAATTTTGAGGCCAGAGGCAAACAGCGTAGCTGGAAATTAGGTTGGATTTAGAGAAATACATTATCTGTGCCTCTGGCTTTAGTCACAATCAATCAGATAAGCACTTTCCTTCCTTTTAAAGTTAGAAAATGTTGTGATGTAATAGAACAGAGCATCACAAAAGCCTCTCTTGAACTAATGTCCTTGTGTAGGAGGTGCAGAATTGCCACAAGTGAATATATGGTACCTTAAATTGACTATTTAGGGCTGTTGATTATATTTGTTGCCGAGGCCGTAGGGGAACAGTTGCCCAGCGCAGGAGATTATATTAGACAAAGAGACAATCAAAGTTTGGCAGCAAGTCACAGTGTTAGCCCACACTATTGACTCCAGACTATACCAGTGCACATTGTTTAGAGAAAATAGAAACAACCTTGATGACCTGTCAGTCCATTATGGGGCTAACACAGATAAACACACACACATATTCAAATCCAGGGGAGAATTACATCGTCTTCTCTCGAGTTGGAGTTTGATTTTATTGAATCCAATATCCAGTGCCTTGTTGGATCTAATTAATTTGCAAGTAACTAAAGTTTATACAACAAAATCAATTATATGTAATCAGCTTTTGTTGGCTGAGATTTTTTCAGGGGGTGTTAAGTTACTCTTTAATAAGAGACAGCTTAATTGTCTTAAAATGTCTTCTATGCAACGCGCAGCGCAAATCAATGGACAAGAGGTTGATCCTTGCAGTTTGTGAGTTTGGTTAAAATATATAAACTATCTATCTATAGTATAGACTATATAAATCAGGACATAAACAGTAGGGCTTGCGCATGGCAGAGCATCGGCACAAGACTGGATGTAACTTGAATTGCAAACTTAGCTTTAGCTGTCAACAATAACAGTCTGTGGTTAGCAAAGACTAGGATTGCCACTATTTGTTATAAATCGACCTTTGATTAGAGAAATATGATATATTACAGTCATGTCACTGAATATTCCCATAAGGTGTATTTGTCTCCAGACAGCATGAAACTGACATGAAATTATTTTATTTATTAATACTTGCAGACCCATTTAGTCTGGTGTATGAGTAGCAGCATATTATAACTCACATAATGAATTCAACAACCTTTAATAGTAATTCATTGTGTTCTTTATGTGAGATCATCATCATCATTATCATCATCATCATCATATCCTTTAGTATTCGGAGAGCCCACTTTGCTTTTTTTGTGTTGCTGTGTGCAGCCTGCTGTCTGCCTTAATTTTGCTTGTGTGTGTGTGTGTGTGTGTGTGTGGACTGATCTTACTCCTCCATCTCTCTGTGCTCCGGAGGCTCTGAGCCTGGCAGCGCTGCCAACAGGCTGGTGGAAACATCAGCCCGGAGACACAGGAACACGCAGTGAGAGGGACTGGGGTTATTAATGATGACCGCTGGAGCTCGGTAGAATGACATAACAGGGAAACAAATAGCGTGTGAAATGCACACCTGTCCTGCTGAGTCTCGGAGGAGGGTTGAAGGTGAATTCTATGAAGATGGACGAGGAGGTGCAGGGCACTGTAGAGAAGGAGGACAAGGTGGTGGTGCAGGGAAGGAGAAGAGGGTTGTAGAGGCCAAAGGAGGAGGAGGAGGAAGACTATAAGGAGGTGAACACTGTAGAAAAAAAACACTTGAAGAGCTGAAGGGAGGAAAACAGTGCCGGAGGTGCTGTTAGTCTCTGTACAGGACGATGGGATGTAGAACACTACAGAGATAGAAGAGAGGGAGGTACAGAATATTGTTGAAGAGAAGGCGTAGGTGGAGGAAGAGAAAGCTGCAGCGGAGGCTCAGTTCAGCTGTTTTTGAGTCTGAAATAGTCATGTGTGCTTGGTCTGACAGAAAAAAGAGACAGAGAGAACGAAGAGAGAGAGAGGGAGTGAGATTCTAACCCATATTTCTATTACTATGTGGTGTCAGTGGTCAGTGTGTGAGGTTTCCTGTTGCTTAGTTACTGTATTGCAACAGCAGCGTCAGTGTCTGTGTTTGTATGTGTCATCCTCCCAGTGGTGGGTGTCTGCATGACTCTCCCACTTCTGCTGCCTTGAAACTATACTGCTGTTGACAAGAATTAGTCTTCTGACAGAGAACTTTCACCCCCGGGCCGTCCCTATAGGAGCCTTGACCGCCTTGCTACATCTTCTGCTCCAGACTGCCAGTACTGTAGAAGGAATAGCAGTGCCCAGGTGGTGTTGAGGAGCCAACATGCTCCCTGGATGAGCTGTGTGCATTGGCCCAGGTACCCTGTCATAACCCCGCCTATCAATCACCATTGGCTGACAGCCCCTGCCGTGGCTCCTGCCCTAAGGACACGTGAATCTCCCTATTCCCCTACTTCAGGATGATGGATGAGGATGGAGCGCTGAGCCCTCTGGGCTGGGGGCTCTATGGAGTGTGAAGTTGCACGGAGGTAGAGCAGGGGGGTGGGGGGGGTATTACTAAAGAATAACTTGACTCTTATTGTAAGTCTTGAAAATATTTTATTTCTTAAAATAAATGAAAAAAAGCCTTGGAGTGTGATGATTCCATTTCCCTCCAGGGTACATGAACTCATTTCAATAATGTATTTTAACTGGGTGACATAGAAATTCCACACAATTATCTATTGACCCCAACTTTCTTGATATTACCAAGTGAGCTAGAAAGACGAAAAAATAAAACCTGGTTAGCTAATAGCATGGCACACTTGATACTCCGATTCAACTGTTGGCGGTCGAGTTGCATTGTGGGTTATGTAGGCGCCTGTAAATCTGTCTATCGTGAATCTGACAGTTTTATGCTAAATCATTGGAGTACCCATATTGGCTCCAACAGCCAGATTTTCAATCCCACTGTGGTTCTCATGCTGCTCTGTGTCTGCTGGATATGCAAGGCAATCAGGCAATTTAACTCTTACGTTTATCTGACAGCTTTAGTTACTAGTTACTTTCTAATTATTACTACAAAATATAATCAACTGATAAATGATGATGTAATGTTATAGGTTAAGCCACCCAGTAGTATATAAAGTACATACAATTAACCTCACCTTTACTAGCTGCAACAATTAATTAATGTTCACACACATTAATCCAGTTATTATCCAATACAATTGTCTGATCTGCATAATGATTCCTTTTACTTTAGGTATAGTCTGCTAATACTAATGCTAATACTTTGAATGCAGATATTGTACTTGTAACTGGGTATTTTTACACTGTGGTATTGCTACTTTTACTTAAGTAAAAGATGTGAGTACTTCTCCCGCCTCTGACAAAAAACAACACATTTTTGCAGGATCATTGCTGTTTTCATTGATCCTGACAACTGTACAAATAAAATATGCAGTCCTGTGGTCACCAAGATCCCTTTCTCTTTAGCCCTTGAACACCTTGCATCAGTAAGTGTCTCATATCTGGACGATGTTGTTTTATGTCTCTATGACGTAAGGACACCTCTGTGAAAACACAAGCACTCCTGAGGGCCTTGTCTCACCGTATCTAAAAGGTTGTCTTAACAGTATGTCTGTGGTTTTTCATGGCCACTAGTTTTTAACACACTCATAAAAAAACATATGATATCTCTCCCAGAAGACACACTCTCTACATGAACAGCGGCAGCTCAGAGACTCAGTGGATGCAGTCATGCTAATAAATGTAAATGGGATGAATGGATGATTTTTGCTGCTCCTCTTTCAGCAGAGAATTGATAAGAGTAAAATTAGGGCCGTATGAGTTGATGTTGTGGCGGGCCAGCTGCAGCACTGCTCAGATTATGCAAATGTGTTTAATGCCTTATCCTCCAAACAAATAGTTGCCGCCAATATTTCCCCCTCCTTCCACAGACTCCAACTGCAGTGATGAGGATTTTCCCTGTAGACTGTTAAAAATGAGAAATACGACTTCCGGTTGCGACGCGAAGGCTCCCAGATTGCTTTTTGTTACTTTCCTTTTAAAATAATGTCTCTCTGAGCATTTCGATATAACCAACACTGCTCGACCTAGTTTAGTCAACTACGCATAAGATGAACAAATCTAAGAGTACTAAATCAACCAACAAAGTGGAAACTCCGGCTACACGTGCTGGTACGAGTGCGGCGGACAAGCTAGCATCTTTTGCAGCTAACAGCTCTCCGACATCAACGAAGGCGTCTGCAACTCCCGAGGCACCCGCGGTTGTTGTTATGGACCAACTGTCTGAAGAATTCGCCAAACAGAGAACCTCGCTAAAGGAGGATTTGTCTTTCCTGATCCAAGAGGCTATTAAACCGCTGCAGACTTCAATGGACTCACTACAATCAACAATGACCTCTTTCCAGGGCCGTCTCACCTCCGTTGAGTCTGTGGCTGGTGACAACTTTGAAAGATTAACGGTAGCTGAGGCTACCATTAAAACGCTCCAAAACCATAACCAGTCACTTCTGGATCGGATCGACAACCTCGAGAATCGGTCGCGCAGAGCTAACCTCCGTATATTAAACATCCCTGAAGGCAGCGAAGATGGCAAAGATCCCGTGAAGTTCATGTCCGAGGTTTTGATGCAAGCGATGGGCCCCGATGTTTTCCCTGCGCTGCCTGAGTTGGAGAGAGCCCACCGGACCCCGACCTCCAGATCCGGTCGGAGATCATCCCCCCGCACGTTCCTGGTCTGTTTCTCCAGATTTCAACAGAGAGAAGCTGCGTTGCGCTGGGCCAGGAATCACGAGCTCAACTACCAAGGTACCACTATAAGAGTTTACCAAGATGTCAGCGCAACGCTCGCTAAAAAGAGAGCTGCGTTTAATGGCGTTAAACAAACCTTGTACTGGAGGAACGTCAGATTCCACCTGCTATACCCGGCCCGAATGCGCGTGATGTGCGAGGAAGATGTGCTCACCTTCGACTCACCTGATGAAGCTCAGAAGTTTCTCGATCAGAAGTTCGGTAAGGAGTAAGACTATATATGTCGCGGTTTGGTCTGTGCAGCCTGGAGATGGTTAATCACCTGAGTTTTAAGACATGTAAGATCACCTCTTCAACCTATTACGTCAGCCACTGGTCTTAGGAATCAAGGTATGAACCGTATCGGTATTATGCTATATACGAGTACATATCTGGAACTCTTCTACTGTACAGACTGCTTATGTTGCCTTTCAATATTTATGTTATATATTGTTGTTATGTACACATTTTCATATATGCTCGGTTGTTCTACAGTTATTGTATTGCTCAATCATCTTATTTTTATTTTTATTTTAACACATCATAATCACTGGGAGCCTTCCCGGGCAGAAGTGTCAAAAGGAATGTATCGTCAGAAGTCTTTGGAAATAGTGTTTAGCCTGCAGCCTGCCTCGGGGAGAAGGACAAGTATAGGCTTAGTTCTAGTTTTGTTTATGTTCTGGATATGGTATAGGGTTAGGGAAAAGGACACCACCACATTTTTGCAACAAATGTTCATTTTTGTTCACTTAAGAAACGAACACAACTGTGTACTTTATCACAATCATTGCTCTAACTTATCTCTCCATACTATTCTTTTCATTTTTATTTTTTTATAGTTAAACATGATAGATGGTGCTGATGCAAAGAGGGCTGCTATACGATTCATTAGCTGGAATGTAAAAGGTTTAAATGAGCCAGAATATTTAATCACCTAAAATACTTAAAATGTGATGTTGCATTTCTACAGGAAACTCATCTACTGGTTAAAGATCAAGTCAGACTAAAAAAAGGTTGGGTGGGGAATGTATTCCATTCCAATCTCAACTCTAAAACTTGTGGAACAGCCATATTGATTCATAAAAGAATCCAGTTTAGTGCGACCACTGTCACCTCAGACCCACAAGGACAATTTGTAATGGTTTCTGGGCTTCTCTACCATAAGCCTGTGGTATTGATTAATAGCTATGCCCCAAATTGGGACAATGATAAATTTATGGGGAAAATAATTTCATTAATTCCAGATTTGAATTCACATCAATTGATATTTGGTGGTGATTTAGACTGTGAAACAAATCCAGTATTAGACCGTTCCAATTCTAAATCTACAAACCTGTCTAAAAAGGCCAAGCTATTATTAGCCTTTATGGACCAGATAGGAAGTGTTGACCCCTGGCGTTTTTTATTTCCACAAAGCAAGTCCTTTTCTTTTTTTTCCTTTGTACATCACTCATATAGCAGGATAGATTTTTTTATCGACCATACTCTTCTCCCCTTTGTCACAAACACTGAATACTCAACTATAGCTGAATCAGATCACGCCCCTGTAATTTTAGACCTTGCATTTTCTTCTTACAAATTAGAATGCCCCTCTTGGAAATTAGACAGAAATCTTTTGGCTGACTTTTTGTGAAATGATATCCCAAAAAATAGATGACTTTATAGATTCCAACAAAAAAGATGACACCTCCCCCTCTCTTCTGTGTAAAGCAGTACTTAAGGGTTTTATATCGTATTCTGCTAAAACAAATAAGATGAAAAGAATGAAACAAGAGGAGCTCATCAAAGCAATAGCTATGGTGGATTCTCAGTACTCCATCTCTCCCTCCCCTGAATTATATAAAAAGAAGCTGGACCTCCAAACACAATATGATTTGTCATCAACTGAAAATATGGAATGTCTCCTATTAAAATCACGGGGTTATGTCTATGAGCATGGCGACAAACCTGGACGGCTGTTAGCACACCAACTTAAGTGCCATGTTGTGTCTCAACAGATTCCACAAATTCGTAAAGATGATGGTGAACTAACTATTGACCCAGAGGAAATTAACGAAACATTCACCTCATTTTACTCAAATCTGTATACGTCAGAGATAACAAATGACAGCTCTGACATGGAACACTTTTTCAATAATCTCCAAGCTCCTTCTATAAAAGCAAGACATAGGGCTGAGACTGAGCTCACACTAAAACGTATAGAAATCATTAATGCGATTAAGGCAATGCAGAATGGCAAGGCGCCTGGCCCTGATGGGTACCATACAGAGTTCTATAAAAAGTTCTCTAGTAAATTAGCTACAATTCTACTTGATATGTTTAATGACTCTTTATCACATGGATCCCTTCCACAGACACTGACTGAAGCATCAATTACCCTATTGCTTAAGCCAGGTAAAGATAACACAGAATGCGGCTCATATCAACCCATCTCCCTCTTAAACTGTGACGTGAAGATCTTGGCCAAGGTTCTTGCCTTACGCTTAGATGCCACAATGCATGACGTGATCTCTGCTGACCAGACTGGTTTTATTTTGGGGTGTCATTCATTTACAAATATCCGCCGGCTATTAAATATTATTCACTCTCCTGCGCCCAGTGCGGTCCCCGAGGTGGTTATTGCGCTTGACGCAGAGAAAGCCTTTGATAGCGTAAAATGGGGATATGTATTTGCATGTTTAAAGAAATTTGGTTATGGTCCTAATTTCATCTCATGGATTAAAATCTTATATACCTCACCCAAAGCCTCAGTAATTACAAATGGTAGGTGCTCTCAGTATTTTCAACTGTCAAGAGGCACCTGTCAGGGCTGCCCTATCAGTCCACTGCTATTTGCCCTGGCCATAGAGCCCTTGTCTATTACACTCAAATCATTACCCTCATTAAGTGGAATCCAAGAGCATAGAGTATCTCTGTACGCAGATGATTTATTAATGTATGTATCGGACCCTGTTTCAAGCGCCCCCCATGTGATCCATGCTTTAAGGAGATTTGGTGCTTTTTCTGGGTACAAACTGAATTTTAGTAAAAGTGAATGTCACCCTGTTAATGACCTGGCTCTTCAAATACAAGACAATGCCCTACCATTCCAAATGTCTAGGAATGGCTTTAAATATTTGGGCATTAACATTACAAGGGACATGCAGAAGCTTTATCAGGAAAACTTCTGTCTGCTATTTGAGAAAGTCAAATCAGACCTGAACAAATGGAAGACACTTCACCTATCTTTAGCAGGAAAAGTGAATTGTACAAAAATGAATGTGCTCCCCAAATGTCTCTATCTGTTTCAGTGTATTCCACTTTATCTCCCCAAATCTTTCTTCAAATCTATTGATAAGGTCTTTATTTCATTTATATGGGGTGGGAAGAAACCTAGAATACGACTAAAACTGTTACAGAGGCCTAAACTGCAGGGTGGCTTAGCTCTTCCAAATCTGTGTCATTATTATTGGGCCTCAAATGTTCAAAAAATCTTGCACTGGCTCCACACTCCTGATACAGACTGGTGCCATTTTGAAGCTGCATCTTGCGCTTCAACTTCTCTTAAAGCCCTGGTCACCTCCAGCTTTCCCATCTCTATCTCTCAATTCATCGACAATCCTGTAGTCATAAATACCCTCAAAATATGGTTCCAACTTAGACGTAGCTTCGGGTTTAATAATCTTCTCCATCTAAGTCCCATACACAATAATCATCTTTTCCTCCCAGCTAGATTAGACTCTCTACTCTACTCTCTGGCAAAGACAAGGCATTTATAAATTTAAAGATATGTATATAAACAGTATTTTCGCTAGCTTTGATGTCTTGTCACATAAATTTGGCCTCCCTCGGTCTAGCTTGTTCCAATATTTCCAAGTCCGCCACTTCCTTCAGCATCATGATCCCAACTTTCCATATATACCATCGCTTTCTGGTTTAGACGCTCTGTTAGAAACTACTTTCATGCTTAAAGGACTTATTTCAAGAATCAACAACTGCATATCTTCTTTTAAAAATACAACTCTTGCAAAGATCAAGTCAGACTGGGTGGACGAGATGGGAGAGGACTTGGAAGAAGACATTTGGGACAGCGCTCTACAAAGAGTGAATGACAGCACTTCATGTGCCAAATGAAATATAATACAATTTAAGATCTTACATCGCATTCACTACTCCAAAGCCAGACTTGCTAGAATATACCCTAACACAGATGCAAGCTGCGACAGGTGTCGAAACACTCCTGCCGACCTAACCCATATGTTTTGGTCGGGCTCAGCCCTAGTATACTATTGGTCTGCAATCTTTAAAACAGTGTCAGAAGCTCTTAATATTGACCTACAGACCAACGCAGTAATGGCCATATTTGGTACTACAGACAGAAGATATTCTACAATAAGGAAAAGATATAAAAACATCATTGCTTTTACAACACTGCTTGCACGCAGAAGAATTTTATTACATTGGAAATCTAAAAATCCACTTAGTGTGTCTCTGTGGTTTAACGACCTAATGCAGTTCATACAGTTAGAGAAAATAAAATACACTCTCAGGGGGTCCAGGGACAAATTATTTTCGGTCTGGGATCCAGTGCTGAAATACTTGGGTAAACTTAAGACTGTGCCCACTTAGCAGCCTTCTAGCATTTACAGTTGTGTTATTCATCCATGAGAACTATAGTGTGTAGTACACAACTTCAACAATGGTGAGCCTATGTTTGTATGTGTGTGTTTTTTTTTATTTTTTTTATTATTACCTTTTTTAGTATTATCACTATTGTTATTGTTATTCTTATTATTATTGTTACTATTATCCTTTCTACTTTCTGGATAGGTGTCCTATGTGTTCTGGGAGGGGGCAATAGTTCATACAAAATGACGATGTGAGCAATGGTTCATGGTTCTTTTGTGAATGTGGTATCTATGTACATATGCTGTACTATCAGTGCTCAATAAAAAATACAGTTTAAAAAAAAAAGAAATATGAGAAACACTGTCTTCAATAGCATAATGGCCATAACACAGGCCTACAACTGGAGGTCTGCTGAACACGTTAACTGCTTCATAAATGAGCTGACTTTATTTGGACCCTATTAGACGCATCAGCCGCATGATTTAGATGGAGCGAAACTCTTAATAGCTTAATGAGCTCCTCATACAATGGCCTGCTTTACAGCTCCTCTGTCCCAGACAATGTAAAATAAAGAGGCCCTCATCAGAGAATGAGAGCTAATTGCTGTAGAGTCATATGTAATATTTTAAGCTTTTATGGAAGACATTTTCAGGCTCAGTATTATTTTGTGTAAGAGGGTAAAAATGTCAAATAGAGAAGGTTTTAGAGAGTTGAAACATTCAATGAATTATCAAAAATGAGTAACACTGTTGGCAGGGTGAAATTGGAATATTATTGTGTGTGTCACAGTGGTGCTAACAGGATGGCAAGTAAAATGAACTGCACAAATGTTAAAGTGCATTACCTGACTAATGCTGATAATCCTAATGATAATCTATAATTGTAAACATCTGTGTCCTTACAAGCTAGCAGTGATGCCAATAGTTCTCCAAAATACTATGCATCATAAAAGCATCAACATAAGTTAATTGTTCAATTAATATTGGTCTAATAAACATAGTATTATTATAATGTTGCCTACCAAGGACTTAAGTAACTGTCCTTCAGAAAAGTAGTTTAGTTAATTTCCTGTTATTGAATGAGGGTTGATTTATTTTCTATGTAATTCATTTTGAAATAAACTCTTTAAACTATTTCCTAGCCCTGAACTCTCTAGCGTCTGACTTTGATACTTAGATCTAGACTCCTTTATGTGATGCAGATAGAGAAACACGCTTTCCTACACAGGCTGCTGCTCGCTACAGAGAAAGGAACATAGAAAAATTGGAATTGACAATGACCTCCTAGATAGAAAGCATGTTGGATTGGATTTTATAGTGCATTGCCTTAGTGTGCCAGTTTCACAGATTCTCGGGTGAACAGCATTGGTGTGACGTGTAGAGAGGATTCTTTGCTTTGATTTGAGCATTGCTGTGTTAATTATATATCTACTTCAATTATTCAGGATTTAAAGGGGACAACTCTTTTGAGACTTGTTATTTGTACTACTGTGCTGCATGGCTATTGAAAAACACATTTAAAGCAGGGGAATGGTGAGAAAACAGATGATCGTTTACGTTCAAAAGTAGTTTTAGTCGTGCAACAGAAAACTCAGATTGGACAGATAGTCTAGCTAGCTGTCTGGATTTACCCTGCAGAGATCTGAGGAGCAGTTAACCATAGTCCTCACAAATCCACCGGAGGTTAGAAATCCAACACAAAGGAAGCGTTAGGTGATGGAAATCTGGCCGAAATAGTTAGCATATAGCATAATAGTTAGCATATAGCATAATTTCCGGCAGCAACGGGGCAATCCCGGAAGTGGAAGGTCGTGGATATAGACTAGGATTACTCTGACAGAACACTGTTTATGGAAACACTGGTTGTTGCGTGGGTCAAACTTGTGATGTTACAATTATAATCTTTTTATGTACTTGGTTAACCTGTTGCCCAATATGAAGAGATCTGTACACAGAGCTGAAAGACCAGATTTGTTCTAGTTGGTGCAGTAACGTATCTTGGAATGTCCACCTAACTCAGACGACTCAATCGCAGCATGCCTGCAATGCTTCATTGCCTAAACTCATATCTCATCCCAACCAGCCCTTCCATTGTTTTTTTTTTCCCTCTGCTAGTTTTCTCATTACATTCCTGACACTCCTAAGGAAATAATACAGAGCTTTTCTATTGGTCTCTGTGGAAAATTGCATTTCCTTTCATCTAGCCCTATATGTGCGTGCAGAATCCACATACAGCACTTGTCCTATCAAAATGTGTATGCACCCTCTCCCACTCCTCAGACTCCTTAAATAGGCTATTTTCTCCTCTAATGTTGTTTCCCCTTTTCTCGTCCCTTGTATTGATTGGACAAGCTTGCTGGATCAATAGATTGCTGTAGATCAGAGCGATTGCTGCTCAGGGGGGCTACCGCATCTCCTAGCATTCAACGCGGCCCCCCCTATATACCACTCAGAGAGGTTCTCATTTCTGCGCCAAGGTTATGAAATAAAGGGCTGATATAAGTTGACAGTGAGGCTTGTTTGTTTTGACCGATGAACAGGTTAACTGCAATGGCATTGTAGCAAGCCTTCCGCGAGCGCTCTGGGTCTCACCTCATTGTGGAGCAAATTACCTTGAATCTATGGTCTCTTTATTGCACTCACAAATCCTGAAAGTTGTTAGTGCCACAGGGCTGAAGAACAGAAGGGAAGATTGTATACTAATGGCCCCATGATGCCTGTGTTTCTTTTTTGATTCAGTTGAGATATCAAACCATCAATCGTTGAGCAGTATTATTAAGCCAGAAGTTCTTCCCTGCTATCGTTTTACTTACTTTTCTTTTCACTTTTTTTGACATTGGGCTGACACTGCATTCTAGTCAGAATTTTCAGTACATACCCCACAGTACCTCTACTTTAATTTCTCCGGCATTCATCTTCATCATTCAGCTAACTATTGCTTTTGTGTGTGGCTCACAGAGAGCATCCTTCACATAAAATCCTCATTTCGAGGAAGAGGCTATACAGTTGACCATACATATCAAAAATCACAAGCAGCTCCTTGACCACTGCCATATTGTCTTATCTCATAAGTTTATGAACCCATGCTAAAGTTGACTGAAAAGAGGAATACAAATTCATCTTTTGGAAATTGATCTTAATGCCTTCATTAAAAAAAGTCGGAAAAATTCAACCTTTAAGGACACCAATTTTCTTTGTAAATGAATAATGTATCGTTAATAAATACATTTTCTTCCTTAAAATACAGGGGGCACAAGTATACACACCCTTATGTTAAATTCCCATAGAGGCAGGCAGATTTTGATTTTTAAAGGCCAGTTATTTCATGGATCCAGGATACTATGTGTTGTGCTCCTGTAAAAGGGGAAAACATTAACATTAACATTAACGTTAGTACCACACTTCACCCAGCTTCGCGTGATGCAGTTAGCCTGCAGGCTACAGTAGAGCAACACGTTTACATTCAATCCGCTAAATTCACATGCTTGAGTTATCACAGTAACTAATATTTTACTCCCTTACTTCCTTACATAATTAAAACATATATACATTGATCAAACATATCACAACCTTTGTTCTTACCTGTAAAAGGGGAAAATAGAATTAACCACACGGACATGATGTTGCTTCGCTCACATCCAATGTTGTAATGGACGAGCGGATCCACACATTCCCCTACACGCAATTTTTTTTTTTTTCGTAGGGTGATAGGGGAAGACTCATCCCTGATTGGCTCGCCCTGACATTCTTACCCTCACCATAACCAATCCCACTCCTCTTGCCTACACCTAACCAACCCAACCAGAGCAGGCAACGGGTACTAGCCATTCAGGGATGACTTCCCTAATGAATATTTATGAGTCTTCCCCTACCATCCTGCAAAAGAAATGTTCGATCCCTACACAGTGCGAACAAGGTATTGGTAATCGAACACACATTAGCAACTCAACTAGTACAGGAAACAAATAGAAACTTAAGGAAACAAAGAAATACTGCAAAATGTCATTTCAAGTGCATTTTCCCCAAAAAATCGTATAGGTATCTTAGACAGCATTTTAAAAACAAATTGTCTTTTTATCCTCTTTATCTTTTAAGCCTCTTTTACATGAAAAGGTCAGAGCAATGGATTACTGATCTACAGATCATAGTGCATTTTAACTCAGTAAAGAAATGAATGACCATCTTTTTAACCAAGCAGCGCAAAGAATTACAGCATTCCCATTCAATGTATTCAAAATATCACTGTTAGGGGGGACGTCATGTGACCGACGATCGCAATGGTTGCTCAGAACTGAGGCTCCGCGCCTACCTCCACATTTTTATTAAAAAACAGGTTTATTCTTTCTTATTCAACGTCAATCATTTTATTTGTTACCACGGTGACTTAGTGGAATGCCTGCAGGTGCAAAAAAGCAGGTCTCGCTACCATTTAGCCGAGCACATAACTCTACCAACATGGCGATGACTAGCATGGCTACTGATGCTAACGCGGACCTACACATGGAGAACGTTATGGCCAAGGTCCTGGAAAAGCAACAGGATATGCTTCAATCAGTGGTCTGCTACGCAGTGAAGGAAGCGTTAGCAGAAATTGACACCTCGCTGCAATCAGGACAGAGCTTGAGAGGCAGGGAGCTATGGTACGGGACCTGGTGCAGCGACTAGACGAGACGCAGGTAGACAACAGGCAGATGAGAAACACGGTGAAAGCCTGTATTGATGATCATAAGAAATTTGAGTTTAAGCTAGCCAAAATGGACGACAGATCGAGACCCAACAATGTACGCATCATTGGACTGAAAGAGGGCAGTGAAAAAGATGTCCCAGTTGGGTTCCTGCATAATCAGCTACCGGAGTGTATCCCCTCCTTTCAGAACAGGGCTCCCGTCGAAATTGACAGGGCACACAGAATCTACGGCAAGGGTACAATGACACGTACGCAGATTTTCAGGTGTCTGAGATACCAGGACCGCCAAGCAATCCTTCAGGGGGCGAGAGAAGCACAGCGGAAAGACCTGATTCGTGATTCCAATGCAACGCTGTGCTTTAAGCCTGACTACAGTGCTTTCACCGTTCAGCGGAGCCAGGAATTTATAGTAGTACAGCGTAAGTTACATGCTAAAGGCGTCCCAAACTTTCTTCTTTAGCCGGCCACCCTGGGAGTGACGGAGGGAGAATGCTCACATTCACTACAGCCAAGGATGCGGACATGTTCTGTCGGGAGCTGGATATGGAGGATGACATGACGTCCGCGCGAGATGCTTCGCAGCCGGACCAGGCGCTGTCATCGGACCCAGAGGACGGCGAGGGGACCTCTTGTCTGGTGCTGGAGTCAAGGCTGGCGGACCCGGCCACTGCGGAGTAGCGGCGTCTGGAATACTGTCAAGTTTGACTCGAGGACACTGTATGTAAGTTTTGAAGCTAAGCTTTAAAGGAACATTTAATTAGGCTGGAAAACATGATGACCGCAGACTGTTCAATTTATAATCTATGTTTATTACTCTCACTAGGCTGGTGTGCTTTTTATATAGCCTATTTCAGAGCTTAACAGCTGGTTAAAACATAGTATGCGAGTTTGGGAACCACGCTGTAAAGAAACATTTAAATAGACTGAAACATGATGAACATTCATCCTATAATCTATGTTTACTTCTCTTACATGGCTGGTTTGTTTTTCACATAGCCTATTTCCGAACTTAATAGATGGTTGAGACCTAGTTCTAGGTTTTTGTAACATTGTTCATGTTTAACATAAGAGTTCACTAGACCTGTTTCAATTAACCTATGACTTTAGACAGGAGGTGCAGCTTTGAGCTGGAGTTTTGCGTGAGCTGCGTTTGATGCAGCCACATATCTTACAGAGAGGGAAGGGGATCTGCGGTCTCAGAGGGTTAGGGGATTTATTTTACTTTTTATTTTATTTTTTATGGTTCTACGACACTTTGCTTAGATCTAACAGTTCACCCTTTGCTACAGATTTACCAGCCAATTCTGGTAGGGTACTCGAGACATGTATACGTGTTAATTAATTTTGAGGATTGTATAACTGTGTAACTGTCTGAGGGACAGTGTTACTGGAATTTCATGTTTAGTCTATATTTTGCTAATTTCATCAGTGTTTGAATTCATACAGTAATTAAAAACATTAAAAATGTAAAAATAAGGGTTTAAAAAGGGATGTTGGATTTAAAATTGTAATACTTAAAAATATTTTTTGTTTAAATTTGTTGTTCTTTATTACAAATGCCGTTTTTGATGTTGAGGTCAAAGGTCAAATGACCAGAGTTCAGCGAAGGCCTCACCTGTTGCATTGTGGGTTAGAGGAATACAGAGAGAGAGCCAACGTGGCTGCAGAGAAAAAATGTACGGCGTCAAACAAAGATTTACGGTAATTGTGCTTTTGTATTTCAGCCTTGTCATATTTGTGTTTAATATTTGTTGTAATTTCTTTGGATTTAATGCACTTTCTGTACTGTTGTGACGCAACATTGTGGGGCCTGTCTACTTAAGGAAACGTGCTTAAGAGACTGTAAAATGACTGAAAGAAGTATATTTGACTCATTGTATTTTATGTATTTATTTTTCTTGTAACGAACGGTTTCTTACAACGAAAAGGTGGATAAATGATCAAAGGACATCTGTATGATGCGTGGCCTTATTTAATTGGACCAGTGTAATTACACTGAGCTTTCAATCCTTTCAGTTAACATCAGGGGACTGAATGGGCCGATCAAACGAGCTAAATTCCTGGACTATTTAAGAAGGAAGAACATAGACGTGGCGCTTATTCAAGAGTCACATTTACACAAAATAAATATTTCAAGGTTGCTGCTTCATCTAGTGATGACACCAAAACCAAGGGCTCCATTGTGTTACTGTCATGGAAATGCGCACTCACCGTAGACAAAAGTAGTAAAGACTTATCAGGCAGGATATCTTGTATATGTACCACGATAAGGAGTAGGAAGATAGCCTTTGTTTCGGTACATGCACCGTCTACAGATGATGAAAGTTTTTTCCTGCGCCTAACCAATGAATTGCTCTCTCTCAATGAATATTCACTAATTATAGGGGGAGACATGAATGCGGTACTAGATTTAAATCAGGAAAGATCAGGGGTCAATCACACGAATGCCCAACAACATATATTGGACATGTTTAAAACAGTTGTGGAATCCCACCATCTTACAGATATATGGAGGATGCACAACTCTACTAGCAAGGGTTACACCTTTTTTTCCACACGTCGCCTCACCCACTCCTGCATTGATTATGTGTTGTGCTCCAGATATGTTAAGAGAAAGATCTAGAAGGTGGCAATTCAATAACTCCTTTCTCCAGAAAACAGCTTTTGATGCAGAGTTTAGAGCCAAACTGGCTGAGTTTACAGGTGCTGGTCATATAATTAGAATATCATGAAAAAGTTGATTTATTTCAGTAATTCCATTCAAAATGTTAAACTTGTATAATGTATACATTCATTCCACACAGACTGATATATTTCAAGTGTTTATTTCTTTTAATTTTGATGATTATAACTGACAACTAATGAAAACCCCAAGTTCAATATCTCAGAAAATTAGAATATTGTGATAGGTTCAATATTGAAGACACCTGGTGCCACACTCTAATCAGCTAATTAACTCAAAACACCTGCAAAGGCCTTTAAATGGTCCCTCAGTCTAGTTCTGTAGGCTACACAATCATGGGGAAGACTGCTGACTTGACAGCTGTCCAAAAGACGACCATTGATACCTCGCCCAAGGAGGGCAAGACACAAAAGGTCATTGCTAAAGAGGCTGGCTGTTCACAGAGCTCTGTGTCCAAGCACATTAATAGAGAGGTGAAGGGAAGGAAAAGATGTGGTAGAAAAAAGTATACAAGCAATAGGGATAACTGCATCCTGGAGAGGATTGTGAAACCCATTCAAAAATGTGGGGGAGATTCACAAAGAGTGGACTGCAGCTGGAGTCAGTGCTTCAAGAACCACCACGCACAGACGGATGCAAGACATGGGTTTCAGCTGTCGCATTCCTTGTGTCAAGCTACTCTTGAACAAGACACAGCGTCAGAAGCATCTCGCCTGGGCTAAAGACAAAAAGGACTGGACTGCTGCTGAGTGGTCCAAAGTCATGTTTTCTGATGAAAGTAAATTTTGCATTTCCTTTGGAAATCAAGGTCCCAGAGTCTGGAGGAAGAGAGGAGAGGCACATAATCCACGTTGCTTGAAGTCCAGTGTAAAGTTTCCACAGTCAGTGATGGTTTGGGGTGCTATGTCATCTGCTGGTGTTGGTCCCCTGTGTTTTCTGAGGTCCAGGATCAACGCAGCCGTCTACCAGGAAGTTTTAGAGCACTTCATGCTTCCTGCTGCTGACCAACTTTATGGAGATGCAGATTTCATTTTCCACAGGACTTGGCACCTGCACACAGTGCCAAAGCTACCAGTACCTGATTTAAGGACCATGGTATCCCTGTTCTTAATTGGCCAGCAAACTCGCCTGACCTTAACCCTATAGAAAATCTATGGGGTATTGTGAAGAGGATGATGCGATGCGCCAGACCCAACAATGCAGAAGAGCTGAAGGCCACTATCAGAGCAACCTGGGCTCTCCTAACACCTGAGCAGTGCCACAGACTGATCCACTCCATGCCATGCCGCATTGCTGCAGTCATTCAGGCAAAAGGAGCCCCAACTAAGTATTGAGTGCTGTACATGCTCATACTTTTCATGTTCATACTTTTCAGTTGGCCAACATTTCTAAAAATCCTTTTTTGTATTGGTCTTAAGTAATATTCTAATACTGAGATACTGAATTTGGGATTTTCATTAGTTGTCAGTTATAATCATCACAATTAAAAGAAATTAACATTTGAAATATATCACTCTGTGTGTGATGAATGAATATAATATACAAATTTCACTTTTTGAATGGAAGTGAATCCAGAGCTGTTATCAACAGCATCCGCACAGACCGAGGTATCTCAACAAATCCCAAAGATATCACCATCACTTTTAAATCCTTTTATTCAAAGTTGTGAGTCCTCCTGCAACCCAGATCTGACACAGTGCCAGAAGTTCCTAAACGAGCTAAACCTGCCTCTTCTTGACCCAGAGGAGGCAGAAAAACTGGGTCAACCTATAACGTTAGAGGAACTTAAATCAGCATTAAAAACAGTTAAAAAGGGAAAACGCCAGGGTTGGATGGAATTCCATCAGAACTTCTTCTACCATACATTGACATGTTAGGACCTACCATTTTACAAACTTTAACCTCGGCCATAGAGAGGGGCACCTTTCATCAACAAATCAACACCACACTAAATTGTGTCATACCAAAAAAGGACAAAGATCTTACGGAGTGCTCAAACTACAGGCCCATCAGCCTCATTGGGACTGATATTAAGCTCTATTCCAAAGTCTTGGCACTCCACCTAGAACGCTTTATTGAGAAGCTAGTCCACTCCGACCAATCAGGTTTTATACCAAAGCGTCACGCTGTAGACAATATACGCAGATTATTCCATGTAATAGAAGAAGCCAAAAACCTTCCAACAACGGCAGCAGTTTTATCAGTGGACGTGGAAAAAGCTTTTGACCGCCTAGAGTGGAACTACTTGTGGCAAGTAATGGAGAGGCTCGGTTTGGGGGCCAACTTCATTGACATGGTGCATACTTTATATGCGAATCCCACGGCCATAGTATAAAGCCCGCTCTCTCCTATGCTATTTGCGATCTTTCTTGAACCGTTAGCCCAAGCCATAAGGCAAAATAAAATATGTAATGTCCAGATTAAATCCAATAACAGCTCAATATCGTTATTTGCAGATGATATTTTGCTGTACATCTCTGACGTTGAGGACTCTGTTCCAAAACTTCTTAAGATCTTCAATGAATTTGGCTCAATTTCCAGCTATACAATTAATTGGAATAAATCTAATCTTCTTCTATTGATTAACAGACAGGTGACATCAGCTATTAGTGGTACAATACCAACCCAAAGCAAAATTACATATTTGGGCATCACCATAAACGCATCGCTACAGCGAGTTGTCCAGGACAACGATGAAACTATATTAAGTAATGTTCAAAGGGAACTGGCCAATTGGTCTGTGCTGACAGCATCGCTACGGTCCAGGATTGCTGTTGTTAAAATGAACATAGTTCCTCGTGTGAATTTCTTAAGTACAACGATCCCCTTACCCCCACCAATACATTTCTGGAAGAAACTTGATACCGTCATTCGGCAGTATATTTGGAATAATAAACAACCTAGGCTAAAATACTCTACCCTGCAACGTTGTATGCCTATGGCTCTATTATCACCAACACATTGACCAACTTTAAACAGGTGGAGGAGCAACTACGCTATACCAATAAGTGGCATTTGAATACCCCAATATGGCACAATGCACACTTAATGTCTGGTAACAAGCCCTTTGCTTGTAACCAGTGGAGTGAGTGGAGGTATTTATACTTTAGACCAGCTATTCAATGAGAAAGGTATGTTGAGTTTTGAAGACCTGAGAGCAAGTTTTGAGGTCCCCAGGACATCCTTCTTCTCATCTTCGCTTAAGATCAGCCCTAAAATGTTATGGAGTGCCATGGGGAAACAGCACACCCAGTCATTAAATAGTTTGTTGATTTTCCTGTGAGAGGATTAGTGTCCAGGATTAATGCTAAACTGATGCAAGTGCCCATAGGAGAACTTCCAATAGTGGGAAAATGGGAGTGAGAGCTGAACCCTGAGGGGAACACAATTAATTGGGAGAGTTTGGGACAACATTTTGGGTTTTTGTTCTTGTGCAGTTTGTATTTCTCTGTTCTGTATGTTTGCATTAAAAAAAAAAACAAGACACAATAAAAAGTTGATCTAAAAATATATATATATATATATATATATATATATATATATATATATATATACACACATACATATACATACTGTATGCCCCCCTGTATTTTAAGGAAGAACATTAATTTATTTACGATACATTATTCATTCACAAAGACAATTGGTGTCCTTAAAGATTGGATTTCTCCTCATTTTTTTAATTAAGGCATTAAGATGAATTTCCAAAAGATGATTTTTTTATTTCTCTTTTTAGTCAACTTTAGCATGGCTTCATAAAATTATGAGCATCACTGTATGTTTTAGCCATAGTGACATTGCTCTAGGGATAGCAATGTCGTTCTTAGTGTTAAGGAGAAGTAAACGAGGAAGTTGGACTACCTGGTATAATTGATGGAGCAGCTACACTGTTAGCATAGCCCTGATCGATCCAAACTCCATTCAGGAAACAAGCATTTTCAAATGTTGTTTGCGTGTCGTCTTGCGGACAGAGCAGACAAAGTACCCCATGCATTTGGACTTTTTACAAATGGGCATCGTGCTGTAGTTATTTTAGCTTACTTTTGATCCATTTATTAATTTTCAATTAAAAGCAAAATCAGTACCTCAAGTAGCGCCGGAAGCAGCTGTCATCCAGACGTAACGCTATACTTCCTGGAGAAGGCAGTGAAGTTCACCGAGCTGTGAGCTCCTCCTTTACATGTCATTTATCTGATGCTTTTATCCAAAGCGACTTACAATTGCTATATGTGACAACACATACATAGCAACTAGGGGTTAAGTGTCTTGCTCAGGGACACATTGGTTGATATATCGCAGTGGGAATCGAACCTGGATCGAATGGTGGATCACCACCCACCTCCTGATGGTCCTCCTGATGTTATGGATCCAACCATGACACTGTTTTTGATTTTCCAATGTGTCTGGGACTTCCACAACAGGTACAAAGCAGAAATAGTGGTTATTTTGGCCATATTGATGAAGAAAAGAAACATAGGTGATGCCTACAGCTCTATACCAGCGCTGGTAAACACAAATCATACCAATATCATCCCACGATCAAACTTGCGCGAGTAACGCAACATGAATATTCGCTTTGTGGTCGGTGTGAACATTAATCTATAGCCTTCGCATTCCACTTCCGGGATTCCTCCGGTGCTGCAGGAAATTCCGCTGGATGCATGTATTTTCCGTTTCTTTCCACTTTCTTTGTGTTGGAATTTTAAAGTTATGAGGACTATGGTTAACTGCTCCTCAGATCTCTGCAGGGTAAATCCAGACAGCTAGTTAGACTATCTGTCCAATCTGAGTTTTCTCTCGCAAGACTATACTATATACTTTAAGTTTTCACTAATCTAGTGAAATATCTCAACATCTACTAGATGATTCAGACATTCATGATTCCCTGCTGATATATCTGAGTGACTTTGGTGATTCTCTAGAGCAGGGGTCTTCAACGATTTTTAGGCTAAGGACCTCTAACATGAAAGAGAGACGAACAGGGACCCCCTACTGCATATACTGTATAAAATTGAGTTGCATAATAAACTGGGGCTAACATGTATATACACATACCTTTTTTTCGCTGCCCTACAATACTATGCTATTAAAATAATATTTGTATACACATTCATATATCATGTTTTAAAGACAAACAAAAATGTGGAAGATCATTTGAATTTGTCCAAACAAAACTAAGGACGATAACATTAGCTCACAGCAACACTGCCTAAGTGTAACCTCTCAGAGCTGCGAGCATGGCTGTAGACCCTTCTTCATCCTGTCAAACTTGCAAATGTTAGATTTCCTTGCAATTGGAGGCTGTAGCTTTACCATATTTCTTTCATCAAAGGTTTGTAGAAAATGACATTTACCTTATTTCTTTGGTTATACACTATAGCTGTTTTAGTTCCTCCTACTCATCTTTAGCTTCTAATAATTTCCTGAGAAATAATTATTGGTGCCATTTCTTTCTCTACCTTATAACACTTTTTTTCTCTCAACTTCTTTTTATTGTAGCAAGTGTGTCGACTTATAGCAAGCACCTTTTAAAACTATCAACGCAAAAAGCCATGTTTTGTTTGCTGTATATGGACACTTTTAGTAAAACCCTTTTTCTAAGCTGGTTGATAAAAACGCATCTAACTGATGTTTTAAGTAAATAGGGCTGTTCAGTCTGGTTTTCTGCAGCTAAAGAGCATTGAGCTTTTTTATCTTTTGCAGATCTCGAGAATGTTATCCACACTTTTATCCCATGTTGTTTAAACTACTGCAACAAACTGCACTCTGGGCTAAATCAAAGGTTGCTTTCTGAGCTGCGGCTTCTCCAAAATGAAGGTAAAATGCTTTTAACAAGCTGTAAAGAGATTGAGAGCATATTCCCGTTTTAGACTTTCTCCAGCAGCTGACTGCTTAAGAACTACATTTATTTCTACATTTATAAAGTGTTCTGTTTTATTCTGGTATTATTTTAGTATTTATTCTGTTTGTATCCTCCAAGGCTCCTCTTTTTCAAAGTTCTATTTTTTATTTGAGTATTAATTTTGTGCTAGTACTGATAATCTGTGTTGTCTTTTATGATTATGTAAACCACTTGAAACATAGGATGTAAAATGTGTCTCCCTCTACCATTGCACCTGGCATTGCGGCTAATCACAACACAAATATGGCCCTCCACACACTCTTTATCAAACATGGTTTCTGTTTTGCTGTTGGCTTATAAGGTCTTATTGCATAGTGGAGTTTTTTCCCCACCACCAGTTATAACCATTATTTTTTCTAAAGGGATACTCCAAACAAAAGCCAACTCAGAAACAAGGGGGAGGGTTTAAGGGGGAGAATTTGGACAAGCATTATTGTCTGTATTATGAAAGAAAATGGTTCATTTATTGTGTTAGCCAGCATATATAACAGGCAAGTTCTTAATGAGGCTTCATCCATCTTCTTTGCTATGCAGCCTGCAACCACAGTATCCAGCACTCCAAAGGCGTGAACTGCAGCTCTGTCCATTTTAAATGACTTCTCTTCACCTGTGCTACATGCTTTGGGACATTATGCAAATGTCCTATCCCCTCGCTAGCAGCCCTGGCTGCTCTTTGCCTGTAATCAGACGTGATTATGCACTGTTGGCCGCAAACGCTTTTTCAGCAAATAAAATCACAATGACCATTCTCATATTCAAGAGTGGGAAGAGGTGAGGGCTGGGGATGGACAGGTGTAGTATATCAAACAGCCCATTACAATAGCTGCATATTTGGTTGTGTTTTTGTTGTGGCGGGGAAATGTCAAACGAAAGGAATTAAGCTAGTGAGGGGGTTTGATCATAATCAGGAGTAAATTATGCTAACAAAAAGAAACTGAACTTGGCAATTGTGGTGAGATCTCTCACTTGCTTTTCCCTCATCCACAAAATCAGCAACAAAAACACACCTGCAAAGAGCAACAGCAGACTACAGTTCTATCCTTCTTGTGTTCCTGTCTTCATGGCACCACAGAGGACTAGCTCTGGCCTCATTACAGGGAACAGATTCTGCACTGATGAAAGCCTGTTGGCCATGCAAAATATCTGGTTCAATATTTCATCCCGCCCTTACGGCAGAGAGAGAGTAAACAGCGCTCTGCAATTCCCCTGAACTCCAATCTCTTTTTCTATGCTAACATATCTGTAATTTGGTCCATTCTAATCTCTCTATTGTCCTTTTTTCTTTCTTTCTTTCCTTACTTTCTTTCTTTTAATTCTTTCTTTGGTCCTTGGAAAGTGGAGATTTTCCAGTAAATACAAAGTTTAAAATCTGATAAATTGTTTATTTTGAAACCTCAACTTTAAGGTCCTCAACATGTATTTGTTGCAAAACGCCCTCAAAACTAAACGACAGACTAGGTTGATTTCCAATGATTCCCGAAACGACATAAATGACCGTTTTTATTTACTGCTGCACAGTGGCCGTTTTAATCATGTGACCTTTCTATTTAACGTAACATGCACAGTATTGTGAAATAGAACTAGATATGTTTAGGCAACAAAAATACTTAGGGTTAGAAAATCATCAGGGATTGGACAGAGCTTTAGTGCGTAAATAGATACATTTTTTATTATTATTTTTATATTTTTGAACATACAGAACAATCAAATAAAATTGAACAAGAACAAAAAACCTCATCCACTCCCCACCCTCTGCGGTCTCGAGGAAAACAAAACAAACAAATAAGCACAAAAAAAAAAACAGAAATCCCACCTTGCCTAGTCACTCTCCTCTAGTTCTTGTGATGCTGAGGTCATTAGGACTGATACTTGTGCTGCTGCGCTTTTCCATAGGTTAATAGTTGATGATTTGGCTTTGTTAATATTTGCTGTAGAGAGCTCAAGCATAACTATGTCTAGAAAATACGTCAACCACTGTTTTATACAAAGCGAGTGGGGAGGGGGAGCCAGTGTTGAGCTATCAGCCAAACTTTCCTCTGTCTCTCAAGCAGGTGTAATTTAGAGTCATCATTAAGTAACCAAACAATCGGATCAGTAGGAATTCAATATCCTATCACATCAGATATTATTGATGTTGTTTGATTCCAGAACTCATGCACCTGTTCACACTCCCAGACCATATGCAGGAAAGTTCCAGTTTGTTCAGGTTGACAGAACGTACAATAGGGATTCGGAGTGGCTTTCGAGACGTAGCTCTTCTGAGGAGTCCAATATGTCCTATGACATATGTTGAAGTGGATCTGCTGGTGATTTGGGTTCTTGGAATAATGGAAAATGTTGTCCCAAACTGTCCCCCAATTAATTGCGTTCCCCTCAGGGCTCAGTTCTCACTCCCATTTCCTTGCTATTGGGAGTTATGGATGATTGCATCAGTTTGGCATAGATCTTAGACGCTAATCCTCTCACGGGAAAATCAACAAACCATTTAATGACTGGGTGCGGCTCAAGACTGTTTCCCCATAGTACTCCATAACATTTTAGGGCTGATCTTAAGCGCAGATACAAGAAGAACGATGTCATGGGGACCTCAAAGCTAACTCTCAGGTCTTCAAAACTCAACATACCTTTCTCATTGAATAACTGGTTTACAGTATAAATGTCTCTGTCACGCCCCTGCTTGCAAGCAAAGGGTTTGTTACCAGACATTAAGTGTGTATTGTGCCAAATTGGGGTGTCCAAATGCTACTTGTTGGTTTAGCATAGTTGCTCCTCCACCTGTTTAAAATTGGTCAATCTGTTGGTGATAATAGGGCCATAGGCTAGCATACACCTTTTTGTACACACACCTGCAAAGGCAAGGTCTTGCAGTCTTAGACTTCCAGTGAGGTTTTGCTCTATTTCTCTCCATGGGACTGTAGATGAAGGGTCCATCCCAAGGTTATTATAGTTTTGCATTTTTCATTAGTTTTTATTTTTATTTCGTTTTGACTTTTTGTTTTCAAATTCAGTTTAGTTTTAATTAGTTTTGTTTATTAGGTTTGCTAGTTTAGTTTAATTTTAATTTTTTTGAAAATGCTTAGTTTTAGTTTAGTTTTTATTAGTTTTAGACTTAGTTTTAGTCTTTTTTTGTAATATGGGTTATTTGTTGGGGGATTAAAAAAGGTCAGAAAAAGTATTGTGTAATAATAACTCATGCTGTAGCAATGCATGTATGGTGATGCCCAAATATGTAATTTTGCTTTGGGTTGGTATTGTAACTCTAATGGCTGATGCCACATGTCTGTTATTCAATAAAAGATTAGATTTATTCCAGTTAATTTTATAGCCGGAGATTGAGCCAAATTCGTTGAAGATCTTAAGAATTTTTGGAATAGAGTCCTCAAGATCAGCAATGTACAACAAAATATTGTCTGCAAATAATGATATTGAGCTGCTACTGGATTTAATCTGGATATTACAGATTTTATGTTGCCTTACGGCTAGGGCTAACAGTTCAAGAGAGATTGCAAATAGCATGGGGGAGAGCGGACATCCCTGTCGTGAGCCCCGCTTAATGGGAAACGGCTGAGAATGCAAGCCATTGGTTGAGACTATGGCCGTGGGATTCGCATATAAAGTACACACCATGTCAATGAATTTGGCTACCAAACCGAGCCTCTCCATTACTTGCCACAAGTAGTTCCATTCTAGGTGGTCAAAAGCCTTTTCCGCATCCACTGATAAAACTGCTGCTGTTGTTCGAAGGTTTTTGGCTTCTTCTGGTACATGGAATAGTCTGCGTACATTGTCTGCAGCATGCTGCTTGGGTATAAAACCTGATTGGATGGGGTGGACTAGCTCGATATCTCGATAAAGTGCTTTAAACGGAGAGACAGGACTTTGGAATAAAGCTTAATATTAGTCCCGATGAGACTGATGGGCCTGTAATTTGAACAATCCGTAGGATCTTTGCCCTTCTTTGGCATAACGGAAATCAGCGCGGTGTTGGTTTGTTGGTGGAAAGTACCCTTCTCTATGGCTGAAGTTAAAGCTTGTAAAATGGTAGGTCCTAATATGTCAAAATACTGTAGAAGACGTTCCGATGGAATCCCATCCCACCCTGGCATTTTCCCTTTTTTAACTGTTTTTAATGCTGATTTAAGTTCCTCTAACGTTATAGGTTGACCCAGTTCTTCTGCCTCCTCTGGGTCAAGAAGCGGTAGGTTTAGTTCTTTTAGGAACTTTGGGCACTGCATCTGATCTGGGTTGTAGGAGGACTCATACAACTTTGAGTAGAAGGATTGAAAAGTGCCGCTGATATCCTTAGGATTTGTTGAGATACCTCTGTCTGTGCGGATGCTGTTGATAGTAGCTCTGGATTCACGTTGCTTTAATTTCAGAGCAAGCAATTTGCTTGGTTTACAGCCGTTAAAATAGTAATTTTGCCATTCTCTGTGCATTATGAACTCAGCTCTCCTTCTTAGCAAATCATTCAGCTCTGTTTGACTTGTGACTAGAATAGTATGTGTAGATTTAGAAAAACAAGTCTGAAGAGATTACTCTAACGATTTACAGCGTTCTTCCAACTCCGCTATCCTTGCCTCTCTTTTCCTCTTCAAATTGACCGCGAAGGAGGATGTAAAATCTCTAATATATCTTTTAGTCGCCTGCCATGTATATGCAGGGTCAGAAAATGAGTCGGTATTAATTGATATAAATTCAGCCAATTTGGTTCTAAATTCTGTATCAAAAGCTGTGTTCTGGAGAAGGGAATTATTAAATTGCCATCTGCTAGACCTTTCTCCTAACATATCACAACTGAATGTGGTTATCAGTGCGTTGTGATCAGACAGAGTTGCAGGTTCTATTGCTATGTGGAACATTGCCTTAAGCTCACTGGAGCAACACATAATCAATGCGGGAGTGGATGAGGTGACGTATGGAAAAGAAGGTGTAATCCTTGCTAGTAGGATTATGCATCCTCTATATATCTGTAAAATGGTGGGATTCCACAATTGCTTTAAACATGTCCGATATATTTCTTTGCGCTTTCGTGTGATTGACCCCTGATCTATCCGGATTTAGATCTAGTACTGCATTCATGTCTCCCCCTATAATTAGTGAATATTCATTGAGAGAGAGCAATTTATTGGTTAGGCGTGGGAAAAAACTTTCATCATATGTAGCCGGTGCATGTACTGAAACAAAGGCTATTTTCCTACTACTTATCATGGTACATATATAAGATATCCTGCCTGATAAGTCTTTTGTCTACGGTGAGTGAGCATTTCCGCGACAGCAACACGATGGAGCCCTTGGTTTTGGTGTCGTCACTAGAAGAGGCAGCAACCTTGAAGTATTTATTTTGTAGACGATTTACATCTCTTTTACGTAAGTGTGACTGTTGTATAAGCGCCACGTCTATGTTTTTCCTTCTTAAATAGTCCAGGAATTTAGCTCGTTTGATCTGCCTGTTCAGCCCCCTGATGTTGACTGAAAGGATTGAAAGCACAGCCATCTTCAAAATTTACACGCATACATGTCTCAAGTACCCTACCGGATTTTGCTGACAACTCTGTGGCAAAGGGTGAACTATTAGCTCTGAGCAAGGTGTGACAAAAACATAAAAAGTAAAATAAATCCCCTAACCCTCTGAGACCGCAGACCCCCTCCCCTATCTGTAAGATGCGTGACCACATCAAACACAGTTTGCGCAAAACTCCAGCTCAAAACTGCACCTCCTGACTTAAGTCACAGGTTAATTGAAACAGGTCTAGTGAACTCTTATGTTAAACATGAGCAATGTTATAAACACCTTAGAAGTAGGTCTCAACCAGCTATTAACTACTGAAGTAGGCTATGTGCAAAAACAATTTCTGGAATAAGCTGTGTGACAAACACACCAATCAGTTTGGAGCAACAAGCAGACTATGAGTTAAACAGACCGCATTCCTCATGTTCTTTCAGTTATCTAAATGTTAACACACATAGATTGTAAACTGACCAGCCAGTATTTATTATGTATTTTCAGTCTGGTTAAGTGTCCCTTTAAAGCTTGGCTCCAAAACTTACATACCGTGTCCTCAAGATTTATCATGTTTTT
Organism: Sander vitreus; assembly: GCF_031162955.1. Classification (NCBI taxonomy): domain Eukaryota; kingdom Metazoa; phylum Chordata; class Actinopteri; order Perciformes; family Percidae; genus Sander; species Sander vitreus. The sequence goes on along the minus strand of NC_135855.1, from coordinate 979,890 downwards.
TTTTAAGCCCTGTTAAATGTCCACAAAAACATAGACTGTAGACTGAGTAGCCAGCATTCATCATTTCTTACAGTCTGGTTAAACCTTCAAAGGTTGGTTCCAAAACCTAGATACAGTGTCCTCCACTCAAACTCGGTACAGTAGCCCAAATACCGTTAGTCCACCGGTGCTGAGTCCTCCAGTCGCGGCACCGAACACAAAGTCCCACCGCCGCCCTCCGCTTCCTCTGTTGGCAACGGTCCGCGTCGCGAGGCGGGCCGTACGTGTGGCACGCCTTCCTCCACTTCCAATTCCAGCCAGAAATTACCCAACTCCGCGGCTGCAACGAAGGCGAACTCTCTCCCTCCGTGGATCGCTCCAAGGGCAGCCAGGCGAATAAACGAGTCTGAGTTGCGTTCAGTGTGTAGCTCGTGTTGTGTCTCTGTGAGCGAACACATAAGGCTTGTATCATGTGGACGCACCGACAGTGTTGTTGTCATTACTTAGAATTCCTCATGGGGGAGACAGAAAATACACACTATAGCTTTAAAATGAGTCACGTAGAACTAATAAAATGAGGGACCTAACTGTCCTGTATTTGTTCCTGCCTCCTTACTGGGAATTTGTTCCTCTTATACTTTGACACCTTAAGTTCTGGTTTGCGCTCACAATAATTACTACAGCCACGAAAGGTTGCCGGCTTACAGCAAACGTAAATATTGGCCATTGTGAGCTGCTTGCCCAATGGAACTATATGGGTTGTTTATGAGCCGGGCTTCTGCTAAATCCTCTCACTCACTCACCAAAGACGTGGTTCCTTCCCCTTACCCAGACTGACTTATCATCAAACTAATAAGACCTGTGCTTGCTTGCTAACATGTTATGCTAGCTAATGCTTAGTCCTATAAAAAATACTCAACTTCTAGGACATGTTAACCCTGAATCATTTATTTTTATCTGTGACCTTCCACTTTTGGTTAACGGTTTTGACTAAACCCTCTTTTTCTCTCATTTGCATTTACTAGTTCTACTCTCTCACATCATTTGAAAATTGACAAAGGTGAGACTGCCCCCAAAAGCTCGGTCACACCTGCATTTAAAACACTGACACTTCTGAACAAAATGTTTGCACTTTAGTTGAATTGCCATCATCAGTAAAACAAGACAAAGTTTAAATTCAATGAAATTAACGCACACATTCTCACTGTCGACAAATGGCAAAGTGGGAGGGTCTATGAAATAAATATTCATTGATGAACTGTGTTAACTAGAGATCTTCTGAGATGTTTCTGAAGATTGGTATTGGCTAAAATAAACCTAATGAATGTTGATCATTTTACTGCACTCTAATGTGTTTGTCCCCCTCAGACTGCTGTCGCAAAGCTGCTCTCTTTTAGACAGTCAGGCTCTATAGTGCAAGCTTTTTGTGAAAATTTGTTTGGGTTTAACAAAATACATGAATCCATGTATTTTGTGAGCTCTGACACAAACAAATCTGTTACTGAATCTATTATTTCTGCTCCACTCTTACTAGCAAAAAGTGCTGTAAAAAACATTCAGGCAGCAGCTTCATTTTCTGTAAGGCCTATCATGACCGTTAAGGCCTATCAACTGTTGCTGATTAATGTTAATTCTGTGAGTAGCTTGACGACGGGCCAAAATGAAACTTGGCTGTTGTCGGGTTTTGGTTCTTGCCATAAACTGGTGTCTGTACTCAGCCAAAGATCATGTGTGAGGGAAGAAACTTCACTCTGTAGCACGACTGTACAATCGCAAATAGACCAAGTATTTTTGTAATTGCAACAACTCCAACACAGTGATGTGTTTTCTCTTCAGCTGATGAAGTCACACACCATGACCAACACCTTCAATGTGTCAGACAGTGGCTGGAGTACTCGAGTCTTGGACTCGGACATGAGGTTGAGTCGCTTTTCTCTTGACTCGTGACTCAACTTGGACTCGCCACTAATGACTTGGACTTGAGGATTTATTAAATTGGATTCAAGCATTCATGAAGTAGGACATAGGATACTTTTATGTGTAAAAGGCGGTGATAGAGTACTCGAGTCCTGGACTAAGACTTGAGTCCGACTCAAGTCGATATTGTCTGAACTGAATTGTGACCTGACTTGGACTCTTCTTTGGTGACCTGGACTTGGACTTGACAGTTGGTGACTTGACTACAACACTGGTATCAGATACATATTTGATCATATTTAAACACTGCATGTGTTCTGCTGCTTCTATGTTTGTATTTTAATGTATACTAGAGGTGTGACGAGTTCTCGTCCCACGAGCACTGCCAATTTTAAAACGTGACAGTATTTCTCGTTGAGGTTATAAGTTGTCTCGGCAACTTTATTTTTATAGCACCTTTCAGGAACAAGGCAATTTAAAGTGCTTTACATAAAACATTAAATGTAAAGCAATTATAAACGGTCATGAAAATAAAATGGGATAGCCTACATATACAAGAATCAAAGTTACAGTGCAGTGTAAGAAATGAATACTTATTTGATTAATAGGTTGTAGGCACAGGTTTGGGAGGAGAGAGGGATGGGCTTTATGGAGTTGTATCTTTCAGGTTGTAGCTTTAGTGTGCGCTGGGCTGCTGTGTCATTTATGTAAATAAGTATTGGATTGGACATTAAAGGACTCGTATTTGGGTCCAAAAAAGTTGATTGAGACATCTCTAGCAACCTATTGTTCGTTTAGAGACTGAGCTTGCCCTGCAAGTTGCCACTGTGTTATCAAAATTCCAGTAATTCCAGCATAGCCTATTATAATGAGGACATGCGAATGAATCTCGCAGCTCTGGCCTGACCAGCGCTTCATACTCCCCATCATTTAGCCTTGAAAGTTGCAGCTGTGGACTAGAGGCCCAGCTAACTGCTGTGTGCAGCTGTACATGGTTGAGTTGATAATCAGTATAGGCAATACACCATCAGCAACATTGTGCTGTTATGCTGTGTTGCTGCTGCCGCAGCACACACAGCTTGACTGTAAAAATAATTCTTATTGGACTGATACCACTGATACTACCTGGAAACTGGTGTTTTCAGGACTTGTTAATCTTGTCTGTGTGTTTGTGTGCCAAAACCAGGCCTTGCTCCATCCATCATAACCCAGAGACAGAGAACATTATTACACTCGCAGCCCTGACAGCCAAACTCTACAGTATGACCAGTTTGGAGCTGGTCATATTGTTGGTTGTCAGGGTGAATTGTTGAAACACATGCTGAAGTTCTTCCAAACTGGGTCAGCAAACCAGTGAATCACCACACTGCATCTCATATACCCCCACCCACATCTTCCTCCTTATTCTAAATCACTGAAGAAACAGCCTAACTACCTTTTCTCCTTTGCTCTGATTCTTTATATATTCATAGAACATCTGTCCCAGGAATATTGTCAGGCTACTTAATGTCCTGCGTTTCTTACTTCTTGTAATATTTGTGAGCTTAAAATTGAAGCTTATTCTGTTTTGCACTCACGGGAATTAAAGCTGGGTAATAGCAAAATGCATAAAATCTAAATACCAACTCATGTCTCTAATAGTAATATTTTAAATCAGGATAAGAAAGCACCGACTGATCCCTCCTCTGAAGGTTTTATTATTGTAGTTATCAAACATCCTACAGACTCAGAATGCCAATCCGTGAGGGTTTTACAAAGAAAGCTTAACTAAACCGGAATGAATGTCAATCATTTCTGTCCCTTAGTCAAATATGAATTGCCTGTGGGGGGCCCAAAACAGGTGTGTAATCTACATAACTTAATCACCACATAATCACAGCAATTACATGCACACTAAGTTGGGGCTTGCATTTAAATCCACTGAGTATGTCACTTGTTTTGGTATCAGGCCCCACCGTGCCAAGACTTAACTGCAGTCCCAAATTTTTACATTCACATTAAGCTAATGCCCTTATCCAAAGCAACATCCCTTAAATAATGTAGAATAAACTGGTGGATCCAGAACAATACAAGCAAGTAACAATAAGATGGTCAGGGCTCATGGTCACTGAGCGCTGCGACAGTGATTCAGCATTTATGGGTATCAAAAGTGACAAACGTAAGTGTTAGATCAAAGTAATTGATTGTATGAATTAGCAGGGGCGACATGATGCCACTGTGCAGCCCAGAGGACAGGGATTCATTTGCTTGATTGTTCCTCCTAAATGGCTTATTTTGATCTTTGTCGATTACTTTTCTTCTTTCATTTTTACAAGCTTAATGTTATTTTCTCTGTGTTACGGTGATTTACCCTTATATTTTTGTTTTAATATGTTTCTGTAGGTGATGTTATATTGGATAACAATCTTAACAATTATCTAATCCACTACCTTACCTCGATATGCAGCAGAGAGGAGTTGAAAATACACATATTATAGTAACATGACAGTTGCTTAGTATTTTTATCTTTTGTGCATGAAATACATCTAATCGACGAACCCTCCTTTCCAGCACCTTGGAGTAGACTTTACCGGGGAGGCTGAGAAGTGTGATACCCCTGTAATTGGCACACACCCTCTGGTCCCCCTTTTTAAAAAGGGGAACCACCACCCCGGTCTGCCACTCCTTAGGCACCGTTCCAGACTTCCACGCAATGTTGAAGAGGCGTGTCAACCAAGACAACCCCTCCACACCCAGAGCTTTAAGCATTTCTGGACGGATCTCATCAATCCCTGGGGCTTTGCCACTGTGGAGTTGTTTAACTACCTCAGCAACTTCCACCAGGGAAATTGATGACAATCCCCCATCATCCTCCAGCTCTGCCTCTACCATAGAGGGCGTATTAGTTGGATTTAGGAGTTCCTCAAAGTGCTCCTTCCACTGCCCTATTACCTCCTCAGTTGAGGTCAACAGTGTCCCATCCTTACTGTACACAGCTTGGATGGTTCCCCAGTTCCCCCTCCTGAGGTGGCGAACGGTTTTCCAGAAGCACCTTGGTGCCGACCGAAAGTCCTTCTCCATGTCTTCTCCGAACTTCTCCCACACCCGCTGCTCTGCCTCTTTCATGGCAGAGGCTTCAGCCCTTCGGGCACTTCGGTACCTTGCAACTGCCTCTGGAGTCCTCTGGGATAACATATCCCGGAAAGACTCCTTCTTCAGCTTCCCTGCCCACCGGTGTCCACCACGGTGTTCATGGGTTACCGCCCCTTGAGGCACCTAAGACCCTAAGACCACAGCTCCTCGCTGCAGCTTCAGCAATGGAAACTTTGAACATTGTCCACTCGGGTTCAATGCCCCCAGCCTCCACAGGGATGCACGAAAAGCTCCGCCGGAGGTGTGAGTTGAAAGTCTGTCGGACAGGGGCCTCCTCCAGACGTTCCCAATTTACCCACACTACCCGTTTGGGCTTACCAGGTCTGTCCAGAGTCTTCCCCCACCCCCTGACCCAACTCACCACCAGATGGTGATCGGTTGACAGCTCCGCCCCTCTCTTCACCCGAGTGTCCAAAACATACGGCCTCAGATCAGATGAAATGATTATAAAATCGACCATTGACCTTTGGCCTAGGGTGCTCTGGTACCAAGTACACTTATGAGCATCCCTATGTTCGAACATGGTGTTCGTTATAGACAATCCATGACTAGCACAGAAGTCCAACAACAAACAACTACTCTGTTTTTAGATCAGGGAGGACATTCCTCCCAATCACGCCTCTCCATGTGTCTCCATCATTGCCCACGTGCGCGTTGAAGTCCCCCAGCAGAACTATGGAGTCCCCCACTGGAGCCCCATGCAGGACTCCACTCAAGGTCTTCAAGAAGGCCGAATACTCCGAACTCTTGTTTGGTGCATATGCACAAACAACAGTCAGAGTTTCCCACCCCACAACCCGCAGGCGTAGGGAGGCGACCCTCTCGTCCACCGGGTTAAACTCCAACATAGTGGCGCTCAGCTGGGGGCTTGCGAGTATCCCCACACCCGCCCGGCGCCTCACACCCTGGGCAACTCCGGAGAAGAAAAGAGTCCAAGCCCTATCCAGGAGTATGGTTCCAGAAACGCGACTGTGCATAGAGGTAAGCCCCACCAGATCTAACCGGTAGTGCTCCACCTCCCGCACAAGTTCTGGCTCCTTCCCCCACAGAGAGGTGACATTCCATGTCCCCAGAGCCAGCGTCTGCTGCCCGGGTCTGGTCCGTCGAGGCCCCTGACCTTCACTGCCTCCCGTGTGGCAGCGCACCCGACCCCAGCGGTTCCTCCCACAGGTGGTGGGCCCATGGGATGGAGAGATGTATGCCACGTAGCTTTTTCGGGCTATGCCCGGCCGGGCTCCGTGGCAAACCCGGCCACCAGACGCTCGCTGACGAGCCCTCCATCTGGGCCTGGCTCCAGACGGGGGCCCTGGGCTTCCTCCGGGCAGGGTCACTCCATCTCTTCCTCGGTCACTCATAGGGTTTTTGAACCATTCTTTGTCTGGCCCCTCACCTGAGACCACTTTGCCTTGGGAGACCCTACCAGGAGCACAAAGCTCCAGACAACACAGCCTTCAGGTTCATAGGGACACACAAACCTCTCCACCACGATAAGGTGATGGTTCCCGGAGAGGGACATGGCAATGCATTCTCATGAATTTTGTATATTGTACTAAAACTTATGCACAATTTGTATGATATCCTACGAAACTACACTGACTGCCAGCTGGTCACGTGACCACCGGTCATGACAGTTACGTTGAGCGGTCTGTACAGTTAAATTTAGCAGAGAAAATGTTACTGTGAGCCGACTACAGAGCACCGTGAGGGGCCCTGTTGTTTCAGAGGCCATTGCTGTTAAGTTTAGCCGACCAAAGGTGCGCGTCATGCGGAGGGGACAGTTAGGTTTAGGCACCAAAACGACTTGTTTAGATTAGAAAAAAGATTGTGGTTTGGATTAAAACACCGGTTCCCTTAGTAGTCCCAGGACACAAACACACATTTCCTAGGTGAAAGTCTTGAGTTTTCCCCGGGACACAAACTCCGCACCCCTACTTGAATATGTTGTATGACCCACCCATCCACGAGAATGTCCTCCCTATGCAGACCACAGCTCTCTTATACAGCAGCAGTCAATGTAGTGCATGCAGCAATTAATACGTGGAATACATACAAATTACAGTGCTTTTCTTTACGTAGCTATACTGTACGAATGGTTCATGAGAACAGCCTGGACATGGACACTCCTTTCTGCTAACAATCCCACAATGCAATGTGTCACATGTTTTGGATGTGGAAATTAGCAGGCGTGGGACAATTATCCCAAATAATCCTTGGTCTATTCCTGGGGTTTGTTGACAATATCAAAAATATAGAATACTGCCAGCTTTATCCTTTAATAGAGGTTAGAGGAAGCAAAGGTTTTGCAGGTGAATCAGGAGGAAGACAGGTGAAGTAGAAGAAGAGTCAATCAGGGCTTCTAATTACGTTCGCTCGAGGTTTTTAACAGCAGGTCTGCAGGTTAAACAGCAGTGTCACTCTGGAGGCTGTCAGGACACTCAGGTAGAGTTGCAGATGATAGATGAACCAGCAAATGGCTGTTAGTGGACCATTAAAGAAAGCTCATCAGCAGCACATACATTGCAGGGTCATACCCATTCCCTTATGTGTGCAGATGACAGGGAAGGCCAATAGCCTCAAACATTTGTGGCCATTAGAAAGGCTAAAATGTTGACAAACCGCTTCTGGATGATTTTTGTTTTGGCTAAAATCACGCCAATTTAAAAGTTGTACTCGATTCAATTTCCATTGACAAACATGATATCAGGCGAACAATCAATGATGGGTGATTGGTTACTATAATTTACTCCTTAGTCATCATCAGCAGCCTCCAATCAGCCAGATGGTTCTTAAAGCAGCATCCTTTTTATTCAGTGTGAAAGGAAAAGACTGTTTCTTTTTTGTTTACTGCTTGAAGCCATCTGTGTTAATCTGTACGTATGAGCAGAGTTCTGCATGGATGGTTATTACACTGTCACTGTAAAGGGCACTGGCTTATTTCATTGAATAAATTGCAGGAAGGTTAAGAAGAAACCAAACAGATGGCAACTGCATAGCTCACTGGCCCAGAGCAACACCTGTAGCTGGTTACAGCACAGGTGTGATTGATCTAGACAGGGGGTTAAGAAACGTGTTAGGAGACGGGACAGTTCTATCAATCAATACTAAATAATAGTTTAATCCCATATGGGCCAAATCTGTTTCAAGTTCCACTCTAATGGGTGCATTTTGGAGGTATTTGACATGACATTATGTGTAGATCATAATGTGGTATCACAGCAGCACACTTTGTTGTGCAGATGGAAGTCTTTTATCATGTTTATGCTCTTCATGTTGCTGATAGGGGTGGCAGGGTACTCAAGTACTGGGAGAGACAGATATCCATCACTGCACCCTGTTCCTTATCAGATTTTCTAGGCTGAATCAAATTTGGAACGTTAAACTCAAATATTGCAAACTGCTTAGGGGACTGCTGACTGTAAGGCTTGGCCTGACAAAAAGTACGTCTCCGTGGCTAAAAAATGAAAACGTATTTAATATTTCATATGCAGTGCAAGAAGCTTGCCATGAAACACAGGGCTTCTACACTAGTAACTCCTGTCGTTACCTAACATGTCATACGACATGTCATACAAGCATAGATGGGAAAGCTGGAAAAAAATAGGGCTCTGGTGAAACACATGATGAAGCTCTTCATTTTAACCTGAGGGTAAATCAAAGTTAAAGTCACAGCAATTGAATGTAACATCTAATCCCTCAATTTAATCCCAGCCTGAAGAGAGCATCAACATGCTGACAAACTAATGCTGTTTTGAGAGAATTGCGTGGAAGAAATATGCATTTGCTTAACTTAGTATTAAGGGGGATGTGAGGTGGCTGCAGGCATAGTAATCCAACAGGCAACATGTATGTGGATGGGGAGTAGAGTGTTGGCATCATTTTCTCATGTAATATCACACCCTTCACCTTCTCCTGTACTGACTGAGCAGATAAACCAACAGGTGGCTGTTTGGAGAGCAAAACAACTAATTATGTGTATGTAATAATGTGGCCATGAATTGAGTTCCCTGACAGATGAGTTAGATTAGTCATGTGTGACTTTGATATAGGAGATCATAGTTTTAACTAAACTAACAGTGTCCCAAATTACTGTTGCAAAAACAAATAAAAATGTTTTCTGATCTGACAAAGCTATAAGGACTGATTAGATTAGGCACTAAAATGACTTGGTTAAGGTTAGAGGGCCTTTGTTGTCATGTTACAAAAGTAAGTAATAAGGTTAGGGAACAATCATCATCATGGCATTTTTATTTTTATAAATTCTATTGTACATATTTATTGTACTGCACTGTGTTTATTGTTTATTGTAATCATTACCAAATTCAAATTCATTGTTTGTGTAAACATAAACAGCTGATGCTGCTGTTTTTCTTTTGAGGAAAATCTCGCTTAGCCAGACCTTAGCAGATCACAAAATGGTCATATGTTTCGTTTTGACAAATTATGCATTTTTTTAATTTAGTTTGAAGGACTTCTTAAGTGTTTGTCACAAAGGGGTTAGTGACCGGGGCTACTTTGTGCATGCACCCAAAACACACACAGAAATATTCCTGCATTGACAGCATACTGGACACTGATACTGTTAAATACAGTACCTCAATGCATAACTTAGAACATTAGTATAAACCCTGACAGGCCTTTTTAAAGATAAAGTGCTCCATGATTTTTATTTAAATTTAGCTAAATGAAGGTTAAATAGGAGGCAAGGGAGCATTTAGTCAGTAAACAAGTCATTGATTATTCCCCCTCCTCACAGGATCCTCATATATGTGTATATACTGTAGGAAATAAAACCGTTTCTTCAGTTTTCAGTTGTGAGAATATCAACACCCACACACCGTAAATGATTTTAGAGGTTATAGTATTGGTTCTAATAAGACCAAACCTTCATCTTAAAGGACAATTCCGGCACAAAACGAACCTAGGGGTTAATAACAGATGTGTACCCATTCTGTTGCTCTCTGGGACATGTTTTCATGCTAATCAAATGTGTTTGTAGCTTGAAAGATGCTAGCGCGGACCGCTGATTAGCTTACAATGCTAGTATTCGGGGCACAGGGAACGTAAAAACAAATCGCTATTTATACCACTAAAAAGGCTCAAAATATTACCAAACTTCAACGGTAGCATAATGAGGGTCCCTAAATGTTAACCAAAGCATTGAGAACGTTGTAAGTGTACAGACAGTTTATTAAATGAAGAGCTGCGGGAGCTCCGTGAAAGGGCTACGAGAGAGAGAGAGCTATCAACACAGCCTCGTACTTGGGGAAACTGGTGGTGTACCTGTGGACATTGTGAAGCTATGGCCACCAAACAGGAGTGTCTGTGTTGCACGGAGTGGGAACACCCAAGAGACGCAGTGTTTTGTAGTCTGAAGATTTCCCCTCTCTGATAAACAAGGCTGTACATGAAACTTTTTTCCATGTCCCGAAAATAAATTGGGGATGGCGACCCAGACCGGAGGGACCAGATGGACAGTTATCCACTGAGTAAGTACACTAGACAAGTTTACATCAGTGCGATTATTTCAGATATATTGAGCAAATTGCTTTAGATTTTAGTTGGCATCGCCAGCTGTAAGTCATGACTGGTTTCCGAAGTACGAGGCTCTGTTGCGGCAGAGCTCTCTCTCTCTCTCTCTCGTAGCCCTTTCACGGAGCTCCCGCAGCTCTTCATTCAATAAACTGTCTGTACACTTACAAAGTTCTCAATGCTTCGGTTAACATGTAGGGACCCTCATTATGCTACCGTTTAAGTTTGGTAATATTTTGAGCCTTTTTAGTGGTACAAAATAGCAATTTATTTTTACTTTCCCTGTGCCCCGAATACTAGGGTTGTAAGCTAATCAGCGGTCCGCGCTAGCTTCTTTCAAGCTACAAACACATTCGATTAGCATGAAAACATGTCCCAGAGAGCAACAGAGTGGGTACACATCTGTTAATAACCCCTTTATAACAAATAATTCAAAGTCAGACTAAAACTAAAATAAATCGATCAAAATGAGTCATTTTCTATGGTTGAAGAGTGGAGCATTTGTAAAATCCAGACATGTGCATACTGTAAGAAAAAACAGTGCTTCACACTACACAGTCTGTCCTCTCACTGCACACTGTCAGTCCAAATGTTCCAACAAAAAGGCTGCAGTCTCATCACTCATCACTAATTCACTTAAAATGAGACAGCCTTAGTCCAAGAAATATGATAAATGTATTTTTAAGAGTAATGATTACTGTACATTTTAAATCTAAAGTAACCAGCTAACTGCATAACCTATTCCTGTGTGCATGCCAATATATTACTATTTTCTTTCTTTTTTAAATTCATTCATTCTGTGGCATCCATTTATTTATCATCCCACACCCCTTTATTAATATTATTACATAATATCAGTCTGGTTCACATTATATCAAGTAAGCCTGGCAGCAAGCAATAATTAATCAGCAATTCTCTACTTAACCAAATTAGCTGCACCTGTGCAAACTCTGGATGTTGATATCCAAACACCAGCATTAAGAAGTCAAGCATTAACAATCAGACTGGTGGTCAGTATCCCCAGATGGAGTCTGTGCCAAAATCTAATCTTATTTTTTTCAAAATCACTTTATACAAGTAGACTAGTCTCTCCTGTCTTTTAAAGTTTTCTCGCTCTCTACCTGCTTTTCAAGAAATAAAGGACAATATCTTGAAACAGGTTGAGTAATGTGGTTTGAGTAAAACTTTGCCTCTAGTTCACCCTGAAACTGCATTGAGAAACAGGCAAAATTCAAAGGAATATGAAACTGTCTGACTCCATTAGCACATTTTTATTTTATTTTAAATGCTTTTATAAGAAAGAATGTTTGTCATCTGACACAATAATACATACGTAGTTAAGGCTGCTCTTTTGCTGCGTTGCCCATTACAAAGTTGCAGCTTACTGCATTTCCAAAAGGCTTCTTGTAAACCAACTACAAGCCATATGCACTGTGAATTTTTCAACCACAAAATGTCTGCAATGGCGCTAACTTGATCAAATTATCATATTAATATTGAACTGTAACAGGACCTTGAGGCCTTAAACATCTCCTCATATGCATTATACTGCATTTAAGCTTCACAAATGACTTTGTGATTGGACAAAACATGCTGATATGCATTTTTGTGGGGGGTGCGGAATATGATTAGTGGTTTGGTAAAGCCAGAGGGGGATAGAGATTGGTTATTTGCAATAATTACATTAAGAAAGTGATACTGGCTGACTTAAAATGGAATAAACATGAGTGCTTAATGCACCCCTACATTATGCTTCCCATCCCCCTTGCATTGTTCTTAAATAATTGGGCTTCTGAGAATTCATAATTGCTTGTTTTATTCTTGGCCTAGCTTATGAAAGATTAAAATTACTTTTAAGGCAGGCTTCTGCCTTTGTTGTTGCAGAAGTGCTTTTGTATGCCAATATCTGGGGTACTTATCAGAGAACCGGATATCTCATGAACGGGTGCTCACGTACTCATGGCTACTCTGCCAAATTTGTCAGCGTCAAATGTAACATCTAAACTCTGTTCAGACTTGCTGGGCGAGTGAAGCCCAGAGGAGCCCTTTAAAGAGGAGATCGAAGGGACCAAACGACAGAAAATAAACGGCGTGGAAAAACATGGGCTCATGATATGTCTACAGAGAAATGGTTTGCTGGCCTTGTGCCTTTTAATATCAGTTTGAATTAGAATGATATTATTGATTTCTGCAAGAGCGGCCTGACAATGTGCCTGTAGCCAGTCCTCAGAGAGTAAAGAGACAGAGGCTGAAAAAAAGGCGAAGGGACAGAGGGAGGCAGGCAGGCAGGCAGGGAGATAAAGAGGAGAAGGCAGAGGAAGACAGATATAGGGAGGGAGGGAAGAGAATAGGCAGATAGAGGGAGGGGTGGGATAAAGGAAGAGAACGAGGCAAAAGCATGAGTGAGGGTCTGCTTGCAGAAATAGAACAACTCCCCAATCAATTGTGTGTCGGTGGCCCTGCTAGGAGACTGCAGGGGATCCCTCAGCAGGAACACATAAAGGAGAGGTCGTAATAGGCCAATACATTAGATAAATGGCATTTACTGCTATGGAAACGTCTCCGACCTGGCTGGAGGTTGCCCACCGTGCTGGCAGCAGGTTTGTATTTATAGTCCTCTCCAGCACCTCGCTGTGCAATTTCTCTGCCACCCTACCACCACCATTACACACGCACGCACACACGCATGCATGCACCATCACCTCCTCCTCCTCCTCCTCCTCCTCCTCCTCGTCTTCTCTATCCTTTTTCACCTCCCTTGGTCTCAGTGATCTTACAGCCCCTCCTTTCCTACAACCGGTTCCTGGTGTCCGCAGTGTTCCAGGATGGCGCTGCAGTTGGCATGCTGGTGGACTAAGTGAGAGCATGAAAGGGAAGGAGCAGTCATGGGGGTCCAAGACAAACAAGTCAAGATTGTAACTGGCAAATTTGCGGCATGACGGACAATTGCTGAGCATTTCATTAATTAATGATCAGTTTATTCATGTGATCTCAGCACTAGTTGACGCCAGTCATGATTAACTGCCTCTAAAGCCGGAACAAATCTCTACGTGTAATGTGAAAGGTGTCACCACCCAGAATAATCACCCCACTCTGCAGTCTGCTTTAGCGTGTTTCAGCTAATTGTTTTGGTATTACAGACCAACTTTACTGTTTTGGTTCAGTCTTACTGCATTCATCAGCCTTGTTTTCAGCCGCAGGCCACCATACCGCGGTTTTTATTTAAAAAATGCTCCAATAAACCCACTGTACACGACCAGCCTAGCACCAAACGGCTAGTCACTAAAGGAAAAGGTTAGCAACTAGCTGCTGAACAAAGTTGAGCCGCTAAAATGCCAGATATTACCCTCAGGAGTTGGTGGAGACCAAAAACGGAGCTAAAAGAGAATATTGGATTTACGTTTGTCAGGCTAACTGAAACACAACTCCAAATGAATGCTAATGTTGCTTCTTGTCAGCTCAATGTTTAAATAAACAGCTATTTGCTAACATGTTCATCATATCAACATTATACAATGTCAAGGTTGTGTTTACAGCTTGTTGCAATGCGCCCTAGGTGAAAAAATAGGTCCCAGTAAAAGAAAAGGTTGTTTCTGATTACAATGCATGCAATGCCTTATCTCACATAAGGTAACATTTATAAACTCAAATGATCTCACATCTCGCTTTGGGAAACAAAGTGGGTAAACAATGAAATCTTGCCTCCTCCATCCCGACACACTTATTACAACCCCATATGATAGGCATTTGAATTGGTTTTTGATAAGTAAAGAACATTTTAAATTAAGCTGTGATGGTTTAGGATTTAAGATGTGATTCAAGCCTCTCTGAGCATTGACGTCACAGGACAGGGTGATTGTGTGTTTTAATAGTGAACAGATTTATAGAGATAAATGGTCTTACAGTCTGACCCCTGGACTTACATGGCTCCATGGTGCCATAGCAAAAAAACACAAAAAAATCTGCTGGGTGAGGACTGCTGGTGGCTTCTGGTAAAATAAATGATGGGGTACACAGCCAACAGGTGACTGATCTGATACTGATTAGTGTTACAGAAGGAAGATTGGGAAAATGATGGCAGGAATGCTTACAGTCTGCATTTTTAATTTCCGTAGCTGGCTTTAATGTGGTTCCCGGAGTCAGTAATACAATGACATTTTCATTTAAAATAAAGATGCTCCTTTGTCTGTTTCCACTGTTCCCATTTATCCTGATTCCTTCATTTCAGCTTTACTGACACCTTAAAAGATTTCTGAATGTATTGTGTACAAAAACACCTCCTCCTCCACACTCTTTACTTCCTATTGGCGGATGAATAATTAATTCCGTATTCAAAGGAAAAGGGCAAGCAGGCTCACAATATTGTCTATGAACAAGTACTTATAACCCACAGACCATTGTCACGTTCATGTCTCCCAGGGGAACAATTCCAACACAATTTACTGAGCATGAACATTAGACTGTCAGAACCAGGCCAGAGCCCCTGCCTTCCCAACACAACAACTCTGGACAACTAATGCACAGGGGAAGAGAAGACTTTGCTTTCAGGTAATGGCTCTTAGCGACGCCTATTCATTTAACAGAGTGTCTGAACAATAGAGCTCTACGTAATGCATCTGCTTTACACATCCTGCATTATTTATGAGTGTAGAACAGCTTTATATTCAGAATGGGATAAAAGCTTAAAGGTTGTTGGAGGACTTGTTTTTATTCAACTCGATGCATTCAGAATAATGGTAAAATTCTAAAGGGAGACTGATTAAAAGCTACAAGAACCAACTTTTTCATAGTATAGTAGCTATTAATAAATTATAATATCTAATGTTATATTGTAATAATTCTGTGCCTGTCTCCCTAAATCATTCTATTTGCATAAAGGTGTCAGTATGCCCGAAACGAACCACTTAACACGACGTGTCGTCTGACTGTGTGTGAAGGCAAAAGTGTTCAAAACAGTCACCCTCGTTAGCGCCATAGAGTAGGGGATATACGACAATCAATGTTCAAATGGGGATAACAGCACACCCTTTAGGACATTGGGCTTCATTCACCAAACATTCTTAAAAACTATTTTTAGAAAAAACTTGGCCCAATGTTTCCTCTGAGGCATTCATACTGTAGTGTTGCATTCGGTTGTTTAGAACGAAAGAGAAGTAGTTGAGGGAAATATTAAGAGAGCTTGAGAGAGAAGTTCAAACCCTAATTTGCCTCTCACCTTTGCACACCTGGCCAAAGCTGCGTGAAGTAGGCAAGCTTTTTGGATTCTCTGTTTCGGAAAGTTACAGAAATTGTCGGATGCAGCCCCCCCTGATTTCTGCCAGATGCCTGGCCAACCAACAAGCAATTGGTTGAGGCATATTGACACCTTACCTTTTGCCATTCACAAAGAAGTTTTGATTCACATGTAGAACAAAGGAAAGTGTTACCATTGTCTAGTTACTGCCTAACCAAACCAGCATTTGCATCAAATGTCAATGGAATAGTTTAAAAGTTAAGTGTCTTTTCAATATTGTGCTCTTATAACACTGCAATATGATTCTTGTCCAGTCTATGCACCACCTGTCTATACTTGTATATCACATTGCACTTTTCTGCTTTTTTTTGCACTTCTGGTTGGATGCAAACTGGATTTCACTGTCTTTGTACTTGTACTCTGCACAATGACAATAAAGTTGAATCTAATCTAATATAATAATGGTCTTGACATTTTTTAGAACATGCCATTTGTTGGTGTCATGGCTAGGACTGATCTGGGTCTCGACTTCAAAGGAGACTTCCAGTTACTGATGAGAGAACACACAAAAATGCTAAACGTGGGGCAGAAAATATTTCATATAATGAACTGTAGCATTTCTTATTGTCTTCACTATTGGAGCAAGCAATCTGCAGCTGCTCAAATTTAACATCTAACCAAAACTTCTAGGATTATGTGTAGAAATGACCAGCAGATAATGGAAGGGGACATTGCAAAGCAAGTGTTTACTCCTAAGATACTGTAATGTCTCACCAGCATCAGCCATGTTTCCTGCTATCCCATGCAACAGTGTTTGTTATCAGCCTCAGCTAATTGAGTGGGTTTAAATTCCCAGCTATGGAGGAGTGTAGTACAGGTATGCGCTGCCAAGATATATAATAAAAAAAGCAAAAAATAAGTTTTGGCATCACTTGATCAATTGAAAACTCACTTTTTAAGGCCACCTTTCAATCTTTCAATTGTGTGAACGAAGCCTGTACTCTTTGTGAAAGTGCTCTCTCTCTTACACAATAGTCACATCCATACACACTGCCATACTTCCGTTCATCCAAGTTGTAATATACAGATATAACCTTAAAACTACTTACAAGAATAAAATGGGCAGTTGCACAGCATCGATTGGACGATTGCACACATATTCAGAGAGAGAGAATGCACTTCTTGAGCTGTTGGTTTTCTGATGTTCTAGATGAGGAGGAAAAACCAAAACAAAATTCTAGGTTTTACCCAGATAACTTAGTAAACTTGCTCTGTGTAATGCACTTAAGTCTCTCCAATTCCACTAAGCCAAACATTACAAACTCATGTTGTGTGGACAGCTGTTACACAGGATTATGACAGTTAAATCAGCATTTTGGTGTATTAAGACCATGTTCACTGGTCAGCTGCATGGAATAGATTATATTATCAGCCATGCCAACAGTGTGGCTCCAGGGATCGCAATGTCAGTTGGTTGGTTGCTCCACTACTTTAGTCCGGACTGAAAATTGTCAATTTCCCGACCAGCGCTCAAGTCATTTAAATAACAAATGCACTGTGTGCCCATGGCCATGCTGGTCTTACAGGGAGGTGTGTTCAGGTGCATTCTTGGCGCATTGCTATCTTCAGGCAGCGGAAAGTGATCGCACTATTGACCAAATACCTGTGCTAAAATCAATAACGCAGCAATTCATTGTTATTGTAACAGCATATTAGTAAAATGTGCGCACACACTATGCTTGTTACACACACAGGGATGCGCAGCAGCTAAGAAATAGTATTCTGGAGTTTTGGTGGCATAGTGCTCGTGCCATATTTGATCTGCTCATGCACTTTCACTTCACGCACAAGCAGTTCAGTTTTGTCTCCTGAAAATCTCTCCTTCCTGCTCAGCAAATCCTCCATCATAACAGCAATGCTCCAAGGTCCAAACGCGCCTGGCTTTTAAAGGGAATGGGAGATGATCTCTGATTGTTTTATTGCATGTTACGCCTGAAACACACCTATGAATTAATTAAGACAACTAAGTACAACCCTTTTGAACCATGCGCCCGGTGCACTGACCCTTTTTTCCGCCATTAAATTAGCAAAAGTGGATTTGTACACGCCCTAAATGCACCTGCACCAGGCGCATCACGTCGTGCGCTTAGAGCCCCATATCTCTTAACTTTTCCTCAAGCGCCATCATAATATTGTCATTTTTGGTTTTTGGTGAAATATCTTAACAACTATCATTGCCACTACTGCAAAACTTATTTTCTCATCAGCTGTACTTTTTTTTTTAGTGCTCAAAGGAGAGATGTATCTAATGTGCCAATGTTAAAATTTAGCTCATAGGACCGCTGTATCTAAAATTTATTAGGAGCATGTTAGCATGCCACTGTTAGCATTTAGCTCAAGGGAGAGCTGTATTTAAAATCATATAAATATTTGGATGCAGACGTTAGCATTTAGCTCAAAGGACAGCTGTAGGCCTATCTAAATACAACCTCACAGAGCAACTAGCATGGCTGTAGACGCCTTTGTCCACTGGAGTAGTATCCTGCTCCAGTTCTTTTCGTATATTATTGCCACCACCTGCAAAACTTCACAGGATATTGTGCTGGGGAGAGACGTGTATGAGGCTTATGGTGTAATGTTACTGGCGTGTCAGGATTTCTCCCGATCTTGCTGATACAGCTCCGTCACTGCAAGCAACCCAACCACTATTTTTGTGGTCTCTACATGGCATCTCTGTTGTCCTAACGTGGTTACAACTTTGAGGAGGTGCACGTCAGCTGGAGCCTCAGCATGTACTGTACTGTGCAACACGCTGACGCACATGTATAAATCCAGCCCAACACACACATACAGGAATGGAGAAATAAACATGCACTAACACACATAAAGCTGGCATCTATTTATGTGTTTGTCAGTACAGATGGGGATGTGGGAGTGATTAAAAGAGGCGTGCGTGTATGTGTTAGAGGGGTGATGGTGGGGGTAATTGTCAGGCTGCTGGTAAATCCTGTCCTCTATAACCTCTCACTTCCACCTTTATCATCACCTCTCAGCTTCCAGCTGAGTGTGTCCAGGTATGTGTTTTACAGTGTTAATAAAATGTCACACACATAGGCTACAGCTTTCTGTATATTCATGCACTCAGAGATAACAGAATAAATAGCAAAGACGGGTAATACAGACACATATTAGATATGTTAAGGTTCAGATAAACATGCATCCCATTAGAATGAACATGTACATTCTGTATGAATGTACGAATCATGTTTTTGCCCAATATGTGTTTGTGTTGCACTGCATACAGCAGTCTCCTTTAACCTAAATTGCAAGGCCGACTTCAGGCTCAAAACCTTATTGTGTCTGACAGAGAGTTAATCACAACACAATACAAGAAGAGCGTAAACATTACAATGCTGCAAACAGGAACAGAGTCCAAGCTGAAATTGGGTCAAATTATTGAACACTGTGTAAGCTTGTTTCATCATTTTGGAGAGTGTTTTATTTCTCAAATATGAAACATTTTGCTGAAAGTAAATTAAATTAGCAAATAACCCTAACTCTTAAAGGAACACGCCGACTTATTGGGACTTTAGCTTATTCACCGTATCCCCCAGAGTTAGATTTGTACAGTCACAGGGTGTACAAATAACAAGGTCACATGACACACAGCCGTCTATCTAACCATATACAAACTGGGAACTATATTCTCAGAAAGACGAAGCACTGCTACTTCTGATACTTGGGCGGAGTGATTTGCTCGCAGCACCTGAAGCCCCGTGGTGAGGAGCACAGAGTTCGCCTGGAGTTCGCTCAGAGTTGGAGTAATAGAGTCAACAATTACTAGATAGTAAAAGCATATTGACCTTGTTATTTGTACACGCTGTGACTATACAAATCACAACATGTAAATAGGAACATGTTGGCGTTATTTTGTCACTTATTGGGAGCAGTAGGCTAGATGGAACCGGTTACCTCCAGGATCTGTGCTAAGCTAGGTTAGCGTTGGGGGCATCAGACAGAGTTACAACACGCACGGAGATGAGAAGGGTATGTGTGGACTTATCTAACTCTGGGGGTTACGGTGAATAAGCTAAAGTCCCAATAAGTCGGCACTCAAATGTATAAAACAAAAAAAAGACACACAAGACCACAAACAAACAAAAAACTACAGCTATTCTGAAATTCCAGACCCCATTCTGATGCCTGTTGGCCAGTAACCTTTCCCCCCATACCTCATTTCTTTCATTAGTGTCCTGTATCATAACCAACAACAACAACAAACTCCATCAGCAGCGAATTTTGTTTGATATCAGTGTATAACACTACTTGCTTTGGAGACATCGATACGTGCTTTACATAGCTATACCGTCCTGTATCACACAGGGACGTAGGAGGAAACCCAGCAGCTGATCCACTTTCTGGGCTGAAAACGAGCAGAAGTTTCTGCGTTCATGTTGTAGCCATTCATTATTGTATTGGTACTGTATTATTGTAAACATGTGTAATTCATTCCTGTTCATGCACCTGTACATTGTTGTTGGTTATGATACAGGACATTAATGAAAGAAATGGGGTATGGAGGGACAGTTACTGGCCAACAGGCATCAGAATGGGGTCTGGAATTTCAGAATAGCTGTAGTTTTTTGTTTGTTTGTGGTCTTGTGTGTCTTTTTTTAGTTTTATACATTTGAGTGCCTTTTTTATGTGTGTGACATGTAAGTTATGGTTCTAATAGTGTAATAATGTTTACTTTATCGGGCAATAAAGACAGCTTTTTGTTAACAAAGAAAATGAACATTTAAAACAGTGATAACTGAAACAGATATACAACACACCATGCAGTGTGTATACAAATATTTATTGCAAACAGACCTAAGTATGTATGATGATGTAACCAAGTGGCGTCTCATTTCATAGGGGTATGTTTTCACCCCTACCCCTTACCACTCGTTTTCAAGGGCTAGGGGTAAACTAAGGGGTAGGGGTAAGGGTTAGGGGTAAGACAGAGAAATGGGATTCAGCCTAAATCAATTGAGATAAACAGCAGGTCCATGTCAAGTTTGTTGTAGTTTTCCAAATAAAATAATTGGTTAGAAACTACAAGACAGTCTTAACAGAATTGATATGACACATGATGATCTTACTGACAAGATTGAATAGCTTAAGTGATGCTAGACCATCTACAGTAGAACATAAGCCCCTTACAGACACGCCCCTTGTTAGGTCAAATATCTCAAATTAGCGCCTGAGTCACCTTTTATGTAAAAGTCATGATGGCAATCTTACTTAATGAACACTTTGACAATTTTGCCATCAGATTAACATAACATAGGATAAATGCATAAATAAAGATTAAATGCATAACTAGTTAGTCTTATTAGGAGCACTGGAGTAAATATAACTTAATTATCATCTATTACTGTATGTACAAAGAGATGAGACGATTTTAAAGGTACCCCGCTGTGTGTTCTTGTAAATAAATAAGTGTTTACAGTCAGTGTTTCTCACCATGAAGCATTGTGTGTGTCTCCTTGCGCTGTTAGAAACGTTGAGTACATTTCCTTCCTCATAAAACCTTTGCAAAGCTGATTTTGTTTTAAACATTTTAAATTGTGTGTGTTTGCTTGATAGCAGACTTCTTCTGCTATGTTTCTTTGCGTGTTACCGC
This sequence comes from Sander vitreus, assembly GCF_031162955.1. Taxonomy (NCBI): domain Eukaryota; kingdom Metazoa; phylum Chordata; class Actinopteri; order Perciformes; family Percidae; genus Sander; species Sander vitreus. The sequence goes on along the minus strand of NC_135855.1, from coordinate 958,432 downwards.
TGGCAACTGTCGAACAGTCAAACAGTGAAACTGACGGCAGGATGTGACTTGTGACACCCACGTACTTGTGCACATGCATAATACCAACAAAATTAGGAATAATCCATAATAACATTACTTTATAGCTCTGCTGTTGGTCAGAAACTCCACAGGGTAGCTTGAAGCTGATGATAAGATTTTTGTCATGTCAGATCAGTCTTTAAAAATGTGCGGGGGAAAAAACCACATTAACCATCAGACCATCAGACAGCACTGTCAGATATTATGAAATGGAATTAAAATGATTAAATTGGTCTCAACACTTAATAAGAGATTCACACCACAAGTGGGGCAATAATTAAGGCCTCAATTACAAATATCACTATCAAGTAAATACTTTTCTTGATCATTACTATCCAACTCCAGCAATGCTGTTCTCCAGCAATGCCACCGCTCCCTCTGTCACATCAGATGCTAAGTATTATGAGAGTATCGTGGCTCCTTCTGTAATGGCCCTGTCACGTGTGAATAAAGAGGTGAGGAACATTTACATTACCTATGTCTGAATGACAAAACGCTATCACTTAAACAGATAAATGGAGCCAGCGATGTAATGAATTTCATGTCTAAAAGGGGCTACACAGAAATATGTGAAAGAGATAATATATGGCATGAGAGATGCACTGTGCCATATATCTCTGACATATCCATATATAACTAAAATGTGTCTTATACTATACTATGAATAGCAAACAATGTCTCAATTATTATTTATTATTCAAATTCCTTCAGTCACTTAATATGATTACTGTATCTTAAATGGAATGAAAATTTTACTCACTATATATATTTTACACATCAACATTTAAAGGGGTTGTTAGTTCCATAAACCTTGGCTTTGGGCCATAAATCAAACCTAAAAAGAATATCACTTGCCAATGGACAGGTACTATGCTATATCTCATTGTGTGTGTGTGTTCTTTAGTAAGTATGTCATTTGAAAGCTAAAAATCCTCACTATTATTATATAAATTATAACATTTTCTGTATCACTGATGCTAATTGTATAATTAGACTGTGCTTAAACATCTGCATTAGACGCACTGCTACACTGCAGTGATTGAAAATATATAATGGCGTAAAATATAACAGTGCATAGCAGCGGTGAGTCACTGACTGGATTGAAAGATTTTCAAGCATTTTTACAATTGCAAAGGGGTTAACTACAGGGTTAAACAAAAAAAATCGGTTTTAAAAATGAGAGATGTTGAGTGCTAACAGCAGCTGATGTGCACCCTGTCTCTATTTGCAAGGTGCTGTAGGCCGATGAATAATTGAAACTGTGGATGTACAGCCACACAGTGTAGCACTGGGCTGGCTGTGATGAAGCCTGGCTGAACAAACCAAGAACAGCAGGAGTGTTTTAGCAGGCTGGCTGCCGCTCTGTGATGCCACCTCTAGTCTGGCAGGGACAGATTGCTGTGTAACGAGCCTCATTAGAACACAACTCCATCACCACACCAAAGGCTTCCCTTTTTATACCAGTAGTGGAATCACAATCTTTGGGATATTTCAGCACCGACTCTGTCCCCAAAACCTTTACATCTCCCTCTCTGGGAGCAGGAGGAGGCATAGTCAAAGTTTTGGGCCATTTTTAGATCTCTGTGGCTGAGTAGCGGAGGCGGGCGCTGATTAATACAGAATTATGATAATGATCCGGAGGATGGGTAAAGGGCAGATGAGGCTTCTTATTATCTCCCTCCTCTCAGGTAATGATGGATCCGGGCTCTGCTGCTCTCTGACTTTGGGAAAGGGACAGAGACAGGCTTTTTCATAATGTCAAGTCAGCAGGCTTCAAATCAGGAGGATGTTTTTGGGGTTTTGATTTTTTTGTCTGGGCTGACGCCAGTGTCAATTCGGAGTTTGACCTCATTTCCACCTGATCTCCCCCAAACACACACATGCACCTTCTCCTCTGTTCTGCATTACTCTAATTGGAGCTCAGGCGATGCAGGCATTGCCAGACACCCCCTTCTCTCTCTGTCTTTATCAGTCTCACTCCCTGTTTCCATGTCAGAGTCACATTTAGCCTCTCCTCACGTTTTTTCTCTCTCAGTCTGTCAGTTTTTAGTTGAATTGAATTCAACTAAACTAGCTGTTTTATAAAGTGATTTGTTCAGGCTGTTCTCATGAACCATTCATACATATAGCTACACATACAAAAAGAAATGCACTGTAGTTTGTTTTTATTCCACATATTTATTACTGTATGCCCCAAATTGACTGCAGCTGCATAAGACCCTAAAGATCTGCATAGGGAGGAGGTCCGAGTGGATAATTGGGTCCTAAAACACAGGGCTTTCATGCAGCAGAGTTCGTGTTCTGGAAGAAGTGGAAAACAAAAGACTTTCACCCAGGAAATGGTTGTTTATGTCCCGGGAGTACTACTTATATATTATTAAGGGGACCAGTGTTTTAAGTCAAACCACAACCTTTTTCTAATTTTAACTAGTTGTTTTGGTGCCTAAACTTAACTGTAACGGCTGCTGAAACAACCGTCGTCGTTCAGTCACCTTTTGTCGGCTAAACTAAACTGTAACACTCACTTAACTGTCATGTGACCGGTGGCCGTAATTTCTTAAGATATCATATGAATTGTTGTGCATAGGTTTTGGTACGATATCATACGAATCATGACAATGCGTTGATTTGTTTTATATTTTGGTATAGATTCCGCGTCGGGGTAGTTGTTCGTCTGTAGTGGACACCTTCTTATAGATGCAGTCTATAAGGGCTGCTGGGGAAGAAACTCTGAAACTGAAATCTCTGACAGATGACTTTCTGCCAGATGGATTTACTTCCTCCACACTATTAGTATATTGTCATATGTTTGTGTGCATCATTGATTAATAAAAAGCCAAGTCAATCATCAATGGCATACACATCACACTCTGTACAAACTTTCCTGCCACAGCAGTTCCATACTCCCACTCCTCTCCCAGCAGAATATACAAACCCTACATACTATAGGAAGTATTATCTGTAACACTATTCATGGAAACTGGTAAATACTACCACGAGAATCATTTACAGTACACCTACAGGGTTATGCTATATTTGCAATTTGTAATGTAATAACACACTACTCATTTCCAGATGGAAAGCTGAAAAAAGTGTCAAAATGCTTTTCTCATGCAACACTTAAACAAGTGCAATTTGGTGAGCATTTGTTTCTTACCTTAAGCCCACTGTACAACACATCTTAACACATGGTTCAACAGTAAGTCGGTCAGTAAAAAGCATTCAGACCCACTGACCCAAAGGTTTACCAATGCCCTTAAACAATAGTGTTTTATATGTTATAAATATTTCTGCACACATGCATTTTTATTCTTTAAGATTTCCTAAACATTTTTAAAGTGATCCATAAATTGACCCAACGAATCCTGCTGCCTTACTGCATAGTCCAACTTTCTCATAGTTTTCCATCATATTAGCTTGAGCACTAGTTGTGTTTCACAGAGCAGGGGACTTAGAACTTGGCAAAACATGGATATCAGATGGAAGATTGCAACGAAATAGGGAGCAGTAGTTGGTCAGTGGAAGCCTTTTTGCTTTCTTTCTGTACTCTACATTCACATATTTGGTGTAGGTCTAGACAAACCTGCCTTAATGTTCAGTGTGCAGAGAAAGACTCACATTTCAATGTGTGTCACAGTTATGGGAAGATGTGCAAAGTGGTTATACTGTCATTTTTGAAATGGCAAAAAACCAAGGGATTTTGGATGTGTACAATCTATCAAAGTTACCTTTTATCCTTTGTCTTGAATTATTGACTGGTTATTACAGTAAAGTAAAGTAAGAATAATCCACAATGATGATGATTATTTAAGGCAATAATCCTTTAAAATAATTCAATAGAAATACAAGCAATAACTACTGGAAAATTCTCCAAAACAAAATGAAATTTTTTTAATGATCAATACGATTTTCTTTTCTCAGTCCCACCCTTCCTACAGTATGTCTCTTTCCTCTCTCTCTCTTTCCAGATCAAAGTAGTTGCTGTAGTCATTCCAGTGCTGTTTAATGAACATATTTCCAGTCCACCCACCTGCTTATTCAGAGCTGCCCACATCAAAGAACCTAGGAGGAACATTGACTCTTGCTGTGATGAAGACTAGGCCTACCGCTCCGTTATTCCAGCTGTGCCTCGGGCTTCAGCTCCGCGCCCGGGAGTTCCTCCGCTTAATGCCCTCCTTCTTGACAGTCAAGAAGTCCGGAACCGCGGTTAAGACCTGTGTGTTCTTAGAGGCTTAGTGAATAAAAAAGTAAAAATCAGTGGCCAAGTTGTGTCTGCTGGTTTATGAGAACATGTCTCTGTTGAGGCAGAAGCTTTACCTTCAGGTCACTATCGGAAACTTTGAGAACCAGGGACTAAGTACCTTGCACATAGCTGTAGAGTTGAGATCAAATATAGATGCACCCACTCATATTGTTTTCATTGCTCTAATGCCTTACTTAGGGGCCCTCAGTAAATGTGTTATTTTTGTACTTTCCTCCAAAAGATTGTTATTTGCCGTTCCGCTCTCTTCCGAGCAGGTCCCACATAACTCTCGGGTGCACGGGAACAGCAACACAAGTTTAATCAGAATAAAAAGTTTTGTTATGGAAAGAGCACTAGGAACTTGATCAACAGAAGTCCCATGGAAAAAGTAATGAATTAATCACAGAGAGCAAATTAAGCATTCTAAAAGGGAAAGTGGCTGTCTAAAGCCAGAACTATAACATTTCCAATATAACAAGCATTTAAGAAAAAGAGAACTGAGGAAGCTGCAGATATGGCTCTTATCCAGCTCAAGTCAAGTCTGATTATGTTCAGCTCAATCATTGAAATGAAAGTGGCTTTGCTGGTCACAAGTCCACCATATGCTGACTTTTGTTGACTTCTAAATGAATGTTGATCTGATAATATGATTTCTTCTACCCTAATATTGCATATTTAACATGTAGCGCTCTGGTTTCCATGCCGAGTTAGTGAGTTAGCTGGATATGACAGCTGTCAGAATTGTCATCAGCAGAGTTCAGGATTGTAAGTGAGGAGGTAGTGGGAAACTCACACGTTCCTGAGGAATCTGTCATGCTTAGCGCTGATATCAGAAATAGCAATAGTATACTGTCTGACTAAAGCACCAGAGGGACAGATGGCATTTTTTCATGAATCACCTTTCCAACATGTTCGTGACCAGATGGTCCGGTGGCACAGAAAAATCCACAACAGAAATGGTAAAACTGAGTACAGTAGTACTTATGTTCTTATGAATTATGGAATTTGACTTCAGTTTAAACCTTTTACGTTAACATCTTTACCCAAAGTACAGTAACGTGGGTGCAGTACTCTGTCAGTTGTTTTAGTCTCTACCAACTCTAAGGCAAATACTTGGCTTTTTAGAAGCTTAATGTAGGTCTGTAACAATTATTACATAATTGTCTAATTGTCAATTATTATTTACAAATTGTAATTATATCAGTGGTTATAGGTTGGACTATATATTTTTATTATTATAACAATTGTTAGTTGTGGGGGGGGGGGATTACAGAAGAGGCGTGGTTTACTTCATAGGCTGTTTTATTTGTGTTATTACATTATCTGGGTCACATGACAGTGATATAACCACAACAAGTATCCTGGGATTCATTCAAAACTTTACTTTGTTTAAAAAAGTAATACATTAATATATGTTTTTAAATTTGACTGAAAGAGACAATTATATTGTTAATCCACAGCAAAATTTTGAATTGACAGGTAGTGAACAGTGGATTTATCAGAGATTTTATTGCTAAATACAACTGCCTGCTGCTGCCGGAAAGTGGTGAAGTTTAACTAAAACAGTTAAGTTGCAAGCTGAAAAAGTAAACTGTTAGCTAAAGCGCTATGAAGCACAGTAGAGCTGAGGGAAACTGCAGAATAGGATGATAATTTTCTGTAGGTTCATTACAAACCTCTTTCATTTTACACATCATTTGACATATTTCTAATATGAAGATATTTATTAGTGTAGCTTTAAGTTAAGGATATCTTGGATGGATTGTTTTGCTTATATTATTATATCTATAGTAACACCCCTATTCCTGTCCCCACTTTTCCTTACCTGCAGAAACAAAAGATTAGCCATGGACAGCTTGATCTGAAAGTCTTTAGCAGTCATCCTCTGGTCTGCTGGCGATTGCTTATCCCCATGAGCGATGCTGCAAGTGCCTCAGCACCAAGCACATTTGTAGTGGACAAGCCAGAATGGTCTTTATGCAGAGAGGTGTCGGCAGTGTTGCAGATATTTCGGTTACTCCCCCGGGCTACAGTTGGAACACAATGATAGAGACGACCTTCTGTGCCAGAAAGAATGTGTTCAGGACCCGCCCCGACAAAGGAAGACTCCACGCCACCAACTGGATGACTAATGCCCTCTTGGCCATGTTTGCTCATTCAAAGTTATATTATTCTGTTACTCCAGCTTCTCGTCTACTAAGAGGAGATTTTCTTCTACTAAAAGCAAGGACAGACTGCAGGAGCTGTAGACCGTGTGATAAAAGCACCTACAGCTTGTTTTCCTGCCACCCTCCATGCCTCAGCTGTTCATAGAGCGGGCCTAAAGACAGGTGACAGGAGTGAGGCCTGTCTCTGTCTTGTTACCCCCACCGTTGTTGACATATGGGAGAGGTAGGGAAGGAAACCATGTTAGTGCTCCCCTCCCATACATATGTGCAGGGTTGATTTTTGATGTATAGTTTTAGTTTATTGATTTAACCCATTGAGATCAATGTCAAGTTTACATTGTTTTAATTACTTTAGGATACAGAGCTCCAATCTTGATGAGATGTTTGCAGTGGAAATAGACTTGCCTGGTTTCTTGATGTACCAAATGTATTATGACTTGAGGAGTTTCCATCCGACACTGAAAACTGATTTACACATTTTAAAGCCTGATTTTGATCAGTTCTTTTAGATTCACTATATTTAACTTTGACTATTTTTAGACAACATTTTTTTGTCATTAAACAAATGTTTCATGTGTGTTGTGTTTTCCTTCACCAGTATTATATTCGTAGCAGTGACATGAAGGCTTTAAATCTGCATTTGGACTGTCACATTTACAGAAAATATAGAAGTAATTAAATTAAATATGTGGAAAATGCTTAGAGTGGGGCTGGACAGCACTGGAGGAAGTGTCAGTATTTCTGAAATCCTGGTTACGGCCCTAAATATGTAATCACAACTTTGTCTAACATATACATGAGATTAATGAGCATTTCTTCAACCTGCTACACGTTGTCCTCACTGTCAGCAAACACTGCTAGCATGCATACTAAAAACATGTACTACAGGAGAAAACACAAAGCAGGCAAACATCTTGCTACAAAACTTACATTTTACACTTACATTACACGCAGCGCAATAACCCAATAAAGAAGTAGAAATCCATCTTGATGGCCTATGCTCAAGAAAGTCTAAAATGTTCAGTGCTCACTAAGGATGTTGCTGCTATCAGAATCAGAATCAGAAAAAGATGTATTGCCAAGTGTAACACAAGGAATTGGTTGGTGCGCACATAAACAAACATTAAACTTGAATATGAAATAAACAATAAATACAGAAACAAATGTATACAAAATAGCTGTTTAACATAAGAAAAACGAGGCTGAGCTGTTTAGTGCAGAATGTGCAACTATATATAGTATCACGAATTATGTCACGACCCTGTCCACTGCCACTGATGTTCGGCTGAATGGTTGTGGTGAGCGGCTGGTTGTGTTTGTCTGCCGTATAGGCAAACAATTCATCCCCTCGAAGGACACGGAGGGTTGTGAGGAGGTGAAGGTGACCACTTTCACGTAGGTTTCTCATTTCCTGAGAGCCAACGGGTTCAATCTCCCTCACCGCTTCATGGGAGCGCAGCAAAGCACAGTTATGCTGCTTTTAAACATGCTGAGCTCTACACTTGCACACACAATTTACACATTGATTCTAAAGGTTTATTGTTGCAGATAAAGTAGCACTGCACATAAAGTATTCATGTCCTTTGTTTTGTGTGAGAAGATAAGGCAATAATGCTGATATTAAAGATTTTCATTTTGTCGCCATTCTTTGAAATTATTTGGTGAGGTGATGGGCCTCTTTTAATTTGTGAAGGAGCCTCTTAATGTTTCGATTATTCCTCCCACCCATCTTGGAGGAACAGCATAATCAAGAAAGTCACTGCACACACATGCAAAACTGCACCTTGTACCTGTGCAACTGTGTAATCACATTTGGAAACTTGAAACCTGACACTTGCTTGACAAATCACTAGCAAAAGGTAACTCAGATGTCATGCTTTATTTAACCTCTTATTAACAGCAATGAAAAGCTTTTTAAATATTTTGTGGTGCTTTGTTAATAAATGTGCTGACGCTGCTATGATTGTGGGTTAAATTCTCTGTGCAGCATGATGGGAAGAGTAACTGTCAGAGTTCTGGACCGGTCCTGGTTCTCTATGTGACTCCTGTATGCACTCCTACACTCATACTTTAAGAAGTTCTAGTTAATGAAAAGATTGGTATAGCATGACTTATAGCTGGTGATCAAAGCCTTGTGTCCTTTTTAAAAAAGGTCTCTGTAGAGCAAATGTTTGGCAACCTGAAAGTGCTGCTTAGTTTGACGTGTGTGAGGTGAAGTTCAAATAACCTAACAAGGCAGTGAAATTCCTTTTTTGACAACATGGTAGCTGACAGAAACACAGACTTGGGGCCCTATTTTAACGATCTGAAACGCAAGTATCAAACACCCTACGCAAGTAGCTTTGTGGGCGGATCTCGGGCGCTGTTGCTATTATACTGGCGGGATAAATGACTTGTGCGCCCGACGCAAATCTAAAATGGGTTGGTCTGAAGTAGCTACATTACTCATAGGTGTGGTTTGGGCGTAACGTGCAATAAACCAATCACAGCGTTATCTCACATTCCCTGTAAAAGCAGGCGTGCTTGTTCCATGGTGGATTGCTATTATAATGGTGGATTTGCTAGGCACACGCTCTTAATACATCCATGGGCGCACGCCAGGAGCGGTTCACAGCCGAGGAGACCGACGTTTGCTATTGATTTTTCTTCTTGACAAAATGTAAATAAAGAAATGTCACAAAAACATAAACTGTAAAAAAAAAAAGAAAAGTTATTTCACTGGAATTCACTGTATAATTTTACGGATTTTTTCCGTTTTTTCTACATTAAGTGTTAATGCCATAAAAATACAGAAAAATACTTTTATTTAAAAAAAAAAGCCCATTAAATTATGGTTTTAGTCTGTAAATTGATATAATGAGATAATATATTTGTTTAACAGGATAATTCCATTGCTTAATGGTCTTGAAAGTTAAATTACATTGAATTTTATGTAAAAAGACAAAGCTGTTTTTTACAGTTAAACCTTAAATTTAATGTAAAGAAATATTAAAAAACAATCGTGAAAAAATGGTAAAAAGTCTGGCAGCAAAAGTTGCCAAACACTTACCATGAAATGACAGTAAAAAACCTTATGTTATTCTACAAAGAATTTCTTTTTAAAAAACAAATATCTACTGTACATTTTCTGTATTTTCAGTCTAACTACTGTAGAATTAAAAAGAATTGTAATCAAAAAACATATTTAGAATGTTAAACAAATGAATAAATCTGTACAAAAACTGAAAAATATTGCAAAATTACAAAATAAAATAATAAAATGAGTGTTTTCATACAGTTTTCTTTCGTAAATTCACAAAATTATTCAATCCATCCACAAGAACTCCCTGTTAAAGTACAGATTTCTGGATGTAAAACACACAAAAATCATGTCAAATTAATGTAAAATGACCCTATTTGACAGCCCATTAATAGTATCTTAAAAGCTTTAGGCATTTATTTTACATGATTATCCAATCTATTCACAGTAAATTCCTGTTTAATACTGGTTTTCTACTGTACAAAAAACAATATGTGATAATAACTTGCAGAACCATTATTTTATAGTCAGTACTTTATAAACATTATTTATCAGTAATTACAATCAACTCTTCAATATGTCTACAGGCTTTTCCCCGTAAATGTATATGGGTTTACTTTATATAAACAATATTTTATAGTGTTAAAAAGCAACTAATATACTGTACTTTAATCATTAATATATCAGGTTTACTTTATACAAACAATACTTTATAGTGATTAAAAGCAACTATACAGACTTATCCCATTAATGTACTGTATGTTTACTTTGTAAAAACATTTGACAATATTTACAACTAATTATCCAATATATGCATCAGAGACTCTTCAGAGGGTAAATATTGGTATAGGGTCCATTTTAGCTTATTCAATGTGGTCTCATACATACTGTGTGTTAGTGTTTTAATCGCTGTCAAACATCATCATGTCCAGTATCTCTTAATGCAAGTCTACTAAATTCTAGCAATAGAGTAGGACTTGTATTTAGCTTTGCAGTTATTTGAAGAGGGGTTAACAGAGGTAGTGAGACAGGTAGGACCAGCCATACCCGTTTAATGCATTGAATGAGGCTGACATGAACCCTCACTGCATGGCCTCAACAACTCCACAGCACAACCCCACAAGCAATTGTTCTCAATTATAGTTGGATCAATGTAATTACATAAGAAACTACACTACTGTAATATTTTGCAAGCATATTTATGGTAATACAAACAGTAAAACAACTTGGCAGCACACAAGCTTAAAAAGCTGTACTGCACCAAATCACCACCGGGGCCAATGCAGACAAAGATGCTGTATTTAGATCTGTCTTTGTAAAAATAAACATTCTTTCACCTAAATATTTGTGGAACCAAAGCCATAGCTTCAGTTAAGGGAATGCATAAGAGACAAGAGTCAACCTAAACTACAAGCCTTGGATGTACATGGTGTCTATTTTAGTCTGAGTCTGTGATATGCTCTCACTATATGATCATGTTTTGGTCTGGCGAATTAGTTGACAAAAGAATCGTGCAGCCACAGTTCACATCACATAGGCCCACAACCCTATAGGCCTACAGGATGAAGATACAGTAGCCTACACAGAGAGCCAGGCAGCCTGCAGCCTGGGTAAGCCTACATCTTCACCATCCTAATACTTTAGGGGGCATCTGGTGTTCTTGCCTCATTTCACTTCCGTGGAGGCCATGGGCCTATTTCAGATTCATGGCCCAACATCTTTTTCCATCGACTGCTTACTTTGCTGATGTCTGCGGTGATGTCTTATACTGTGTCCACTCTGGCTTTTGATGTTTGTTCCTGTCTATGTCATGCAAACAGCTCAGAGCATGAGCTTCCCTCTTATGTGGGGTAGAATGGATATTCATGCATGTCCGGTACCTTAAATGCTTCACCAAGACCTCGGTGATGTGACCACTCCTGCCTCTGAAATTACACTACAATTTCCATTGACTTGCAATGGTTACACAGGCATTGATGGACATATGGCCTTGGCAATGTGTGTTTCATTTAGGTGTAACATTAATACGTTAAATGGATTGCCTGTGCCACAGCTATGCTACACTTTTATAAGGGGTGGAAAATCAATATTAATGCACACCAGTACCTCAAATATGTACCTGCTTGCCTAACTTGCACACCACCTAACCTAACTTGTTCCACTAGTTCCAACCCTTATACAGTTTAATTCAACCCTACGTTGATACGCCACAACAGACACAACAGAGCCATACGTGTAATGTCAGATGTTGCTTGATAGTGTCCTATACCTGTAAATTAATGTAACAATAAAGGAATCTTGAATTGTGTGCGGCTGCCATTTTAAAGTACGTCCCCTCCTATGAAAGTTATGCCTACCGACAAACCGTATGGACATCTGCAACATTATTCTTATTTGAGAAATTATCTGTGATTTCATTTCAAAACTGAAAGAGTAGACCTTTCATAAAAGGCTGTTAATCCACTTTAAAAACGTTGGAGTCTTCCAATACAAGCTCCAAACTGTTTTAGGCAAGGCTCTGTGAATGTCATGAAAATTAGCAATTCAGAAATTTGGGGAAGTTTTTACTGTTTTTCCCAATTCCCCACAGTCAGAAACTAATATGCATGCGGGACCCACCTCTTTGTTATGTATTTGGTGTACTTCAAATAGAATATGTAGCATACATGTTATTTTCCTTATGAAGTTAAAATAGTTGTTAAAACATTTTTTTTCTTAATATTAAGATCCAAAGTGAGTCACAGTGTTAAACAAAATGCAAAGTCATTGTGCAGTCTACTGCTCCCTCAAATCATTTTGCCTCTCCCCAATTTCTACGGGTCAAAGGGAACAAAGAGTTTTTCATGGGCTGAGGTAATATACGATGAATAAAGACAGGGAGGACACAGTATGAATAAAGCTTTACGTTGGTGTGCTATATTTTTTTTTTTATTTAGCAATAAATGCAATGTGTGAAAGACTGGGAATGGATGCTAGGGCTCAACAGTTCAACCAAGGCTTCTAGCATCAACGTGAACATTGATAATCTGGGCGTGAAGCGATGTAAGACCTTAAAATGGTTGAAAAAACAGAAATGTAAACAGAAATTGTCTCTTTATTCTATGTGCTTCAGATATCAAGGAAGTGCGCGCAGATTCAAATAATTGAAAAATATTGCACAATCATTGGATGAATCATGACGGGCAGAGACGATCTTGACCAATGATATTGTTTGACTTCATGGGGGGCTATGCTAACGTCAAACTCGTCTCGACGCAGAGACAGTGTGGATAATAACGTAACGCAGTAATCACTGGACTTTTCCACGATGATTCACATTCAGCTTTCACTCAACGTAAAGTAATACTTTTTTTTTTATTTAGCTACATGCAGTTTCCTCACGAGATATCAACTGGACACGAGTTAAGATAACACTTGCATACGTTTCACAATTTTAAAAATGTCAGCAGGGATAACCTTAGCATTTGCCATTTATGTGCCTACATTAAGACTGTCCTTATGTAACGTTAGCCTTGAATGTGAACCATGCACCAATCGTAATGTTAGCTAGCTAGCTAGCTAAATATATATCAGTTAACTACATTATATTTGTCAGTTGATTAACGCTAACGTTAATTTAGTAATGTCAACGTTCCATGTTTAACTTAAATTCCTATTTCCTTGTGTAAACACGGACCTGACAAAGACAGGTAGCAGTTAACTTAGTAACGTTAACATGCTAAGTAACGTAAGGTTAGTAGTAGACAGTTTAGCAGGTTAACTTGATTAGCTGGGTACTAATACTAGTAATTGAGGAAACGTTATAACGCTCTGTTGCTCCTAACGCTAGGTAGTTAACATCACTGTTTATAACCGGTAAACTGCCATTTAACATTACCAGGTTATGCCTCAATTTTCAATAAGCTATCTCAGCTGACTAACTTTACGTTGGTTCTACTTTATGAACAGTGAACCACACGTTGTAATTACCATTTTACATTTAAGATTTACAAGTGTAAGTTACAACATGACATTAAACGGAGAGTCTGCATTGTGGACCACAACATCTTAATTTGAACGTGATCGTTATTTTCACTCATGATTCAGTGTGTCCAACTTAACATTATCTTTCCAGAGAGAATATTTCCATTCTCGCTTTCCACATAAAAATAAATGGACAGGGAATTGAACAAACTCAGAAATAAGATACAGTTAGGTCCATAAATATTGGGACATCGACACAATTCTAATCTTTTTGGCTCTATACACCACCACAATGGAGTTGAAATGAAACGAACAAGATGTGCTTTAACTGCAGACTTTCAGCTTTAATTTGAGGGTATTTACATCCAAATCAGGTGAACGGTGTAGGAATTACAACAGTTTGTATATGTGCCTCCCACTTTTTAAGGGACCAAAAGTAATGGGACAGATTAACAATCATAAATCAAACTTTCACTTTTTAATACTTGGTTGCAAATCCTTTGCAATCAATTCCAGCCTGAAGTCTGGAAGGCATAGACATCACCAGACGCTGGGTTTCATCCCTGGTGATGCTCTGCCAGGCCTCTACTGCAACTGTCTTCAGTTCCTGCTTGTTCTTGGGGCATTTTCCCTTCAGTTTTGTCTTCAGCAAGTGAAATGCATGCTCAATCGGATTCAGGTCAGGTGATTGACTTGGCCATTGCATAACATTCCACTTCTTTCCCTTAAAAAACTCTTTGGTTGCTTTCGCAGTATGCTTCGGGTCATTGTCCATCTGCACTGTGAAGCACCGTCCAATGAGTTCTGAAGCATTTGGCTGAATATGAGCAGATAATATTGCCCGAAACACTTCAGAATTCATCCTGCTGCTTTTGTCAGCAGTCACATCATCAATAAATACAAGAGAAGCAGTTCCATTGGCAGCCATACATGCCCACGCCATGACACTACCACCACCATACTTCACTGATGAGGTGGTATGCTTTGGATCATGAGCAGTTCCTTTCCTTCTCCATACTCTTCTCTTCCCATCACTCTGGTACAAGTTGATCTTTGTCTCATCTGTCCATAGGATGTTGTTCCAGAAATGTGAAAGGCTTTTTTAAGATGTTGTTTGGCAAACTCTAATCTGGCCTTCCTGTTTTTGAGGCTCACCAATGGTTTACATCTTGTAGTGAACCCTCTGTATTCACTCTGGTGAAGTCTTCTTGATTGTTGACTTTGACACACATACACCTACCTCCTGGAGAGTGTTCTTGATCTGGCCAACTGTTGTGAAGGGTGTTTTCTTCACCAGGGAAAGTATTCTTCGGTCATCCACCACAGTTGTTTTCCGTGGTCTTCCGGGTCTTTTGGTGTTGCTGAGCTCACCGGTGCGTTCTTTCTTTTTAAGAATGTTCCAAACAGTTGATTTGGCCACACCTAATGTTTCTGCTATCTCTCTGATGGGTTTGTTTAGATTTTTCAGCCTAATGATGGCTTGCTTCACTGATAGTGACAGCTCTTTGGATCTCATATTGAGAGTTGACAGCAACAGATTCCAAATGCAAATAGCACACTTGAAATGAACTCTGGACCTTTTATCTGCTCCTTGTAAATGGGATAATGAGGGAATAACACACACCTGGCCATGGAACAGCTGAGCAGCCAATTGTCCCATTACTTTTGGTCCCTTAAAAAGTGGGAGGCACATATACAAACTGTTGTTATTCCTACACCGTTCACCTGATTTGGATGTAAATACCCTCAAATTAAAGCTGAAAGTCTGCAGTTAAAGCACATCTTGTTCGTTTCATTTCAACTCTATTGTGGTGGTGTATAGAGCCAAAAAGATTAGAATTGTGTCGATGTCCCAGTATTTATGGACCTGACTGTATAAGCTACCTGCTCTATTTATCTAAGTGTTTCTCCCTCCAGACAATTGCACTCAGTCTGTAATTAAATATGTATTTTAAGTTTCATTTTTGCTGTAAATCTAAATAAATAAATACCTGGTGGTCAATACTGGGAAGCCTCCACAAATACATCTATGTATAGTACTGTTATAGTAATGTTCAAATCTCAACCTAATTCTTTAATACCTGTTTAGGCAAGATGGAAGAAAGGGGGATACCAAGATAAGAAGATCAAGGAGATAAAGAAAGCTAAAGTAAATAGATGTTCACCATACAGTATCACACGTTATCATCTGTACCTTACCACATCTTTCTCACCCATGTTATGGCTCTCATTCTGTGGTCACTTTGACAAGGGTCAACAGACCAGGCAGCTCTCCCACAGCCAGCCTGAGAACCTGCTTTACGGTCTGAATAGCCTGGGTGAAGTTGAAGACTCGTGCATCAGATGGCTGAGAAAAGGATAGCCCAGAGCAAGAGGGAGCCCAGCAGAGGCTAAGAAGGAGGCAGCAAAGGAGTTCACAAACCCACATACAGCTGAAGGAGGTACCGAATGACATCTGGGGTCCATTTCAGAAAGCAGGTTTAGTGAAAACTCTGAGTTTGCTAACCCTGAGATGAGGGTAATTCTGGGTTTTCCGTTTCAGAAAGAGAGGTAACTTAACCTCGGACTCTGTGAACCTAACCTGGTCGGGAGCAGGTTTTCTTCTCTCAGTCTCCTCCCTCTGACACAGCTCTCTTTCATTTCATCATTCATTTATCAGTCTGTATCAGGCGCATTTTAGACCACTTTGTTATCTGCATGAATAAAAACAACAGGGCTGGTTTATTAACCATGTTAGGCAGACTATGAAACGTTTTTTTTCTCGAACATGGCATTTCCTTTTGTCGACGATCCCGTTGATGAAGAAGCTGTATTACTTCTCAGGGAGTTAAACATATGTCTGGAGATGATATTGAAACCCCGACATTTTAATTTTTAGATATAACCTTATCCGTCCTCATATCACTAACGTCACCCATCGTGGACATGCTCTACATCCCAGCACATTCTTTGTGTCACATTACATTTTTTTGCAACGGCAGTTTTCTTTACAACATTGGTGATGCGGAGCATATTAGTCAGAAGAGTGTGACTCTGAAACATTTTTTAAACGTTTTTGTAGTGTTCCCTGGATACAAACCAGTAAGAGACATTAAAAAGGAGTTCCACAGGATTGCAGGTGAGTGATGTATACCCTTTGAAATAAAAGATTATGAATTATAATTCTGTTAATGATAGTGCTACAGCCTCAGAATGGGATTAGTAGGCCTAGGGTTTTTATAGATAATAGGTTCAATACCATTTCACTAGTAATATTATACTTATGATTAAATATGATATACACTATATTGGAACATACTCATTTACTCTAGCAGCAATTTTCTCCCACGCAAATTCTCTCTCTTTTGCAGCAGCCGCTGTGTTGCTTTTTTTAACCAAATACATGTTCAAACTCGCTGTTTGTGCGCATGAGTATTTCCGCCCACCAGTTTGTTTGTGGTTGTTACCATGGTGAATCGTAGTATCATGGCTCTATTCATGCTGCCTGAAACCGAAAACACAGAGTTTTCCATCTCAGGGTAAATCAACTCAGATATCAGGGTTAGACTCAGAGTTTGTTAACCGTCCTTCCTGAAACGGGCCCCTGCAGTGTTAACGGCTGCTTTACCTGGTCTGTGCTTGTAAACAAAAACAAAAAAACAACAACCGAGAGGTTACACCCCTGTTTGTCGGTACAGCCTTACTTGAGTCTAAACACAGTGACATGGGACTTGATCAAGACTGTGAAGGTTAAGACTTGTGACTTAAGACAGTTACACACCGGGGGCGTGACGAATAATAAAATATCAAAACTATTCACACCGGCAGCGATGCAAATTTGCGACAGTTTTCAATACAAGTTTTGGATATTGGCGCCAGCTCATCTACCATGTCAGTAGGACAGATGCTGAAGAGAGCAAGAAAGTGACGGGAGATGTGGTGTGAGCGGACGAGAAAGAGAGGGCAGTCGGGGCAGAGGAGAGTTAATGTTTAGTGGTGGAGATATGAAGTGATTGTACAGCAGCTAGAGTCTGCAGTTTGAGAACAAATAAATGCAGCAGCTCCTCAAAAGCACCAAAAGGTGTACTTCTGGTTTCCAGACTGCTGAGTGGAGGGACGGGGGTTAGCTCCAGGTACGTCACAGGAAAAGCTGTAACACTAAGCTACTGTAAGCTATTTATTAAGATTTCCTCCAACTCTAATTGAGTATACAGTTCATACTCAATTGAATTCCCTCTGCAAAACAGTGTAGCATATGTCTCGGGCTTATTGTGAAAGGTAAAAACGGAAAGAATGTTTCTGGCATGTGCTGCCTTTGTAAAGGTTGAAAGGAGCAATAAAGTTTACTGACATACTGTCAGGGTGTAGAGAAGGTTTGGACCCAGATGCAGTTCAAACAAAGATTTATTCCAACTAGGAAAAAACGCTACAGGCACTGCACAGCACAACACAAACCACAAAAAAAAAAAAAAGTCACACTACAGAAAGTAAGAATCCGATAAGAGACAAGGGAAAACTGAGAGACTAAATACACAGGGTAATTAACACTAACAAGGGACAGGTGATACAACAGGTGGAACAAATCAGGGTGGGGCAGAACAATCAAACAGGCGGGAAAACACAAGACAGGAGGTAAAACAAGACAGCACAAGGGAGAACAGAGAACCATCAAAATAAAACAGGAAATGGAAAACCAACAGAAAACATGAAACCAACTAAACACAGAAACTTGACAAGAGACAAGACGTGACACATACAGTCTGTAGTTGGGACAGCAGCCTCCGTGTTGTTGTTTGGTGATCCTCATAAGTAAACACTACTTTCGAAGAACAGTTCGAAAAGATATATTGACAAGTGAAATAATCGCATGGAAAAAACGTCACTGGTGTACAACGGCCTTTAATCTCACCGCTGATATCTTTGATTAAGAGCTACTCTCCCGCAAAGCCACAAACCAGAAATGTAAGACTCAAACTATGATGTCATCAGGTTAAATGAAAATGAGGTTGATTCTACAGTATGTTAGCGTTCCATTTCTGAAACAGAAACTCTAACCGTTACCTCCCAACATCCCCCTGGGTGTTCTCAGTGTCATCTTTAAAATCTTTCTCAATTCATTGTTTTTGGAAAAGCTCCAGACATGGACATTTTGGATTTTGGAGAGAGTTTTTCATGTTCACTGACATTTTGAACACACATGGTATGAACTCCCAAATTGCCCATAGTTCCCCTTTTGCTATAATGTAATGTACCAGTTTTTGCTCCCATAAGTTTATTCATATGTGAACTTTAAGGATAGCACTGTTTAAATAGTAATTTACAATTTTACAATTTCTTTGTAAAACAAGCAGTAAATGGTAATTTTATGATACTTTCTGCTTATGATACATCTTAAAATCTCATACATCTCAAATAGGGATCTGCAGTGAATGGATTGGACAATGCTGTAAAATGTCAGCAGAAAAAATTATATATTTATTGTGTGTAAAAGTAGTTGATGCAAAAGCACTTTTACATAGCCCTATTGGTTTCTGTACATTCAAAACCTCATTTACTAATGAGGAAGTTGTGAACATATATTTGATAGTAGTAATTACTGTCAAATAATGTTTATGAAGTAAATCCCATGCACTACAAAAGTCTGTAGCTATATTGGGGATGCTTGTTATTACTGTCAAATAAAGTTTATATAAAATAAACATGTATGTGCATATAATGGAGAATTGCTTGTTATTACAATCAAACAATGTTTATATAAAGTAAACCCCCTACTTCAATGAGGACAAGTCTGTAGATATACCAGATAGTTGCTTTTAAATTACTATAAAACAATGTTTATATAAAGTAACCTCATATATTAATAGTATAAGTATGTAGATATATTGGCTATTTGCTTATAATTACTATAAAGAATAGTTTATATAAAGTAAAACTCCATACAATAATGAGGTACAGTCTGTAGATATATTGAATAGTTGCTTGTTATTACTGTCAAATAATGTTTATATAAAGTGAACACCCATACACTAATGGTAAAACTATGTGTATATATTGGATATTTGCTCTTTATAACTAAAAAAATAATGTTTATATGAAGAAACCTCATATATTAATGGTAAAGGTATGTAAATATATTGGAGAGTTGCTTGTAAATACTCTCAAATATTGTTTATATAAAGTACTGACTATTATTACAATGTTTCTGGAAGGTATTATCCCATTATCTTCTCTTTTGTGTACAGTAAAAAACAGTATTAAACAGGAATTTACCGCAAATAGATAATCATAAAATAAACGCCTAAAGGAAGGTATTTGAAAATCATTTTACGTGATTTTTGTGTGTTTTACATCCAGATATCTGTACTTTAACAGGGAGTTCTTGTGGATGGATTGGATAATCTTGTGAATTTATAAAAAAAAGCAATTTATTTAAATTATGTAATTTTAAGGTATTTCTGCAATATTTCTTAGTTTTGATAAAGATTTATACATTTGTTTAACATTCTAGAAATGTTTTATAACAAGAATTTGCTAGAATTCTACAATATTTAGACTGTAAAAATATTATAAATTTCTGTATTTAAAAAAAGAATTTTCCTGTAAAATAATGTAAGGTTTTTTACTGTCATTTGACAGTAAGTGTTTGGCAACTTTGCTGCCAGACTTTTTACCGTTTTTTTACGATTTTTTTGTTCCAGTGTAACATTAGACCGAGATGACCTCACTATAGACGATGCAGCTCTTCTGTCTCTCCTGTCCCGTGCTGCTGCTGGGGGGCATTTGGGTTAAGTGGCATGGGCACATGCAGTTCAACATCACATCTCCTTAAGTCCTCTAATATTTCCTCATTTATGTCATCAACACATCCATGATTCATGGAAATGTTGTGTAAAACAAAGTCATATTTTTCTTTGTATTTATCCCAAAAATGGGAATTGCTGGGTCCGTGAGATGAGAGATGCAAAGTGTATGCATGGTGTGCACACTCTACATTGCGGCCAAGCATGCGCCTTTAAAATAGCATCTGAATAATAAAATAGCACCAGGGAACGTTTGCACCGGAACACGCCTCCTCTTTTTGCTGAACCGCCCCCGGGAGCGCAAATTCATTCTCTAATTCACTGACGTGAGCCTGTGGAGGGAAAAGTCTGCTGTGTGTCGGATGCAAAATAGGAATGACAAAGTGTACAAAGTCAATTGCGCTGGGTGCAAGATAAGGCCCTTGGAGTATAAGAAACCATAAACTTTGGGATAAAAGAATCGGGACTCATGGATTCCCACAGCAATCAGAATAGCTAATTTGCGCCTTAGTCGATGTAGCCAAATGTGCATGTGTAACAACTTTGTCTTTTGCACTAATGATAGGACATCTGAACAACATACAGTAGGTCATTTAAACAGCAAAAGGAACAATATCCAGATTTAATTTGTGTGGAAAAAAAGGTTTTCCTGGATTTAAAGGCAAGGTAGGTAATGTTAAAGGTGCCATGTCATTTCCCCCGACGCTCCATTGTTCCGACCTCTCAATAACCCAAAAAAATTCCCTATGGTCCTACAGCCCACTAGTCTAAGCGGCGAAATTACGAATCCCACTATGGCCACGCCAAGACCCGCCCTTCAATAGCATTTATTGGCCAGGCCTCCATGCTTACGCAAGGTAACGTAACCCCATTTGTATAGGTCCTATCCCCTGACCAATCAGCTATCCTAACCTTGGCATGGGATTTGTAATTTTGCCACCAGCATGACGTCGGACTAGTGGGCTGTAGGACCAAAGGGAATTTTTCGGGTTATTGAGAGGTCGGAACAATGGAGCGTCGGAGAAATGGGCAGTCTCCAATGTTAAAAAGCTAGCAAGATTTGAAAGTTAGCATCTCCTCGGGACTCCATCTAACCCCTCCTCCTGCCCTCGGGGCTCCGCCCACACACAGACATCCACGAGCACGTTGCGTCGCTGCAAGCGGAGAAAGGACCAGCTTTCCATCTGGAAATTTTATCTCTCGTCCCATTCACTGGTAAGCAAACCGCTAATATTACCATTCCGAATGTTAAAAACAAACATGACTACTGTTAGCAATGCCGCGACTATGCACATTGGGTGGTGGGAGTTTTTTTTACAGGATTACAGCAGCTACAGATGATGGATTTTTTTTGCTTCTTTTTCAGAGCTCATACGTTAGTTATTGCTGTTGTGGTGTAAAGACCATTTCAATCTATATACAAAAAAGTATTTATTGGAAAAAGTTACCAACCCTGCCTTTAACCTGTACATGCCTCATCCATACAGGCTAAAGTTCATCTGATCATTTGAGCTACTGTATCTGACAAATATTGGTCTCCAAAATGTGTGCATACATGAGTCCATTTGGTTACATTTGCCTCCAGAAAAATATGTTTTACTTCATATAGTGTTGAAATTAGATGAGTGTTTATCTGTGAGCCCTTCCCTCATTATCATCTGCGTTCCCTAATGCATGGAGTTGCAGAACATTGTGTTGGGGGCTTCATGTCGCCTTTGGCTGGATGGCATCTGTTAGTACTGTAGTTCTCTGGGCTGGATATTAGCAGTCAAGATGATAACATCCTTCGACTGTGACCGTGACCCAAGTACTGATATTCCAAAAAAGCCAAGCCCATTGCACTCTCCCCACACTTATCCGACAACCTGATCTCACAGAATTCCGTGAAATGAACACGGCCCCTCAACTCAAAATCTGTGACAGTTTCACGGAATCGCCGAAAATTCCGTGACGGGCCCACGGATGCGATGCCTATGTAAGTCAATGACAGGCATCACCCGTGGTCTACACACGGATTCCCTGATCACAGCACGATTCTTTCTGCCAGTTGGGCTGCAGCAGAGAAGCTGTATAGCTTTGCTATTATTGGTATTTTTAGCCCAATAACCGTTGTTTGAATCAACATTTATTCACCAGATCTTATCATGGTTTATATGTATTTCTTTTAATGTTATTATTTCGGTCTATTTCGGCCAGGGAAGCTGGATTGCTTTGTTGTTTATTTATATTTTTAAAACTATAACGCTACATCTAGCAATATATATTTAGATGTTATCATAGTATACATTTCTTTATTTTAATAATATTATTTCGGTCTTATTACAGGTGAAATATTATAGTATGCTGTAATACAGAACATTATGATATGATCCGAGCTACTGACACGTATTCAAAGCCGATATCCCACAATGCAATGCGGGCATTCATTCACAGAATCAGACAGTGATCAGCGGGTTTTTTAACGCCAGTATCGCTTCAATGTTCATATATATAATCAGTGGTTTAGTCACCAGCAACAACACGTGGCTCAGCTTTGTTCCAGTAAGTTATGCACCATAATAACGTTTAAAGAAATCCGCGCAATACTCCAGAAGTGACGTGGTACGTGGTGGTAAGAAGATAAAAAATACATAATATTCGTAATATTGGTGTTTTTGTCTAACGTTGTATTTGAGGATGTAAACAATGAAGATATTAATAACAATAAAATACAGTTTCATGTATTTGTCTCATGTATTGTGACAACAAATCAAATCAGCTGAAGACTCTGGAAGTGACGTAGTAATTACCGCACGGCGTCTGTGAAAGCTTGCTGCACGTTGTAGCCATATAGCCTTCAAAATTAAGAAGGGACGAGTTTTAGGAAGGATTTCAGGAAATTAAAAGGATAAGCAGATTGTTGCAGAGGTTTTTGTTCACAGAGATGTAGCTTTGTTTGTGTACATATACAACGTGTTTTGGCATTTTTTTCACAAACTGAGCAGTTGGTTGTGACGTTGTGACATGGGTCCGAGGGTATCAGAGGTCAGAAATGATGAACCAATAATCAGCTCTGCTCATATAGACACCTTGGTGTTCATGTGGCCAACACCTGGCTGGAAGGCAGTGTTCAAAGTGTGTGTTATCATTTAGAGCAGACACTCACGATGAATCAGAGGGGTTATGTTATACAAGGCTGCATTACAGAGCATATTCATATGTCAGAAAGCATGACAATATCTAAAAACATCTCATTTCAAGTTTGGTTGTCAGGTAACTGTCATGAAGGTTGTGGAGAGTAATATAAACCAGTCTCTCCAGGCAAGCACAGAGAATATGGTCTAATCTATCTTTATTCTCCATGCCAAGTAGCTCTTATCCTCTGCTGGCACCCCAATGTAAACTAAATATTTCTAAACTATAGGCCTTATTTGGACCTACCTCAATTAAAACTTTAAATAATGTTGTTTAAGGCTGGTTGTGGAATAGCTTCATGATATAATGCATATGGTTGTGTGTAGGTCTTGTCACTGTTTGTGAAAGATGAGCAATAGATTGTGGCTGATAATGTGCTTCAGTCTGGCTGCATATCACTTTGTTTATGTTTTTATTGCAATTATATGTCAGCTGTATGATAAAACAATATGTTAAGTGTTATGTGTGAAGCATTTCAACTCAAGGCAGATCACTCTGGGGACAATAAAGTATCTCCTTCAAAGTGGTCTCCATGATATAGTAAAAATTAAAACATTGTCGTAGGACTATAGCAAAGACATCGTTGTAAACTTCCCAACCTGGACAGTAACATATGTCAGTCTGAAGAGGATACATCACTCCTGCTTTGAAATATTGACCTCGGAACCTTGAACCCAGTCCATCTTTGAAGGCTTGTCATTTAGCAACAGAAGGTGGTACACACACATAGGACCAGCTGTTATAGAAGGTGCTACACACACATAGGACCAGCTGTTATAGAAGGTACTACACACATAGGACCAGCTGTTATAGAAGGTACTACACAAATAGGACCAGCTGTTATAGAAGGTGCTACACACACACATAGGACCAGCTGTTATAGAAGGTACTACACACATAGGACCAGCTGTTATAGAAGGCACTACACACATAGGACCAGCTGTTATAGAAGGTGCTACACACATAGGACCAGCTGTTATAGAAGGTACTACACACATAGGACCAGCTGTTATAGAAGGTGCTACACACACATAGGACCAGCTGTTATAGAAGGTGCTACACACACATAGGACCAGCTGTTATAGAAGGCACTACACACATAGGACCAGCTGTTATAGAAGGTGCTACACACACACATAGGACCAGCTGTTATAGAAGGTACTACACACATAGGACCAGCTGTTATAGAAGGTACTACACACATAGGACCAGCTGTTATAGAAGGTACTACACACATAGGACCAGCTGTTATAGAAGGTACTACACACACAGAGGACCAGCTGTTATAGAGGTACTACACACATAGGACCAGCTGTTATAGAGGTACTACAGACATAGGACCAGCTGTTATAGAAGGTGCTACACACATAGGACTAGCTGTTATAGAAGGTACTACACACACAGAGGACCAGCTGTTATAGAAGGTACTACACACATAGGACCAGCTGTTATAGAAGGTACTACACACATAGGACTAGCTGTTATAGAAGGTACTACACACATAGGACCAGCTGTTATAGAGGTACTACACACATAGGACCAGCTGTTATAGAGGTACTACACACACAGGACCAGCTGTTATAGAGGTACTACACACACAGGACCAGCTGTTATAGAAGGTACTACACACACAGGACCAGCTGTTATAGAAGGTACTACACACATAGGACCAGCTGTTATAGAGGTACTACACACATAGGACCAGCTGTTATAGAAGGTACTACACACATAGGACCAGCTGTTATAGAGGTACTACACACATAGGACCAGCTGTTATAGAAGGTACTACACACATAGGACCAGCTGTTATAGAAGGTACTACACACATATGACCAGCTGTTATAGAAGGTACTACACACATAGGACCAGCTGTTATAGAGGTACTACACACATAGGACCAGCTGTTATAGAAAGCTCTGGACCTCAGCTGTCATGTAGATATGGTCACCAAAGTTTACCCATTGTAAGCACTGTCAAATATGGTAATAAGCTATTTTCACCTATTCAACGATTATATTTTTAAAATCTGATGATACCAGTGTGTTCCCCATCCCAGAAAACCCAGGCTGTATCCAAAATTCTACACTACCAACTTCTAATTATGAGAAATATACCAATATATTTAAAAACTACAACTCCCACTATAGAGGGGCCCCAGAACCTGTTACACAGCTTGTGTACTTGTAGTTCTTCCAGGGTGGGTGGGGGGACATCCTGTGTTTCTGCTGTCTGCCGTGAGTGGGCGTCATTCCATTTCAGATTGCCGCTGGCCGAGCAAACAGTATATAAGACAAATACATGAAACTGTATTTTATTATTATTAATATCTTCATTGTTTACATCCTCAAATACAACGTTAGACAAAAACATCAATATTACGAATATTATGTATTTTTTATCTTCTTATCCACCGAGCGGCACGTACTAAACCACTGATTATATATATGTACATTGAAGCGATACTGGCGTTAAAAAACCCGCTGATCACTGTCTGATTCTGTGAATAAATGCCCGCATTGCATTGTGGGATATCGGCTTTGAATACTTGTCAGTAGCTCGGATCATATCATAATGTTCTGTATTACAGCATACTATAATATTTCACCTGTAATAAGACCGAAATAATATTATTAAAATAAAGAAATGTATACTATGATAACATCTAAATATATATTGCTAGATGTAGCGTTATAGTTTTAAAAATATAAATAAACAACAAAGCAATCCAGCTTCCCTGGCCGAAATAGACCGAAATAATAACATTAAAAGAAATACATATAAACCATGATAAGATCTGGTGAATAAATGTTGATTCAAACAACGGTTATTGGGCTAAAAATACCAATAATAGCAAAGCTATACAGCTTCTGGCCCAACTGGCAGAAAGAATCGTGCTGTGATCAGGGAATCCGTGTGTAGACCACGGGTGATGCCTGTCATTGACTTAATTGCATCCGTGGGCCCGTCACGGAATTTTCGGCGATTCCGTGAAACTGTCACAGATTTTGAGTTGAGGGGCCGTGTTCATTTCACGGAATTCTGTGAGATCAGGTTGTAGCTGACGTGCATTAAAGTAGGTTCCAAGTACTTTTCAATGATGGTGCAAATTGTAGTTGTGAGGTCTCCATGTGTGAGTCAGCAGTGCAGCAGGCACTTTAGCCCAAGCCAGTCCTACTGAGTTGGCTGCCGTACAATCCCTCCTAATATAATAGAAACCAATTAACTGAGTGGGTGGCTTTATCCAAATCTTGATTTAAAATGGAGCTTTATTAAAATGAGTTACAATGTGGCAGCACGCTTAACCTGACTGGTGGCAGAGATATGATAAGGAATGTAATCCCTGAGGCGAGAGCTGATTAGCTTATCCAGTCAGAGTCACAGCTAGTGCAGAATAAAAATGGCTGCCGTCTTGGGAAAAAAAAAAAAACTGTTATTTAAAGAAGAAAAACATTTTTGCTTTGTTTTGGGGGACAGAGAGAAAGGCTGAGCTCAGCTGCAAGATTATTACTGCCCATAGTGACATTTACCTGGTACCTGGCCAATTCCAGCCTGCAAATATGCGATTGGCTTCCAAAATCAAAATCATCTTGTTTCTCTGTTTAGGTTTATGTGCAGCTAAACCAGGACTTAACCAGCAGCTGTAGAGGTCAACTGTGCTCCACAGTGAGAGAGTGTAACCCCCATGGGCACAGTTTGTTGGGGAGGATGAGATGCTAATAACATTTTAATAAGGTATCATCCATCCATCCATGCATGCGTGACTGAAAGGTAGTGATGTTTAATGTATAATAATCCATAATGCATTATGTTTGTTGCTATGAAAAATGCCCTTGCTCCTCACACAAGGCGGGCTTGTGGTTTATCCTTGCCAGAGTCCCTCGATGTCAATCAAGCAGTGAATGTAAAATATCATGTAAATGGTTCTGTGTTAGCAACCTCCAGCTGGTGTGTTTGACTTGGCTGGCCGGCACTCTGTATTGTAGGTACAGCCCTCTCTTACTCCTGCAGGCTTCCTGTTTGCCTGCTCCTTGTCAGTGTTTATCTATGGATTACACCTTGTCTGCTTGTCTGCATGTCACACTCCAATTGCTGCCATGTCTTCTTGCTGAACAAGCATCTCTCTTGGATGGGCACTGCGGTGCAAATGAGGAGAACAGCATCTTTTTACACAAAACAGGATTTATGGGAAAGGTGTTTTTTTCTGAAAATATAATTGTGTTCCATCAAATTGGCAGTATTACATTAAACCTCTTCCTTCAAGCTGAAAATTGAAATGCGTACAATGGAAAGTATGTGTCACTTCTGCAGATTTTGCAGGGCCGCCTTGATACTTGGAGTGGCTGTGCTCTAAGGCCCTGTTTACACGATGACGCTCGCGGGTGAAAACGAAAAAATATTTTATCGGATGTGCCTTTCGTTTATATGGCAACGGCGTTTTTGGGGCTTAAAAATGCAAAAAAGTGAAACCACCCTCCAGAGTGGAAATCTTAAAAACGCTCCACCGTCGCGTTCCTGTCTAAAAGGGAAAAACGCAAAAGTCTGAAGACAGCGGTGTGGAGAGAGACGAGAAAAAGGCGTCCAGGTAGTCTGTTTTTATGGAGTAGGCTACAGAAATGATAGGCTCCTGTTATCTAAAAGATTTTCAATGTAATGGCTCAATATTTAAATGATTTCGACAATGTAGATAAGGTTGTTATAGTTCGATGACCATATGTAGGCTATTCATCTGAGCCAGAGTAGGCTACAACGTTGCGGATGAAGAGAAAGAGAGAGAGCGAGAGGCAGCGGGCAGAGGAGGGTCTGCTTCAGCCTCCTCTGCCCGCTGCCTCTCGCTCTCTAGCAGCAGCTGAATGACTGAAGGCTCAGGACATTGGTAGTGCTCCTGTGGGTGCTGTGCTGTGGCTTATCACGGTCGACTGTGCCGGTCATCATCAGACAAACATGCAACTCCACCTCCTCGTCTTTATAGACAAAATTGTCAGCTTTTGTTGTTCGCTTTGACATGTTTTGGTTTCGCGCTACTAAGGAGAGAAGTAGAAGGAAGGTTCTACGTAGGTGCGCGGCCTTGGTAGTGTTGTGTGGCAGTGCCACCTAGCTGCCTGGCATGCATACTACGCAGATTTCCCCCCCAAAACGCATCTAAACGCGGAATAAAAAGTGAGAACGCAACGCCACTTTTGCGTTTTCTCTTCAGATCATTTCTGTCTAAACATAGCCTAACATACCAGCTATCTTTAGGAATTGTTTCCATCTAACTAAAATGGAAGGAGTCTGTCTGTATGTCTGTCTTTCAACCGTTCGTCTTATCAAATTGGTGGGTGTATAGCTGCACAGATCACAACTAAACCACCATTGTGCCCCTGTAACATTCTGTAAGCTGTGTTGCTTGAATCTAATTTAATTTTTTATTTTTTGTTCCTGAGAGAATTGGGCAACATCATTGAGTCTCCCAGAGTTAATGCCCACTGTAGTCTGAAATGAATGGCACTAATGTAAACAACACTTCAAGTTCTACAGCAGAGGTATTAGATTACAAATTCAATTGGGCCTGATTTTAACCAGGAAATGTAGCCAGGCATTTTCAGCAGCCTATTTATTTTTTAGCTTTTAGTAATGACAATTTTTTTAACAGATGCAAATGAATGTAGGGACACAGGGGACAAATCCACATTAATATTTGAACCACATGCATTTGTCCCCCTCCCCAAAGAAATCATGAAAGTAGCAGAGAACTTTTATTTCAACAAACAGCCAGAACACAAATCATATACGCAACAATGCATCCAGTGAAGTAGGTGGTGGCAGTATGCAACCTTAAAAATAATGGTTTCTATGGACCATAAAATGGAAAGAAGAAGGAGCAACAAGCACGGTTGAATCAGGAAGTAACATGACATTTCTACCGTAAATTGATGCAGAAAATGCTCACATTGGTGCATAAAAATTCACCAGAATGCAGGAAATGAAGTGTTTGATGCTCGAAATGTATTGGGGGACGACCCCCAGACGCCAACTTAATATGTCCCCTGCAACCCCCCCCACATGCCCCCTGCTAACCGCTGGCACTTTCCAAACACTATTAGACTCATTTTAGTTTTCTTAGTAACAACAAGTTATGTCACCTCTGAATGAATAAAGTAATGACTTTTTCATGTCCTAGCTGTCATTTTTATTTATTTCCTTTATTTCATTTGGTTCTGGTCAGGCTCATTACTTCACACATAGCCCGCCTACACTAGATAATAGATCATTGGCTGATATAGGCCATGATGACAGACTGACTTGAATCAGTCTCCTTTGCTATGTATACTTTTTTCTTTTTGATACTTCCTGTTACAAATCTACTAACAATGTCTGCTTGGTTGAGATACAACCAAACAAAAAAGCACAAATCCCCAAAAGGAAGAAAAATCTCTTCTTCAAAATCAATATGCCAAGTCAAATGATAGTTCACATTTTTAGACTGACAGGCCATTGCTTGATGAAACATTCACTTGACCGAGACTGTATGCTGCCAACATGCACATTGATGCACAGGAGTCTAATTGCAGGGAACCGCGGTGGAACATTGTTTGACACCACCTGCTGCGATGTAAGTATACAGAAGTATCAGACACCAGACTACTGAAGATGCTTGCTGAGAGAGAACCAGGTCACCATTTTATTTTGCAACTGCAAAATTCTCCTCCAAGACAGCCCTCCGTTATTAGACCTGCCTTGATAGTTCTTGATCTGGAAGTGTAGGAAAACAAGTGCTCATATTATGCTTTCTGGCTTTTTCCCTTTCCTTTATTGTGTTATATTTCTTTTTTGTGCATGCTATAGGTTTACAAAGTAAAAAAGCCCAAAGTCGACCCCAAAGGGACTTACCATCTCCAACAGAAAACACTGTTCACAAACTGCTCCAAACAGCTCTATTGTAGTCCAGCCTTTACTTCAGAGACAAACGTGGTCACTTTGGAACACACGTTATAATGCTCACCTAGCTGCTAGCATGGCACGCCCTCATACTCTGCTTCTGACTGGCTAGTAGTCCTTACCTAGGTACTGTCAGGGCACGCCCTCATACTCTGCTTCTGACTGGCTAGTAGTCCTTACCTAGGTACTGTCAGGGCACGCCCTCATACTCTGCTTCTGACTGGCTAGTATTCCTTACCTAGCTACTGTCAGGGCACGCCCTCATACTCTGCTTCTGACTGGCTAGTAGTCCTTACCTAGCTACTGTCAGGGCACGCCCTCATACTCTGCTTCTGACTGGCTAGTAGTCCTTACTTAGGTACTGTCAGGGCACGCCCTCATACTCTGCTTCTGACTGGCTAGTAGTCCTTACATAGGTACTGTCAGGGCATGCCCTCATACTCTACTTTTGACTGGCTAGTAGTCCTTACCTAGGTACTGTCAGGGCACGCCCTCATACTCTGCTTCTGACTGGCTAGTAGTCCTTACCTACAGTGGGGAGAAGTATTTGATACACTGCCGATTCTGCAGGTTTTCCCACTTACAAAGCATGTAGAGGTCTGTAATTTGTATCATAGGTACTCTTCAACTGTGAGTGACAGAATCTAAAACAAAAATCCAGAAATTCACATTGTATGATTTTTAAGTAATTAATTTGCATTTTATTGCATGACATAAGTATTTGATACATCAGAAAAGCAGAACTTAATATTTGGTACAGAAACCTTTGTTTGCAATTACAGAGATCATACGTTTCCTGTAGTTCTTGACCAGGTTTGCACACACTGCAGCAGGGGATTTTGGCCCACTCCTCCATACAGACCTTCTCCAGATCCTTCTGGTTTCGGGGTTGTTGCTGGGCAACGTGGACTTTCAGCTTCCTCCAAAGATTTTCTATTGGGTTCAGGTCTGGAGACTGGCTAGGCCACTCCAGGACCTTGAGATGCTTCTTATGGAGCCACTCCTTAGTTGCCCTGGCTGTGTGTTTCGGGTCGTTGTCATGCTGGAAGACCCAGCCACGACCCATCTTCAATGCTCTTGCTGAGGGAAGGAGGTTGTTGGCCAAGGTCTCGCGATACATGGCCCCATCCATCCTCCCCTCAATACGGTCCAGTCGTCCTGTCCCCTTTGCAGAAAAGCATCCCCAAAGAATGATGTTTCCACCTCCATGGTTCACGGTTGGGATGGTGTTGTTGGGGTTGTACTCATCCTTGTTCTTCCTCCAAACATGGCGAGTGGAGTTTAGACCAAAAAGCTCTATTTTTGTCTCATCAGACCACATGACCTTCTCCCACGCCCTCATACTCTGCTTCTGACTGGCTAGTAGTCCTTACCTAGGTACCGTCAGGGCACACCCTTATACTCTGCTTCTGAGTGGCTAGTAGTCCTTACCTAGGTACCGTCAGGGCACGCCCTCATACTCTGCTTCTGACTGGCTAGTAGTCCTTACCTAGGTACTGTCACGGCACACCCTCATACTCCGCTTCTGACTGGCTAGTAGTCCTTACCTATACTGTCAGGGCACGCCCTCATACTCCGCTTCTGACTGGCTAGTAGTCCTTACCTAGCTACTGAGCATGTGCGACTTCCAAAAAAGATGGAACAGAAGTGAGAGGTCTCACTCTGTAACTAAAACAGAGAGCTCAACACACAGGGTGAAAAGAGGAGCTGCAGCAATGTGCAGTACAACAAAAATATGTTTTTTCAAAATTAAACCATGTTAACCTATTCTGATATAACCTCTAAATACAATTATGAACCTGAAAATGAGCATAATATGAGCACTTTAAGATTTAAATTTGGACCTTAAATACTCTCTATTAAGATGAAACCAATAAGTACAACAATAAAAGAAGAATATGCTTCACTCTGATTATCAACACTAAAGGAAAACAAACAGTATGAGGCATAGGGGTCACAGGCATACAGTAGAAACCTTTAATTAGATGCAATAAATATTTCTATATTCCTGGTATGAGATCCCAAGATGGAGAAAAAAGGATATACTGTATAAACATAACGGGGAGGTTATACGTCTGTTTATACTTTTGATGCCACACATATGAGTCCAATAAATTAACCTCATGCACCAACTTCATTTCACCCTCTAGCAGAACGCTGGTTAGAACATGAAGTGTATTAGTGTTGGTGTGGTAGCCCAGGGATTAGTGAAGCAGCGCTATACATGCTCTAATCCTCTGATGAAGCTGCACATACCTGTAGGCCAGAAGACTGTTGGTAGACAAATATTAAATAATAATTTCACTGTTGCCTTAAGACGAGGGGTAGGCAGTTTTCTGGAAAGGGAAAAAAAACCCCGCCAGAATTTGAAAATAAAGCCCTTCCTTTTGCAGCTCCCCTTTCTCTGTGCTAAGCTCCTCCCTTCATATAAATAGTAACCTGAGGCCTGTACTACGAAGCAAGATTTGGGGTTACCTAGGTAACTTCAGATTCATCCCAGGGTTTTGTGTATCACAAAGGTGGGTCACTTGTTACCAGTGTTGGGGAAGTTACTTTTAAAAAGTAGTCTTTGCTGGTTACTCGTTAATTCTTAAAAAAGTAATCCGTTACTTTACTTAGTTACCCCCTATGGAAAGTAACTTTTTACTTTACTCGTTACTTTTACGTTACTTTTAAAAGCAGGGGCCTCTGGCAGAGACTGAAGTTAATTATACAAAAATTATCTTTGACCTTAAAGCCAATCTCTGGTTTATCAGTGAAGTGTCTGAACACTGCAGATTCTCTCCTCACAGAGTGACGGCTGATTCATTATGAATGAGTCCAGCGCGGGTTGAATGCACATCAGCAGGTCATCGGCGTTACACAGTGTTAGTGTATACTATGTAATGTCTGTATCGACTTGTACCGGTCGCGCAGCCACGATGGTCCGTGCATTGTCGTAGACACATGCAGCCTCTTTTCTGGAAATCCTTGCATGTCTGTGTAACCGACACAAGTCCACAGCAGTCCACTGCGTGTATGTATGAGGCCATCTCCACCGCATCCATCTGTGAGGTTGTCAGCTTTGTGTCTGCCTGGCTCAGAGCACCGTCCAGCAAAATGCCACGAAGCTTAAAACGCTCTCAAAAGTTAGCTTTGGCTGCTTCTCGCTTGCCATGATTGCTCTGCTACCAGCCTCTGTCACGTCCAGTGTGGAGCTTGTGAGAAGGCAGTGTCGCTGTCAAATCTGTCTCTGGGAAAAGTAACGTTGTGCCGAATTGAAAAAGGAACTACGTTTTGTTACCAAATTTTCAGTAGTAGCGCGTTACACTACTTTTTACCCGAAAAAGTAGTTATGTTACTGTTGCCAATGCGCACATCGGTTTGAATTATGTTTTGATATTTATTTTTTATTTGCCCCCACAATCACTTACCACTGCCAGGGTTGCAACTGAAAGAATAGGCTAAAACAACAACAGTTTATGGAATGCACAAGTGTAGTTATGGTTAGATTTTGTGTCGGCTATTTTTTGCCAGCTTTCCTTCCTGTGTTTAGGAAGCAGCGACTGAATTGCTTTTTGGCTGTATCACGTGTCTGTGTTGTTCATATTTCTGTAGGATTATCGTTTGCTCTTCTTGGGTAAAATATGCTGCTCTGGTAGACTGGTCCATAGCCTCTTTCCGACCGGAGGGATTTTTGCAGTTCTTAGAACATAAAATTCCTAGAACCCTTTCTTTCTCGTGTTCCGACTGGCCCAATTTGGGGATTTTTAAGTCTCTCTGGCCGCAGTTCCTGTAACTCTTTCAGCTCCTATTTCAGGGAAGGGTCTTTTCTCTTTTCCCTTTTCAACATATGAACCTACAAGGGTCGGGTTTCTGGTACAGACAGACCAACAACGGGACAATTTTAACAATTTTCGCCATCTTATTCACAGTGATGCCAGCAACGCGTTACTTAGTAACATGTTACTCTAATCTGACCACTTTTTTCAGTAACGAGTAATCTAACGCGTTACTATTTCCAAACCAGTAATCAGATTAAAGTTACTTATCCAAGTCACTGTGCGTTACTATTTTTGTCATTTTCCTTAGTAAAAATATAGATTTTTGCTTTCTTCTTGAGTCTCGGGGAGTGAAGTCACATATGCGACAAGTCACGTTTTCAGCATGAGGACAGGTCACGTTTACAGCATGAGGACAGGTCACGTTCGCAGCACGAGGACAGGTCACGTTCACAGCACGAGGACAGGTCACGTTCACAGCACGAGGACAGGTCACGTTCACAGCACGAGGACAGGTCACGTTCACAGCACGAGGACAGGTCACGTTCACAGCACGAGGACAGGTCACGCTTACAGCACGAGGACAGGTCACGTTTACAGCATGAGGACAGGTCACGCTTACAGCACGAGGACAGGTCACGTTTTCAGCATGAGGACAGGTCATGTTTACAGCACGAGGACAGGTCATGTTGACAGCACGAGGACAGGTCATGTTTACAGCATGTGGACAGGTCACGTGTACCACACAGCGACACAAATGTAAATAATGGAGGGAGGAGAGGGATGCACATTTTCTAGCTGGAAATACAGT
The DNA here is from genome assembly GCF_031162955.1 of Sander vitreus. Lineage (NCBI taxonomy): Eukaryota > Metazoa > Chordata > Actinopteri > Perciformes > Percidae > Sander > Sander vitreus. The sequence continues at coordinate 923,536 of NC_135855.1, read as the reverse complement.
CACTATTTTGAGTTTGTGTCAGCTAAAGACGGCAACGTTAAGGTTGGTTGTCCACTCTGTGCTGGTGGCGACAAAGCACTCTATAATTTACAAGGACCCAACAATTCCAGTGATTCCCCAAGAGCATGCATGAATGCTCCCTTTTAGGAAGAAACCTCGGACAGACCCAGGCTCTTGGTAGGCGGTGTCTGACGGTGCCGGTTGGGGGTATGATGAACAATCGCAATAATAGTCACAATAAAGATATTGTAATAGTTATAATAGTTCATGGTGTCGTAGAGCACAGTAGGGTGTAACAGGGCGTGGCAGGGCGTTGGCTGGACATAGCAAGTTGAAGCCGGGCATTGCAGTGCGTAGCAGGGTGTAATAGGGCACAGCAGGGCAGGACCACGGCGACAGCTGCCACCATGATGTAGGTGCCATCATGATCCAAGATGATGATGCTGGGCGGAAAAAGAACATAAGGACTCCGGGGAATAAGCTCCCCAGAGCTAGGTTAGTAACAAGCATTTCTGTGACACGAATACACACAGATGGAAAGAGAGAGGAGAGAGAAGCTCAGTGTGTCCAAGGAGGTACCCCGGTAGTCTAAAACTATAACCGCATAACTAAGAGCTGCAGAGAAGGGGAGATAGGGAGGCTGTGTTCCGTGATTGTGGCTACACACCTTCCCCCGCCGGTCTAGGCTAACGCTGCGACTCATTACTCCCTAAGTATATGTAAGCTTTCTATGGGGAGAAGCAGAGATAGGGTGGGGGTGAGCCATGACTGTGGCTACACACCCACCCCCCGCTGGTCTAGGCGAATGCTGCAACTCCTCATACCCTAAATATGTAAGCTTTCTATGGGGAGAAGCAGAGATAGGGTGGGGGTGAGCCATGACTGTGGCTACACACCTTCCCCCACCGGTCTAGGCGAACGCTGCAACTCCTCACTCCGGAGAGACAGAGTTTTAAGTTTACTCTTAAAGGTGGTGACAGTGTCTTCCTCCCGAACCCAGACTGGGAGCTGGTTCCACAGGAGAGGAGCCTGATAGCTAAATGCTCTGGCTCCCATTCTACTTTTAGAGACTCTATGAACCACAAGTAACTCTGCATTCTGGGAGCGCAGTGCTCTAGTGGGACAATAAGGTACTATGAGCTCTTCAAGATATGATGGTGCTTGACCATTTAGAGCTTTGTAGGTCAGGAGAAGGATTTTACAGGAAGCCAATGCAGAGAAGCTAATATAGGAGAAATATGATCTCTTTTCTTAGTTCTTGTCAGAACACGCGCTGCAGCATTCTGGATCAGCTGGAGAGTCCTAAGAGTTTTATTTGAGCATCCTGATAATAGGGAATTACAATAGTCCAGCCTGGAAGTAACAAATGCATGGACTAGTTTTTCAGCATTGTTTTGAGACAGGATGTTCCTAATTTTGGCAATGATACGAAGGTGAAAAAAGGCTGTTCTAGAGGTTGGTTGTAAGTGGGCGTTAAAGGATATATCCTGATCAAAAATAACTCCTAGATTTCTGACAGTAGTGCTGGAGGCCATGGCAATGCCATCTAGAGTAATTATATCTTGGGATAATGATGTTCAGAGGTGTTTAGGGCCCAGCACAGTAACTTCTCAGGAAATTGTAGGTCATCCATGATTTGATATCTCTAATGCATACTTGAAGTTTGGCTAACTGACTGGTTTCGTCTGGCTTGCTTGATAAGTATAATTGGGTGTCATCCGCATAACAGTGAAAGTTAATTGAGTGTTTCCTAATAATATTGCCTAGAGGAAGCATATACAAGGAGAAAAGAATTGGTCCAAGCACCGAGCCTTGAGGAACGCCATGGCTAACTTTAGTGTACTTGGAGGATTTATCGTTGATATTGACAAATTGAGATCAATCAGAGAAATAGGACTTAAAGCAGCTTAGTGTGATTCCTTTAATGCCAACTAAATGTTCCAGTCTCTGTAAAAGGATGGTATGGTCAATAGTGTCGAATGCAGCACTAAGATCTAATAAGACAAGTATGGAGACAAGTCCTTTGTCAGCAGCAATTAGAAGGTCGTTAGTAATTTTCACCAGTGCCGTCTCTGTGCTATGATGCTTTCTAAATCCTGACTGAAAGTCCTCAAATAGACTATTCCTATGTAGAAAGTCACATAACTGATTAGCGACTACTTTCTCAAGGATCTTGGAGAGAAAGGGAAGGTTAGATATAGGTCTATAGTTGGCTAAGACCTCAGGATTGAGGGTGGGGTTTTTCAGAAGAGGTTTTATCACAGCTACTTTAAATGACTGCGGCACATTTTTGGTTCAATATTATTTGAACTCTAACTTAGTCATGTCTACACAGGAGGCGTTTCAGCCATATTTTGTAGTCACCATCTCGTGTGTGTCTGACAGAACAGATACTTTCCATTTTAGTGAACACAGATACAAATTTAAGGCTTCATGTCTACTTACTTCGGCTTTACACATGTAACTACAATGATTGTGTAGAGGGCTCTGAGTGCTGCCAAAGCACAGGTGACCTACACTCAGTACTCATGCCTAAAACGCATCCTGCGCAGGGGACTGAAACTGTTCTGTGCTACTGATGTGCTGTTTTTAACACGCAGCCTGTGTCTGTAGACATCGTGTTAGAGCATCAGGACCCGAGTCTGGTCCCAATTGAAGGTCCCCTCCAGGGGTGCCGTATAGGGGTGAAAAGTTAGGACAATTCCAAGGGCCCATGAGTGACAGGGGTAAAAAATAAGTGAAAACTAATATAAAATCATTAAACCATCATCATTCAGAATATATATTTCAAATATAATAATAAAATTAATGATCTCTTTGTTTTTCCTTGTTTGTGGCAGTAAAAGTAAAAAAATATATATATCCCCATTGACCAAAAAGTGAACATCCATATTGACCGACCACCGGTGACAGTGTTTAGTTGCAGTCAGTAGATGCGCCAGAATTAGTGACCACAATGTTGCCAAGTAAAGTTAAATCTAAATCCGGTTTTCAAAAAAGGAAAGAGAAAAAAGAGAAAGAGGAAAGACAAAGGAAAAGGAAAGGGTGTCAAACTGTAACCCAGTTTTTCACCAAGAAAGGTGGGGAGCCAATAGTCTGAGTGGTATTAACCTGTTGGCTTAATGTCCATAGTGAAATAAGCTAGCTAGCTACAGACTAGTGTTAGCCTACATTTAATTACCATTTAATCAGTGCAGGGAAATGTTTAGCAAGATATTCATATTAAATCATTGTCCCTGCCCCTTTTAGCAGACTTAACAGATGAGTCAGCAGCAGCCCAGTCTCCCCCTAACTGTGCCCCTCCCTGTCCCAGTGAAGAAGGTGAGCAACATTGTGTTCAATGACACGCCAGTTAGCATCATAGCAGGGAGTCTGTGGGGATTTCTCTGTCTCTCTTGCTCTTTTTACCATTACAAAAAAGAAAATGAAATATTTATTAATGACAGAAATTCAAACACATTAATAACAATTATTTTCTCACATAATGATCACTATGAAATAAAATAAAAAACAACCTACTGTCTGTACTGGATGCTGGACAGTTGGAAACAGTGAGTAGCTTACCTGAGCCTGCATGTAAGATACAGACCATATTAACTGTATTGAACTACAAGAAGCAAGACAGTTGCAAGCCTTTAATGAGAGTTATGTAAAGCTTTTGATGAGACAGTTAGGTCCTAGAGGTGTGGTGACAACAGCTGCGCAGAGGGGGCCCAATTTGATTTTTTGTCATGGGGCCAAAAATTCAATACAATATGCTCTTGTAATTTAGACCTTGTCTTTTAAGATGTTAACAATATATAAATGGAGTCTTATTACAGGATACAAAAATAAACATTTCATTCTGACGTGCATTTTTAGTCACGAAAACCCTCCACAGCTCATGGAAAAATGGACATCTCATTTTGGAAAGAGCATTGAAATTGCTAAGCTGACCGCACCTGCCCGTTTCAAATCGCAGAAATTTACAAGAAATGGCTAACTTGTTGGTGTGTTGTTTGAGACACATTACATATTCAAACATTAAAGAGGCAATATCTGTGGTATTTGTGCATAAAATGAAGGAGTACCTCTTCAATAAAAATAAATGCAACCAGCCAGGGCCGGAGTGGGACTCATTTTCAGTCCTGGAGTTTCAGGCTTTAGACCGGCCCACTTCACTTCACGACTGACTATATTAAAAACATTTAATTAAAACCTTAGTTTATAAATCTGCAATAGCGCCCTGTTCTCTACAGCCTTGCAATTCAGTGGATGTTTGTAAAATATAATTTTCAATTCAGTACAAATACAGTAAGTGTTGCTTCACAACCCAATGATGTTCAACAATATCTATTTTTTATTTTAAACTGCTCATCTTTTTTGTTTCTAACCTGTAGCACTTTGAGATCTTTTGATGAAAAGGACATTATAAATAAAATGCATTATTATTATTATTATTATTATTATTATTATTATTATTATTATATCAGAATCTATTTTCTATGCAAATAAGTAATCACAGATATCCAAAACTTAAAATTAAATAAAGAATTAGGTAAATTGTATTGCACTTTCTAATGACACCATAATCAATTTTTTCCTTTGAATAATATTTCATATAACTTTCTATTCCCTTTCAGTCGTGGGCTTTGCATATTTACTATGCTAATTTTGAGGATAAAGGCATAATGGGTCACAAGTAATATTTAGGCATATAAAGTGATTATATTGTAACTAATCTGATCATGTTTGCTTGTTCACACACTGTGATACAACAGCTTACAGTAGATGTGCCTTCCACACTGACAGCAGCTATCCCTAATGCACACTACTGGCTCTGCTTCTGACACTAAACACATTTTATAAATTGTCATAATTCTCAGCACAAATCTCTCATTTTTACAAAGCTTTCTGATCAAGTCAAGTCAGTTTCAGTAAGGTAGTCCCGAATCATATGGCATCATTAATTATTATTTTTCATATAGAGCAGGTCACCACCACTGTTGGGACCGAGGAAAGTAGAAGTAAGAATTAAACTGATCTTAAACAAAGGAACACATGTGGCCAACATGTGCTCAGAGACAAAGAGCCTGAGACAAAAGACAGGCCTACTTGCAAGAGCTCCAGCCTGGAGAGTTCACACCCCTATGTCAAAGTCTGAGCCAAGAGGGAAAGAGCCTCACAACTGGCCGCAAGTCAAAGAACTACAGGCTTGTAGTCTTCACACCTTCAAGAGCTTTGATTCTTCCCATTGGTTCAGCGGGACCATAAACACAGCATGGAGCCATGTCCAGTGGCCTGAGCTATAAAACTTCACCCGGAAGACAAGGGGGGCCTTGTCTTCCGTCTGCAACAGCCGTTGCTACAGGGAGTGCGCAACCACTTGTGCTAAAATCTTCCATTTCTGAACAAAGTGGATTTAATTAAGGGCATCCTAGAAACACACGTCGTGTTTTAACGCTGCAGAGAGAACAACGGCGTTCTATAGAAGAAAATCGGACACAGACACTGTTGTTTCTTCAAAGTCGACTGGCTTGTTCCCCGCTGCCCTGGGGACCAGAAAGTTTCTACGTTACCACTGACGAGCGACACGGACCGTTTCTGTTTTTCCGTGGAAATCTACGGACTGATGGACAACATACAGTAATGCTTAGAGTTCTGGGCAGAGAGAGATTTAGAACATAGTATGTTTATTAATGTGTAAAGGCTAATGTTGCCATTGTTTACCATTAATGTGTTTGATTAATAATGTGCTACGGGTGTACGTCTGATTATTAATCTGTGATCGGGACCGTGTGTCCCATTATTTTCTGTATGTATGTATCATATGATCACGATACTGTTGATATACGTTGTGTTTGACTAATGTAGCCTGGTTTAAAACTGTAAATACTACTTTGCTTATCTCCCGCTGGGAAAAAGTTAGCTACTGTACTGATTGAGAGGGTGATCACTGTCAGAACCTCGAAGATCAAGACTCTTTTCTTTTCTCTCTCAGTGTGTTTTTTTCGCTCCTCTTTTACACACTAACTAACCACACACACACACACACACACACACACACACACATGCGTGCCATTCTGTCAAGCGGGCCTTGCCAGACGACATAGTCACGTACAGAGCGTAGCCTCCACAGCTAGCACATAGCGAAGTAACTTGTTGTGTATCCCCATTGTCTGTAAACGTTAGTTTGAGAGCTAACTGGCTAGCCTAGCCCCGTGGAGCTTGTAACGCAGCCCACTAACGTCCTCTTGAGGCTAAATAGTTTCGTGCAGCTCACAGGAGTAGCCATTTTTGTAGTCTTTGGGCTTTCGTCGCTAGCATCCTGCACTTCTCCTAACTTACAGTAGCTTACCCGTCTCACTATCTTCATTTAGCGTTTCACTCTCGCTAGTTTTTATGAAAAAGTTAATCTCACCGTGTCACTTTCTAGAGCTCTCCTTTTTAAACTGTTGCCTTTTTAGTGTCGTTTTGCGCTTTCTATTACCCATCCTATTACCAGCTTCTCCTCCACTAAGCACCAGTGACTGAAGTGTATGAGGTGACGGTTTGTTTTGTTTTTTAGCAAGGTGCCACCATCGGAGCACTCAAAACATAAATACGTCACCATTAACCAGGCTGCACTCTGTGAGTGGGCTGCATGAATGTAGAGAACAGTGGGCTGCAAGAAAAAATAAATACTGTAAATACAAAGAGTGGGCTGAGAGTGCAGGCAGCCTAGAGACAGCATCCATGATATTTAACTATGATTTCAACCCAGTGCCATACCTGAACACCGGCCCTCACAACAACAACCAAAAAACCAGACCGGCCCACCAGGAATTCTCCCGGTGCTTCCCATTAGCAAATCCGGGCCTGCATACAGCCAATTTTCTTGCCTCCTGAAATAGAAAGAGGCCTATTCTGGGTCTTTAGCCTTATATAAAGCTCCCTCTCATTTCTCCACACTGCTGTTTAATACTCTCTGCTGCCAGTGCTGCCTTTTCCACTCCACCCTGCTCCTCCTGCTATTCTGGCCAAGCTAAGCAACAACTGTCCAACATGCCATGTCTGCTGGATGTGTAAACAAAGCTCGGAGGGACCGAGGCGCAAACAGACCTCTTAAGTGAGTCGGACGCAGTCGGGCGGGATGGTTGAAAATGTCCCCCTGTTCCCCTTTGATTCCCTGGGGAACAGAGACGGAAAACAAATTGAGTCTGACTCCCTTATTTTCTCAAGGTCCTGGAAGTGACCTGCCGGCGTTGCGGAACGCAGGTTGGAGTGCTGATGTTCACCGCCTGGCCGTCGAGCTGTCCAGCGGTATGTCAGCCTGACACAATGGAAAGCCCCCCCCCACCCCTTCCTCATCCCTATTCAATCCCAGCCAGAGCCCACAGTGGCACTGCTGACAACTCAGTCGGCCTACTCACACGGCGATGACCCAGTGAGTAATTGGTCGATAGAAGTCGGCAGGCATCGACTTGTGTGGCTTTGCAGGTGGTGATGACTCATTGTGTGTTCGCCCTCACTGGCCATGCTGCAAACGCACATGCCTGCTCCGCGAACAATGCGAGATCCTAAGGGATAAAACGGATATTCACAGAGAAGTAAAAATATCCAATGAATAATTAATGCAACAATAATAGCATACATGCACTCACATTTATCTCATCATTCCACAGTGGGAATGTGTACATAATAAGAGTATTATCTGTCTGCAGCGAGGCTGCCAACAGGCTCGGCCCATTTGGCTGGGAACTAACAGAGGAGTTTGGCTACCAGTTATCATACCGCTGCATCTCAGCAACTGGATAGCTAATTCTGGCAGATGAATACAGGATTTCCATCTTAACACATCAGAGCATTAAGTCTGGATTCAGCATTGTTAACGATTCAGATCCTAAGAGAGACAGAGAGGCAGGGAGAGGGAGTTACAGGTAGAGGTTCAAATATTTTATTCATTTATGCACATGATGTGTGTGCACATGCAGAAGCACACACGCACGCAGGCACACACGCACGCACGCACACAGACAACTTGGTGTCTTGCTCAAGGACACTTTGACAGGAGACATGGCTGATAATTGGCACAAAGTGCTGGCAGAAGTTATTAAGCGTATGAGATTACAAGGAAAGGAGGTTTTTCAGGCCTAACTTATCGCTCTATTTACAACAGCAAATAGAAAACAAAACATTTGGAAAGAAATGTATGATGCCTCAATGTGAATGTACACTAAACATGTGTATTCATCTGTACAGTACCTGCCCAGCACCAAAGGTTTAGAGACTAAAAAAGGAGTGAATTTTACATTTAAATTCATCAGTTCGCCAGAAAGATTACTCCAAATTAATACAAATTTTGGATGTATAAATTGAAAACGGGTTACTGACACGGTCGCCATATCAACTTAAAAGATGATAATATCTAAGTGTAGTGTTTACAGCTTGTTGACAAGTGGTCAAGAAACCAGTTAGATTCAAGGTTTTGGAAAGATGCAGAAAAGTAATGCTCACTTCAAGCACAAGCGTTTACTTTTTCAAAATGTAACCAAAAGCATCAACCATCAATCAATTCTATCTTTTCACACCTGGATTTGCCCGGTGTGACCTCAGTCGTTTTATTTGTGACTGCGGGTGAGCTCCCACTTTCACTGCTAGCTGAGTCATTTAGGTGTTAAATACATTGCTTAATGGCACCTCGACAGGAGACGAGTGTATGAAATTATCCCAGCAGGTCACAGATTTGAATACACAACCTTATGCTCACAAACCCACATCTTTAAGGCATTTCAGGGGTCTCTTCACTCCAATCACACAGCCAGTGAGCAATTGTGAACCATCTAGAAATCACCTGTTATTCATTTCATATTTTTGCTCTCTCCACAGTAGGAAGGAAGCATGAAGAGCAGTGCAAAACCTGCAGAGAGTTTGTCAGCCCTGTCTGTTTATCTGCCCAGTCTTAAAATAATATCAGGAATCATGGTTGAACTTGTAAAGAGTGTTGTTGCTACATGCTTGCTGCTCTACAGTGGCACTGTGTTTCTGCAGAGGGAAGAAGTCCTTTTGGAAATCCAGTAAAGCAGTTCAAAAGACGTTTGTGTGGCAATGTGCACATGCTGTTTCTGGAAGGTTGACATGCTGAATCATTCTATTGTTTTGAACTTTATTTTCTAAAAGTTATTGTTCTGATCACCAATCCAATTGGTCACACAAATTGTCACATTTATTAAAAGGACAGTTGGTAATCCAAGCTTGGCAGCACTATCAATCACTTTTAACCTGATCTTTGGATGCACACACTAATGCAGCATTCCAGACAACTTCAACCTCCTACTAGAAAATGTACAATATTGCCACTCAAAGTGGGAGTTCCTACTTGTAAACTCAGGGCAAGTCCATCTACCCTGACTTCATGAAGTAGTAGTTGTCTGACATTACACAACAATGGCAGGACTAATGGAAGCACATATTGTAAATGGTAAACCATCAACTAAAAGGCAATGTTAAGTATATTTGCCTTTTTTTAAAGTAAAATTGTGATTATTATGATTTCTGTATGTTTCCTGTTTTTGTATATTTATTCTGTATATTTCTGTTTAGTTATCTCCCAGACTGTGTTCTGTGTATTGTGTATTTCTGTTTCCTGTTTTATTTTGATAGTCTGGTTTTCTGTTTTGTCATGTCCAGTTTTACTTTCTGTGTTTTCCCGCCTTTGTTGATTGTCCTGCCCCGCCCTGATGTGTTTCACCTGCTGTATCACCTGTCCCTCATTTGTTCATTACCTCATGTATTTAACCTATGTGTTCGCTTTGTCTCTTGTTGGATTGTTTTGTATCCGTTTGTGTCCTGTCCTGCTAGTCTGCATCAATTGTTTCCTTGCCCGCTCAGTTTGTTTTTCCTCGTGCCTGTCTTCAGTTCATGCCCACCTGGATTCCCTGTTCTGGTTTTTTCCCTACCTTGGATGTTTTTTGCCTGCTGCATCAGGACTCCTTTTGTTGATGTGGTTTTTGTTTTTGTACAATAAACCCTACTCAATCTTCTCCTGCCTGCCTGATCTCTCTGCATTTGGGTCCACTATTTCCTGAATGCTCATGTTTTCTCCAGCTGTTTCGTTTATGTATGTCTATGGTTTGTATAGGCTGCACTGCTGAGAGTTCAATTGTGTGTAATGTTACATTTGCATAAGAAATGTTGGAGGTCTGAAGTTGAAAAATCCAACTGGGAAATCCCCACCTCTGACGACTGGAACACAGCATTGACCACTGGACAACCGCACATTGATTTAAAAAGGTAAAAAATGAATTCCCTGTTCATACACACAAGTATAACAGGGTCATATTTCGTATTATTTCCCTTTCAAAAACCTGTTAAACATATTTACTCCTCTGAGGTTGTCAGGCAATCCAGCCAGTCACCAACTTAAACCGAGCGAATGAAGCGGCCATGTCAGGGCTCTGCTAATTTGAAACATTAAAAAACCTTTGTGCCTTCTTCAAATCTGTCAATGCTTGTGATGCAATTACGTTTTAAATCGGTCCGGGTGATAAATTGAATCTATACTGTTCTGCTCTTAACCAAAGTTGATGAATCCGGTTTTAATCGGTGGCAGGGAGGTGCCTTGAAGTTTCATTTAACCGCGGCTGACACCGTCACGCTGTTGTCAGATGAGTCCTGCTCAACATTGAGACAGGCAGATTTTCTTACATCACCTTTTCAAAAGCCCATTTGATACCTAGTTTTGTCTGCGTGGGGACACTGAGGGCTTACATATATTCTAATGATGGTGGTGTTTGTGTAGGTTGATGTTACAGTAAAGAATGACCACCTTAAAGCAGCCTGCTCCCTTCAACTGCTGTACAGTAGGTGGGCGAGATTACAGTCCAGCTAAAGAGAATTGCTTCTAATTATAGATGACAAAGACTCCCCCAGTGTCTTCCTCCTCCCAGTGGCCACGCTGGGGAGAGAAACACTTCAAAATAAAGGAACCTTTGCCCTCTCGAGTTGCAAACAAAGAAGCTAAATGCAATATGAGGCCCAGTGATAAATTGCGTACTGAATATAGAAATGGCTGTTCTATTATTAAAGCAAGATGTGGCAAAAGGCTATAGTGAGTTTACAGTAAGTCGTGGAAAGTAAGAATTGTTCTAAAGTGCAAATTCAAGGTGCTTGTACTTCACTTGAGTATTTCCATTTTGTGCTAATTTACCTCTACTATAATTCAGAGGGAAGTGTTGTAATTATTACTCCACTATATTGATTTGACATCTATAGTTAGCAGTTACTTTAAAATTAAGATTTTACATACAACAAATTAAATACCCTACAAAATATTATGCAACTTTTGCTGAACAGCATCAACTCTGGCAACAGACAGCAATTATGGTACAAAGGTAAAGGTTTTTGGCTACTTTTTGTACCATTGAGGCAGTTTCTAGTACTGAATGTTAGGCTATATTCCAATAACTCTGCCTGTCCTCTGCTCGAGTAGGATGATGGCAATGAGTTCAGCACGACACGCAATGACTGATAACGGATGACAATCAAAACCAAATAATTTGAAAAAAACTTTTTTCCTTTGCAACATATTGTCAAAGCTCTGTGATAAAAGACTTGTGTGACATCTGTTCATATAGAGTTACATTAAACTCTAAAGACTAAAAGACTTATTTTATTACACTCATTGTAAACATGATTTTCATTATACTGATAAAACTGAGGCAACAGGACCAATCATTTTTCTTCTTGCTCATATATATTTACCCATAATATCTACAAAAGAATTTTAATATTAAAATTAAAAAACATTTACAGTATGATATTTGGGTGGGTTCCAGGCTCTGATTGGGCTATTCTTTTTGTCTGTCCAATCTGGCAACGCTGTATGTCAGTTACTGAGCAATATCTATCTAATGTTTAGCTAACATTAGCCACCATAAGCTACTGGTCATACCTGGGGCCCGTGTCAGGAAGGAGGTTTAACAAACTCTGAGTTGATTTACCCTGAGATGGAAACTCTGAGTTTTTGGTTTCAGAACAGCTGATTCGAGTTCAATCAACTCGGACTAGGTTCACTCAGAGCTAAGCGTGTGCACCACCACTATAAAAAGGCAGTATGAATGGAGCCATGATCCTACGATTCACCATGGCAACAACCACAAACAAACTGGTGGGCGGAAATACTCATGCGCACAAACAGCGAGTTTGAACATGTATTTGGTTAAAAAAAGCAACACAGCGGCTGCTGTAAAATAGTGAGGAAAAAATTGCTGCTCGAGTCAATGCGTATGTTCCAATATAGTGTATTGATATCATATTTAATCACAGGTAACCTATAATATTACTGGTGAAAACTGGAATGGTAGTAGGCTACACCTATAATTTCATTTAGGTGCAATCCTGCGGGCGAAAAAGTAAACTAGCCTAGGCTACTACTAATCCCATTCTGAGGTTGCAGAACCATCATTAACAGAGTCACACTCTTCTGACGGCGCTTTGCTACAGTGGCTTTACTAATATGCTCCGCATCACCAATGTTGTAAAGAAAACTGCCGTTTGCAAAAAAATTTATGTGACACAAATAATCTGCTGGGATGTAGACCCATGTCCACGATGGGTGACGTTAGTTATATGAGGACGGATAAGGTTATATAGGCTACATAACTGATAGACTGGGAGGAAAAACCATACCGCTCAAATAGGTAGGCTAGTATCTGGAAATGAAAATGCATCTATAGTCGGGGCCTCAATATCATCTCCCGACGTACGTATGTTTTACTCCCTGTCAAGTAATACAGCTTCTTCATCAACGGGATCATCGACACAAGGAAATGCTGTGTTTTGAGAAAAGAAAACATTTTATAATCTGCCTAACATGGTTAATAAACCAACGCTGTTTATGTATTCATGCAGATAACAAACTGGTCTAAAATGCGCCTGTTTTTATTGGAAATCTTTTAGCTAACACGAAACCATGGATTTATTATAGCCTATTGGCCGCACGAAACACACTCTCTCTCTCCCCTCGCCCGCTCTTCATCCGTATACTTCATCCATAGACTATACTCTGGCTCAAATGAATACAGGCGGCCATTCATTTATAACGACCTTATCCACACTGTCAAAATCATTTAAACATTGAGCCATTACATTGAAAATCTTTTAGATAACAGGAGCCTATCATTTCTGTATCCTACTCCGTAACAACAGACATCCTGAATGCCTTTTTCTCATCTCGCATTTCACTCTCCACAACGCTGTCTTCGGACAAAAAGCCTGTCAGTAGCAACAACAACAAAAAACACTTTTATTGGACAAAAAGCAAGCCTCCACAATTGCCCCATTAGGTTACATTGTAGCTCGGTTCGCGTCGGCTCGTCATTGCGATCTCGCTCAATACTGGACCAAATTCACAGATTTTTGGTCACATTAGTCTATTAGACATAAATGCATGGGGAAATGGGGCACAGGGTGAAAAAAATGGTAGTTACCCTTTAATGATTCACTTTAAGATGAGGACTAACTAATGTGTTTGGCAAACATAACCCATGATCCCACAAACTAATGTTAGTTTATGATGTGCTCCTTTACTTTGGAAGTAAAGTTTGGTTACTAATGTGGATAGTTAGTTGGACATGCCAATGTTACAGCAGACAAACACAACTATTTGTGTAATGGTTAAAGGTTTAATGAACAGCCTTAGTCTAAAGGTGTAGATCAGAATGTTGATCATGATTCACAAACATATGGTAAATATCCTGGTTAAACTGCAATGTTGATATGTTAGCTGATGATTCCATATTGTCTTAGTTTCTATCTGAATCTGCCTCTTTTGGAGAAGAGGGCAGATGACTCATGTGTGGCTGCTGTGCAAATACATTGGATTTTCAGACTAGCTGGTTACAGTGCAGTGTAATGGTACTCAATGATATAATATTCACATCTAAGAAAAATCATAAAATCCACCATTTCCACCAAGAAACATGAACTGTCATCAGTCTGAGGGGATTACATCCTTCTTCTCGCGGCAGAGGCACTGAGGGGCGTAAATCTCAGGTCAGGATGACAATGTCTAATGCACCTTGACTAATTGATTGTATCATTTTGAATGGATGTGAAAACAAAGAAACTATAGGGCTGTTGTGGAGCAAGGTGGGGTGTATTTACTGTAGCTTCTGGACTGCTGGACGTGTTGATTGCCTCCTTGACAGAGCTGGAGTGGCTCGGAGAAAAGAACATTCCACCCATCCTGTCACTGTGAAACTTTTTATTTCTTCCAAATCCTCCTTTTTGTCCCGTCATACTCATCCCCTCTTTCCTCCCACTCTCCTCATTTTCCATTTTCATGTAATTTTTTGTCTTTGTCCTTATTGCTTTCCTTTTCACCTTCCCCTTCTTTTTAAAAACTCGTTTGTACGATATTGAACGAAAATGTATGCACACCAATTCGTTTGTTATCCTACAAAATCGGCTAGTCACGTTGACGCCTTGCTTGTTGAGTTTAGCTGACAAAAAGTGAGCGTTTCCTGGGTGAAAGTCCAGACCTTCCAAACCGAGTGCCTCTCTTCAGTGTGTGTACTGATTGAATGTGGAAAGTTCCTCTGTTAGTCTTGAGCAGTACACAGGAAAATGGATTCCCTAATCTCTTAAAACACATTATGATCCTTCTAATGCAATTTCCAAATTGACTAAATTTGATGGAAATTTGATTTTGACCAGATGGAACTATGATCTACTGCCAGAGGAGCAAAAGTTAAACACGGTTTGTCTAACTCTGACTTTGGAGTTCTTTCATGTGCTTATCCAGGGGAGTTTTAAGTCTGTTTGGTACGGTGGCCGATTACACAAGGGAAGTTCTCCAGACCTCTAGGGGGAGCAGCTAGTGGAACAGCTGGATTTTAGACCCCACCGGGAGAGAGAGCTCTGCCTTTTTATTAGAGTCGGGTATGGCTGCAGCCTGGAGAACTCCATAGACTGTATATTAAATTCATATTATTATTATTATTAATAACATAATATATTAGTAATATACAGTCTATGCTCCCGTCTCATGCCTTCCCGGCTGGTGCCGTCCCCGAGCTTCGGCTTTTCAAAATAAAAGCTTGCGTCTGGTCCGCTATGTCTTCGTACTTTGGTGTGTTGGATGTTTGTGAACTAAACAGTACGGCAATCATGCTAATGAATATAATAACTTTTTCAGCAGATGTCTTACTTACAACACGTTGGAGTTAGCAAAGCAGTTCTGTGTTTATATGTGCGAGCTGGATTTATTCAGATTGATAAATCCCACGGTAAATTGGCTGGTTTACTAAACAGAGAGGGACATAAATCCTGTCTGTCTTTTGTATTTCAGAGCGAATTGCTCCACAATATGAATACAGATTGATCACTTATTTTGTTGGTAACCGTTGTTGTATACTATGTATGTATACTAGCTGCTCCCTCTAGAGGTCTGGAGAACTTCCGTTGTGTAATCTGGATGCTGCGTTTTTTTGTTGCATTTGTTTTCTGGGTTTGTGTGCTTTTCTTTTTGCATCGTTTCATATTTGCAGTGCGTTTGTGTATTTGGTTGTGTTGTGTGTATTTGCAGTGCGTTTATGTATTTGGTTGTGTTGTGTGTATTTGCAGAGCGTTTGCTGAATGCTGCACATGTGTTGTCAAATTAATGAAGTTGTTTTCTTAATTTGCTCGTGTTTTGTCTATTTGTGTGTGTTTTCTTAAGTTGCAGGGTGTTTGCCCCTGTCGGCCACCGTAGTTTGGTCCCATGATGCTGCCAATTCCAATCAGTGTCGAGCTGTCGGCCCCTGGGAGCAGCCTGTTTATCCTCTGCTACCACAGAGCAGATCCTCCTGAGTAGCTGGAGGTTACATACCTTGCTTATAGACGTTACTGAAAGAGAATACAACACTTTTCATTTACTTACACAGCTCAAAATATGAAGATTCACAGTATTGACTTCTTAGGTTGAAGAAAAAGCCCAAAGTCCCCCCCAAAGGGACTTACCATCTCCAACAGAAAACACTGTTCACAAACTGCTCCAAACAGCTCTATTGTAGTCCAGCCTTTACTTCAGAGACAAACGTGGTCACTTTGGAACACACGTTATAATGCTCACCTAGCTGCTAGCATGGCACGCCCTCATACTCTGCTTCTGACTGGCTAGTAGTCCTTACCTAGGTACTGTCAGGGCACGCCCTCATACTCTGCTTCTGACTGGCTAGTAGTCCTTACCTAGATACTGTCAGGGCACGCCCTCATACTCTGCTTCTGACTGGTTAGTAGTCCTTACCTAGGTACTGTCAGGGACACGCCCTCATACTCTGCTTCTGACTGGCTAGTACTCCTGTACCTAGGTACTGTCAGGGCACGCCCTCATACTCTGCTTCTGACTGGCTAGTAGTCCTTACCTAGGTACTGTCAGGGCACGCCCTCATACTCTGCTTCTGACTGGCTAGTAGTCCTTACCTAGATACTGTCAGGGCCCTCATACTCTGCTTCTGACTGGCTAGTAGTCCTTACCTATACTGTCAGAGCACGCCCTCATACTCTGCTTCTGACTGGCTAGTAGTCCGTTACCTAGGTACTGTCAGGACACGCCCTCATACTCTGCTTCTGACTGGCTAGTAGTCCATACTGGGTACTGTCAGGGGACACGCCCTCATACTCTGCTTCTGACTGGCTAGTAGTCCGTACCTAGGGTACTGTCAGGGCACGCCTCATACTCTGCTTCTGACTGGCCAGTAGTCCTTACCTAGGTACTGTCAGGGCACGCCCTCATACTCTGCTTCTGACTGGCTAGTAGTCCTTACCTAGGTACTGTCAGGGCACGCCCTCATACTCTGCTTCTGACTGGCTAGTAGTCCTTACCTATACTGTCAGAGCACGCCCTCATGCTCTGCTTCTGACTGGCTAGTAGTCCTTACCTAGGTACTGTCAGGGCACACCCTCATACTCTGCTTCTGACTGGCTAGTAGTCCTTACCTAGGTACTGTCAGGGCACACCCTCATACTCTGCTTCTGACTGGCTAGTAGTCCTTACCTAGCTACTGAGCATGTGCGACTCCCAACAAAGATGGAACAGAAGTGAGAGGTCTCACTCTGTAGCTAAAACAGAGAGCTCAACACACAGGGTGAAAAGAGGAGCTGCAGCAATGTGCAGTACAACAAATATATTCATGAAAATTAAACCATGTAAACCTATTCTGATATAACCTCTAAATACAATTATGAACCTGAAAATGAGCATAATATGAGCACTTTAAACATCTTCTTTTCTTATTCCAGTTATATTGTATATACAGTATTTGTCATGGTGTCTTTTACATATATTTTATTGTAATATTTACATTTTATATTTATGTTCTTGTCTGTTGCGAAACTTTGCTTTATTGTTTCTTTTTTTTATATGTTTATGTATGCACCAAAACCAAGGCAATTTTTTTGTAAAACGTACATGGCAATAAATCTATTTCTAATGAATAACCAAAGCTGCATGTCATATACTGTACATTATCAGGAACTGAAAAAAGGAAAAAAATCACAGAGGAGAAGAAAGTTCCATAAGGTTACATGTTATTCTGGACTCTGGTTGCTCTATACAGTGGACAACAGAAACACTGCAATTACCTGCAAGTAATACCGAGAAACAGCATCCCCAATTCTGCTGAGAGAAAAACCAACACACAACAGAGAGGGAAGGCCAACTTGTGAACTAGCCTATACCAGCTTCTACATGTACATTTTTTATTTTTAAATACTTTTGACTTTACTGGGTCATTTTACTCTCAGTTGCATGGACAGTTTTCATTTTCATCTTAATTTGACCCATCTCTCTTTAGTCATTTTTGTAAATGGGGTTAGATTCACTGCAAGTTTAAGTCCTTTCTCTCAATTATTTTGTGAGATTTACAGCCTCTTTGCAAAAAGGCAAACCCAGCAAAGCAGCATTTTGACAAACAAAAAAAGTTCAGTGTGTAAAGTATCAAAAACAGTAACAACTATTCTCTATATAAGCTGGAAAGTAGTCAGCCAGCAGGGTCAAATGCCAAGCCAACTGAGACCTGGATAAACTACTTTTTAAGTTTGTAGTTTATTCTGCAAACAGACAGGCCAAGCCACAGAGTTTCAGGGTTTTTTCGAAATTCCTCAGAGCAGTTCAGAAAAGTAAGTTGTCCATCCGCCAGGGACACACTGCTCAATATAACACATTTTCAGCTACAGAAGCTACACTACGGTTTGAAATGTTGCATTACTGGTTAAGTAAAAATTGTAACTCTAGAGAGATAGCCTTGGTGCAGTTTTCTTTAGCTATTCTCATTAACCAGATTTCATTTGAATGAAATCAGTTGTGTAGTGCTGTAAAGATTCGATCCATAACTGTAGTATGAAAATCTATATGGAAATGTCATTAGTGCACTTGTGGGTTATTTAACTACTATTTGACTTTGCAGACCAGTTAGAGTGGGTGCTTCCTTCCTTTCCTGTATTATAACTAAAACATACTGTAATTTCACACTCTCAAGCACTAATCAGCTTCTTCTTCAGCTATATTGCCGATATGATCAGCACATGATGTAAAACTCTTTCCAGCCAACACTCAAGATACAATATATTATCAGTGAAATGCCAAATAATTTTCAGGATCTTTGTTTGGATATATAAAACCCCCAAAATACCATTGTAAAATTTAAGGCTAAGAAGAGGAAAGAACTTCATGTGCAACACCACTGTGATTTCACTTCTTGCCGAGAGTTAGATGAGAAAATCGATACCACTCTCATGCTCGTCCACTCAATATGAAACTGGAGCCTGCAGCCGCTTAGCTTAGCTTAGCACAAAGACTAGAAACCGGTGGAAACAGTTAGCACTAAGGTAACAAGATCTGCCCACCAGCGCCTCTAAAGCTCACTAATTCACACGTTATATCTTGTAATCCATACATAAATTGCTGTTGCACAGGGAGGTTTGTGTCGGACTATTTTGTGGTTGTGCGCAGTGACTTCCTGGTGTCATGAAAAGTTGTCTAAATGTGTTCAAAATGACATAGTTGCATAGTAGCATCGTGTAACATCTGAAGACCACAGTAGATGACATGATGCTGAAAGACAAACATATAAAGCTACAAAGGAGCAAATCCATATGTATGGTGTGGTGCAGAACTAGTTCCAACTTTGCTAAAAAGGATACTAAAATTCACAATCTTGTATTGCCATTCCACATATTTTACTAAGTATTTGGGTCTGTGGACATGAACTCTACAGAAAAAAAGAAAAGTAGTATTGTAATTCTTTCTATAGAAGCAATTTGTTGGGAGAGCTAATATCTGGAAGCACAATGTTCTGCTAAATCATGTGATTCGTTGCTGTGCTTCTGCAACATGGACTTGCCTATTGCTCTTTTCACTGGTGCACACAAGATCTGAGTGTGTCGTCTTTTAAGTTACTCAGTTTGGAGAGATGGCACAGAACACTCCCTCCACTTAATTAGTCCTCTACAACTCCATGCTTTACTCATGCAGCCCTTCATCTTCAGTTCGACCCTTTGAAGGCTGTACAGTCCTATTGGGTGTTCCTGATTGATTCTAGCAGACCAGCTGAGCTGGAAAAGAACTGAAGAGAGGTGGATGTCACGGCAAAAACACATTTAAAATGAAACAGGGTTTGTGAGTGGTAGAGGAAGGGTGATCATTGACCAAGCAGGAAGAATTAGACCGAGGCGTCAGGCTGCAGGTGGTCTGGCTTCAGGTGTAGGCTACTCTCTCTCAGAGAGGTTGAGCGGCTGTGGCTCAGGAGGTCGAGCGGGTCGTCCTTTAATCACAAAGTTGGCGGTTTTACCCGCGCATGACAAAGTGTCCTCGAGCAAGACACTGAAGTTGTTCCTGATGGGCAGGCCAGTGCCCTGCATCATCGGTGTACAAATAAATGTGTGAATGGGTAGCAAATTGTAAAGTGCTTTAACTGGTAAGGTAGAAAGGCACAATATAAATGCAGTCCATTTAGCACTTTACTGATGGGTGACAACCACAGTAATGGCAGCCTGTTTGAAAGAGATCACCTGATGGCCCGGAGATTTTAAAATCTAGTGATGCCTCTGAGAAGTTAAATGGAACAAGAGAGTGATGACTCCACTCATTCTCATTTGATTGGACATAGAAAGGTGTCATGTGCCCGATGAGGTCTTTTGTGAGTTTTTTGGAAATATTTCAAAGACAAGGACAAATAGAACTTCAGGATGGGATCAAGCGGCTGGGTGGCATATGAGGAGGAACCTATCGCATTTTGATAGAGCTCTGGATGACACTTGAAAAGACCTCGAAGGGCTTTCATATGTTTGGTTTTTAAAAATGAAACTTCATCTCAGATTAGGTCAGCGGGACTGTGACAGGTGATTGTTACTATCAGCCGCATATCTGCCCCAAAAGCCTTTCAGAGAGAATAAGAATATTTCAAACATGACTTTCAAATGGACTTTAGGGAATATTAAATGTGACAAAATGATTTCAATGAACTAAAGGTGAAATAGTTAAATAAATACATGATATATATTGATGAAATGGAAACATTGAAATAATAATAATTATTATTAATAATATGTATTACATTAATGACACATTTATGAAAAAAATGTAGTTTTAAATGAAATCTATATAATATATTTCAATATAAAATGTGATACCGACATATTTCATTTCACATATATAGTATCCCATCATAATTATTGAATTGTCTGTTTTATATTTTAATGTAGGGAAATATATGTATTATCATTTGACTTTGAATTTATTTCACTTCATCATTTCTTTATTTTCATAATTATTTTTTTATACTTTTGTCACATCTTGTCTTCAACATAATA
The DNA here is from genome assembly GCF_031162955.1 of Sander vitreus. Taxonomy (NCBI): domain Eukaryota; kingdom Metazoa; phylum Chordata; class Actinopteri; order Perciformes; family Percidae; genus Sander; species Sander vitreus. Next base: position 902,725 of record NC_135855.1, on the reverse strand, counting down.
TTGGACAGGACAGACCTGGAAAAAGAGGTGCAGTAATGAAAGTGATGGCTCCTCCTGACATATAGCAGTATATGTTAATAGGAATTGGAAAAGATTATCAAAATTTAGTAAAAATTCCAACATGTAGAAGTGGACTAGCATTTAGACTCAGGTATCCACTCCAGTGAGTGCCACCTACTCTTCTCTTCAAGGGTTTCATATTTTATTGGCTTTATTTTTATATTACAAGTTGAATGAACATGCTTGGGGGGAATTGTGTAATGGCATAGTTTTACACAATGAAATTGCACATTATTATTATTACTTCATAAGTAAAGTTAGACAGAGAAGAGTAGAAAAGAGAGTCAGAGGGGAGAGGTGGTTGGGGAAATGGGACGCTAAAGAATACGCATGAGAAGTGATTACAGCAAGAAAAACTTGAAAAATGTGAACTTATCTTTTAATATATACAATCTGATTATTTTACATAGAGGCATGTATTACCAGTTAAATGCTGCAAATAATGTACATTATTTCAGTAGAGGGGGTACTGTTAAAATGAAAATAAGTTGTGTTGTAAAAGTTGTAGAATGTGAAAGCACTTATGCATCCATAATGGTGCCTTGCTGGTCTCTGTTGGATAAACAGTGCAGGAAGAAAGATGATTTAATTTGCTGCCATCTAATCTCAAAACTGCCTCGATAATTACATTTAAACATTAAATCATTTTGATTCAGCCTCCCACTGAAGCGGACGTTTCCTCATTGTCAGAACTTCACAGAATCCAACGCAGAGAGTACCAAACAGAGCCATAATGTTGTTTCTCTTTACATCTCTAATTAACATGACAATATCATGACACTGGCATCGTTAAATCGTTTCATCGACTTAAAATGATATTGATCATCATTATAGCTGAGCCACTTTTAACTTCACATCCTAACCAATGAGTTTAGAGAAGGTTTATGACTTAAAAGTTTATAGTTCCAGTTGTGATACAGTATAGTCAAATAAAAATCTGTAAAATCCGCAATCAAAAACACAGCATTAATACTCATATTGAACAAACAAGCTTCTATACATTTTTAGAATATAGAACACCTCATGTTTTACAAATATAAAAATAAAAAATACATGTCTGCATAAGTAGACTATTTGCCATTTCCAAGTCGGTATTTCGATTCACCTTTTGCAGCAATTCCATCCTTGAGTCTGTGTGGCTAAGACGTCCGGTATACTCGCCCTTCCCGACCAGTGTGATGTCATGGGAGCGTCATAACTGTTTATACTCGCGTGGTTGCGACACAGGCTGCAGTCTTCTCCTGAACAGAGGTGGCGCTAATGAGGAAAGGCTACAGACTTTGCTGTTTCTACGGACTAGAAGAAAAATACAAAGGTAAACAATGGCGAAGAGCACGATTCAATGACCTACTTGGTGGGATCAAGCCTTTCATTCGCCATAAAAGAACTCATCTTAACCCAGTATGTTTACAAGAGAGACTTGCAGTCACTCTGAGAGTCCTGGCATCACGTTCCCCTCGAGCCCGGCCAGAGTACACTGGTCGCGCACTTTAAATCCTGGTGCGCCAGTGAGATCTATGTCATTTTGACGTCACATTGGCGTGCGACAGGTCGGGAACTGCGACTGTAAAGAGGCCTTAAGGCTCCTTTAGCTTTGCGCCCCCCCCATTCTTCTTTACATAACTGCTCGAGCTCTGTGAGGTTGCATGGGAAGCATGTATGAACAGCCTTTTCAATTCTTAATTGGATTGAGATTCGGACTCTGACTCGGCCGCCCCGAGACATTAACGCTGTTATTTTTAAAACAACGACAGATGCCTTACTGCCTTTTCAAATCAATTAAAACTACAATCTCCATTTAACCAACTATGTGACTTCCACAACCAAATGGCTGCACCAGTGATCAATAAGATGTGACGGGGTGTATTCTTATGCCTACATGTATTTGTCATTCATTTTTCATTTATATTTTATATTTGTAATTAATTTTGATCACATTTTAGAGATCATTGTACACTTTGACATTAAAGATTATTTTTCTGTTGATTGGGTTTAAATAAAGAGTAATTTCACATGTACCTCATTATTTATCCCTATGTATATTTGTTCTGTAGGGATTAAGTGATGTTTTATTGAGATTATTTTTGCATGTATCTATAAAGATATTATTCAAATAGTTTATAGGCCTATATTATTCTGGCTTTTATTTAATCATGATCAAAGGAATTAGCCTATTCTTTATCTATATGTTTATTTGTGTCTTTGATAGTACACTCTGTTGCTTTGTAGCACAGCAATCCTCATATGAAAAGTCTAGTTGTGATCACTGTTGATTGCATGCAGTTTCTGCAGGTGTCAGTATGACTGTGTAGCCGGTAGGAGGGACTTGATGCTCCAACTTCTCATTTTGTGTCTGTGTGCTCTCCAGCCAGTCGTCCTGGTCCTGCTTCGAGAGAGACGACGGCATCAGCAGCAACAGCACGGCATTCCGGGGAAACACCATGCATCTTATGCTGAAAAAACGACTGGAGCCTAACATCATTTCGCTTTCTTATTTTTGATTTCCGTATATTTTTGTTTCTCCTTTTTTAGCCAATTTCTGACGCGCAAGGACACTACAGCATCCATCCACGGCAGACACGCTCACATAGAGCCCCCTCTGTGCAGACGCACCACCATCCTCCTCTTTCCTTCCTTCCTTCCTTCCTCCCACTCTCCTCCTCTCCTCTCTCCTGTTCTGTTCTAACCCAGAGGACATCGGGACCTCTTCTCCCCCCCCGTTTGCCCGGAGACATGGATCTATGGTTTCATTCGATCCGGATTTGCTGGTGGAGGGTTTTGTTTCTGATGAGTGTTTTCCAGGACTATCTGAGCTCCATGCTGGACTGCCCGCCGACCTGCAGCTGCTCTCAAACAGAGATCTATTGCAATAAGTCCGACAACGGCAGGTTTTTCCCTTTACTCGCCCTGCAAGATACTGGAAGCAATGGGACCAGTGTTGACATAGCAGAGTTATTCAAAAACATCACCTCTATGTAAGTAAATGCGGATTATGTCGTGCGGTTATTGTTTTTTTGTTTTTTTTAATCATTCATTGATCATATCCTCAGTGAGGTGTCTGTGCTTTCAGGGTGTCTGTTGCTTTCCTTGCACTGAGCTGAATTGTTGACTGATTATCCCTTATTTTGAGACTTTTTGCACTTCAATCAGTCTTTTAAGTGGCCTTTTATGATAATACCATCTATGATTCTATGGTAATCGGTCTTGCATGGAACATATAGGTAAATGCGCTTTTCTGTGTAGCCTATACCCAGCACAAATAAGACAAATCCCTTGCAACCTTTTCAGACGTGACGACAGACTCCTTCATCTTGAACCTTGTAGTGATTGTGGGATTTAGTTTGTGTGTGTGTGTGTGTGTGTGTGTGTGTGTGTCCTCATAAAGTTGCTCCTCCGCAGCGGCTCCGCAGGCCCATACACGGCCAAATGACAGTTGGGATGTTGCGGCGAGAGAACCTCGGCTTGCCCATCCACTTGCCTCCCCGTCCTCTGGTACAGCAACTGCTCCGACAGATTGTGCTAAATGAAACAGAAATAAATGGTGCAGTAAGGTCAACCAGTTACATTTCAGCTCGCATTCTCTGAGACCGATACGACCCGACCGAAACTTTATTATGTTCCAATGATGCGGGCGGGGGTCTAGAGGAAGTGGGGTGTTAAAAACTTAACTTGTGCCCCCCCCCCCCCCTAAAGAGATGGACATGCAGGATGCTTGGGTTTCAGAGGATTCATAAAGGGTTTGCTTAAAACAGAGGAGCTATGACGGCAGGCTCTAGACCCCCCTTTACCCACACACTCCCCATAGTAGGCTACATTTTTCATTCTGCATTCCTCCCCTCCCCTCCTTCCGCTCTCTCTCTCTCTCTCTCTCTCTCTCTCTCTCTCTCTCTCTCTCTCTGTCTCTCTCTCTCTCTCTCTCTCTCTCTCTCTCTCTCTCTCTGTCTCTCTCTCTCTGCTCTCTCTCTCTCTCTCTGTCTCTCTCTCTCTCTCTCTGCTCTCTCTCTCTGTCTCTCTCTCTCTCGTCTCTCTCTCTCTCTCTCTCTCTCTCTGTCTCTCTCTCTCTGCTCTCTCTCTCTCTGTCTCTCTCTCTGTCTCTCTCTCTGTCTCTCTCTCTCTCTGTCTCTCTCTCTCTCTCTCTCTCTGTCTCTCTCTCTCTCTCTGTCTCTCTCTCTGGCTCTCTCTCTGTCTCTTTCTCTCTCTCTCTCTCTCTCTCTGTCTCTCTCTCTCTCTCTCTCTCTCTCTCTCTCTCTCTCTCTCTCTCTCTCTCTCTCTCTCTCTCTCTCTGTCTCTCTCTCTCTCTCTCTCTCTCTGTCTCTCTCTCTCTCTCTGCTCTCTCTCTGCTCTCTCTCTCTCTCTCTCTCTCTCTCTCTGTCTCTCTCTCTCTCTCTCTCTGTCTCTCTCTCTCTCTCTCCCTCTCTCTCTCTCTCTCTCTCTCTCTCTCTCTCTCTCTCTCTCTCTCTCTCTCTCTCTCCCTCTCTCTCTCTCTCTCTCTCTCTCTGGCATCGATCCTTCCTGCCAACATCAAAGCTTTCTTTCTTGAAAAGTCAGAAAAAAAGCAGAGCTCGGGCCTTAAAATAAGACCTCTGGTGTCGATGAGGCTGATTTGCATATAAAGTAAACATCTCCCGTGCACGCACTGGAATTCCCCGCACGGCTTCCTCCGCCTCATCTCACGCCACACAGGACCCCCCCCCCATCAGTTTTAGTATCCCTGTTACCCTTTATCCGTTTGAGGCAGACAACTTATTTTGTGACATGGTTCATCGCTTTCCTGGGCCACTAGAGGGTAGCCTGGTACCCTTCATACTCTGGCAACTGTGTATCACAAGTGCTCCTTAACACTGGAGTCATTTACGTGACTGTTTTATCAGAGAGAGTGTTTAGTCACATCAGGTGCCAGTTTACAGCTAAACAGCATTAAAAGCAAAGGCTGGTAAAGAGATGAAGGGCCAGAGATCACAGCACAGTCACACTACCAGTGATTAGTGTGACCCTAGAGTGAACCTCAGATATAGATTTCCTCTTTGTAAAACCTCCTGTCATTTATCTCTTCTCTCTATTGGGATCAACAGTAGAATACATTACTTGCTGGATTTTCATTGTGAAATGCCCAATTTCACTTTATAATAAGCACAAAGCCACACATTGATTGCCTTTTTGCCTTTGAGAAACCCTAATGCAATTGACCCAGGACCAATTGTGCATTTCATGGCCCCTCTGCCAAGCAGGCCGCTGGTTTTCTTGCTGCTCAGCATGGGCAGCAACCTCCACCCAGCACCACCAGCCACTCAATGACAGCTTATCAGACGCAATAGCTCCCAATGACACATTGGTTTACACATATCCGATAGGAATTGATACATTCAAATCCCACAGAGATTTGTATATGTTGTGTATAATCTCATAATCACCTATACATGTGCAGTTATGTGTGTGGTAATTATAGTTAAAAGCATACATATTATACACAGTTAATTATGTGGCTTAAAAGAGTAGCACACTATCACTTACAACATATTCTAAATATATATTGTGTTAATGAAAACATATAAATGAAGTGTGATTAATAATAGTAGCTAATGGCTTGTGTGGCCAGAAAACATGCTCTTTAAAAATAATAGCCTGTAACCATAGTAATACAGAGCAGTCAGTTATCGAGGACACATGCAGCACAAATTGTCCTCGGCCCTCTCTCTTTGTAAGGTGTTAGATGCATGGGTTTTGCTAACGAGAGGTCTATTTCACTCATCACAAGGGAAACAAGAAGAGATGGGGACAATTTATGGAGATGGAAAACTAGAGTGAGGGCTCTGAGCAGCAAGTGTGGGATGATTGGCCAGCCAAAGAAAACTGCCAAGTCCAGATAATAGTTTTCCAGTTTTCTCACATTAGAGATTCATCACAAGAGGCATCACTGTTCGGAGTGGATAAGATAAGGCCTTGCTGTGATACTTGAAGAAAAGAACGGTTTTCTGAGAGCAGCTGAAGCGTTTGACAGGTTTGTGTAATTGCAGCTCTGACTGCAGGTGCTCCCTTCTTTGCAGCAACCAATCAGCGTTTCCACCTCTGGTGATGACGTTTGGCCTCATTTTGTTTTCCCTTTCTTTTTGTAACCTTTGAGAGCATATTGGTAAGGAGAGGCTAAAACATCAGACCAATCTGTACAAGTCATTACTGTGGTGTCTCCTTCTAAATGTCTCCAACATAGATTAAATAAAATCACCCCTCTGTCCTCCTCATCTCCTCTGCTCTTAAGTACATCCTTCCATTCAACTCCTACAATAGTAATAATCAATCTTAAACTGTGCTTTTAGAAGGTAATATAACAATAAAACGGCCATATAATGTAATATCGCCATAATGATTCTACACTTGTCTGTACTTAAACTAAAATGGAAAGATGGAATTTGTTTTATCTAAGTACAATCTAAATTTTACAAATAATTACAAGGTTCCACGTGCTGTCCTTAAAATATGCAGATTTTAGTTAGAAGTAGTTAGAAGTTAGCGGTTTACAATTCTGTGTTCCACTTATTTCCACATCTGGCAAAAAAATGAGGGAAAGCACAAGTTAATTTTTTATGTCCCACAATTTCCCAGTAAACTTGCACTACTTTTAGTAAAATTATAGCACTTGCACCAAAATGACTGTAATATAAGGCCTGTCACCTTATAGGGATTTATATACAAGACCGCCCCCCCCACCACACCAGATATCTCTTAAAACATATAAAACACTACTTTGAATAATAATGTGTGTCTGATATAATTCCACAGGACAGGTTATGTTGTGAAAAAGAGCAAAAAAGAATTAAAAGCTGTCACATCCATCCACTGCTTTACCGGCTGCATGCCAGTTACTGCTGTTGCTTTCTTAAAAAGCTGTTTGGGAAGGTTTTTCTCTCTTTTTTCTTTTTCAAATTTTAAAACAGCTCAGCTCCGCTTGAAACTATCGATCTGTGAACACCTTCAAATACACATTTTCTATGAAACCTGCCAGCTAGCTGATGCTGCCAAAGAAACCTGTTTAAACAGGAATGTTTCCAAGGTCCACTTATAGGTGACTTGTGTGGGCTGCAAGTGTCCCCTGGTTCAGATGCTGAGCATAACTATATTACATAAATTCAACGTTTTCTCTACCTCTCAAAACTCCTGTGCAGCCCACATAAGTGTGTGACTGTGGCCAATATCAACTTCAAATCCAAATATCTGCTCTATAATTCTTGCGTAAGTATTCTGAATGGGAATTGACAAGTTAACTTTTATAGAATTTAACTGAAATTGACGTCGGAAGTGTGGTATTCCCTGTTAAACTGAGAGTATTTGCTAAAGTGCTAGAGAACTAGTTCACCACACAATGAAGAAGATCTTTTGTACATATGGATCATGTATTTATAGGGATGCTCCAACAATGTGGTATTTCATTTCCATAAAGATGGGGACAAAAAAAAGAATGGTTGAACTTGAAGCAGCGCTGGCAGAGTCCCTAGTAATTGGTTAAGCTACAAAAATGCTGCAACCTATTTTCCCTATAATGCAGCTCCATATTGGGAGGTCTCCTCCTGCTATGTATTTACAGGTCACTCATCACCCTGTGACAGGGTTTTGTTCTGCCCCCTAATCTGGGATGTTAGATGGATGTACAGAATGGTGTGCTCCCACCATCCACAAGAACTCAGACACTTTGATTCTGCCTGAAACACTCTTACCTTCACTGCCTCACTGCTAGCATGTATACAGTATTTATTTCCCTACCTCCTCCCTCCTGCTCTTTATCCATATCTTTGTCTTTGTTCTCTGCTCAGCTGTGTGGAGTTTTGATGTCTGGGTTTCTGATGCCCACCTGACCTGTATCTGTTTGTCGTCTTGATTTATTTTTCTTTGTCACCTTGAAATCTCTCTCTCTGTCGTTTCCATTTTATTGAGTTTATTTATTTTTTTGCTCTTTATGGATGAGATGTTTTCACAAGCCTGCTAGGGTTTCTTTGTGTGATCTGCAGTTCTGGGTGTGTTATTTTCATTTGAAGGCACAAATACATTATACCTAAAACTCACTTACCCTCTGTTAGCTGCTCATGAGGAACGTAGCTCAAAGCTTTACACCTGTCTGACATCAACCTTTAATATCTGCTTCATATCTAAGCACATATCAAACAAAAATCACACTCTGTAATGTTCTAATGCAACACTGCTGCACTGTTACTCTGTATTTGAGAGGAATTCTTTGGAAACTGGTTAATGCATTGCTGTTTGAACAGGGCTGGGTAAAATAAGATAAGATAATCTTTTTTTAGTGTCACAGCAGGGAAATTTGCAGTGTTACAACAGCAAAGGGAATAGTGCAATAACAAAAGTACCCGTAAAAAAAAGTAAGTAAAAAAGCAGTAAAAAGAAAAATAAGTAGACAAACTGAATGTCGAATTCACAGTATTGCACGTAGGAAACATGTTTTCCATCATGGGGCATACCAGGACAAAGCTGGCCTTCTTAACCAGTCTGTTAAGTCTCTTCCTGTCAGCAGCCGCTGCTGCCCCAGCTGACCACTCCGTAGAAAATGGCTGATGCCACCACAGAGTCAAAAGAGGTCCTCAGGAGTGCCCCCTGCTCTCTAAAAGATCTGAGTCTCCTTAGCACATAGAGCATGCTTTGTCCTTTCTCATACAGTGCATTTGTGTTGTCCATCAAGTCCAGTTTATTATTTAGGTGAACACCCAGGTACTAGTTGTGCGTGAAGTCTGCAGTGTACGTAGAGGGTGAAAAGGTAGGGTGACAGAACTGTTCCCTGCGGGGGCCCCGTGCTGCAGACAACCATGTCGGACTCACAATTCAGGATCCTTCCATACTGAGATTGGTTGGTGATTTAGTCCAGGATCAATCCTGTGAGGTGTTGGTCCACCTCTGTGCATCCCAACTTGTACTTAAGAAGCATGGGCTGTGAAGGCACGCCTTTTCCAGATGAGAGAGATATCTATATAGGAGGTAGATGACACCGTCATCCACACCAATAACTCATTTATACTTACCCTTGGTCAGTGGCTCTCAGCGTCAGATACCGATGCAAAAATCACCCTTTAGCATCCCGTATGGGACGCACCAAGCATAGCAGCAGCTCGACCGCAGCACTATAAGATGGAGTAGTAGTAAGAGCAACAACGGTAGCGAGTAGTATGAAAGACCGAAAATCCACGTAAAGAGGTTGGTTGGAGTGGTGGCTGGATCAAACAAGTGTCACTGTAACGTACCACCCACGATCTTTTCCTAAACCTTACTGTCCCGTTCTTGTGCTGCATGTCAATTAAACATACATTTTGTAACCCCACCCACAATCTTTGTAAAGTCAAGTGGTTTTACCTTGCAAGTTGAAAATGACCCCTAATTGGTCCCAACCCAGAGTGTCAAAAAGTGACGCCAAGAGTCCTGACCGAGCGCGTTGAAAAATGACGCCAAAAAGGAAGCCCCACTGCGTCTGACTGAGACGCTAAAGGAGACTTGTTGTGAGAATGTGTTACCAGGGCCTTCATCAGGCGGTGTCAGTGCCACCGGTCTCTAGCTGGGGAGGTCCTGGCATGCAGAATCTTTGGCACTGGTACTACGCAGCAGGACATTTTTCACAGCTGTGATTTGTCGTGAGTGACAGATTGAGGCAGGGGAGCTGAGTGCTTGGAGGTTGTGGGTGAGGTGATAGGGCATTGGACAGAAAATGCAGTGGAGGTGCAGGGTAGTGTTCCATTTATCTTACGTGAGCACTGATACAATACCAGAGGCCTGTACTACGAAGCGAGATTTGGTGTTAACAAGGTAACTTCAGGTTCAACCCAGGGTTTTCTGTACCACAACGGTGGATCACTTGTTACTGGGTTAAATCGCCGTGGTAACTTACGCTGAAGACCTAACCTGGTCGGGAGCAGGTTATGTTGGAGATCAGAGATCAACTGGTGTTAAAGCACCATCTACTGACCAATCAATACTCGGTTGATAACAGCGTCACTGTTCTTAGAAGATCAGGTGGAGCTTGGTGCGCAGAGAGAGAGAAAGAGAGAGAGAGAGACAGAGAGACACAGAGAGAGAGAGAGAGAGAGAGAGAGAGAGAGAGAGAGAGCGAGAGAGAGAGACAGAGAGAGAGAGAGAGAGAGAGAGAGAGAGACAGAGAGAGAGAGAGAGAGAGACAGAGAGAGAGAGAGAGAGAGAGAGAGAGACAGAGAGAGAGAGACAGAGAGAGAGAGACAGACAGAGACAGAGAGAGAGAGACAGAGAGAGAGAGCGAGAGAGCGAGACAGAGAGAGAGAGACAGACAGACACAGAGAGAGAGAGACAGAGAGAGAGAGACAGAGAGAGAGAGAGACAGAGAGAGCTATCGGCATCTTGAACCGTGTGTTGCCAATGCGCACATCGGTTTGAATTATGTTTTTATTATTATTATTTTTTATTTGCTCTCACGATCGCTTCCACTGCCAGGGTTGCAACTGAAATAATAGACTAAAGCAATGACAGTTTATGGAAAGCACAAGTGTAATTATGGTCAGATCTTGGTCCTGACTGATGAGCAGCGACTGTATTGTGTTTTGCCTGTAAAACCGTGTCTGTGTTCTTCATATTTATGTAGAATTATAATTTGCTCTTCTTATGTAAAATATGCGGCTCTGGTAGATGTTTGTGATTGGTCGTGCTGTGCAAACACCGCCTCTTTTATGTGAACGTGCATGCCGCTGGATTGGGAATCTGACTGTCTGTCTGTCTGTCTGTCTCTCTCTCTGTCTGTCTGTCTGTCTGTAAACTAACCCTGGGTTGATTGAACTAGTTGTTAACCAGCGTCATGACTCAGGTTATGCAGGACCGCGGTTGTTAGGTGAAGCCGGGGACATTCGTAGTACAGGCCTCTGAGGTCTGGTACTGATACCAAAACAATACTTTTTTTAAACCTCAGTTTGAGAAATACAAATGTTTTTCTCCAACCTTGTTTAAATTCTTTATCATTTAACAAAAAAGTCAAACTTCTTACATGGGTAGTGTCAAACACAAGCAGTCGTACAAAGAGTTTACTTGAATAAAATAGTCTCAAACTGGAAAAATTTTGATTTGAATCAGAAAATATCTGAACAAAGAATAAATGAGATTTGAATTCTGACCAGACATAACTTTTGGTATTATTATGATGGTTTTCCATACTCACAAATTTTTTATTGACACACTTTGTCTATACAAAGGACCTATAGAGGTTTGACAACCAGCCTTACGTTTTTTTTTGGGCATTTCTGCCTTTAATTTGACAGGACAGCTAGGTGAGAAAGGAGAGAGAGAGAGAGAGAGAAGACATGCAGGAAATCCTCACAGCTTGGTTTTGAACCCTGGACCTCTGCGTTGAGGCATAAACCTCTCAGTATAGGTGTGCCTGCTCTACCCACTGAGCCAAACTGGCCACCACCAGCCTTACATTTATTCTTTAGAAGTTGCAAAGAATGGTTTTGTAAGATGGTGGATGCTAGATTTAATGGCATCATAATTTGCTACCTCAATTTACTAAAATTAAATGGGCTCTATTCGAAATACTGAAAAAACAACAACAGTGGGCTGGGATTGCCTCCACACGGCTCTCACAGACGTTTTCAACAATACGTCAAATACCAACGTTTTTTCCATGGTTACATGCACGCTTGGCCTTACCGGATATCAAAACAAAGAACAAAGCTTGGTATACAACGCATAGAGGGAGAGTGACTTCATTTTCAGCTCAGGATGCCAATACTCCACTATATCTTTACATAGCAAATATTTGCTGCTATATTAATATTCTGAATGTCAAGTACATCCCCTTTAATGAATTAAAATGAGTAATACCTTGGAAATGCAATAGGACTTTTTTTTATGGCTAACGACCAATCAAACAACTTCTGAGTAGGGCTTGGTAACTGAAGTTCTCAAACGTTAAAGGGCATCTAAACACTGGCAGACACACAAGAACTCTGGCTCAATAAAATTGTCATAAATTGGCAAAATTATTAGAATGAATAAACAACATTAGTTCTGGCCAGGCATTTTTTGGCAACTTTTAGTACTTACAGTACCAGTTTTCGATTCTCTGTACTAAACACATTTCTTCTGAAAAAAAAAATAAAACATTGAGGTTGGATATGCAGCCCCAATTTTATGCCTTAAGAATTTTCAAAGATTTTGGTAAGACATAGCAGAATACATGATTAGATAGTGTGTTTGTGGCAATCTGCTTATGACTGCAGTATTTAAAAAATGTCTTCAGTAGCTGCAGTATTTGCTAATGCGAAGAGATGCAACAAGGAGGAAATTTTTTATGTCTGCCATTGTAGTTTCATTAGAGAGCTATTCAGATTCATTCATTAATTATTGGCTTGTCTCAGGCTATTAAACTACTTTGAAATGAAGTGCTTTTCTTATGGGGTTCAGGTGATCTTGACAACCTTTAAAGCCCTCATTGCGTCTCCTGTCCCATGCTGTGTCAGTGGCATCACCATGAATGTCGTTTAACCACCCAGGACGGAGTAGCTAACACACGTCCTGTGTTGGTCCTCACCGTACAGACCCCCAGCTGCCTCCGCAGTGCGAGGCTCACCCCAGGCAGTGCACGTCGGGCTCCTCTGTTATAAGCATATCATCAAGTTTTCATGAGCCTGTCTTTGTGGAAAGTAGGTCACGGCTGCCATCTGAGAATTAGGAGGAGAGAGCGACGGTTTCGTTCAGATCTTCTACATGGGGGGGTGCAGTGAGATGTCCCGGCCATGTGACTGACCGAGCTTCTCCCACGCCCCCATTACCTCAACTCCCGCATCCGCAGGCAGTCTTCCCTTAAAAGATGCATACTAATGAAGCCCCCCCCCCCCTTTAACAATCAAACGATGCATTGAGGATCGAGAGGTGAGAAATACTGAAGGCTCTGCTGTTTCACCCAGGATTAGAAAAACCCTTTAAAGCCTTGCAGCGGCACTGCAGAGGCTTTCTGTTGACATTTAGTTGAGCTTCTGCTTTTATACAGAAGATTATGAGTCAGTGCCGCGACTGTGGGCAACAGTTTCTCATGTCAAATTTTGGAGATTGAAGGGAGCAGAAAAAATCATGTATCCACCTATTTAAACTGCAATTGGTTCCATGGTGGCATGGAAAAACCGACTGAAAAATGTCCCTTGTGCATAATCCATCAATTTACATCTATTTACATGCATTGCCTTTTGCTGGATTTTTGTATTTCTTATTATGTGCTATGTGATTGCTTACTAGTAAGGAACAATTATCAAGTACCTGCTGCTGTAAGATATCTACTGATGAATACAAGGCAGACAGTTCTATGTCTTATTAGGTAGCATGAGCTTTACTGAAGGTCTATTACAGTTAATCATGTTTAAACATGATATCTGTAGGCTCGGCGAAGCTACACTGAAAGCAGCATTACAGCGTATTCCTTCTTCTGCATCCTTCTTCATAATGTGTGATGGTGGTGGCTTAGAAACTCTTTTTTTCTTTCTCTCTTGATCTCTTTCTCTCTCCTCTCTGTCCCTCTCACACACACCATTAATTTCATCCGCGATAACTTCTTCCCAGGTGAGGATGTGTGTCTGACCTCCATGGTGTCCATCACCGTGTGCCGTCTCCCACCAGACATCACAGACATGAGATCCCACCTTCCTTGTTTCTCTCCCGGGACCCTAATAAACTCCTGCTGCCTATTATTCATGTGGGATGTTTTGTCTTCCAAAAGACATCAACCATCATGTATTATCAAGTAGGAGGAGCCACCCGACTGTCCTCCATGTCAGCGGTGACTGGCAGAGCTGTGTGAATAATGCAGCTCTCTCAGTTGTCGCTGAGCTTCAGCCATGCTCTCCTACACAGTGTGCATGTTGATGGATGCTATTCATCGGCAATCTCTCTCCTTTTTCGTGAAAAAGGAAATGCCTATTTTGAAACAAAAACGAATTGTTCATCTTTGTGCGCCTGCACTCCTGTATCGTGTGTGATTGTCTGCATCAAAATCTCACTGCAACATGTCTCAGCGTGACCTCAGATGGCTTCTGTTCAAGATCACTTGGGAGATAAATCTTAACCTAGCTTTACACTACACTATTATTACTTTTGTTATTCATGTTTCATCAATTTTCAAAGCCGTGGCATTTTGGTAAGCTCTGAACTAGAAAAACACATTTTCTTTCAAAACCTGAAAAGTAGTTGCTTTGTGGTGTTTTGCCTTTCTTTGATCAAACAAAGCAATACATTAGCCCCAGTGAGCCGCTGGCCCTCATCCGTCCTTCAGATTTCCATCTGTACAAATGAGAGAGATCTGTTTGAGGCAATATGTGCGCTACTGTTTAAGCGGTAAACACTCAGAATTAATTAATAGCTCTACAATCATGGCTGTTTAGCTTCGATCCCAGCATTATTAGTGGTTAGGACATAAAGCGGTGAGGACGTAAAGCATCGCAGCACAAACACACTTTCATATTTCCCAGAAAGCAGAAAATAAAAATAAAAATAAAAAAAATAAATATATATATATATATATATATATATATTAGGGCTGTCAGCGTTAACGCGTTAATCGCGATGCAATTAAGGGCCGACGCGACGCGATACATTTTTTTTAATCGCATTAATCGCATGCCGGCATTTATTAATTCATTTTACACCTCACTGGGCTTGGCGTGGTGCCTAACAGGCTACTATTTTGACCCTTTGCAGCACCGTTACTTCTCATCAAGCTGCCACTTCCTCCTAACACATCCTGTTGCTGCAGGCTGCAGGATGATGGAAAAACACAGCAGCAATGAAATCCTGAATGGAGCTTTTTATTTTCCAAAACTCCCGGACGGCTCGTAGACAAGTCGAAAGCACATCGTGTGAAGCCGAATTAAAATATAACCAAAGCATGTTAAGGTTGAGCTACCACCTACGGATCTAAGCATAGTAGTACAGTTAATGTGATGCTACCGCTAGCATGCTACTTGCCGACCTGTGGATGAAACCAAATCCCAAAAGATTACTACAGCTCTTGCGAAACGGGTGGCAACTAACTGCAGACCTGTCAGCATCGTAGAGGACTCGGGTCTTAAAGACGTACTACGGTTGACCTGTCTCGTTGCCGTCGAGGGGGACAGTAGTTTTCACGGACACACAGCCTATATGACATATGTATGGAACTGCTGCAAGGTGCTGCAAACTCTGTCTCATTAACCGCTGATCACTGGACGTCAGTGAGGAATCTACATTATTTAGGAGTTACTAAACACTAGATTGACTCTGGTAAGGACAGGGATCTTTAGTTTTTAGTTAGGGACTTGGAGGAATTGGGCAATAATGACAGATTCACACATTTTTCTTTTGTTTACAGTAAATAAATAATAAACAAATACAAATCTTAAAGTCAAGTTTGCATTCATTTGATTCCCAATCAAGATCCTCTGGTAAAAATTGCTTTTGATTGTTAATATGGACTTAAAAACTGTTCTGAAATGCAAAATAACAGAATTTTAATCATGTGATAAAATATGCGATCAATCGCGATTAAAATAAATTAATCGTTTGACAGCCCTAATATATATATATATATATATATATATATATATATATATATATATATTTATATATATGAGCAGCCTCATTTTATTGATTACCTCAGATGCTCTGATATCTGTATTTGCTTGGTTCTGTGGACTATTTGTGCGTATTGCACTACATCAAAACATTATGGACCTGGCTGGCAGGCCATTTAGCTATACTCACTGATCATTCTCAGTGAGCCGAGGACTCTCGGTGGCGGTAGTCAAGAGCGACACGAGGGTTTTTTAGGACCCCGATAGAGCTTTGTGTGGAGGCAGATGAGAACACATTAAAAGTAAATTGTCCGCTGGGACTCACCTCTCCTTCCTACTGGCTCCCTGTTGGTGCAATGACCTTGCTACTCCAGTCAGAATATTACAGGCACTCTCCATCTTCCTTCATAGACTAAAAAAACTCATCTTTATAAGAAGTACCTGACATCACCCTCTCTTTCTGCTGAGCTGCCTCCTCTAATATGCGCTCTCCTTGAAGTAAAAAAAAACAACCATGGCCTTTATTTCTCATATTCCATTCCTAAAATTAGGAATTAATACCAAGTGCAGTTGTTTCCCTCCATGCACATACACCCCAATGCACCCACATTTACATGCATCATAAATGTCACATATACATATATATATATATATATATATATATATATATATATATATATATATATATATATATATATATATGAGCTAATATCTATAATAAATAAAATATGAGCCTACAGCTCTGGATGAATAAAAAAATGTGCTCTCTTATGTTGCTGTGTTGCATACCATCTGTGCAGATACATTTTGAACTTACAGTAAGTATTATTATTCGCTTTCTTGCTGAGAGTTACATGAGAATATTGATATCAATCTTATCACGGCACTCTCGCCAAGAAAGTGAATACTCACATTTCACACACATTTTCTGATTCTGTTTTTCTAGTTGCTTGAAGTATTTAAGAAGTACTTTAAGATGTCTCCTGAGCTTCTTTGGTATCATTGCTGCACTTGACATTTGTTCCCTGCAGTTCCCCTCTCCACGAAAAGCTGTAAGCAAAGTAACTTTAAGTCTGATTGGAGTTCTTTTGGTCAACTCAGGTTCTCAGCTGCAAATGCAAAAATAATTGAAGGGGTGTTATGGCTCTGAAGTGTGCACTTTATTTGATGAATTTAATGTTTCAGTTAGTAATCTGGGAATTAGTTATTCAGTTGCACATCAAAAGTAAAAAGTGGATTGGGAGAGTGAGCATTGCATTGTTGATGAAGTGGAATGGAGACATTGTTGTGGCTGCTGCTATGACTCAGATGTTCTTTAGGGACAAATGAGTCTGTGACAGCAGAAGCTTCAACTGTAAGGATTTTTGTCGGAATTGTTTGACCAAATTAGCTATAGCCTTTCGCAAAACTGACATTAGGGAGCATATGGCGTTTGCATTGACTGCTGAGATTGTTGTAAAGTAAAAAATGTCCCAGCAAAAGTACCTCATGTATTAACAACTGATCATAATACAGTTTTAGCATTAATTTGCTTTTTTTTTAAATGTATTTTGAATAATTATTAATTATTAATATTGATGATAATACAACAAAATACCTTTATATGCACAACTTCCCAATGCTAAATCACTAACAGACAAACTTTTGACAAATGTTGACCTCATACAGCTAAAATCAGGACACAGGAAATTTCAGCAAATTTCATCATCCCATATTTCATGCACTTCATGAAACACAGGTTGGTTTATCATTTATTAATCATGTGAGGTCACCATGGGAGTCAATGTCAACAGAGTCAACAAGGCTAAACAACAACCAGGAGTGCATATATTACTATTGGTAGTTAAGCTAATTTGGTGCTTTAGCTAAATTAGCCTCCATGTGGAAAACTGGTATCTGTTCTTTGACAGGACTTTGATGGAGCAACGTCAGTCAGGGGAAATGACTTGCGGTGGCAGCTGTCTACATTTGACACTGTGAACTGTGGAGGCTTCTTGTTTACAGAGGAAACCATCACCTGTCAAGCATCACTAATGTGTTTATTGTTACTGGAAAGATCATCTTGTTCCCCTCTGGTTATTTTAGGGAAGAGACAGTAGGAGTGTCAGTGATTCAGTGTTCAGTGGTGTGCAGTTTTCCATGCTATTGACGTGCATTCTTTTAGAGCCTTAAAGTTATGTTTCCTAAATAACCACTTTTAACATCTCAGTCTGATATATGTGATGGGCCCCTGGGCCCCCACCCCTAGATAAGAGCAAGACACCCCAATTGACAGACAAAACGACTACCCTGTTGTTAGTCCTAGTCTTAGTTACTTCACGGTGGTTTTGGGTCTCTTTGAAGTTGTTTTCTTTCTTTGTAGTCGATTTTTGTCTCTTTGTAGTTTTTTGCATCCCTTTGTAGTAATGTTGTGTCTCTTTGTAGTTTTTTGCATCTCTTTGTAGTAATGTTGTGTCTCTTTGTAGTTGTTTTGTGTCTCTTTTTAGTTGTTTTACATCTGTTTGTAGTCGTTTTGCATCTCTTCCTACTTGTTTTGTGTCTCTTTGTGGTCCTCTAAGGGCGCTGACACACAGAGCCGATTATCGGCCGTCGGACAGTCTGACGAGGTCAGTGACTCTAGTCTGTTCGGTGTGTTCCCTGCCGTCGTCCGTTGGAGGAGCCTTTATTTTGGCCGACCTGACATGCTCAGTCAGAGACAGGGCAGTCGGGACTCACCTGGAAATGGCGAGCGGATGAGCCTCTCAAAATTTGACGAAAATCTTTTAAACTGACCTTCTGAAATGAAGACAGATTCAGCAACTGCACGGCCTATTTCTCGCTTAAAATGTTTTCAGAAACACGTTTCGGTGAACTATTTTAGTACAATATGAGATCGTATTCTGAACAAGCCGCCATGACAGTCTGGCTGTGAATTTCCGGAGAAAAAAGAACCACATGACGCGTTCGTCCAATCAGCTGCCGGTTTTCTTTTTCTGAAAAACAATCAGACTGTTAATGGAAACAATACAGAGCAGCGCCGCCTGCTGCTATGGAGACGTATTACGTTTCACGCACGCGAGGAGCGTATGCTCAAGTCAGCGTCTCTTCGGTGTGTTCCGAGGCACTTTTTGGACCTCGGGGACCCGACTGATCAGTCTGACTGCCTTTTCTGCCGACGGTCGGCCGTCTGGTTGGTGTGTAACTACCTTAAATCACTTTCCAACAACAAATGTTAACAGTCACTCATGACAAAGGTTGTGGACCGGGCCCCCCTGACCCTGTGGGCCCCCTGACCCTTTGGGCCCCAGGTCCTATGCCTGGTAGGCCCGTTGAATAATCCATACATGTGTATGCGTAAGCTTATCACCCATGAAATGTTCAGTAGCACTTCAGTAGTAGTAAAACATGCACAGAGATGTGATGGCCAACTGCCAAGGCTTTATGTCTTGAGGTAGACTGACGAGATGTCCTTTGGTTGCCCTGTCTGGCTGGACAGATTCATAGACCACCATTTTGATAAATTACTGAGTGTGTATGTGTGTAAGACAGAGTGTGTGTTTGTCTGAGAGAAGCAGTTCCTAAATGGAAGCAGGGAGAAAAATAGCAAACAATCAAATATTCAACAACCTTGAGTTATATCTCTCTCCAGTTCCATCTTTCATTCTGGAGGTAATTGCTTGACACTGTAGACTTATGTGAGAACTGTAGTATGTGAGGACTAGATGTTAATGTATTTCACATCTCAGTCAGAAAACAAGAAGACAAATTTGGGATTAATTTAACAAGAACCTTCTAAGACTTCCCTTTCTGCTCATGTTTCACTAAATCAAAGAAGGTTTGTGTTTATTGATTTGCCCAGAAAGATAGAATTGTAGAAGTGCAGCTTTTTAGTTCTTGTGTATTGTGTTGTAATGAAAGGATTCTTCTGCCAAACACTGACAGTGTCAACTGCATCTATTCTGTCCACCTTTTTGAAATATTATTAGGACTGCACTAGCACATGTACCAGCCTAAAATGTAACCGCTCAGGATTGTTAAGACAGTTCCAAGTGATCTGGTACCATTGTCGCACACATAAACTAAATGCTTTCTGGTCTGTGAGTTTCCTATGTTTCAAAATGTGAAAGCATTTTGGTGTGAATTTAGATGGTAAATTTAGAATTATTGTTCTACGGTTCTGGCATAGATACGATTTAATTTAGAGAAAAAACAAACTCCAAATGTTTTAACCCTTGGTCAACCTAAATTAAAGGAGTACCTCAACATTTTGGGAAATTAACTTCTTTGCTGTCTTACCAAGAGTTTGATGAGAAGATTGATACAGTACCAGTCTTGATTTTGTCTTGTCTGCTTAAAGGTCCCATGGCATGAAAATGTATTTATTACTTTATGAGTTTTTTTTTAACATTATAGTTTTTCTTGATTGCTTTGACGCAGCAGTCAACTCAAACTCCACATTTTTCAAAACAGTTAACACACAGGCCCAAACAGTGGCCCTCATGGTCTAAATGACACATTGTGTTTGCAAAAGGCTCTAACCGCCAAAACATTTAAAATATGCAACAAAAGAAAATGTTGCCTTCAAACAACACAACTTGCAAACAAGTGTCTGAGCTCTTCCAATCAACCATTACACAGTGGACAACAAAATACTAAATACAGCTCTCAGTGGGAATCAGTGCACCATTGCTTGTCTCTGTAGTCTATTACTGACGTAGCTTTCATGCCAGAGACATTTGTTGAGAAATTTTCCTTCTTGCAAAGAATTGGATCCAGAATCAGAAATGCTTTGATGCACATTTTATTGATTCCGCTGATCCTTATTTTGAAACTATGGCTGAAAACTGAAATACTGTAAATATTACACACAATACATGTAAACCAAAATAAAATCTATTAGAGTATAAGAAATTAAGAAAATAAAAATAAAATCTATTAGAGTAAAGTATAAACATCTATTACTGTAGAGTATAAGAAATAGCCACTATTGAAACTCAGTCTCTTGTGTCTTAAACCTCTTCCATCCATGTTGGCAGAGAACAACACAGACGCTGCACCTTTAAGGCCTGTAGACTGATTGCTAATTGAAGATTTGTGTGAAGGAGCGTCAAAAAGGGGCTTCAGTGATGTCATACTGATGTAGGTAGTTTCTAATAGTTAGGAACAGATGGTTTCTGTTTGGGTACCATAGCTAAAACAATGGAGTTTGGACTGCTTGAATGACATCAGTGTTAACTGTTCTGTAAAAGGGTGGGGAAATGTGTCAATCCAATGAGAAAGGGTTAACACATTTGCAAGAGGTGTCTTCTGCTCTGCTGAGACAGTGATGATGAAAACCGAGTGGATCCCAGTTTCTTTAAGCGGGTCAAAGCAATCAAGAAAAAAAGTAATATGAGTTCCCCCAACCTACCTATGGTCCCCCAGTGGCTAGAAATGGTGATAGGTGTAAACCGAGCCCTGGGTATCCTGCTCTGCCTTTGAGAAAATGAAAGCTCAGATGGGCCGATCTGGAATCTTCCCTTTATGGGGTCATAAGGGGAAAGGTTACCTCCCCTTTCTCTGCTTTGCCCGCCCACAGAATTTGGCCCAACCATGAGAGAGAGACATCATGGCTTGAAAACAAGCGAAGCATGGCAGTTGGTCAAGGCCACACCCCCACCCTCCACCTTACCCCCCTCTCTCCTCCTCAATAGCATTTAAAGCTACAGACACAGAAATGGCACATCCTAAGGAAAGCTCATTGTGGGACTGGCTCTAGTGGCTGTAATTCTGGACCAAGGCTGAATTTCAGGAAAGAGACTTCAGATACAGTATTAGGAGACCACTAAGGTCTATATAAAAGAGACTTCAGATACAGTATTAGGGGACCACTAAGGTCTATATAAAAGAGACTTCAGATACAGTATTAGGGGACCACTAAGGTCTATATAAAAGAGACTTCAGATACAGTATTAGGGGACCACTAAGGTCTATATAAAAGAGACTTCAGATACAGTATTAGGGGACCACTAAGGCCTATATAAAAGAGACTTCAGATACAGTATTAGGGGACCACTAAGGCCTATATAAAAGAGACTTCAGATACAGTATTAGGGGACCACTAAGGCCTATATAAAAGAGACTTCAGATACAGTATTAGGGGACCACTAAGGCCTATATAAAAGAGACTTCAGATACAGTATTAGGGGACCACTAAGGTCTATATAAAAGAGACTTCAGATACAGTATTAGGGGACCACTAAGGTCTATATAAAAGAGACTTCAGATACAGTATTAGGGGACCACTAAGGTCTATATAAAAGAGACTTCAGATACAGTATTAGGGGACCACTAAGGCCTATATAAAAGAGACTTCAGATACAGTATTAGGGGACCACTAAGGCCTATATAAAAGAGACTTCAGATACAGTATTAGGGGACCACTAAGGCCTATATAAAAGAGACTTCAGATACAGTATTAGGGGACCACTACGGCCTATATAAAAGAGACTTCAGATACAGTATTAGGGGACCACTAAGGTCTATATAAAAGAGACTTCAGATACAGTATTAGGAGACCACTAAGGCCTATATAAAAGAGACTTCAGATACAGTATTAGGGGACCACTAAGGTCTATATAAAAGAGACTTCAGATACAGTATTAGGGGACCACTAAGGTCTATATAAAAGAGACTTCAGATACAGTATTAGGGGACCACTAAGGTCTATATAAAAGAGACTTCAGATACAGTATTAGGGGGACCACTAAGGTCTATATAAAAGAGACTTCAGATACAGTATTAGGGGACCACTAAGGTCTATATAAAAGAGACTTCAGATACAGTATTAGGGGACCACTAAGGTCTATATAAAAGAGACTTCAGATACAGTATTAGGGGACCACTACGGCCTATATAAAAGCATCCAAAAAGCAGCATGTCATAGGACCTTTAAGACCTCATCAGTTCAATTAATCCACAAGTTAAAATGTAAAAAAAAATGGTGTCCACTGATAGACTTAATATAATTTTGTTAAAGAACATGCATGCTTGTATGAATTGTTAATTGCCCATTTGCAATGTGCAATTGAATGTTTGTCAACACCAACATTCTCTGATCCTTTATTTTAAAGAAGTGATAATGCTGTTTGTTTTTTTCACCCTCCTTCTACACCTCGGTGTGTTTTACTCCCTGAAACAGGACACCTTCACTCACTGTCAACCCTGTTAACCAGTGTCGGTGTTCTTGCAAAAATAGCATTCTGTTATTTTGACACCTGGCTAAATATCACTAGAGCTGAATCTAATTCCTGCTGCGAGCCTCGTTCCTTTGCTGCATGTGTAAATTCCTCCTGTCAGAGTCCTTCGTCTACATGGAAATGCTAATTTATCGTGAGCTCTAATTAGCGCAAAGACTGAGGTGGGTAAGTGTCACACACGTGATACAGCTTAACCTTTTGCTTTGATTTCCCTAAAGCCTTATTTTTGATATTCACAGGAAAACAATTCAGTTTGCCCCTGTGGTTCTGAAACTATGTCATATCACTGTGTATCATTTTGGAACAGTGTTCTCCATTTTTTTATAGTTAATAACCACATATTTATACACATATATCAAATAATTATGTGGTTGAAGCATCCCTATACTCTGTCCTTCTGCTCCATGACTCATTTAACTTATGTACATAGCTTCCTTAAAGAAGGTGAACACTCATAAAATAACTCTTCAGACTTTTTTCTTCTACCTGAACTACATCCTCTTCCACTTTGCCCTTTTTTACTCGCCTTAATTTAGTCTTAAAATACAATTTTAACAAAAGGAAGCAGAGCACAGGGTTCTAAGCACAATGCTCCAGGATCCTTGTGAGAGTTGACTTCATGATACAACATGCAGACCATATGTTGGGAAGGTTGTCTCACTTCAAGGAGAAAAGAATGTGTCAAAAGCAAGAGCTGACAGACTTGTTTCACCATCCGGACAATGGTGGACTGAAATAAAATATACGAACAGATATGTTTTAATATCATACCAGCCCTGAATCCCTAGGAATCATGTTCATAATGGATGATTCAGTGCCAATTCAGGAAGTTCTGTGCTCTACAGTATACAGTGTAGGTGGGCTGGGGTCCATATCTATCTATCCACATTTTTGTCTACCGATATGGTTGGATCATACAATTTGGCAATTTGGAGATCATCATTTATATCGCTCATATTATTGTAGCCACTGCAGCTGGCGCCGGGTGATCTTGGACTCAATACTTCTGCTGTAAGAATGGACCAATGTAAAGCAAATGGGTAGACCTGTTGGCTCATTAGATGAGTACGGAATGTACAACTCCTCAACACGCACTTACCTTTCTGGAGTAGACTAGCCACAGTAATACAGAATCCCATTTCTTGCATCCTTTCCCATATTTCCTGCATCTGTTCATACTGTACCACTGTGATAGAACTCGGTGCTGCCCTGTTACACCAGATGTCCAACTGCACCTGCAGTAGTGGGTGTAAAATCTGTCATTGGTGCTCCTGAAACCCTGAAATGCATATGAATATTCACATTCTAACCACTTTTTAGCATTTTAGCCAATTATTGCAATGCCTTGCAGTCAATGAGTACTATAATCATCAGTGTGTCAGTGTGTAATCAGTGAATATCGGGGTGTGCTCTTGCACCAAGTTTAAAATTGCTGAGGAGGTATGTATAAACTGGCAGTAACAATATTGTGTTCTAGGAAATAAACCACTTTTCTTCTGTGAACCCTGTAAATCTCAGGCTAAGAGCTTCATCAAAATGTTGAAATTTACATGTAATGATAGCGCTGAGTTTACAGCTAGATTCCATCTCGGTGTTGTTATATGTGCTTAGTCTTGCCCCTGTAGGGCAGGCACAAGGTGGTCTAATTAATTTGCTCAGCTTTCTCTTACAAAGCGAAGGGGAAAATAATGATGATATTTTAATGACTCACTTATACTCCTCAGGGATACATGGATAACTTTGGGCTGCAAAAGTAGGCTCTGAACATAAACATTGGATGGAAAAATAAGACATTCATTCATCATTAATTCACTGGGATGTCTCACTCTAGTACTGAGCAATAAAGTTGTTAGATCAGAATCCCAATTATGTTTTAGGCATGCAGCTCGTGCTTTATGCTGAGTGAGTTTTAAAAAAAGCAACAATGAAACAAGCATCATTTTCCAGATCATAACAAACAGCCAGTTAAAAAGAGGTCAGAGCATCTAGACAGCAAAGGGTGATAAAACAAAATGGATGATAAAGAACAGCCAGATAAAGAAATGAAAAATGAACAGAGAAGTGAAAGATCTTTAAATGTCAGTTTTTACTGTAAACTTAAAAATAGAGACAGACCTTACTCTGACCAAAATGCTGCGATGGAGTGCAGTGGAGTGTATACCAACCTAAACCCAGTAATTACGTTTTTCTTCCTCAGCTGATGGGACTGCCTGGATAAGGAAGGTGACAGGCTGCTCATAGCTTTTAAGTCCCCAAGTGTCCAGAACCTATATCAAAATGGGACTTTGTCAACAGAAGAATGATTTATTTTAACTGTGCAGTAAAAAGCAATATTGTGGCAACTCTGAATATAACTTATTGTTGAAAAAGCTGAAATGCTATGTGGTGCACACCGTTCAAAGTCCAGAATCAAGTGAACCGAGATAAGAAGTAGACACACATTTAACCCCGGTAATTCCTCTGTTTCATAATTGTGATAATTGGAGTGCCTTTGTCACGTAATCTCATAATAGAGATTCTTATCAGATGCTATTAAAGCTTATTATACTATTTACACTCGCACGATTAGGCACATCCTTAAGACTCACTTTCAGGACCGCAAAGTGATCTCAACTTCAGATAGAGAATGTGGACATGAGCAGAATGTATACATTATGCCACCACTATAGTATGCATACAATACGGTGACATAAAGAGTTGGGTTCTTGCAAGATGCAACATTTTTCCAAACTGTCACATTAGCCAAATTTCACTTCCTTTAGTAGAAATTGACATGGTCTTGTATTCATGAATAAATTCCATTTTTGTACGGACAGAAATCCGAGACAGGCCATTCAGAGTACATTTACAGTAACTGGTAATCGAGATGTGAAGTAATTAGAGAGCAGAATTATCGATCAGGATCTGTCACGTCTTGCCAAGTTTGAAAAGATCACAAAGTTCCATAAAGGTTATTTTGACATGTTGGCAGGTGTCTGGGGCGTCCAGGCACTTCACTCCCCGGCCCTCAATCCAAACCGTCACTCATATTTCAATTCTATTCTAAATTCAAACTTCTCCTCTCCACAATGACACCCAGCCTTTAAAAGAGTGACTTTAAAAAGAGGATGAACTCTGAGCCTGGCTAGTCAAATCAATCTCGTCACGGTGGAGGAACGGAGCGGTTCATTACTGGGAGGGCTGAGGAGCTCTCCGATCAGCTCTCTAATATCACTGTGATCCTCTTCTCTTTTCTTACCTAATTGAATTCTCCAGGAAAGATGCCCCTCAGCTGCAGATTTATCATATCCTGAAATTGGAGGAGACTAGCTCCATGAAGGACGTGCGCAGAACATTTAATCCACTACTCATGCTGTAAGCCGAGCTCCGTGGTCTCTGCCAGGACTTGACTTTGTCACACTGTGGACCACTGGCCTTCAGAGACTTCAACTTCAACTTTATTTGTGTCCCTGAAGGGCGATTATTTGTGCAGCAAGTATTTACACATACAAGACACATAAATACATACAAGTCCTACACACAGTCCAACTGGAACACAACCGTAACAGTATTAGGACAAATAAATACCAGTACAAGGTGTATTGATAGCAGCATCAAAGTAACTTACATAGGATAGGAAAAAGTTCATATCAGCCTACAAAGTTGACACAATATAATCAACAACAAACATCGTCAACAACATCAGCATCCATTACATTACATCACCAACCCCGTTTATCAACCTTTCTGACATCCTGAACACATAGTCAACAGACTAGAATATATAACCGACCAAGGCATAAAGAAAGAAAGAAAAGAAAGAGGACGAAATGAGGTAGCCAAGAGATCAAAGAAGGCTCCTCCCCTGACCCCTATTCAAGAAGGAAATGGCTGCAGGTATAAATGAGTACTTGTACCTGTCACTCCTTACAGATGGACATCTTAGATGGGAGCCAAACGGCAATAACTGAAATTCATGGAATAAGGGGTGGGAACTGTCGGAGCGAATAGCATTAGCTTTCCTGACTATCTGTCCATGGAACAGGTCTGATAATGTGCACTGTTGGACACCCAATATCTTGTTGCTCATCTTCACAACTCTGTTTAGTGCAGTTTTGGACTTGATGTTAAGATTTCCAAACCAACAGAGAAGGGAGAAGGTCAGGACAGATTCAATATAAGATCTGTAGAACAGAATCATGAGGGACTTGTCGACATGAAACTTGGACAGTTTACTCAGGCAATACAAGTGCTGCTGGCCTCTTTTGCATAACGCTTCAGAGTGGAAAGTAAATTTGAGCTTGTTATCCACTATGGTCCCAAGATATTTATAGGTTTCAGCAGAGTTTACAGTCTGTCCCTTGATAGAGAGGTGTCTTTATTCAGCGTTGGCCACGATGAACAGGAGCTGCAGCATGAGGTGCATGCATCCCATATCAAATATGCTGCCTGTCATGTACAGCATGACCACCATTCACAACAGATGGCATTGTAATCTGTAATCAAAGCCCCTTAAATGCAGCTCACGGCACAATATGTCTCTCTCCCCTTCAAGTCGTTCTTTCTCTTTACCGCTAACTTTCTCTTTCTCTCCCTGCAGTGTGAGACATTTAGCATATGCTTTCCTTTCCTCACTACATTGTAGTAATGAAAGGTTTTGACATCAAAGGTAAGATAACTGGCAGGATTGTTTTTCAAAGCCACTTCATCAGGAAGGTGGTCAAATGTACTGTAGGATGGGGTGTCTTGTTAACATAAAGATCGACTGCAGATAAGTAGGTGAATCAGAAAGAGGAGATAGTTCTAGAGGACAGTTGCACACGGTGGAAATCTGCAGGGGGCTGTTTAAATTGTTGAGGATCATGTCACAGTGGCAGATCCCATGACTAACACCATAAAGAACTGTCTCCCATTATTTAGATAGATGTATATTTATTTGTCCTTTCAGAAATGTATCATGTGCCATACAGCAATCAGCAGCTAAATAAACGGACAACTATAACACCACCGACAACAACAGCGCTGACACCAAACAACCGACTACCTCAGTTTTATAGAAACATTCACCACTATTATTAAAGTGCTCTACATATTATAGGGTGCAGCATCCTCACACACATAGGTCCAGCTTGTTAAGCAGTGGAATAGTGGTATAGGCACATATGATCTGCAAGTTCGGTTGGTTCGGAGGGATGGCACCTTATAGCGTCTGCCTGATGGTAATAGCTTGTATCAATAAATAGGGGATGTGATACATCTCTATTAGTTTGGATCAATGGAAGTACATTTCCAGGATAATTGCCTGACGGAATGTCACTCACCTTCCGCTCTCTGTGTGTCGCCGTTCTCAAAATCCCTTCGCTTCGGGAAACAACAATCTTTGAGCTAGAAAGCTACATGCTGAAAATGGCAGGTTTTGAAGAAAATTTGGATTGTGCAAAGGCCTGCTTGATTTTGGGGGGAAATTATTTTAAAGATTTACAAAGAAAATGTTTATGGCATTTCCTCTCTAACTGGGAGGTTTTGGGACCGATTGATGGGGTTTGCTGTGGACAAAGTACACACAGAGATACACTGGTAAGAGCAAATTACGTTTAACCATGTATCAGCTAATTTAAATAGCTCACGTTACTGTATTGTGTGAACAGTTAACTTCATTTAATATTGTATGTGGCGTTTTCTATTGCGGGTGCAAATGTTTCACCAAAACAAGTTCCTTCCCGGGAATATTTAGCAGAGCCACCGTCACTGCGTCTAGACCATTGTGATTGGTTTAAAGAAATGCAAACAACCCAGGGCGTTATTTTCTCCTTTCCCAGAATGTGTGTGTGGTGTAGCCAGACCTTCAGACTTTACTCCACTGGCAATGCAAGACTACCTCTCTAATAAATGCCTGCCCTCTTCTCGCCCCTCAGGACTCACAGGTCATCGTCATGCAATTTTGCTGTTCAGCAATCGTACCGGAGATATTGACTATCTTGCGCAGTTTGTTTTTAATACCAACAATGAAAAATACCAGGCAATAGAAAGTTAAAAAGCTCTCCACAAAGGAGCGATAGAAGAGGACCAATATATGTCTGTCCACTCTAAAAGTCTAGATAGCATCTGTGTTTGAATTCCATGACAGTTTGGCATCTATTATTGTTCCTAAATAGTTGTAGTCTACCACTTCAATAGCCTCCCAGTCAATAGCCATTTGTTGGTGGGTGTTGTTTCCAGTCCTGAAGTCAAAGATGATTTCTGGACCTCCACCAACCAACAACTGATCTACTCACACACATTGGCTGGTTTCATTGTCATCTTGAATCAAACTCATGATTGCCAATCATCAGCGAATTTCAATTGTAACATCATCAGATGTGTTGCTTCTACATTCATTTCATTTGTTTCTAGAGTAAATACGACTGGGGAACTGTGCTACCCTGTGAAGCCCCAGTATTAGTAGTAATAGGAGAAGACACGGCCCCATTTACTCTGACACACTGTAATCAGTCAATCCTAAAGGAGAGATAACAATTAGATGTGTGGCATTCAGATCTTGTCCCAGTCTATCCTGTTACTATACTATTCTGTTCAATTGCAATGCTATTTTACCTGCCCTAAAGATTCGTATTGATCCTATTTTCTTTCCTATATCATTCAAATATATATCCTATCCTATTTAATTTCCTTTCCTATCCAAAACCTATTCATTCTTTTCCATTTTATCCAATCCTGTATCCTATCCTACCCTATCCCATCTTAGGATAGGATCCTATCCTATAGCCCATTCTATCCTTTATTTTGAATCTATTCTATCCAATTCTATCTCCTGTTCTATCTTAGATTGCATGTCCTATCCTGATCTTATGCTATATAGTATCCTTTTCTATCCCATCCTGTAGCTTATTCTATTTTGTATTCTGTCCTTTTTGTATCAAATCCTACCATGTCTTCTAATATATCCTATCCTATCCTATCCAATTCTATATGTCATTCTATGTTCTATTATATCTTATCTCCGATCCTATCCTATCCTCCTATCCTGTTCCGTCCTGTTCTACTTTTTCACAGCGTACATTGCCTTCCATAGTATAATCAGAAATATAACCATATATACTTTACTTGTATATTTTGTCTAATGTGTGCGGAGAATGCTAAGTTTCAATGAGATCCAATGTATACCATTCCAATAATTGTGCATGTTTCCAGTTGGGATGCATATTAAGTAGACTGCACATATGTGTGCTTAAGGTCTCCCACATTTGCATGCAGTATGGCTTTTCTGGCAGAGATCCAGTGCTATAGGATCACTTATTTGATTAAACATTATCATGCTCAGCAAGACAGTAGAGTTCTAAGAAGAGGTAAGGTATAACTGCTGACAGCAGCACAAAGCCTTGTGAATCATGCTAAGGTTTTATTGTCATAGTGAATGGGAAGATCTGCTCTTCATCTTATAGTTTCTCATGTGCAATAACCTTGAACCTCACTGTGATTAGGATCATTGTGAATTTTTTGTATGTCAGCTTACATTTTATATTTTATCCTCCCTTTTAGTGTTTTGTTCATTTCTCTAATGGGTTAATTTTTCTAAGCTTCAATTTTCTGTCTAACAGATGAAAACAAAAACAGAAAAGGCTGTGCAGTGGACTTGTTTCATCTATGATTCGCCTTGTTCACATTGGTAACAGACAGTCCCTGAAATTGTTTGTGAAGTATTTTATTTTGACTCAAGTTTTGACTCAAATGTTCCAAAATTTCACCAATCAGTTCCAAAATGAAATATCCACTGATGAAAACTGAATGCAACGCTTTTAATTTTTTAATTTTTACCTTTATTTAACCAGGAAGAGACTCATTGAGATTAAAAATCTTTTTCAAGAGTGTCCTGGCCAAGACAGGCAGCAGTACAACCACACATACAGTACATAGAAACACAAAATACACTAAAACACTAATAACATATAACAACTGAAACAGCAAATCCTTCAAAGTCAACCATAATCCTAAACACATCAGGCAAAACATCTGCAGCCAGATGTGGCTGCCTCCAAGTCAATCAACATCCTCTTAAAAGTGACCAATGAGACCAGCTCAGTAAGTTTCATGGATTTCTGTAGAGTGTAGAGTGAGCAGCAAACTTAAACGCCTTTTTCCCCAGCTCAGTTCTAACCTTTGGAACAGACAGACAGAAAAGATCCTGGGAACAAAGATTGTAAGTCCCGGTACTATTTACATTGATATAGGTCAGAAGGTAGGATGGAAGGAGACCTAAAATAGCCTTGTATATGAAGATATGCCAGTGTTGAAGTCTCCATGTTGATAAAGAAGGCCATCCAACACGTTCATACAGTTCACAATGGTGAGTGAGGGCTTTCATACCAGTGATGAACCTCAGAGCCCCATGGTATACAGTGTCCAGTGCATGTAAACTTTGAGATGAAGCATACATGTATAAAACATCACCATAGTCAAGTACTGACATAAAAGTGGCAGCGACCAGCCTCTTTCTAGATTCGAACGAAAGGCAGGATTTGATTCTGAAATAAAGCCCTAGTTTAAGTTTAATCTTTTTGCTAGCTGCTGAATATGAAGGGTAAAAGAAAGAGTTTCATCAATTAAAATACCAAGATATCTGTACTTAGAAACACATTCAATTTTCGTACCCTGGGAAGTGATGATTGAAGGCAGATTTGATTTAGATTTCGAATTTGAAAAAAGCATGACTTTAGTTTTTTCTGCATTTAAAACAAGTTTTAAATCATAAAGATTCTGTTGCAGCGTGTTAAAAGCAAGTTGTAACTGGGAGAGGGTCTGGTCTGCGGTGGGTGCTGAGCAATACAGTACAGTGTCATCAGCATAACAATAACATTTTACATTAGACACGTTATGATCAATAATATTGATATAGAGGATGAATAGCAGTGGCCCCAAAACTGACCCCTGAGGCACGCCTTTTGTTATTTTGAGAGTGCTGCCCTCTGCCTGCACACACTGAGTGTCCAGCCCTATACAGTCTCTGTTTAAGCACTATGTGGTCCACTGTATCAAATGCCTTTGAAAGGTCAATAAAAAGGGCTGCACAATGCTGCTTATTGTCCATGGATTCAACAAAGTCATTTAGA
The DNA here is from genome assembly GCF_031162955.1 of Sander vitreus. NCBI lineage: Eukaryota > Metazoa > Chordata > Actinopteri > Perciformes > Percidae > Sander > Sander vitreus. Next base: position 870,811 of record NC_135855.1, on the reverse strand, counting down.
ACCTTTAACTGATCACTGACTAGTGATTCTATTACCTTGACCAGGACAGACAGTTTAGAGATTGGTCTGTAGTTACTTAAGACAGTAGGGTCACCACCTTTTAGCAGGGGAACCACAAAGGCTGATTTCCAGATGGGAGTAATGAAATTGGTGTTCAAACACAGATTAAAAATATTAGAATCAGACTCAGAATCAGAAAGGGCTTTATTGCCAAGTACATTTTTGCACATACAAGGAATTTGTCATGGTATTGTTGGTGCACGTCACACATTCAAATATAAGAAGGATAAAAAGAATATAAACAATATAAGTATAAACATATACACACAGTATGTATTAATAACGATACAATAAATGTAAATAAATAATAAAATAAATTAAACAGTAGTAAAAAGGAACGCTACAGCAGAGTAGGTACAGTGGCATGAGGAGCCAGAGGTGGAGTGTGGAGAGAGTCAGGGTGGGTACCAGGCCTTGTTGATAAGGCTAGTGGCGGAGGGGAAAAAACTGTTTATGTGGCGTGTGGTTGAGGTCCTAATGGACCTCAGCCTCCTGCCAGAGGGGGGTGGCTCAAAGAGTTTGTTGCTGGGGTGGGACGGGTCGGCCACAATCTTTTCAGCACGCTTCAGAGTCCTGGTGGCGTAAAGGTCCTGGAGCGGCAGCAGATTGCAGCCAATCGCCTTCTCTGCTGACCGAATGACACGCTGCAGTCTGCCCTTGTCCTTGGCTGTGGCAGCAGCGTACCAGATGGTGATGGAGGATGTGAGGATGGACTCAATGATGGCTGTGGAGAAGTGCACCATCATTGTCTTTGGCAGGTTGAATTTCTTCAGCTGCCACAGGAAGTACATCCTTTGTTGTGCTTTCTTGACGAGGGAGCTGATGTTGAGCTCCCACTTGAGGTCCTGGGAGATGATAGTTCCCAGGAAGTGGCAAGACTTCACAGTGTCAATTGTGGAGCCAGAGAGGGTGATGGGGGCAGGTGGGGCTGGGTTCCTCCTGAAGTCCACAACCATCTCCACTGTCTTTAGAGCATTGAGCTCTAGATTGTTTTGGTTGTACCAGGTCACCAGGTGGTCAGCCTCCCACCTGTAGGCGGACTCGTCTCCATCAGAGATGAGTCCGATGAGGGAGGTGTCGTCCACGAACTTCAGAAGCTTGACAGACTGGTGACTGGAGGGGCAGCTGTTGGTGTACAGGGAGAAGAGCAGAGGAGAAAGAACACAGCCCTGAGCGGATCCGTTGCTGATGGTCTGTGAGTCGGAGACGTGTTTCCCCAGCTTCACATGCTGCTTCCTGTCAGACAGGAAGTCACTGATCCACCTGCAGGTGGAGTCAGGCACACCAAGCTGGGAGAGTTTCTCCTGGAGCAGAGCCGGGATGATGGCGTTAAAGGCAGAGCTGAAGTCCACAAACAGGATCCTGGCGTGGGTTCCTGCGGAGTCCAGGTGCTGGAGGATGTGGTGGAGGGCCAGGTTGACTGCATCGTCTACAGACCTATTGGCTCTGTAGGCAAACTGCAGGGGGTCCAGGAGGGAGTCAGTGATGGCTTTGAGGTGAGAAAGCACAAGGCACTCAAAGGACTTCATAACCACAGAGGTCAGGGCGACGGGTCTGAAGTCATTAAGTCCTGTGGTCCTTGGCTTCTTGGGGACAGGGATTATGGTTGAGGTCTTGAAGCAGGCTGGCACGTGACATGTCTCCAGTGAGATGTTAAAAATGTCTGTGAACACTGGAGACAGCTGATCAGCGCAGTACTTCAAGCTGGATGGGGAGACAGCATCCGGTCCAGTTAGTTAAGGGCACGGCAATAAAATTTCCTGCTAGCTTTAAAAAGTAGAGATCCAGTTTATCAGGGCCTGCAGATTTTGTTGTGTCCAAATGCTTGAGGGCTTTATTTACGTCTGAAATTGTGATAGGACTGAAACTAAAAGACTGACTAGAAGGATCTAGACCAACAGTCTCAACTGTAGAGGCACACTCATGTTGAGGACTGAATGACTCAAATAAAAATCCTGAGGCTATGAAATGTTCATTGAAACAATTAAGCATTTTGGCCTTGTCGGTAACATTTTGAGAGTCCATTACAATGCTTGTGGGAAGCTCATGGCCTTTATTGTTTTCTGATAATGATAAATTTTGATGGATTATTCAGATTATGAGTGGTTTGAGAAAGAAAATGATCAGCTTTGGCCTTTCTAATTTTGAGAGTACATGCATTGCGCAGTTGTCTGAAGGTCAGAGTTCTGATTAGATTTTTCTGGCTTTTGCCCATGCCACATTGCGCTCATGGAGGATATTTGGTAAGCAGAAATAGTACATTAATTTGTATTATTTTGTTAGAAATAGCTGTTGCTGTGCATATCAATCTTATTTACATTATACTACTAATGGCTCAGTGAATACATGCAAAGAGTTGCTTATGACAAAAACCAAAGAGAATTATCACCCAGCTCTGCAATTTCCCTCAGCTCTACACTGCATTTAAGTGTCTTTTGACATCTTGTTTTGGTTTTATGGCTTAAACTGTACTGTTTGGATTCACTGTCACTATTCTCACAACGTGTCTAGGCGCAGTAGATAGCTGTTTACAGCAAGAAAGCTTTGACAAACCTATGACACTACCTGCTCAGCACTAAACTGCAGACAGACAAAGTTAGCAACCAGTTGGAGTATAGTGGAGCATTTAGCAGCTAAGGAGCCAGATATTTCCCTCAGGAGTTGGTAGAGACCAAACAGAGCTTGTAAATATTGGAGATGCATCTGCCAGGCTGCCAGAAACACAACTTAGTGTGTGTTTATGGACAACTATTAGCTAACATAACAGTTTCATAAAGTGATAACTTGTTAACGTTGTGCTATTAGCTGGTTCTGCTGCCCCCAAGTAGCCCAAAAATCAATTATTACTGCTTTAAGTTCTAGGTTGTCATGAAAACAAAGCAGACTGACTCCTCTAAATGTTATAAATATTTTTTTTTAATTCAGAGCATTTAATGGTGTAATGATAATTTTGGGTTGACAGTGTTGACGTACGTTGCTTATTATCCCGCAAAGATGGAGGTGTACAGGGTTGAAGGAGACATCCGTTGATGTGCAGATCCAGCGTTCTGAGCTACTGCTGAGTAACTCCAGAATGGAGCTGAATCCAGAGAGGATCATAGCCTGATGACACTTGGCAAAATGGCACACTAATTATAGTCATTTTCATTTTGGCCAGAAAGGCTTGAGTTTAGTCATGTGCGAAGTGTTGATACCTTTCAGAGCATGGACCAATGCTCCCACGACGTTTAGCCCTGCCAAGTCTCTGCTGCGGATTGGCTGAGCCTGTGGCGAACACTGACACTCAGAGGCTTAGGTAGTTTCCACCCAGGGCTGGACCGGCAAACCAGTGACACAGAACAGTCTGGGGGCAGCCTTGGGACGGCATCATGGTTGGGAATATTAGCAGCGTTAAAACACTCTGAGCTGATGGCTCTGGCATGGCTTCAGAGCAGCACAGCTCATGCAGGAAGGGAACTAAATGGTAAACTGGCTGAAAGTTATTTTTACTGTCTAGAACTGCACTTTGAGTTTAGAGACTCTCTCTCTCTCTCTCTCTCTCTCTCTCTCTCTATATATATATATATATATATATATATATATATATATATATGATTATAGTATAAAGTATCAGGGTTTCATAGTTCATTATTTTCACGCAATGGAGTCAAGATCCTGTAGTTTAGCTGTTGCACGCACACACACACACACACACACACACACACACACACACACACACACACACACACACACACACACACACACACACACACACACACATACACATATTAAAGAATAGTATTGTTCCTGGTTATTAACTAAGTTGTTAAGCCATGAGAAACACATAAAGTCTTACCATGTTTGACTGTTCATTTTGTTAAGAGGGCTTTGCATATATAATATTATTAGAATCAGGAATAGAATATGATCCTCTTTTATACCAATTGTAAGAAAAAATAAGTTTAATTTGAAGAATGTTGGAGAATAAGGACTAAAAGTGCAGAATGATATCACCAGCTACAGCATTCTCAGTGTGACTGTTATTGACAAGACAGTTAAGGGGTCTGAAGGCAACGGAGAATATTTAGGTAGGCATCATTAACTATATACTACGATCAGTACACAGTAACTACCTACACAGTCTTTGCAGTCCTCTTAAAACTGGCTGTAGAATGCTGTAGCCCAAATCATGGCCAGGTCCACTGAGACCAGCACTAAGTAGAAGCAACTATTTGGCTGGTCGGTCCATATTTCGGGCCATCCCTCCCCTAGAGGATCAGTCCCTGGGAAACCTCTGATTACTGAAGCAATCAATTGAAAGTTCATTCCTGCTATTTTTTTCATTTCACTTTGTACTGATCTGTACTCTGGCTCTCCCTCCATTTTATCTGTCCCCATGGATTTTCAGATACAGTTGCTGGAAAAATTGGGCTCCATCCTTAGTGCTCAATCCATTGTTTCTATGCAGGGGAATCATTTTTAATATAGCTGTAATTTGGTCAATTTTGCCTGTCACTTTAATATCAATATCATATTCTCCAGCTCACAGTCTCTGCTGTTAATGTAATTGAGACAAAGTGTCACAATTTGCCCGGTTTTCATATTTTTCCAGTAAAAGTGCAGCGGAGAAGAACAGTGTGCCCATTTGTCTCCATGATGTTTCTATCTGCCAATATGAACACTGAATCATTTTTTAATTTCAAACTTTATTTATCAAAGGAAAACTCCCTGATAATGCATGCATGCTCATTTTATGTCTCGTGGCCCACACAGGGACCAAATAAGAGAGGAAAACGATTTATAGATCCCTTTCTCCACCACAGCCTTCATATGCACAGCAAAAGCTGTGAGCGTGCACTTGAAAGGCAGTCCACACCCGACTCCTCCCCTCAAGTTTCTCAGTGTCCATCAGTGTGTGGAGTTGTACCATCATGAAGCAGGGTGAGGCTCCAACATCCCTCTATGGAGAAATAAAGGTGAAAGAAAGTACACCGTGCACCCCAGTTGGGTTTGTATATTAATATGGTTGGAAGCCATTTTATGAATCAGATTCTGATCAACAGATGGAAGGCGGATATAATTTCATAGGCTCATACATTAGGAAGGAAGCCTCTACATCTGTCTGCCTGTGCGTGTGATTGCATTTGCATATAGGGAACAGGCGTGTGTTTGGCTCAGTGAGAAACCGGAGAGATCCTAATACTTAATTCTTATTTACAAGCTTTGAGTGCCAAATAAATGTTGAGGGAAATAGCTTCCTTTCCTCTGGTTTTCATCATTGCCTCTTCCTCTGTGTCCTTTTAATGCATCTCAAGGCTCCATCTTAACAATGCAGCTTGCAAACACTTATGAGTCAAGGATAAAAAAAATACAAAACAGGTTATCTAATTGATGTAAGGCGTGTGCTTTAATCTAGATGAGTGCTACTTCACCACCACATCCCCACCCTGAAGTGTTTGGGCTATAGAAGACTGCTGCTCTGCCTCTATAAAACTGAGAGGGATGCAGAATGTAGATCAATATCCCAGAAACACACCAGAGACATTCTATTTTATTAAACATTTTCCCATTAAGGCGGTGGTGCGATCGTTGTAGATCATCCCAACAAAGTCGTAAATCACAGGCAGACATTTGGAAACAATAGGCAGAATCAGAGGAGATTACCAAGAAACAGAAGATACATGGTGTTTGTGCTACTGGGAACCTCATGTATCTTGTTCTTGTATTACCACATATTTAAGCAGAGGGATTGCTGTATTGCTAGTATCAAAATCATATCATGTTCTTCGCAGGACAATACACATTGAGTCCGATGAGGGGACATTACACATCTTCATGTCACAGGCATGGCTCACAAGCTAATCACCTGTTTCTAACCTTATTCAAGACAGACTTAGGTCACATTGGTTGCCCATTCAAACCATGCTTTCCTAGAGTTTTCAACTGACTAGACAATTTGGAGACCTTTAGTGCCTTACTAAAGGTCTCCTAAGATACAGAAGCTCATCAATGACAAAACTACTATGTGAGCCCAAAGCAGATTTAAAGCTGCACTGATCATTTACTTAAATCAACAATGGATTAAATGGCTATGGGTAATGTGAACGGAGACACATTCTCACTCCTAATTTGGCACGATGTATGTTTAAACACACAGGACACAAACCCTAGTCTCCTGAGTGAAAGTCCTATGTTGTTTGACCCATCCATCACCCAAACCTTCTTCCTTACATGGATCGGTTTTTAATACTTCTCCCTACTATTGTTGCTCTTAATACCATGTCATCTCACAGCACCGGGGTCGAGCAGCTGCTCTACCCGGTGCATCCTATACAGACATGGCAGGTTACATTGTGGGTTGGTATCTGATGCTGAGGGCCACTGAACAAGTGTCAGTATGTTGACTAGTTGGGAATGAGAAACAAATAGTAGACAAAATTGCACATAGTGGAACATTGAGTTGTTTAAGATAAAGATATTTCCCTGAAGAGTTGATAGAGGCTAAGAGTACATATTGGACTTACATTCAACATGTGGCCAGAAGCATGACTCCAAATGAATGCTAATGTTGCTTACAGTTTGCAGGTGTGATGACTTTCTGACATGTGTATAAGCAACTGTTTGCTTACATGTTCTCCATATACATTTTAAAGTTAATACGTCAGTTGTACAACGTATTTATAGCTTGTTCTGCTGCCCCAAGTGGTCACAATAAATCAATTATTACTGCTTTAACAGGACAAACCCATATGTGTCGGGGTACCACATTTTCCACAGTTGAAGTATTTTAATAAAAAAACATGAACATGCTGATGGAGCATACCACAGCCTGGCATGACGTAGAAGACGGGCACTAACAAGGTGGCACTTTACTTCCACGACCGTTCCAATGGAGTTTGCTCTGCTCTCAGTTGGTGTTAAAGGCATACTATGTAACTTTTCCCGCTTTGGTCCCCCTACAGGTTGTCTCATTGGAACTACAGCAGTTCCAATAACACAACCTCTAGGGGAGGGAAAGAGGGAAGAAAGAGGGAAAAGTTACATAATATGCCTTTAACATACAAATAGCCAGTGTGACAGAATGCACATAGATCGTACCAAGCAAAAAAACTCCCACTGTTTGCTCAAAAAAATCCTCCAATATAATTCTTTCTGTGGTCCCCTCTCATTCTGAATAGCACATTACGGCTCAGATTTGTTCTGTGCTCGCTCAATAGTTTTGTCACTAATACACTTCCATACGTCAATAGCAGTTGCTAAAGGAGAGCAGAGAGCTTTTCATTGGCTTTCAATCCAGAGCTATCCAGTTTGAGGTGCTCGGATTGTTATCTCTTCTTTTGAATTCTGCCTTTGCATTATTATTTGTTGTTTCTACCTATTAAGACATGAACAACTGTTCCTTTTTTTCTGGTGCTCATATTCACAGGAGCTCAGAACAAGATAGCAGGTAGGGGTTCAGTGGGTTGCCCAGGGCTGCTTCAACACAACAGATGGCTGTTGCTGAGACCGAATCTGTTACTGTTTGGTTCCAGGGTGTTCTCCTCAAGCACTGAACCACCCTGCCACCCAGTTCAGATTGTACTTGGTTGGAGGCCATTTTCTAAAGCAGATGGAAGGTGGCTGTAATTTCATAGTCTTGTACGTTAGACAGCAAGCTGGTAGATCTGCCCGTGGAATTTGTTTTGATTGTATCCTGCTCATTTCCTTTGTGCTTACAAGTTATTAATCAAGTCCTTTCAAGACGATTTTATTTAGAAAGCCCTTTACGAAAACAGAGCTGTTATGAAATTCTGTACAGATGTACAGAGAACAAATAATTAAAGAGAGATGCGAGAGAAGAAAAGGTAGAAATGAGAGAGCTAGACTTTCATTCTAATCGCGTTGCAAGTAAGAAACCTCACATCCCCTTTTCTCCATTGCTCAAATCTCCTCTTTTCTGTGCAATATTCATTTAGACAAAGCAGCGATTTAAATAATTGCACTGTCAGACTCATTGTAAGTCTGGCTGAGAGTGTCTACTTGAATGCCTGAGATGTAACATTTTAGCATCTCCATTACTTTTGGAATTATGTTGATTTTTATTTTTGTACCATTTTATTTGTGCATCCTCCAAGTATGTGGGAATAACAGGACAGAGATTAAATGCCCCTGTATAATCATGGCATATTTGTTATTCATACCCATCTTTTCACAGCAGTCTAATCCACATGCATATTCAATGTGCCGCGGACAATCAGAGGTTCTGAGCAGACACCATGCTCAGGTCCACAGGGAGGTTGTTCCCTGCTTCCTCTCTGCTGTTTGTTGACAGCAGCCTGATGACAGTTGGGATAGTGCTAAATTCGATCACAGAGCATAAAGTGGTGCTGCAAATGAAAACATGTTGTGCTCACATAAATTATACTTTTTTTTCATATCACAATATTGCATCAGTATCTCACAAGGGTATACAATATTGATTAAATTATGTCCCATTGATGCAAGCCGGTCATATTGCCTTGTGTATTTAATCACTGTAGATGTCAAATTCCTGTTAAAACGTCTATAATGAAGACATAAACGATATAAAACTGTCAAATACTAGAGTGTAATTATAATAATAATATATAAAGTGTGAATATAAACAACTGCTAAGATCTGAACAAGGTCCAGTGCGTATAAGCTCTTTAAATATGATAGGAAAGTGCTCAGCTGTTTCTTATTTGGCAATCATTTCTGTGACTCAGGAAAAAAAACTGTGTCTAAACACGCAATCTTCCATAGTACTAGATTTTTAGATAAACTTATCACTTTCAAGTGGTTTTAAGGAAGAATGTGCGGTTGCTACCAAACCTGTCAACTACTCAGATGCTCAAGTAACAAAAATAATAAGGTTAGTACCGAAACTCGGCCACTGTTGAGCAGTTTCAAGTGAAGTCCTGTATCGAGGCATCTAGAGAAATACAGTGCATGATGGATAACAAAAAAGGCTTTGCTTTCACCTCAGTTGTCAGTTGTCTTGCCCAAAACTCTCTTTATTGAAAAACTATAAAAAAAACTTTCAGTTGCTAAATATCAACCCTCTTTGGTCCCAAGATAAAGATACGTAAATTTTGGCCACTAAGTTCCTTAGGAAATGGAAAGAAGCTGTCTTATTTTCAGATGCTTGCATCCAAGACTAGGATGACTGAGGATTTTAGCATTAGCATATTAGCATATTTTTTTAAGATATTCAATAAAAGAGAGTTTTGTAGTTTTAAAAACAAACTTATGTAGCTGTTTTTTTTTACTCCACTTACAATTCTGTGACCTTATTATCTTGTGGTTTGTCTTGTCACTTCAATGATAACATTTTGTTGAGTACTTTTATTTTGAAATTTCTGTATTATAGGTGCAACATCCTTTAGAGGCTGGCCAGATGTGTGTTTAGTCCTCATTGGATAATTGACCAAGATTCAGCCATGCTGTATCTTTGATCTGTGGCTAGATGTGTTGGTTGAATGAAGTGCAGACTCTTCCTGTAAGTCAGCTCTTTCTCTTTTCTGTGACTTGAGTTTTTGTGTTGCATGTCTTCTTTGACCTGAAAAGGTACAATTATGTTGTTAGAATAGATAAAAAAATGTATTCAGAATATAAAGTAAATTCTGTAAAGCCAAAGTTTTAAACGTGTCATTTCACCCACTGTTAAAGGCATATGCAGTGGCAGTTTAAGTTAATTGACTGGATATTTATTACAGTTGACTCTTCTGCAGTCTTCAAATGATTCATCAACAGAGAGATGTATTTTTTTTGCCCACCTGGAACTGTTTAACATAAAACACCAACACTAAAAGCTACATTATTTGGACTTTTACTTTTAGAATTTTGGAATATAACCTCACCCATGTTGCCAGTCTTTTGAAAGGCCTCAACCTTACCTAATAGCGCATGAGACCTGCCTGCTCTCCCGTCGCTGGGGTAACATAACATTACATTGAGTAAGCAAAATTGTGAAGGGGAATCCGCCATGTCTGCTTGCAGGTCACATTAATGACTCAGCTCCCTGCCTTCACAATCAGCTACCTTCAGTTCAACACTAATCTCAACGTCAGCAATGTTACTCTGTCGGTGTGAAGCATTTACAGTACAGCTGCCACGTTTTCCGCCACACTTCCACATTTGCACACGCACACACACATTTTGCTTTCATGTGGCGGTAGCCTTTTAATGCCTTCACAGTTATTGTATGATTGTTTGTAGGGTTTTCTCTGTGAATAAGTGACTACCTACAGTTTGAATGGGCTTATGAAACAGTGGTAACGTAACCAAATCATCAATCAATCAACATTTCATACTATTGCCACTTTACAACACAGATTTAAACGTTTGTCACCTTTGTATTTATGTAGCTTAGCTGGCTTGTTCTAGTTCTAATAAACACATGCATGTTGGGCAGATCAGATAGCTATCCATTAAATATATATTAAAAAAGCTAAACATAATTCATCCAAGCATTCAGATGGACACAATCTGATTGTAGATGCATTTTGGCTAGATATTGAAAATACCTGCAACAAAAACAGCAACACTGAGCTGCTGTAGCATTTATCTGATCCCTGATCAGTTTGACCAATGATCTGTGTGAGTGAGAGTGCAACGTGAAAGACAATAAAACTTTGGTCTTGCTCCTAGTTCATAGAAGCGATTCGTTTGAGGTTTGTGTTTGGATAGTTGTTAGCGAGCTAGCTGTTATTGCTAACCTCTTATTATACTGCTAAAGTGCGAAAGTTATTCTTCTTCTGTTTTTTCATCAGATAGATTTAGATGCATTACCATCACCCTGTGGACTGGAGTAGAGCTGCCATTGATTTGCATGTGGCCCGGTATAACCCGGATTGCAATTAGATCAGTGGTCTGACTGATGGAAACTCATATATGTATGTGTATGTGTGTATTTTATATACATAATATCCGGATACGAGACGCTCGAAATGACAAATGTAAATGGGGCCAAAATGGATGGCAACGTTGCTTCCTGGAAACGCTGGTAAACAGGTGCATTTTGTTTACAAAATGTTGATGCAAGCGATTGTGGATCAGTGGTAAACGGTCCCAGTCACTGCTTCACTGAGTTTGGATGTACCAAATCATTTGGCAAATCTGAGCTCAATTTCCTGTGACTCCGCTCACATTACGATCTGAATTGCTGGTATTCTGTAATCATATATTTTAAGACTCATCTACTGAAAAAACATCCTGAAACAGCATCACTCATGTTCTCGTACTGCTAACTGCTCCCACCAGCCTTCATAAAAACATTGGCAACCCAGTTGCCAACAGTAAAGTCATGCACAACGGGGATCCACCAGTGCAGGTTACATTTGGCAGACCTGTATCCTCCTCTCCACCCAAGCAGGTGATGCACCCCAGAGCGCAGTGCTCAAATAAACAGAATGTCTCAGAAGCTGCCTCATCATGGTACACCAGATGCACTAGAGCCAACAGATATAATGGTACAGGAGCAAGTTTGCCAGAAACCAATTGCAGTAATGTTATTTTCCTGCTGTCATAAAATACAAACTGCAAACTGATCGCAGAACTCATTCTGAACGATGAAATGTGAGGGCAATGCAAATCTTGGGCTTACCATAGGCTGCAAGATTCATGTATGTGTATATGTGCATGTATATATGTATTTATTTATGTGTCTCTATTTTGCTGTAGCAAACTGCCAATCAGCCGTCATGCAAAAAAATTATGTATGTCTATCACTGATTGTTGTGTTCATCATATTAATTTTAAATTTGACATTTAGGATAAAGTTCCTTAGAGCATTTAATGATATTTACCTCTACCTAAAAACAAAGCAATGAAGCCTTTGTCATGTCTACTGCTACATCTCCTCATTTCCTCGGCTTAATTGAAACCGGTGTGCCCTACGTGTGTTGCCTATTTCATTTCCAAAACCATAACAAACAAATAATTTACAAATGCTCTCTTTGTCCTGAAGCTAATTTAAAGGCACCAGCATCCCACCACACAGAAAATAGTTTTCCCTGGGAGTCTAAAGATATTGGAAGAAGTAAAGTCATCTACAGTATTTATTTGGTCTGTCCCCTCTGCATATAGATTAAGCTTCAGCAGCCGCCTCTTGGCAATTAAATCTATCAGAGGGCAGCAGAGAGTGCTCTGTCAGAACTGTTCCAATAATTGCAATTTAAATGAATATGGATTCAAAAACACGTTGACAACACATAGCCAGTTGTTCTGTAACTTGGGACTGACTGTCTCCTGTCATATCTCCTTGTTTGTTTTTCCTTTCGCCTCAGATAGACAGGAACCTGTCATTTATCATTCTCTTTCTCTCTGTTTACAGACACATAGAGAACTGGACGGGATTGCAGACTCTGAGAGACGTCGATATGGAGCTCTACACTGGACTACAGAGGCTGTGAGTGTTGATTATCTGGAGGGGGAGGAGGCCGATGATAGAGACACTTCACTGTATTTCAGTCCCACTGTGTTGCAGATATGGAAAAGGACAGTGGAACCTGTACTGCTGTTAATCCCTGTTTTCCATCAGATTGCCTGCCTGCTAACTGCAGAGAGGCCAACGGTTTTCTCCTTGAGATGAGAGCAGTAATTTAGCTCTGAAACACAAGTGGCTGCCGATGTGGCGTCACAGGCAAGGCATCGGGATTTATTGTCCGATACTTCTCTGAATGTGACACCAACCCGGCTTATTCTCAGAGGAGATGACAAGGTGTTAGTCAGGCTGTGAAAGAGAGAAGAGGGAGTGAAGGGTGTGTTTCTGATCCTAACACAAGCTGATGTTTAAACAGGCTTTTAATTCTCAACAGTCACGCCGGTGGAACATCCTCTTCGCTTTGCTTAGCCACTGATCAAATAATGCTAAAAAGCAGCAGGGAAAATTGAATTAGGGGTCCCTGCTGTAGCGTTGTCATTTTTTTTCTCATCTCTTCACTTCTTAAAGCAATGTTACGCTCCTTTGCTTTGCCTTACACTATAAGGCCACATCCTTTACATTCCTCTCAGCCCGCTACTCCTCCCTCATCCGCTGCCACCTGACCTCCTCTTCCTCTTCATTTTTTTTCTCTTTCTCTGCAGAGAACCGTATTGTTCTTTGCCCTCCAAAGTCAGAGCTGGCCTCTCTCCTGATCCCCTTGATCCCTCATCAGGGAGGCCAAGTGCAATATCTCCACAACTAAATTAGCATTTTTCTCATTACCACTACCTCTCTCCTGCTGCCTTGTCTGGGGACGCTGGCTCCTCCCTGGCTGGAGTCGGGCCTTCCTAGGGAAGGCTGTTAGCTTGTATGATGCAGCCTTGTGGGGCTGTTCACAGTGTGGAGGGATGAGTGAGAAGAAGTCCCTAAGATACCTTCCATCACCGTGTTTTACATTTGCTCTCATTCATCTTTATATGAATCAAATGAAAAAGGATGCAATAATTCATTAAAATAAACATTTGACTTATTGAATATTTTATAAACAGTACAGTTCATCTCCTGAATAAGACCTGACTGCATTCCTCAACTTTAATTTTTATATTCTATAAGGACCACAGTAGATTATCTTCGCCGTTCTACAGGTGGAACATTAAAAACCTTAAAAGACAAGCCTGGGGATATCTGCAGCACTCAACCCAAGGCCCATTGGTTCCTACTGGGGACATGCATCTTTGAAAACGGGTCACAAATGTATAATTCATTTAAAAAAGGCTAAATCATTTCTTAATACAGCTGGGCACTGCAGTTTTTGGCATTTTGTTTTAAAGAGGGGTAAATAGTGCATTTGTTTTGGACTATTTTCAGCTACGGACTAATACGCATTTGTTGCACTAGTGAGTATTTGCAGCAGTACGACGCTGTATGTGGGATTGAATCACAAACTAGTTTACTGTGTGTGTGTGTGTGTGTGTGTGTGTGTGTGTGTGTGTGTGTGTGTGTGTGTGTGTGTGTGTTTTTTCATGGCAATAAACATGTCACCCATTGCAACAGTGTGGCTCATTGATTTTGAATAGCTGACATATATATCACACTTTGGCTACATAGCACATACTGTCGTTGTTAGTGGGATCAGTTCATTGCCACTTTTGGTCTTTTAATGGGAAGTGTTGTAATAAGAAATACAGAATATAACCAGACTCAACCCTGTTGTTTTGGTGCATCAATGTGCCAACATGTGCTAAAATGTGTGCCTTTTATATTCTACCTGTTCTCACTCCCAACTCGTAAAATACAGATGCTTGGTCAGTGGCTCTCAGCGTTGGATACCAACGCAAAAATCCCCCTTCAGCGTCTGTATGGAACACACCGGGTAGAGCAGCAGCTCGATCGCGGCACTGTAAAATAATGTAGTATTAAGAGTAAGAATGGTAGCGAGTAGTATAAAAGACCGAAAATCCACATACGGAGGTTGGTTGGGGTGATGGATGGGTCAAACAACACAGGACTTTCACCCAGGGGACCGGGTTCATGTCCCATTCTTGTCCCGCGTGTCACTGAAACATACGTTTTGTAAACCCACCCACCATATTTTCCTAAACCTAAGTCCCTTTCTTGTGCTGCATGTCAGTTAATAGTACGACCTCTCCCAGAGCGTCTAAATATGACCCTAAAGGAGACTTCTTGTATCGATAACAAATGCCAAAGGCACCTGACCAAGCATTGCTTTTTGACACGCTGGGAGTTAGAATGTGTTGTTATTTAAGGCTGTTGGCATTTAGCAATTTCATGCTCGAGTCAGTCGGCTTTTTTCTATCTGGCCAATATTTTTCAGGGTAGTTCAAAAGCACCCTTCAAAAAATGTTTTGGTGAAGTACTGTGGCCTTTCATTGGTTCTTTGTGGTTTGGAAAACTTAATGTGTTAATAACTATGTGTTTTGGTCCAGCCTCCAAATCTTTAAAACTTGTTTAACAGCTCACATTAAATGCAGCAAGCATCACGCTGTTTACGGAGATGATTGTGTTCAGTATAATTGTCATTACTGCTGGTAGGATAATAACCAAAGCTCAACAGTCATCCTTTCACATTGTTGTGCTAATTTCTATGGAGTGAAGTAATGGTGAAGTTATTGTCGTTAGTATTCTGGGGAACCCATCAGAAAGGCCCAAAACAACAGAACAAAAGTTCTTCAAGGACCCTTGAAGAACTTTTGGGTGATGAAAGGCGACATCCCAGTCAAACACCACAGAGGCGTGATCAGACTTTTAGAAGGTAACTGGCACCAACAGCTGGATATAATCAGCACACTGCGTTATGAGGCGCTCGCTGATGATGTCAATGACTTCTTTTGGAGAGAGACATCTGTGATTACAAGATTAGAAATCATTACTATTGTAGCCCAGAACAGTCACCCAAACTGGGTCTCTGGGAATTCCAGGACTCCTTGAGAGGATTCCACGGGGTCCCCAGCTAAATGAGGATTAGTTCAATTTCACAGTTATTTCACTCCATACAACGCTGACACAATGTCACTAATCCGAGGTTTCACTCAGTAAAGATACACAAGTTCACAAATCTTTCATCAAATTGTGGTTCAAAGTGAATTTCCATTTCAGTGCCAGCTCTGTAGATCAAAGTAGAAATAATTGGAATAGACACAGATTTGGTACAGTGGACTGCTGCAGCAGAGGTGAAAATATGTAAAAATAGCTTGAAATACACTATGAGACCACCATTTTGTGCATTAAAAAACTAGTTTATTTGCCGTTTTATTCAAATGCCAAAACATTTTCAAAAGGGCAAAAGACACATAATGAAACAAACTTGGACACAACGATGATTAAAATGTTAAAAGGATTCAATTTTTTTTTTTTTTTATGTGGCAAAAATGAGCAAAATGTGGAGTATAGAGGCACAGTGAAATGCAGCAATAACAAGGAAGGGAAATGGCCTTGATGCATGGTGATCATAACACTGTGGTACTGTGTGCATGTGTTTGTATGTGCCCACACTAAGAAGAAAAGACATGTCTTTGTTTAGGTTGTTTCATCTGTATTTTATCATTTTCTCCCATTTCAGAACTATCATGAATTGCAACCTGAGGGTGATCCAGGCTCGAGCGTTCGCTCAGAACCCACACATACGCTACATGTGAGTAAATATTCTATCTTTGACAACCATGTTTCCCATGCCTTCAAAACATTTGTTATTATCTTTAATGCTTGACAGCTTGTAGTATATGGCTATAGATGAGTTAGTGTTGAGCAGAAGATGATGCAGTTGATACAGACTGGCTTCGGGATGATTGTGGCGCTGCCATTACTGCCGCAATAGCCGCACATCTTAAATGAGACCTCCATTATTTGCCTTGGATAATTGGATTGCTATTTGCCCCGGTTCTTTGTGCTTTGGTAGAGCAACATGCCAAAGATGCAGTTCCATTTAGTCTGCACTCACCAAATGGACAATTTGTCCAGGAGGCCGAGCATCAGAGAGCTGTGCGAAGAGCAAAGTAATTTCTTTAACAAAGGCTGATGTGTCACCGTATGACAGCCTGTTATTCTCCAATTTTCCAGGAGTAAACACGGTGAGGAACTCAGTCACAGTCTCTTTACCTGAACACATTGCCATTTGCAATTTGCATTTGTCAGCTGAGAGGCAGTTTGGTCCTCTTCTGCGGATGGCTGCTGTTAGACGTGTGTGTGTGTGTGTGTGTGTGTGTGTGTGTGTGTGTGTGTGTGTGTGTGTGTGTGTGTGGGATAGCAAGCAGCAGTTCATAATCTCAATGCTAAAGTAAAGAGGACTTAACCCGTTCTCACTCCCAACTCGTAAAATACGAACGCTTGGTCAGTGTCTCTCAGCGTCAGATACATCACAAAAAGCACCCTTCAGCATGTGAATGGAACGCACCCATGGATGTATGAAGGAGCAGAGGAGCGGCGCTGTAAGATGACGTAGTATTAAGAGCGACAACGGTAGCGAGTAGTATGAAAGCCCAAAATAGTTTGTTTGGGGTGGTAGATGGGTCAGACAACACAGGACTTTTACCCAGGAGACCGGAGTTCATGTCCTGTTCTTGTCCCGCGTGTCACTGAATAAAGTCATTTTATAACCCCACCTACGATTTTTTCCTAAACCTAAACAGTCCCATTGTGCCGCATGTCAGTTAAACGTACATCCGACCCATAGTGTCAAAAGTGACGCCAATAGTCCCGACCCAGCGCGTTTAGATATGACACTAAAGGAGACTTTAAGCGTCAATAACAACCAAAGGCACATGCCCAAGCGTCCGTATTTTAGGTGATGCGAGTGAAAATGTGTTGGATTTAACACAGACAAGTCTAGTCTGAGTCATTGTCTTATGAGCTGTCTTTTGGGTGTTGGAGTATGTGTGTAGACTTTTTTAAAGTATTGCTTGTCTCTTTATCTAGTTGGGTGACTGGTAGAGCTAATCGAGCTCATCAACATTTAATGAAAGTTATTTGAATCCCCCTTTCTCTTTAATTGTATCTCCAGAAGACGGATTAACTAACACAAGACTGCAAAGAAATACTTTGTAAATGAATGTAACCTCCTCATCCCTGTCTCCCTTAATCTTACTAAAAAACATCATTGCTGTGCAGTGTTAGGGACTTAAAAAGAATCAAGATGTGCAAAAGATATAAAAAAAGATTAGGTAAGAGGGTGATGATGCATTTTCCCTTTGTTGTAATGTTAAATAAAAGTGGGAATGTAAACAATTATAGCAAAACCAAGAGTAAAATATTTCCACGAAAGTGTAATTTTTTTCTCTTTAACTAAAGATATCATGTTATATGGAATTCTCTTTAGATTCAGGGAGACTGTCCTCCCTAGAAAAATGATCCTGTGGGTCGCATTTCCTGCCACTGCTAGGTTAATGTTAATGCTTAGTTATGAAACGCTTCTGTGGGTGTATTAGAGGGAAAAAAACAACCTATATTGTTGTATGGATGGAGGACTTGTTGAATTCAGGCTAATAATGTGATGAATGCTGTCCTACAGATAGAAATAAAAAGATAAATCAAGTGAGTTCACTTCATCTTCACTTCTCCCACATGGAGGCACTTGTAACCAGTGAGAACCCTAACCCAGACAGTCCATGACAGGTTCCTTTTGTGGTCTCATTAATGCAGATGGACTGTTGCTAGGTGACACAGAGGATGATGATGTCAAAGAAGATTAATTATTATGCCTAAGCTTAGCCTCAGAAGGCCGACCTCATTGATGTTTGTGTCAGACAGGTCTGCTCAAAGCCCGGGCATCAAATGCTCAACTGGTTGCTCCTTTGTGAGGAGAATTAAAGCTGTTCTCATGATCACACATGTTAAAGATTAAAGAGAGTAAACTAGGGCTGGGACAATAGATTTTATTTTCCTTCTTTAACAAAAACAAAAGTTGAATAACACACTTATAGAGACAATATATCAAGAGACATTTCTAAAAAAATATTGTTTTCTAAGAAGTATGCACACACACGTCAGTCAGACATTTATTTCATTTGTAAAGAAGTACATAACATGTATTTTTTGGGGGATTTTCTGCTTTCACTCTGTTTTGCTGGAAACAGATATGATGTAGTCAGTGGTACAGTATGAACACAAAATATTTAGGTGAATCATTGGTAAAAAAATAAATTAATACATCTATTCTAGGGGAAAGAAAAATACGCTGTATCGTGATACAGAAAAATCACAATATATACGATTTTTAATTTTCTTTTCCCACCTCTATAGTAAACCTTATGACTATAACCAACACCACTTCACACTAAACACTCTCTTTTCAGTTCATATTCTTCTACTGTGTTACAGTACATACCTTTTTACTTGACAATTGTACAGCAATTGTCCAATCACCGGTTAGCAACTGTAACTAGGCACAGCAGGCCTGTCACGTTGAAGCTGTGTGCACGTGGGCTGTAGTGAGAGAGATGCTCTTTTAATTCCAATTTGATGATATGAATCAGCTTCCAGATATCAAAGCAAATATCAGTTTAGTGACCGTTTGTGGTGACTGCAAATAATGTTAATAACTTAATAACATGCATCATTGTAATGGTAAGTGGTCTTTCATTTTCTCACCATCAGGCTAAGCGATACCTGCAGTGGATGTGATGGTGTCAGGTCATATGAACTCCTCATAAATGTGGACGTGAATTAACCCACATTTATAGGAGGTTGACTGAGCCAATCAGGACCATGACTTTTTACTTATTTACTATAGCCAGAAATAGTGACTGGAAGTTGGAGGAAATGGAAAAAACAAACAAAAGGTCGACATGGTAACACCTCAATAATCAACCAAAACCAAGTAAAGCTTTTACATGAACTATTCAGACACAAATGTAAAACCAACAACAACAGAACACTGTGTAAAACACAGCACAGCACTGACAGCAGCCTCACAGATGTCGAAGTACAGTACACAGCTTACAAGCTCTACCAGCCTGGATATTCTGACTGAAACATCTGCCTGGTTCATTACAAATAAACTCTGCCATATTTAATATCCTTTTTTTGTAGCCTTGTTTATTTTCCTAACGGCTATTGTCAAAGCATTAGTGGTGTAATTATGAGGTGACCTCTATGGGGCCACCTTATTTGAGCTCAAAATAAAGCTAATTAAGGTATACCTGTATAAGCTAATTACAGTATACCTGTATAAGATAAGTACAGTATACCTGTATAAACTAATTACAGTGTACTTGTAATCCTGAGGGAGTTCTTTATTGTTATCAGCAGGATGTTGGTGCATGAAGGAGGTGCAGAGATTGAATCCACGCAGCAGCCAATATGTTCAGTAAGCCTATATTCTGCTAATGTGTCTCAGGGTTGTTATAGTAAACTAAAATGAATATAAGCAGGGAAAAATATTTTTAGTAAACTGAAACTAAATCAAACTGAAACTATATTTGCCAGGAAAAAAATGAATACAAGTAAGATATACATGAATGTAAATCATTTTAGTTTTTTAGCTAAAGTATTTTACTACTGAAAGAAAGGAGACGGCATCAATTTCCATCATCTCTCTTGACATTGAACCACAAATTGAATGGACTTGACATGAGATGGCGCTGTGCCATAATTGCTTCACATCGGACACTAAAGGAGCACAAAGGTTTAACATTAAACATGGCTTTTTTCTAACCATGTATTTTGTATGTCTAATGCAACTGCATACTTCTGAGTAATTATTTTTTGACTCTAACAAAAACAAATTAAATCTAAATCATAATAAAACCTAAACCTTTCTGAAAGAAAACATACTCTGAAAACTAACTGAAATAACAATGAAATAAAAACTAATTAAAATTCAAAACTATTATAACCGAGACACAGAAGCTCTAATTTCCAAGACAACTCAGATGAGTTCCAGCTGAATGACATAAAGGTAAATATACATTGTGCAAAGCCCCAGACAGTGATTAACTCTCCAGCACTAAATCTGTGTAACACACACTCATGACAAAAATATTTGAGCAGCACTCTGAAATAATGTGCTTGCAAGAAGGAAATCAACAAACTGTTATATTTACTGCTTGCTGATGCTTTTTTGTGAATCATTTGCAATTAGTGTGACAAGCTGAGATTTCAAGACCACAGGTACTACAAGCAGCCAGTGGTCAGAGGACCAATGAAGGGCGGGGGGGGGGATTTGATAAGAATACAGCATAGAAAACCTGCTTAGAGATAAAGGAATTGGATAGGATAGAACAACACAATGTCATTTTGCTAAATAAAATGCATAACATTCATTATTAATTTCACTTGTTTTTATTTTTAACAAATTGTGTATCCAAATATAATACACATTTTATATGGGCTCTTAAGGCAAACATTTGGATAGTCATCATGGAAACATTAATAGGTCATGTGACAAGGGCTGGGAAGATTTTTTTTTACAGAACCGTATAAAAATAAAGTGCAATTTATTTCTCACAGCAACAGTTACAATGTGGGGCCCTCTCGACCCGCCCCTGGACTGAGACACATCCAGTTCTACCTCGTCTGTGACCATCTCTTGTCCCACTCTCACCTCATAAATGGAAACCGGGTAATCCTATACTATCCCACAGAACCACTATGCAATGCTGTTTTATAGGTTAGCGTAGGTTAGTAACTGTTCTTTTTTTTTAAGATTATTTTTTGGGCTTTTTATGGCGTTTTTATGTGGGGTTATGTGTCAGACTAATTCTTGGTCTTGAATTCACTGTGAGGTTGCCAGGAAAACAGTGGAGACTAAGCTGGAGCCCCAGAAACTATATTTCCAATTTCAAAATGAGTTATATGGGTAAATGACAGATATTTGGTTCATGGATAATACCCTCCCAAAGTTGTACATTCCATTCACCTCAGGTGGAGTTATTTGTTACATAAAGTGTAAAGACATATAATAAAATGGTCTAAATAATTAAAACCCATTGAAACATTAATACAGTTCTTCCTAGGTTAATATTCAAGTCATATCTAGTCATATAACCATTCTCTAAAGGCTCTGAGTTTACCCTGTTCGTTTTTTTCTTGACAGGGTGAAGAAAATGTTTGCTAACTTAACCCATAAGTGCATAAATATTTCTTTGGGAGTTTTGTCTTAAAACAGATCACTCATCAAGTTAATATATTAGCATTTTTGTCTCATTGGCGCCAGTGACTCAGCAGCAAGTCCCATCTCACCAATTGTTGTGGCTGGATAAAACTGATGAAACAGCCTTGAACCTCTTTAGTACCATAAGGGGACATTAAAGGAACAATCAGTAATATTTTGCACATTCTTTGCAGAAAATGACCATACTCAGCTAAATCTGAGAATCTACAATTACATCAATGGCTGGGGAGATGTGAAGCTGTCTTTTCTGTACTTCATGCATGTCCAACCTCTGCTCCCTGGACTACCCCGAATGTGTACCACCAAACTTTGCTCAGTTTTATTTGCACATTTGTGGAAGAACATACAGCTACCAGATGACAAGGAAAAATTGTTCCTTTGGCAGTTTCACATCTTAATTTAACACCACAAAACAAAATGTAATAAGACTGTTTTCCAGTTATAGCTCTTTGTTATCTGCAGGCTTCAGCATCATGGGAACAGGGTGGTTATAGAGTTTAGGCTGGAAGAGGAGACATGATTGCCAATATATTAGTTTATACTTTCTGATATTACATACAACTAAAAAAGTCCATATTACTGATTGTTGATGTAATCAAGAATTTGTAATGTGATATGTATATCAATGTATAGAGCTTTATGCGTATATTTACTTCAAAGAACCAATAAAAACAATTGTATGTAGACAGAAGGTAACGCCTGTAATGCAAGGAACTATTTTATTAGGGCCTATAGTCCCCAGGAAAACAGGGCTTTTCCTAATCTGGCTATCAGCAGACCAAGCTCAATCTTTTAGGATTGAACATTAGTCTGGGGAGTCTGCTCTGTATTTTCTACTGCACAAGAGGCGTGATCAACGGGCATAGTTCAAATGACTCTGTACGCAATTGGATAGTCTTTCAACCAATCAGACCAACGATCCAGGTGACGTAGCAGCAACAGCAGCATCAACCGGTTGTTGTGCTTCAGTGGCCGCCATGTTGAATGTAAACAAGAAGCTGCTTGGTCACTTCTCTGTCGTCATCGTGTTAAACCCGCCAATAGCGCGCCAGGTAGATAAGCCAGTTTGTGATTGGTCCCTGCAAAATTATAATGGAAGCAGGATAGATAAAGTACAGGTTTCCAGCCTGAGCTGCAGGGAGAAATCAAATCACCGGCAGATCGGGCTGGGTTTACCCAGTCTAGGTTTTTCCCTCTTTTGTTCTCAAAAACTATCCCATCCGAACAAGCAGTGTTTTAAAAAAGCATTGAAGTGCTGTCAAGAGCATGTCAGACCAACTGGCGGCGTTATAACCTTGACCCTAAAGCCATGCAGACAAATCACGCAAAGAAGATGTTGGCCAATCACAACCCTGAAAAAAGGTGTTATTGGAAGACTACCTGTCTGCAATGGCACATTAGACGAGAGTATCTGTACATTTATGTGTAAACATGTAAAAAGTCCTGTTAGCGGAAAGAATCAGCACTATTTTGGCCATGTCTGTCATTGCACGTAATTTGGCTCATTTGTGATGCCTCACAAAGGAGATACTGGCGCACACTCTGACATTACAAGCCAAAAACTCAGTTTTCCCCATCAACATGACAACATTGAAAACTGAGTCTCTAAAAACCTTCACCGTGGCAAGAGTTTTCCAAAAGATCTGTTTTCAGTGACCTAAAATAAGTTTGTCTGTGGACGAAAGGCCAAAACGCATTGAAAAAGCTACGCTTTAAACAATATCCGGACTAATCCGTAGCCTACAATATTACAGGCAGTGTTAGTTGTGCAATTTAACTATTTGTGAGGGTTGGACTGAACACACTGCTTGTGGCCTTATTACATTACTGCTCCTGTGGTTTGGGCCATGTGAAGGGTTTAGACAAGCATACTTCTAATTTTAGTTTAACTTAGTAGGTACCAGGCCTCTCATTATAAACATGGCGTACGCACAAAATGGGGCTGAAAATGTGCGTATGCCTCCCACACAAAGGTTGTGATTTCTAAAAAACAAACTTGAAGGCAGAATGTGCGGTCCTCCACGCAAACTCTGACCCATGCGTACGCACATTTTGGAGACCAAATAGGAATTGGCGACGCAGATGGTGAGGTGGTGAACTGTCAGACTGCAGGAAGTAAATGTGGGAATAACGATTACTTGTAATATGTTCAAGTATTGATGCCTCACGCACATTTTTTCACTCCATATCATCCACGCTACCGTGAAGATTAAATCCAGCAGTGCTATTTGCGCTTGTACTGACTGAGTGATACTTGTTCCATAAACACCTTGTAAAATCCAACTCAAATCTTTAATAAAAATTTGTTCTTAATATTTAATCAGCGCTGTCTCACCGTCACATTGTCTGTTACGGAGCGCAGGAGGAGGAGATGGTCTGACTCCATGGAATACAGTGTTGGTAGTCTGTGATTTATAAAGGGAACATTGCTTACAGGTGTGCGTACGCATGGTTTTATAAATCTGGATGTTTTTTGGCTTTTGGGGAGGTACATACACTTTTAGTAAGGATCCTACGCACAGTTTTATAAATGAGACCCCTGGTCTCTTTAATGTAGCTTTTAACATTTTTGATTTAAAAGTAGTAGTTGTGTTTTTCCCATCCTCCATTTTGTTTTCCCAAATGTTCTTTAACCAGTGCCCTTTAAAAGTGTCCTGCAATAGTTTTTATAGTCAGTATTTCTGCAGATGTTCAATAGCCTGAGATCATTTGTCGCGTGTCAGAAATGGACTCTCTGTATGTGCATCTGATTGGCAATTAGTGATTTATTCTTACCTGCTGAATGTGATGGTAGAGATATAAAGGGACAAGTGAAATGTCTTTAGATAATAGTAATTGTATGGAAGCTTTGTTTATAGCAGTTTTTTTCTGAAACCGGGAGCATTTCCCCCCAAAGATCCACTTATGTGGGCATTATGAACACAGAAATCACACTCGGATGTGGGACAAAGCAAGCGGGCCGATGTTACCAATCAATCCCTGGAGCGGTTTATTTGCAGTGTGAACGCAATCAACCCAGCAATGGAAACAACCGGAAGAAAAAATAAGAGGGAAATCTGACCTGAGGTGAATTATTCTGGTCACATTTCTGACCAATGTGAGAACACAAATGGCATTTGTTCAAGACTTTGAGAATGCCTTGGACCACTGTTGAACGTTGCCGTGTGAACACAAACAGACCAAAGGACAAATGCAACAATTGTATAATTCTAGCCCCTGAATGGGAACAAAACCAACAAGTTACACGTGCGAAAACGCCCTTCATCTCCTTCAGAATGTGCTTTGAGATTACACACACACACACACACACACACACACACACACACACACACACACACACACCTGGTGCCACTGAAGGTTTTGTGCTGTATGCCCTGCATTGCTAGCCTGGCTCCGCCCACCTACGTACTTCCACTCAGTTTTCATTTCCCTTCAGTACTCTGGGTTCGCGGTATATTCTTGGGTTTTCTCAGACCAAATATTTGGCGGTTCGAGAACGATGACGTTGAGGTCGTACGCTAGATGCGAGCGAAGGCATTCGGTCTGTTGTGGCAACACTGCCGAATATCCAGAAGTTAAAGCTGGTGGCCATGATATTGTGGCCCTCCTCCCCAGGAAAAGTTAGATTTTCCAGCTCACTCCGTTAGTGGTGAAAGAGTTGGCTAAGGCTAACGCTAGCGATGCTAATGCTAAATATAAGCCAATAGTTGTCGGTCTCCCCTCTTGTTGCACATGCGCATGACTTACGACCAAACGTTAGCGATTGGTTATGGCAGTTCCAGAGTGGCTCTGGGTAGATCCAATAGTTTTAAACTTCAACAGAGTACCCACCTTCAAGGAAGTTAACACTTGTCAATGGAGAGTGGCCAGACTCTCTGTACAAATGAAATGTACCAGAGTCTGGTAGGACCAGGCTAGTGGACCAGAGTCTGGTAGGACCAGGCTACTGATTGCCGCCATGCCAATGATCTAAAGGACATCATCTTGTGTATTGCTGCTATGGAGATTTATATTAGAGGAATAAATTGTGTTATCTCAGCATGGTGATGGGACTGTACTGGGTTAGCTTCATTATCATTTACATCATTAATTTTATTGCTCATTGTGGCCTGCTCCGTGTCGGTCTCTCCCACACACTCGCAGTTACAAGCGTCTGAGAAGTGGTAATATGACCTTGCTCTGCTCGATCAGGCAGGCAGAGAAGGCGTGCCATTGAAGAATGGTCACACGATGCAGGATTGTGCATCAGCAGTTTAAAATGCAATGCGGATATGCAGCCACAAATACTTTTTTCCACAAATATTTTTTTCCTGTGATAACTGTATGTGTACTTGACCATTGACCTTTTACATAGCCCCACTCACTTTACTGGGACTCGTGGCCTGCTTGTTGCTCGGACCTTAATGGAATACCATATTGTTCTGTATACTAAGACGCTGATTACGACATGATCCCCATTTTCAATCACCTGTATATATATATATATATATATATATATATATATAGAGAGAGAGAGAGAGAGAGAGAGAGAAGAAAAAAAGGTTGACAAATGGAAATGAACACTCAATATAAGACTGCTTAATTAACACCATTTCTAAGCTCTTCAACATTAAAGTTTAATGAATCTCAAAAAAAAAAAAAATTCAAATTAAAGACAGCTTTTAGTCAAGGCTACGCAACAACAAATATCAATTATTCACAAAAAGATAAAATAATATGACAATTAATATTCAAGTCTACTGAATCGCTAGTTGCCTTAAATGAGCTGTTTCCCTATGGGAGTTCTGCTACCAGCGCCAACAGGGCACGCCAACCGCTATGCTAGCCGGAGTGGGTTAGTGACAATACAACATAACAGACATAACTCAATGCTGAATGCAGAGGATTCAAGAAAAGAATCTGGGCGACCAGCAAGTCAACTTAACACCGTACAAAGTGTGATGAGAAACACAGAAAGTCACACTAATCCTGTCTCTCTCCTCACGCTAGACTTCTAACGGCCAATGAGGGCATCCATTCTGTTCTCTGAAGTCTTGTGAATCAAACAAGACCTCTCATAAGCCAATCCGTTCCCGGGAGCCGGAGATAGCCAGCTGAAAGCCCAATGATAGGTCGGCAGTCGATCTCGGTCACGGGGTTTCGATCGACATTTGCTTCAGCCAGTTATAATTTCATGTTACGAGACCCTCCTACCTTTTTAGCCAATAAGGAGGCGATTCAAATGAGCCCATGAACATGATGGAATTTTTAACCCTGTAATGGCTGTAGCTGTTTCAAAGCACAAACAGGGACTGTTTTAATGCATAGCACTCCCTGAACCATTTATAATTACTTATTTCTATATATCTATGTATATATTTATTTCAAGTATGTGTGTGATTGATGTGGGTGTGTTTTTGTATTTGAGAAGTTTTGTATTTTGCACTTGTTTGGCTTTTTTCTTTGAACTTTCTGTAGAAAGAAATTCATGTAGAATCCATTTCTGAGTTTTTTTTACTTCAAATTGTTTCTGTAGTAAGCTGAGACATGTGGCTATGACCTTGTGTTGTCTGTATCTCACTAGATGTGGTTAAGAGCAGTGTATTTTAGTCATTTTACAGATGTATGACTTGGACGGAAATGAAAAAACCTCCATTCTAGCCTCTGTAACTCTGTCAGTAAGGCTTAGAATCAACTTTTAACAAAAACTTGAGAGTGTTACCTTTCCAATGATATCAAGCACACCCCAGAGTGTCAAAGTATATCGGAGCTGTACCACTTTTAATTTGGGTATGACGTTTAGACCAAAAAGCATGGAATTTCAAGCGTTTTTAAAGAGTCTAGCTAGCTGTCTGGATTTACCCTGCAGAGATCTGAGGAGCAGTTAACCATAGTCCTCACAAATCCACCAGAGGTTAGAACGCCAACACAGAGACAGAGGAAGGGGATGGACATCCGGCTGAAATGAGGGACATCCGGTGGAAATTCCAGCGGCACCCGAACAATCTCGGAAATGAAACATCGTCGATATAGACTAGCGTTATTTTAACAGTCACTTCCTGTTCTGCTGCTCCCTTTGATCCCTCCTTGTGTCTGGGTGTGAAGATTCAGTGTTCTAGCTCTCCTACTACAACATTCATCTCACACACATTTATCCTGCACTCAAAGTACCAGGTGGAAATGTAGTCAATAAACAAAGGCACTGCTACAAGCTCTTGTTCTTTCAACTCATTTCTGCCACCGTTGGGTCCAGTTCTCCATTTGATGCTCTTGGCCGACCAGGCGTCGTGCGCTGTGCTTGTCCCCACCTGTGTCAACTTAAAGGTCAGCGTCTGGATGGTGAGGCAACTCCTCCCTTTATTCCAGTACAGCCGAGGGAGAAGCACAATAAATCTGGAGGGAACGTTGTCACCAGGGAGTCGGAAAGGTCACTCCCCACAGGGAGAAGGAAGTGGAGAGACACACACTCATTAAATCTTCCCGGCTACTTGTTTTATTTTAGTTTATTTTCTTTTCTTTATTCCTAAATGTCAATTTTCATGCAACCACCTTTTAATTAGAAGTCTGATTATTCTCGGTTTACCTTGTCAAGGCTTTTAAACTGTCTGCTTTTTCTTTGGCATTCCTTTAAAAATAACTTCCTTTTCTCCTTCTTCTTCTGTGTCTTTTTGAAAGAGTTACTGGTTCAGGTTTTTAGGTAGCCTATTCACTTCAGGTGCTGGCTGCCTGGGAGATGAAACCGTTATCCAGATGACTGCTGCAGTCTCTTCTGCCTGGCCCTTCCACCAGCACGTAAAAATAGAGTTGTGATCTTAAAGGTGTGAATGAATGCTGATGTACTGTCTGTGTCAAGCATCTTACATTCACATTCGAAGCAGTTAGCTGATGCTCTATCCCAGAGAAAGCAGGAGGGGTCCAGGGTAATGCTGGAGGTCATTTTAACCAAACAGTGCTGTCTTGACTCATTTGGCCGTTGAAGGGACTGAAATCGAGACCTTTTTTATGAGACGAGTTCTGCAGCCATAGCTTAGACGGGTCAATTGTTAAGTGTGTATTCAATGTTTTCTTTTACTTGGTTTCAAAGGCAAAAAAAATCAATAGAAGAACACCATAACCCTTCACTGTTGTATGAAACAAGTTGAGGTGGCAATAGCCCAGTAGTTAGAAAAGTGGACTAACCATTCTGGAGAGCTGCTATTTTGAAACCAAAACAAACTGGTTGAATCTCTGAAAAAGTAATGAGACATATATTTCCTGTAACCTACATGCTTCATTAGAGATGCTCCGTTGTACTGAGGAGCTCTTAGGGTGAGTGTATGTAACAGTATGAATATGAAACAGGATGCTGTTAAAGGGGTGATAGAATGCAAAACCGAGTTTATTTGACAAAGTTTATTTTCTTCTTACCTGTTTTGTTTA
Organism: Sander vitreus; assembly: GCF_031162955.1. NCBI lineage: Eukaryota > Metazoa > Chordata > Actinopteri > Perciformes > Percidae > Sander > Sander vitreus. Next base: position 841,823 of record NC_135855.1, on the reverse strand, counting down.
TTTAATATATTTTTCATGCATTATTTATACAATATAGAGTATATTTTTACAGTATACATTTTTAATTGAAGTATACAAGTGTAGATTGGTGAAATGTTTCTTGTGTGTATAGAGGTTTAAAGGGGTGATAGAATGCAAAACCGATTTTACCTTGTCATAGTTGAATAACGACAGTTCGGTGGGTAACTAGGACATACATAGAAGCTCAAAATCCTATTGATACCCCTTTACTATGCAAATCTCACATTTTGAAACTGCCGCTGAAAACGGGCGAATCTCAACAAAGCTAAAAGTTGACGTAAGCATCCCAAATCCTAGTCTTTGCCACGCCCCAACATTTGCATTGACTACACCACTGACCTGAGGTCAGCTTAGTCTTCTGAATCTAGCTAGGTCATGCAGATCTCCAAAGGTCTACTATTTAATTACTAAATTCACTTCTGAGATTTTTTTTTGCGAGAAATCAACTATGTAGAGGTCAAATATGGGCCGTTTTATGAAAATTGATGGCTAACTGCAAATTTTGTCTGACTGTGTGTCGCAGTTCAGCAGGAGCTCAGCAGGCTACGTGACAGCGGCCGGTGCTGCCTCGCCGCCCGGTGTGTCCTACTTCATAGACTGGCTGTGAGCTAGCTGGATTTCCATCACGAAGGGACGCCCGCAGCGCTCCATACCCGCGCAAAGTCACTGTTTCTGGGTTACTAGATGTTATATAAGTGGCGTGACAAAATTCAAACTGTAAATATACTTTAATTATGCCGAAAGTGAAGCTAACTAGCTGCGATCTGTATTCATAGGATTGAAGGGACAGTAGCAGCTAACGAAACCCCTAATGTTCACAAAATTCATTAAATTGAAATCGGACTCCATTGTTAGCTTTATAAGACTTTGGGGTAGATGTTATATAAGTGGCGTGACGAAATTCAAACTGTAAATATACGAAAGTTATGCCGAAAGTGTAACAACAATCTTTTCCTCCAGATTAAATGGGACACATAGCCTAGCTTACAGCTCCGGAGCTCCACGGAGCCCTGAGCCCCGGTCGTCCAGTAACCCAGAACCGGTGACTTTCACTGGGTATGGAGGTTGCCGTTTTCTCGTCAGACTGTGTGGAGCTCCTAAAGTCTGACACGTCTTACTAAATTTGCAATTAGCCATCAATGTTCGTAAAACGGCCCATATTTGAGCTTTATATTGTTGATTTCTCGCTTAAAAAAGTCTCAGAAGTGAATTTAATAACGAAATAGCCTGACAAACAATGTATAACTTTGCAGTGTCTAAAATATGAGACCTGCTGTCTCGTCTCCAATGTGTTTCTATGGGTTTCACTCAAACCAATCAGCGCACAGCTCATCTAAATATTCATGAGCAGACCATATTTGGAAGAAAAGCTCTTGTTCCAAATAGAGCCATATTCACAGGGTAGTTAAGGACCTAATAAAATAGCATTCGGGCAATTTTCAGCCCAACCAATGTTACATCCCCTATTAGGAGACCTTAAGGAACAGTGTAAAATACCCTATATAATCATTCTATCACCCCTTTAAAAAACAGAATCCACTGAGCTAATCTTTTCTGCAAAAAATAAATAACTTCTTTGGTTAGAAAAAAAGAAAATGTACCTCTTCAGAGCTTTTATTACAAAGTAATATGCCTGCTATTACTAAAGCTGTTTTACTCTGTCACTTGGTATCTTGGAGAATCTTTAATTTACAATATATGAATGTAGATGTGAACAAAGCCTTGTTATTATAAAACGCCTTTTCGTATACGCATGTAGAGCTTTTAAAGCAAGGCCAAACCTCTAGTCTATTTTTAGCAGTTATTTTTTGATGCATATAACACATTGATTGTCTCTTTTTAAGAAGGTAATTACAATTTCTGAAATCAAAATCTAATAGTGTGATTCATTAATGCCATCAAAGTAAATGTTAGAGAACTAAAATAGCCGAGGGATGTGATTAAAATACATCTACCTCTTCCAAAAGGAAAATATATCCATCTGTCTTTGGATTTCTGAAAAGGAATACAGCAGGGATATTCAATGAAAATTCACAGAGGTCCGGTTACTAAAATGTTCTCCCAGCTTTGGTCTGAACCTCATGTAGTCTGAGTGGCGTCCTCTAGCCAACCCCTACGTCTGTCAAATAAAATCAACAATGTACTTTTCTAGAGCATTTCAACAATATTGTTAATATTCGTAGGATAGGATACTTTTAACATAGAGACACATTGAACTTGTATAGAAAAACAAATTGCTATCTTTACCATGAATAAAAGCCATGCTAGCCCAATGAACCGATGGTCTATATTCAAGTAAAAGAAAACAAGACAGAATCTTCTAAATAAAGAAAAGTGCAAACAGAGCTTTTGAGCAGCTCCTTTTCCCCTCATAATGTTTTAAATATATATTGCTACTTCCTTTCCTAGTGAGAGAAATGGGCCTCTGGCTGCCCTGCTATTAGTTTGTATCTTGGTTTGAATGGAGTTAGTGTCATTCTTATGCACGTGTTGGTGCTCCGTGGCGAGCCGAAGTGCTCTCTTATGCTGTTGTTCTCTCTTGCAAACTGTCTAAGCACAGTAAACAATCAATTTGATTGGCTGAAGTTATTGCTGTATTAACTGGATTAGCTGCACACGAGGTCTATATTTACGACCGTCAAGGGAAAAAAAACAATGCACCATGAAGATTATTATTTATTATCATTAATGTATTGAAATACCACGGCCTGCTATTCAGTAATGTCGGCTACCATAAATATTTTGCTTCTGTGGGAGTCACCGGATGACTTGATTCTTTAAGAATTGCATAACGGCTGTTTATTTCTACCCATCCTTTCTCAAGTTGGGCATTGCCCTGGAGGAGGACTACCTCCTAAACTATACCCTTTGATGACCAATGTCGTTTATTCCAGCGAGCCTTCATTATCATCAAATAATGCATATGCGTATGCTATACATACTGGCACTGGATGCACATAGCAATGCAGAATCCACCCTTGAATCAACAGTAATTCAGCTGAAATCATACTCACACTCGGTTCCTGCCCACTGTGCTCTGTGTGGTCGTGTTCCTGCTTTCCAAGTGTGGTAAATTGAAAGTTGGCAATGCTCTGTGGGCAAAGGTTGCGTGAACCTGATTTCCTCCCACAGGCTGGCCTGCCGCTCTGCTCTGCCAGAGCTGGAGCCATGTGATTGTGGGGGATAGCTGATGAGGAGGTGTAGGGTACTTCAGGATCTCCCTCTAACATTAGATTTTGTAGTAGACTCCCCCCACCATTTAAAAAAAACAACCTTACCACCCACAATGCACCACATGAAATCATTCTTTAGTGTGGGAAACGGACCATCGAACATGTTGCTGTGCCAGTTTCTGTGTTGCTACAGTGTGTAAACCAAACTGGTGTTTGATCATGCAGACTGCTTGGTTTTCAAGGTATTATTCTGGAGTGGCGGTAATGGATTTTTTCCAATGTAGAAAAAAGTGACTTTTTCATAAAAAACAAACAAAACTGCAGCTCTACAACAGAGAAGAACACATTAGAGGAGGTGGTTAAACAGGGCATATAGCAAGGCTTATTTCCCAGACGTGGAGGTTTGGGAGAGCAAACAAGCATTCCAAATTGAATCAGCGTATTCATAAATTTACACTGAGTTCAAATTTACAATCCACCATCATGCTTGGGTGCTTGGATGTGCGTGTGGCTAATCTCACTGTAAACACAAACATGGAGGCTTGCCCTGTGATAGTGGTGTCATGGAGCATGGTTTCTGCCCGCCGTGTGCACTGCAGGGAGAGACGCTCGGCTGGTCACCGGCCGACTATCTGCCACAGCTTGACCACTGGGACACTTGCCGGCTGTGAATGGAATGCATCAGTCCATGCTCTAGGTCTATACTGGTTGTATTTATCTATAGAATGAGCTCTGTGGCCAGAAGAGATTGTACAGAGCTTAAATAGACTGATGCTGAGGGAGTACATCTCAGAATACAACATGCAGACAAGTGGCTCCAGTGTTCTGTCAAACAGGAAGCCCTGTCAGACATGGCAAAGGCTGCTTTTTGTGCACAGGGTTTCTTCCTGTTTTATTTGACTTGAGCCATTGTCACCATTTGTTTTACAGGCATGCCAGCATTTAACTGCATGGTTGTTGTAGTAGTAGGATTGCGCACCACACCCAGGACTTATCAGTAAAAACCTTTTAAGTAGGGCTGTCAGCGTTAATGCGTTAATCATGATGCGATTAAGGGCCGATGCGATGCGATTATATTTTTTTTAATCGCATGCCAGCATTTATTAATTTATTTTACATTTCACTGGGCTTGGCGTGGTGCCTAACAGGCTACTATTTTGACCCTTTGCAGCACCGTTACTTATCATCAAGCTGCCACTTCCTCCTAACACATCCTGCTGCTGCAGGCTGCAGCATGATGGAGAAACACAGCAGCAATGAAATCCTGAATGGAGCTTTTTATTTTTCCAAAACTCCCAAAATAATAATATGTGATAAAATATGCGATTAATCGCAATTAACTATAGAAATTCAGCGATTAATCGTGATTAAAAAAAAAAAAATCGTTTGACAGCCCTTTTAAGCCAACAGAAGTTAAAGGAAATTGACTGAAAATTTGTAATTTGAGATATAAAGGTGTTTTGTTCTCAAATACACCACAATAAATCCAATATTTTCACAGCTTTCACAATTTGATCATACCCAGCATTAAGTTGATTGATAATAACTGACTATACATCCATTAGAAACAGAGTAAAATGGGATTGGAGCACTCCCTTATTTGTCTTGTCTCGCAAAGAAAACATTTGATCAAAGAGTAGGGCTGTCAAACGATTACATTTTCTTAATCGCGATTTCTATAGTTATATATAGTCTATAGTTAATCGCGATAAAACGCATATTTTATTACATGATTAAAATTCTATTATTTTGCATTTTGAACATTTTTTAAGTACATATTAACAATGGAAAGCCATTCTTACCAGTTGATCTTGATTGGGAATCAAATGAATGGAAAGAAAATGACTTTATGAACTTGATTTTAAGATTTGCATTTGTTTATTATATATTTAATCTAGTCACACATTTGAATCTAGAGTCAATATTAGGGTTGGGTATTGTTTGGTTTGGATACCGGTGCTAAAGCGGTACTTTTAAAACGATACCGGTGCCTTAACGGTGCCTGAACCGATACTTTTTAAGAAAGTTAAAAAAAGAAGGGTACTAAACAGTTGGCGACATTAAAGGACGGCTTGTTTATTGCTAAGGCCATATCGTCAAAATTAAATGTTTAATAATAACGTAATTACTATAACAATAACTCATTTCACTAGTAAATAGCTGTTGAATGACAAAAACAACCACCAGATGGGAAAAGGGCATTTAACAACAACAACTTTGAATGCACCACGAGGCTGTAGTTTACCAGTTTCATTGAACGCACCGTCTGTGTTGTTTCTCCGACGGCAGCTGATTGTTACATCCTGGTGTTGAATCCTCTACAGTAAAACACAGTCACACTTTACACCGGCAGGATGTGTTACGAGGAAGTACGGCAAAATAGTAGCCTGTTAGGCACGACGCAACGCAGAGTGAAGTGAAAATAAATGAATAACTGGCGTCATGCGATTAATACGATTAAAAAAATTAACGCATTATGCTCGGCCCTTAATCACATCGCCATTAACGCGTTAATGCTGACAGCCCTAATAAAGAGTACTGACTACTATTTGCCAGAAGACTTAGATAATTCTGTGTTTTTACAACTTGTATCTTATTTTGGCCATCCTTTCTGTTGGTCATGATAACACTGCACTGAGATCTGATGAAAAGGTTACAAGCTAGCTAACATTAAAATAATAAAATTTAATTTATTTATTTTTTAAAAGTGAGCAAACCTGTTAACTTCCGCAGAAGTCAAAGTTGAGTTAGGTTTGGATAATCATTTTTCTCTACGCCTAGTTAAAATAAGCAAATAAGTTTGGCTGACCTCGGGGGTTTAATTATATAGTTATCTGGCTACTTTCTGTCATGCCCAAAACTCAGCAACTATTTTGAGGACAATGTTAGCAAAACCAATATCATAGATAATGTCCAAACCTTAAAATAAGACCCAAATGACTGGCTTTGTTTTTGAGTATTTCCTATATCACTTCAGGCTAAATGACTAGATTTATTTCAACTAGACATTGGCACGTGTGTGTGTGTGTGTGTGTGTGTCGCTCAGTGTTTCTATAGGGCCTTAATTACTTTTCTTGCTTTACTCAGTCAACAGCTCAACAAATGTTTCTTGGAGTGATGCATGGCTATGAAAAGCCCAGGCTTTCATAGACAATATACAATACTACATTATCAATGTACTGTATAATGGTTATAAGTCATTGTATAGTAAAGCATTACTCATAAAGCACTGTCCTGTGATTTGACAGATGGTTATTTGACACCAAATCAGACTTTGATGCAATATCGCAGGACTAAGTCAGTGAGAGAAAATCACAGAAAGAGGAACAGGTGGGCAGAAGAGAGAAACTGCCACTAACTGAGCCTGAAAACTAAGTGGGGAAGTGATAAAGAAGACAGACAGAAAGACAGATTCAGAAATAGAAACTGAGACATAGGCCATAGTAGATAATGACGGGAAGGAAGAGCAAGAGACAGAGAATTTAGGCATGAAAGCAGTACTAAGGGAGAAGGCCTTCACCTCGAGGCCCATTCAGAGAGACAAAGAGTGGCCAGGCTGCGCTGGCGATCTTTTACATCCATAATCACAGAAATTTAACAGAGCCTAATGCTTTATGACGGCTGTGCTGGTCCTGAGACAGCGGTGGGTGGTTGTGGGTCATGGTGAGCCACAGGAATAACGGCTTCAGTTAATCTGCAGTACAGGACATTCAGTCTCAAGGGTTCAGTCTCCATGTCAACTGGCGTGACTGGATCGATAGTCTGTAACACTGAGCTCTCTCCTACGCGCCTCAAGTTCAAACTTCCCACCGACAGTTCATTGCATCCTCACCTCGCTTCCTTCCCTTTCCTGGCGTCGCTTTTGATCTCTTGAGTGTTGAACAGCCAAAAGGGCGGGGCGGGTGATCGAGGCAAGACAACATTTTCTTTAACTTAGCGGCTAAAAATAGGTGCTTTAATCTCGGTGAGGGATTGTTTTTTTTGCGGTGTGCAGGAGCATCTTTGCGGTGTGCAGGAGCATCTCTGCGGCGCTCCGTCCTCTTAGCCAAGGTGGTGGAGTGCTTTCAAGTCGCGGTGCAGGGGTCGAACATGCAGTGTCATCATGCTCCACTCACGTGTTAAATAACTGTGTGCCTGTCTGTCAGTGCCTGCGACTAAAAGCTGGAGGAGCAGCACCAGCAGCTCCTCTCTCTGAGGCAGTAGAATCCCACAGGCCAGATGAGGTTCTCTGACTCCTGAGTAGAGGTCGACTGATTAATCGGCCGGCTGATTAATCGGCCGATTTTTTGCATTTTTTTACATAATCGGCATCGGCCAATATCCCAGTATATCAAGCCGATTAATAGGCAGGCACATCTGTGGGCAGCCTAGTGTTAAAAACATGAATAGGCGACATTTTTTACAGCGCACCCAGACCAGCTGCCTCCAGCCCCTCCCCTCGTGAAGTCTTGCGCCGTGTGTCTCGCACAGTCACTTCAGGCTCAGACGCTACCGTTAGCAGTAGCATGTTGCTGGTGTGCTTGCCTTGGGATTAACTGTACTGATGAAACCGTACAAAAAAACACGGCCAAACCGCTGTGGAAGCTCCCCGAATGTCATTTATCAGAGTCTGGTTGTTACCCCTGTCCGTGGCTGTCTCAACAGCGCTAACTGGAGCTAACCACTAACGGAGTTAACCGCTAATCAGAGCTAATCGTTGCTAACAGAGCTAATCGTTGCTAACAGAGCCTTCAGTTCTCCGTGCCTGTATCCATTAACTGCATCTATGGACTCAAGCACAAATAAAACCCTTAATTTTATTAAATTGGCTGGACGAGTTTTAAATTCCAACTCAGAGTTGTTTGAATGACAGAAATCTGCTCAGATAAGATCCTAATGAGTGCAACAGGACATGTAACAGTAGGGTCCCCAAAAAACAGATACAACACTTCACCAAATGAACAATGATCTAACAAACAAGTTGGACAAGAACTGACTTTAGAGAGCCCTGGTCTGATGTGATTCAACAGGAGTTAGGAGGAAATAGTGATGAGATTAATAATAACATGTCACTTTCTGTGAAGCTTGAGGATTTGTATCCTCAGAAGTTTAATAAATGCTGCTAAGTGCACTAAACTTTATTTTTTCATTGAAAAGTTTATTTGACAAAGTTTATTTTCTTCTTACCTGTTTTGTTTATTTAATATATTTTTCATGCATTATTTATACAATATAGAGTATATTTTTACAGTATACATTTTTAATTGAAGTATACAAGTGTAGATTGGTGAAATGTTTCTTGTGTGTATAGAGGTTTAAAGGGGTGATAGAATGCAAAACCGATTTTACCTTGTCATAGTTGAATAACGACAGTTCGGTGGGTAACTAGGACATACGTAGAAGCTCAAAGTCCCATTGACACCCCTATCCTCTGCAAATCTCACATTTTGAAACTGCTGCTGAAAACGGGCGAATCTGAACAAAGCTAAAAGTTGACATAAGCATCCCAAATCCTAGTCTTTGAGACCTGAGGTCAGCTTAGTCTTTTGAATCTAGCTAGGTCATGCAGATCTCCAGAGGTCCACTATTTAATTACTAAATTCACTTCTGAGATTTTTTTTTTGCGAGAAATCAACTATGTAGAGGTCAAATATGGGCCGTTTTACAAAAATTAATGGCTAATTGCAAATTTTGTCCGACTGTGTGTCGCAGTTCAGCATACCCACGCAAAGTCACCATTTCTGGGTTACTGGACTACAAAATGCCGAGGCCCTGATGGAGCTCCAGGGCCTGCAGCTAGCCACGATCTTTACCCATAGGATTAAAGGGACAGTAGCAGCTAACGAAATCCCTAATGTTCACAAAAATCCATTAAATTGAAATCGGACACCATAGTTAGCTTTATAAGACCTTGGGGTATATGTTATATAAGTGGCATGATGAAAAGTCAAACTGTAAATATACTCTAGTTATGCCGGCAGCTGGCATCCAGCCAGCTCCGAGCCCCGAGCCCTGGTATTCCAGTAACCGAGAAACGGTGACTTTCACTGGGTATGGAGGTTGCCATTTTCTCGTCAGAATGTGTCAAGCTCCTAAAGTTACCAAATTTGCAAATAGCCATCAATTTTCGTAAAACGGCCCATATTTGAGCTTTATATTGTTGATTTCTCGCATAAAAAAGTTTCAGAAGTGAATTTAATAACGAAATAGCCCAACAAACAATGTATAACTTTGCAGTGTCTGAAATATGAGACCTGCTGTCTCGTCTCCAATGGATGTGTATGTGGTTCGCTCAAACCAATCAGTGCGCAGCTCATCTAAATATTCATGAGCATACCATATTTGGAAGAAAAGCTCTTGTTACAAATAGAGCCATATTCACAGAGTAGTTAGCATTCGGGCAATTTTCAGCCCAACCACTGTTACATACCCTATTAGGAGACCTTCAGGAACAGTGTGAAATACCCTATATAATCATTCTATCACCCCTTTAAAAACAAGCACATATCAGCCAAATATCGGCCAAAATAAATTGGCAGCATTTATCGGCCATCGGCTGACCCTGATTTCTAAAGATCGGCATCGGCCAGAGAAAACCCATATCGGTCGACCTCTACTCCTGAGGCAGCACTTTGCTCCGGCTGCCCTCCCCTCCGCTCACTTCCCCCCTCTTTCATCCTCCCACATCACTCGCCACTCAAGCCACAACCTGTGAACTGACAGACAATTGTCTGGCTGAGGCCTGACATTTGGTGTACACAGCGCCAAGTCCTCCGACACAGGCGCTGTCAATCAAACGACAGTGGCGAGGAAGCCTCAGATGTGTTTGGACAAGAGGATGAGGATTTCAGCCGAGTAGATTGCTATTTACTGTGCCACGGAAGGTGGGGTTGGGTGGGGGGGATCGGGCCTTTTCTTTCCATCCCTGTGGCTCCGATGCCTAGCCTCTGGATGGAGCCTCTCATGCACTGATAGGGTACGGTGCAGTGAGAGTGCAGCAGTGGTCTGATTTCCCCTTGACAGAGACAGATAGGAGACTGACTTTGATCATTTGAAAAAGGAAATAAGTTTTTTCCCTTCTGTGTATCCAGGGAGGCTGATAAGATGGCTGTTGCGAGCGATGGAGTTGCAGTCTGTTTCCATCTCCACACTTTCACAGAATCATAGATTTCAGCTTTAATAACAGATTGTAGAAAAACAATAAATTTGTTCCCAGATTTAATCATTAATAACAACTGTGATCTATTAAAACAATTTTGGCCATACTCATTTAATTGGCTGCACTATTAATTATTTTAAATTCAAATCATGATTTGAAAAAGTGTAATTTTCAAAATGCGAGAGCGGCAATTTGAATTGTAACCTACATAAATAAGAATGTCATAACTAAAGCTGCAAGCAGCGTTGGACGGGCCCTCGCGCCTCTGCGTGTGTCAGGGTTACTGGCGGACACCGCTCCTTGCAACCGTGCACTCAGACACTGCAAATCGTCACCAATAAAAAGGGAACTCCCTGCTGAGTTCAGCGATACCTCACACAAGACGTTATGTCATACAGTTCATTAGCTGTGAAAGGGGCGTGGCTAAAGCATAGGGGGCGGACCAAACCATGACCAATGAAAACGGAACTCTGTTGAGTTCAATGATACCTCACGCAATAGTGTACAAGAAACGGGTAATTAGCTATTAAAGGGGGCGTGGCTTAAGCACATGGGGCGGGGCAAATCATCACCACTGAAAAGGGAATTCTGTGCTGAGTTCAATGATACCTCACACAAGACTCTACCTTAAATGGGTCACCAGTTATGCAAGGGTGCGTGGCTTAAACATAGGGGGTGGGCCAAACCATGACCAATGACAAACGAACTCTCCGCTGAGTTCAATGATACCTCACACAAGACACACAAGACATTAAACGGGTAATTGGTTATGAAAAGGGCGTGGTTAACACATAGGGGGCGGGTCAAACCATCACCAATCAAAAAGGAACTCTCTGCTGAGTTCAATGATACCTCACACAAGACTCTACCTTAAACGGTTCAAAAGCCATACAAGGGGGCGTGGCATGAGTACATGGGCATGGTTAAAGTATAGGGGACGGTTCAGTATCACAAGTAGACCACACATTCAGTTTCATGTAAATTGGATGTTTGTCACATAAGGCTGATTTCCTGTTGCCAGCGGGGGGCGCTATGACCAAAAGTCAATATTGGCCTGTATATGTCCTCAGGCCTGGACTCTTGTTGATTGTGGGAAATTTCAAGCAGATCTGACAATGTAGTTACAGCCACTTTCTCGTTCATCGCTAAACACTCAAAATGGCCACCACGCCACGCGGTTTGACGAAAAGTTTCTCTTTTAATAACTTTTCATCTTTAAGGTGTTGAGATGGTATAGACCAAATTTGAAGTCCATCGGAAGAAATCTCTAGGAGGAGTTCGTTAAAGTATAGCACCTTGACTTTTAGGTCTAATTCCTGTTGCCACTAGGGGGCGCTATGACTTTGAGCCAATATCGGCATTTGGATGTCGTCAGGGTTGGACTCTTATGAATCCTGAAAGGTTTCGAGCCAACTGGACAATGTACACTCAAGTTACACCTACTTCCTGTTTCGATGGCGAAACGCACAAAATGGCCGCCCCGCCACGGCCACGCCCTATGACGGAAAGTTTTTCTTTTAACAACTTTTCATCTTTAATGTCTTAAGATGGCACAGACCGAATTTGAAGTTGATCGGATGAAATCTCTAGGAGGAGTTGGTTAAAGTACGACGTGGAAATGGCCTAAATCGCACTAATGTCGAACTTTCAATTCAAAGTGGCGGACTTCCTGTTGGGTTTAGGGTATGGCTACAATGAGCTTTTTTGTACGTCTTGAGAGGTTACATATGTGTACCACGTTTCGTTAGTCTACGTTAAACATACTGCAGGGGCTGAATATTTTTAACTTTGTAGGGGGCGCTAGCGAGCCATTTTTGTGCGCCTATTCCCAAAACCCTTAAAATACATACATTTTCACCAGACTTGATGCGACCACCAAATTTGGTGAGTTTTTGAGTATGTTAAGCCCCTCAAAAAGGCAATTAATCTGCCGTAATAATAATTCCTTCAGTTCCAATAGGGCCTTCGCCGCTGTCAGCGCTCGGGCCCTAACAAGCTGTTGCACTTTATGTATGGTATGATCAGTCAAAAACAGAAAAGGCTGTCCAGCTCCCTCCAGCCAGTGTCTCCATTCCTCGAGGGCCAACTTCACTGCCAACACCTCCCAGTTACCGACATCATAGTTTTCCTCTGCAGATGACAAACGGTGAGACAGAAAGGCACAAGGGTGAAGTTTATTATCAGTTGGGTTCCGTTGGGAATTGGGAACTGCTCCAACTACCACATCTGAGGCATCAACCTCAACCATGAACTGCAGGGTCGTGTCAGGTTGGGTGAGGATGGGTGCTGTAGTGAAACGCTCCTTACGTCCAGTGAATGCCTCTTCAGCCTCAGGTGTCCACGAAAAAGGTCTATTAGTGGAGGTGGGAGCAGTTAAAGGGGCAGCCACATGGCTGTAGTTCCTAATGAAGCATCTATAAAAATTTGCAAACCCCAAAAACCTCTGTAGTTGCTTTCTGTTCTCGGGTCTGTGCCATTCTTGGACCGGTCTTACCTTGCTTGGGTCCATCAGGACTTGCCCCTCAGTAACGATGTATCCCAGAAAGGTAACTGATGAGGCGTACAATTCACACTTCTCAGCCTCGACGAATAGGCGGTTCTCCAGCAGCCGCTGAAGAACCTGGCGAATAGGTTGAGTGTGCTCGGCAGGATTTCTGGAAAAGATCAAAATGTCGTAGAGATAGACAAACACAAATCTGCCCAATATGTCTCTTAGAACATCATACACCAAGCATTGAAATACTGCTGGAGCATTAGTTAAGCCGAAAGGCATGACCAGGTACTCAAAATGTCCAAGCGGAGTGTTAAACGCCGTTTTCCACTCATCCCCCTCACGGATACAAACCAGGTGGTAGGCGTTGCGAAGGTCCAGCTTGGTGAATAAGGATGAGGCCTGGAGAGATTCAAATGCAGAACTCATAAGAGGAAGAGGATACTTGTTCTTAATAGTAATGCCATTTAATATATAGGTAGGTCAGGAGGATCCAGACTGGACTTCTGGCTGGAGACAGACAGGGGCAGAGCAGATTGCAGACAACTGGCATGGCAGGTGGGGCTCCAGTTAATTATCTTAGCTGATGTCCAGTCAATATTAGGATTGTGCTTTACAAACCAAGAGTGACCCAAAACCAAAGGCATAAGCGGTGAATCAATGACAAAGAATCTTATCTTTTCATGATGATTCCCAGAAAGCTGGAGCTGAACAGGACTGGTTCTGGTGGTGATCTTGGCGAGTAACCTTCTGTCCAAGGTGTTAGCCTCCAGTGGCACCTCCAGATGTTCAATGGGCAGCCCAAGTTGATTCACTAGTCTAGAGTCCAACTAACATTCAATAAATCAGCCCCAGAGTCAATTAATGCAAGAATTTCAAATGACTGACCTTTCCAGCAGATAGTAGCATGCAGTTGGGTACGAGGACGGGAAGACAAAGGTAAAGTGGGCCGGCTCGCTAGAATCTTTCCCTGAACTAGCGAGCCCTCTGGTTTAATGGACGGGTAGGACAGGTGGCAATGTAGTGGCTCAGCTGACCACAGTAGATGCAGCTGTTACTGGCTCTGCGGCTCTCACATTCCTCAGTGTTCAACCGGTTCCGTCCCAGCTGCATGGGTTCTGGCTCCGGTGAAGTCCCTTCCGATGAAACACCGCTACTGCAGGAGAACGATGTCCTCAGCGAGGAGTCACGTCACCGCCAGCCAGAAATCAGATCATCCAGAGTATCAGGTTCTGGATGTGACACAAGTTCATCTTTTAATTGTTCATTAAGTCCATGAACAAACATTGCTTGAAACACCGCTTCGTTCCACCCACTCTCAGGAACCAGAGTACGGAACTCAATGGAGTACTCGGCCACACTCCGCGACCCCTGGCAAAGTGAAAACAGTCTCCTGGCTGCATCTTGTCCTTGAACAGGATGGTCAAAAATGTTACTCATCTCATGGATGAAATTGGTGTAGGTGGATGTCACCGGATCCTGTTTCCTCCAGTGAAAGGCCGCCCACTCCAACACCTCTCCTCGCAGCAGGCTAATCAGGTAAGCTATCTTAGCTTTCTCGGTGGAATACCTCAGGGGACTACAGGTCAAAAACCAAACCACATTGCAGGAGAAAAGTCTTACATTTTCCCAAATGTCCATCATACCTCTCGGGCGGAGAAACCCATGGTTCACGCGTCGGAACTGCGGCGGGAGGTGGAGGTCCCAGCGCTGAAGGAGCGGCTTGAGAGCCAGCCTGAATCTCCGTCAGACGTGGGTTAGGGTTAGGGTGATGAGCTGATGAATCTCAGGTGCGCTGATTTGGAATAGGTGCCAGGTGCGGAAAGAGAGCAGCAGGAGGGGGCGTGTCCACACACTGTGGAGAATGACGTTAAAGGAAAAAACAAAACACACCAGCCACACTGCAGGCACAACAAAATGAGGAAATAAAACAAAAACACAGTCACACCCACACCAGACAGTCACCGGGGCATGACAGACTGGGCATTGCTTCCCTCAGTTCTTGTCCCTTGTACCTCATATCACTGTAAATGAAACAGCACATGGCTTCAGTTACTGGAAGCAGTTGCAGCATTAGCAGTATATGACTGCAACAATGAACGACTTCTCAGTTACTTTCCTCTCAGTGCACGTCATCTTCTTAATTGATTAGCGAGGTTTGAGGTAGTGCTGGTTGGCTATATTTTATGACACAGCTGTGCCTTTTGAAGACTGCATAATTAATGTAGTAAGGATTTGTCATGAGTCGTCTAACATTACTTTCAACACAGGACTTTAGTATGTATGCAGTTATGTATGTATCTACGAAAGCAGTCTTGATATGGAAAGATTGTTTTTTGATGACTGCTGTATTCTTTTTGTTTTTTATGCAGAATTTGGGTTGGATCTGTGGTTGCGCATTCATTTATCAGAATCTAAGTTTAACAATTTGAATCTATTTTTGAACTAGTCTGATGGTAATATGAATTTGTGTCATCAAGAATTGAGTATGTTTCTTGTTTGGCAACTACAAACAAACTCCCTCAGGACTTCCTCAAGATATGTGAGGACCAGTCCATTGCACCGCCTTTCCTTGACAAACTGCTCCATTTTCCTTTTGATATTCGACCAAGTTTCCCAGGTGCAGATTTAATGCAAACTATTCAGCTCTGGCTGTAATTTAATCTGTTCTGCTAATGATCCAATTCAATCTGAAGAAGTTACAGAAAGGCTATGGCACTTTAATTAAGTCATGTCAGTGGAGAGTAAAACATTGGCGTAGCCTTCCTTGGCTTTCCCGTTGGCTTAGTGGCTAACTGGAGAGCATTGCTCTGGCCTCTGGTTTGAATAGTGTTCCTCCTGCACAGCTCAATGCCGCTTGCTTCTGTGTACAGATGCTCAACACATTAATCTATATATGTGTGTGTGTATGTATATATATATATATATATATATATATATATATATACTACTGGTCAAAAGTTTGGAGTCACTTAGAAATTTCCAGTCCACTCCATTACAGACAAAATACCAGCTGAGATCAGTTGCATTGTTTAACCAGGGCAGCAGTTTTAAGATTACTTTATGTGTTTATATAATTGCAAAAGGGTTCTCGACTGTTGTAGAAAGACGTGGCTGATCTTTAATGCAATATCTACATTGTCCATTATCAGCAACCATTCATCCAATGTTCCAAAGGCACATTATGTTCACTAATCTGATATCATTTTAAAAGGCTAACTGAGAAAACATTGGAGAACCCTTTTGCAATTATGTAAGCACATAATGTAATCTGAAAACTGCTGCCCTGGTTAAAAAAACAATGCAACTGATCTCAGCTGTCTATAACTGTCTATAATGGAGTGGAATGGAAATTTCTAAATGACCCCAAACTTTTGACCAGTAGTGTGTATGTATATATATATTAGGGCTGTCAATCGATTAAAAAATGTAATCTAATTAATTACATACTCTGTGATTAATTAATTTTAATTAATCGCATACATAATTAACGGTGCCTGAACTGATACTTTTTAAGAAAGTAAAAAAAGGAAAGAAAAAAACAAGGGTACTAAACAACAGTTGGTGACATTAAAGAACGGCTTGTTTATTGCTAAGGCCATATGGTCAAAATGAAATGATTTAATAATAATGTATAACAATTTCACTAGTAAATTGCTGTTGAACGACAAAAACAACCACCAGATGGTAAAGGACATTTACAATAACTTCAAATGCACCACGAGACTGTAGTTTACCAGTTTCATTGAACACACCGTCTGTGTTTTTCCGACAACAGCAGCTGCAGATTGTTACATCCCGGTGTTGAATCCTCTACAGTAAAACACAGTCACACTTTACACCGTTTAGTGTTAGCTGTCAGCATTTTAACCGTGTTTAATCCAGCTACTAGCTAGCGGTAGGCTAACGTTAGCTGCTGTTGAGTATAGTGTTAACTAGCTAGCGGTAGGCTAATGTTAACTGCTGTCGAGTATAGTGTTAACTAGCTAGCGGTAGGCTAACGTTAGTATGGCCTTCAGAGCATCAGAGAGAAGTGCAGACATATCAGTGGAACCAGATTTCGGGAGCCAGGGTTGGCAGGAAGAAGATTTTTACAAGTAAATGTTCCAATTATTGATCCAGGCAGAACATTCTCGTCTCTCTCCTTCATTTTACAGTCCAATGATGCTAGAACGGCTCCGGGTCAAACCTCAATATGGAATGGATTAATCTGCGTTATTTGTTTTTACGCATTAGTTTTTATTCAGATTAATTAATCGAAATGAACGGGTTATTTTGACAGCCCTAGTAGTTAGTGATGGAATATATATATATATATATATATAAAAATTGAATAAATAACAACACAGTATGATATAAATTGAGCAGTAGGTCACTATAAGGCTATCATGGAAAATGGGAAATGCATCTGCTACAGTTGACAGGTATTAGACATTGAATGTTCCTTTCCTCCTTATTGGCCCATTTTCATTTTTTCCTCAAGAAATTGAAATTGAGGAGAGCAACTACCGATGTGTTCTTGACCTGCCTGCTTAACATCTATTAACTGCATTTACTTAAGGCAAATAACAGGAAGGGTTGCTGTTGACAATATTATTAAATGGCCGGTGGCTTTGCACACAACGCACAATACTTGGCTTTATATGTCAATCAGAGTATTCATTCTGTATTGTTCAAACATCATTTTGTGGTTATACATGTAAAATGATAAACATAATGTATCAAATATTCTATTCAATTTAGTCATGCATGGATGGCAATGTCGGCTAGACTGAATATCTCAAAAAACTATTGGATGGATTGCCATTACATTTGGCACAGACTGTCATGGTGATTTTGATGATGCCCTGACTTTTCATCTAGCGCCACAAGCAGATGGAAATTTTAATTTGTACAAAAACTTTGGTTTAGTGTATGACTAAAATACCTTCAAAACTGACATCAGAAGATGTTAGCATGCTAACATGCTAAACTGAGATGGTAAACATGGTAAACATTATCCCTGCTAAACATCGGCAACTCAGCATTACAATCAGGTTGTTGCATTTAGACAAACAGAATTACCCCCAATAGGATGTTTGGCAGAGTGCTAGCCAATGACCTAGAGGCAGCTGGGAGGCCGGGCTGTCTGAACGGTCTTTGCTGGGCCTGGATCTGCATGGCCCGCGGTCCTCTGTCTCCAGTGGGGTGATGGGAATTAAGATCTGGTGGCCCCGGCTGGGTCAAGGTGGCTTCCTGCTGTCTGAGACTCTCAGGGATGACCGGCTCAATGCCAGCCACGTCACCCCTGCCAGTTTAACAGTACCATCTGCCCCTGCTCCTCCTTCCACTCAGCCAGCCTCGTCAAAACAAGTCAGGATGGCGGCCCCAGGTGGCTGTGTATGACAGCTACTGCAGAGGGGATGCAAGGAGATGCTGTGAACTGCTGTGCGTTAGTGGCAATCATCCAGGCAGGTCCCGGCTGGTGTTGTACCGTATCACCACCTCAACACCTTCTCAGCTGCGAAACAGTGATGTAGCAACCTGCTGCCCCCTCCACCAGACAGAGCTCTGGCTAGGGATTTTAAGTTAGCTCAAAGGGGCTTGCAGGCTGCCTCTATTCTGGAACGTTTGGACTGCCAAAGTTTGATTCCTAAGCTGCTGTTTTGTCTTTTGCTCCGTTTCTGTTTCTTGTAGTTTAAGCATTACGCTCTGGAAAAAACTTCAATGGTCCTGAATTCAAATTAGTGGAGAGTGGCAACTGTTATGAGACAATTCTGGACATGTTGAAAAATACATCTATTTATGGCCCTAAATTTAGATTATATACCTAAATTAATTTGAAACCATTGTGTATTGACTGTAGAATACACTATTGTGCTATAAACTTAATATTCTATATGTTGCTTGTATAGCTGTTAAATAGTCGATTGCTCTCTATGGAGGCTATTTAAAACATGCTAAACATTTTCCACGTGCTAAACTTGAAGGAGCACAGCTGGCTCCAGTTGAACGACTTTACTAAGACTAAATTGTCTGGGCTGAGAATGGACCAGCGGTGGTGTTATTAAATTGAAACTGTGTGTTTGGACCATGTGGGCCGGTGTAAGTCACCTAATTAAGAGGAAGAGGTAAATTAAACTAGTAATGATTATGAGTAATGAGTTAGAGGAATTTTTGGTGCCCCCCCCAAAGACTTTCAGCCAGCCCCAACGGAAAATGACCAGCACCAAAATGATAAGAATTGAGAAAAAAAAAAGCTATTCAGATCCTCTCTGAATATGTTTAAGAGCAATTTACGAAAACAACCCTTGAACAAGCAGAACATTAACTTCAATATGAGAGCTAATCTCAGTTTTGTCTCCAGAGTCTGGCTGTACCGGACTCTCACAGGGATTTATTTAAATATTAAAATAGTTTTGTTAATTGGGGTTTTATTTACTCAGACATATAATACACATTGTTGTTCATGAAATTGTCAGAAATAACAGGAAAATGCATATATTTCTGTCAAATAAGGTAACACAGATTCATTGCCTTTACTGTACGTGGACCGGTAATACTGCCGTGCGTAGTCTTTAATCTGAGACCCATATGATGAGTTTACTTTGACTGCACTTGTTGTGCAAGAAAACCCTAACCCTAACTTCTTCATATAACAAATTTATAAGTAAAAAATAACCCAAAAAGAATTTGGTGTGGTAGTAGATATTCTGCAGCTTCAGTTCGCACATATCAGGGTGAGAAGTTGACAGTTTCAGGTGTGAGATAAAAAGGTTGAACTGCTCCCCTAAATGCTAAATTTCCTCACAGGTGATGTCACCAACGTATACTTTTTTCATCTTGCATCCCTTCATCTTACACCCTTCTTTGCTCCTGTCGCGCTCAGGAGGAGTTTAAACCCTGCGCACCTGAGTCGATGTGATTCTTTAAACCATTACTCATTACTAGGAATGCTGAGAAGCCACCACTTGGCCAAAGCCGCCCTGATGTGTGATGCATGGCAAGGCGATGGTGTTATTGTTGCAGGAGTGCAGTTTGATGAAAGCATAAATGGATCCTCCAGGGTAATGGAGGGAGGCGGCCCAACCTGCAGCCTACTGAGTGGAGTCAGCTGCATCCGAGCTGGGAGGAACCTCTCCGGCTGGGCGGCAGAGCTGTATTTCATGTTCTGAATGTCGCCATGCTCATTTCTGCCGCCGAGAGCGGGGAATGATTTGGATGTCACCTGCTAGGGTTATGTTTCTGAAACATGAGGTCCATCCACCTGAATTTATCGTTGTCATTCAGCTCACAACCTCTGTTCTTCCGTGAAGCTGCCAGCTGTGCAGATGTTAGACATGACAAGTCTGGTTGAGCTGACAAACAGCTGCTGTTTACTAAATCTCTATGTATATTTACTGACCATTAAGAAGGAAACACTTTGTGTTTGGAGGATAAATTGACTCACTTCAGCAAGGGGGCACTTGATGGAAATATTAACTGCCATTTCTTTTAATAATCACTATTGTTTTCACTCTGTGCTACTGAAGTCTCTAAAACACCTCATATTTATATTTCTTTTGGCGTCAGGCAGGATGTGACTACATTACAAAGTTATTTCCACCACTTTAATCTGATATGCTTTTATGAGCATTTCTCAGCATTATTGTGGGTCAAGTAATTACTTCCAATTGACTGCCTCTGGAATATGATTAATTTTTATGCAATGGTGAATTGGTGAATTTTAGAAAATGGCTCTTGCTGGATTAATATGATTATTTCTTCTGAATAGAATTCCAGAAGTGTTGCTTCGCTTGAAATAATTTACAGAAGCTCATTTTCAGGATAACCCCTCATTGTGTTTTTTGAAAACTATCCTCACTCCAAAAACGCCTACACAAGTTGTTTGTTTATGCAGCAATTACGACTTCTATTTCTATTTCTAATGGCGTCTAATATGTCTGATTTTAACCCAAACCACAATCTTTTTCTAAACGTGACTAAGTAGATTTTGTGCCTTAACCCAACCAAACTGCAACTGCTTCACAACTTTAATGAAATGTTTAAAACCACGACCATTACATTCTCTGCTTTAGATATATGGTTGCCTTTCCTGCCACTGCTAGGGGAGTGGGATTATATTATTATATAATATTGTATTATAGGGTAGGAATAAATTACCTATATTGTCATATGGTTTGGAGGACTTGTTATTTTTTTTTGTTACTACGGTCTATGTTAACAATTGGCATGGCTGTTTGTTACTACTGCTCCTGCACATTGGATCAATAAGAATACAGATACTACACTCTGCCTTTGGATAATCTCCATCATCTATAGGTAAAATGTGGTTTATCTTGTTAGTTTAAATAAAAAACGTTATCAAAATGTAATCAAATGTATCTCTTTTTGGCTAGGTGTTTGCCTGCCCAGCTACTATTAATAATGAAATTCATAAAATAAATTAATTTAGGTAGTTTAGTTAGTTTAATTTTGCCACAAAATCGCATTACATACCACTAAAGTCAAAAGCTGAGGTCGTATAAGGAGAAGCTAGCTACCTTTAGTGGGAGGTTTGCTGGAGTTTTTTTTTCCATCATGATAGGATTTAGCTTCTGATATAACTGATGAAATGAAAATTCATTTAAATTCTTTTTTGAAATAATAATACCTAATTACACAGCCAGTGCAGTTACTGGTTAACCCTAACCCTAACCCTATTTTAAAGGTCTGCAGTATACATTTGAAAAGCTTGTTCACAGAAATGACACAGTCCTATGTCATTATACATTTTTACGGTATATAGTAAAACTTATTAAAAATTATCCATCACATTGTCAGTCATTTCTTTCATATATGTGTGATCCTGTATAACATGAATAATAAGTGTTGAGCTTTCTGAGCCCCCCGCCACCCATTACATATCCATGTTATGTGTCTGCAGTAGCTGTAAAGAATGTGGGTGGCAGGCCACATTATCAGAAGATGCTTAGACGGTAAATCTTCATACCGCACACCCATACCTGCATTTCCATGATGCATTGGGAAGTTGACAACCTTGAGGCTAGTGTTTTTGAGCCGGCAAGGAGAAACTGCTCTTCATTTTATATATATATATATTTATTTATAGATATATATATATATATTTTTTTTTTTTAATGAAACAGGATGGAGTGGAGACAGTCCTCATTTCATGCATCAGATTGTTAACATACTTGAAGGCGCTAAAGCGTACACATACATACACACACTCAACACCCTGGGTCACTGGCTGGCTTTCTCTTGCACACTACTGTATATGCACTTAACGAGTTGTTTGGACTTTAAATAGGAAGTGCACACTGAGCGGATGCTTTCGCAAGACGCATATAAGCTTTCTGACTTCATTATAAGAACAATCTACTATAGAAGGACACTTGAGTCTGGCATAAAAACAGCTAGATTTGAAGAAACGTGGAGTCTACTTTATGACATAACCCTTTATGTAATGAGTGCATCTTATTTTTTTATATTATATCTGTCTGTCTATCTTGGGCAGTAATGAGTGTTTTGTGTCCTAGAACTGCTTCAACAAATTTAAATTTAAACAGTTTCAGTTCTTGCTGGTCTCCTGGTTTCCACAGTAACCAGTACTCACACATTCTTAAGGCTAAGCTACACTGCAGCCATAGGAGGATGGCTGCCTTTGGAATTAATGCAAGATTCTCCATTACCACAAAGTGCTGGCAGTATGCATGTTGGCAATGTCTCACACTGACATGGCAGTGATATTACATTCCTGATGGAAGCAACCAAGCACAAGCCTCAATAGTTGATGGGTGCATTCATCTTCTTATAGCGCATTCAAATAACCAGAGATAAAGCTGCTGTTTGTGTATTGATGATGTAAACAAAATGATAACATGGACAGTAATGCTCACAGGCTTTGATGTCTAATTTACAAAAGATGGATCATCTGTAACCTCCTCCTGTATATTACTGTCTGGGTGTATTTTGCTATGAAAGAAAAACATAATATGTGCTCTGGATAGTATACAGCAGTGATTGGGAGTAACTAAGTACATTTATGGCAGTACTTTACTTACTTTACAGAGATATTTGCATTTTCTTCCATTCATACTTGTACTTTCAAAGAGAAATATTGCACATCATACTCTACTAGAGTTATTCGACAGCTATAGCTAATAGTACATTTTCAGATTAAGATTTCACCATACAAATCATACAATCAACACAATGATGCTTTTTTTGCAGATTTAAATGCTCAGCAGTATGTAACATACTGTGTAGATAAAATTGGCTCAACTGCAAAAATGACATGCTACTTATAACAATGCATTTATGAGTGATAAAGTGTAACACTGTACAGCCATTTTTCTGCATTATAATCATTTGATATTTATATATATACTAACATGTAAATGTTGCTGATAATACTTCTGTGCTTTTTGTAAAGTAACATTTTTAGTCTGGTCTACTATCTAGGTCCAGACTGAAATATCTCAACAAGTAATAGATGTCTTGCTATGACATTTTGTCCAGACATCCATGTCCTCCTCAGGATAAACTGGAATCACTTTGGTGATCCCTTTACCTTTCATCTACCAGCATTTGTCCAATACTTTTGTTTTAGGACCAAATACGAGCAAAGCTCATGGCATGCCCATCAGCCTGAGCTGTAGGCTACTGTCTGTTCAGTGCTAATAACCAACCGGCTCATGCTAAACTAAGATGTTTACATTGGTAAATATTAAACCGGCTAACACTCAGGATGTTAGCGTTACTACTGTAGGCATGCTAGCATGCAGACGTTGGTTTTTAGCTCAAAGCAAGTCTGTGCATAAGTACAGCCTCACAGAGCTGCTAGCATGGCTGTAAACTCTTAGTCTTGTTACTTGTAATATATGATTTCACACAATACCTTTTTTCACCAATGCAGTGGTAGCTGTGGTGCATATATGTACAAACATGACTGCAAACTGTTTTTTAATGTTCTACAGCTATAGACACTCTGAATCCACTTCAGACAATTCCAATGAACAAAATTAGATTCTTACAAACTATTTTTCTTGGGGAAGTGTATTCGGAGTTCAGCAAGTCTGCAGTATAAACTGTGATTTCTGCAATAGTTCACTCTGCAGCTTCTGACACAGGTACAGGCACAGGATTCCCCTGCTCTACATATAGGTGATAAGAGCTTTGATTGCACAAGCCTTCAGTGCTCTAAAGAGTTATGTCCATTTTTTTTGCAGCCCCTATGGCTGTTGTCTCAGTTATTGGCGGGGAGAAACAATCATTGTGGCAAAGACAGAAACAAGGGCCAGGCCTGTGGCTCGGTAGAAATGCTTTAATTAACTGAAACAATGCTTAATCCACTCCTCTGGACTGTGGAATTACAAATGGGCACTGCAGAAGCCCAGTGTTGCACTCTGGTCTGGCTGCCCGCTCCAGGCAGCAGTGGAATTGTATTCAGGTCCACCTCATATGAATGACTTCTCTGAAATCTCTGGGTTATGACTAAAAAGAACTCACTCATTGACCGATAAATTGTCCCAGAAATTATTGCGATGAACGATAATATTGTCGCTCCGAGACCATTTTCATCTAATATATAATGATAATGGCATACTAATGCAGGTACACCTTTTCAAAGCTCAATACACTTTTATTTCTAAAGAATATTTAACACTGGAACTGGAAGACATTTTAAATATCCACAATATGTCTTTGATCTCCTTTAGTATGTCGTCTTTCACGCTGTTGGACAGTTGTGGAATTGCTGTTTGTGACCCGTATGTTCTCCCAGGTAATTCGTACTGGCTGTCAAATGTTTGCAGCATTCCTCGAGTGTCTGTGCGATAGACTACAGACTCTGTACTACATTTAACAATTATTTCTCCAGTCTCTTTGGTAGAGAGAGAGACAGAGAGCAAGAGAGAGAGAGAGAGAGAGAGACAGACAGACAGACAGACAGAGACAGAGAGAGAGAGAGAGACAGAGAGAGAGACAAGGAAAACAAACAAGCATGCAAATGGAAATCACGGCTGGAAAAATTATTGAGCTTATTTTTTTTATCATGCGATTAATTGATTTATTGACTATCGCGACAGGTCTACTCACTCACAGATTTAAATGGTTACGCTTTTGGGAAAGATGCCAAAGTGACACGGTCTTCTTCAATGTCTTGAATTTCAATGGAAATTATTGGAGGCCAATATTGTCTGAACCCAATAACAAAAATCACCTGGTCTTGAGGTTCATTATTACCTCTGCTCGAACACATAGGAGAGAATTTTTCAATTATGGACGTTGACGTTTTACTATGTAGCAAAAAATACAAATAGGGATTGTATTTACTATAAGCAAGCTGTATTGACTTGCTTGCTGGAAAAACACTCTCAGAAACAAGGCCGGAAGAGAGGCTGAAAATGTTTCTCGCAGTCATCTGAAGAGAAATACTCCCGGGTGTCTTTATTGGTGTTTTAATCAACTCTAACATTTTATCGATTTCAGCAAGAGGCATTTCATAAAGCAGCAGGCCAGAACAGGTTGGCAGTGTGTACCCTCAGCTGAACAAGCAGCAAACTTCTCTCCATGGGAACCATGAGCTCCGGTTCACTATCACAAAACTCCACCGCAGCACACTACTGCCTCTCTCCCCGCTGTTTCTCTCATTGAACACAGACATTTCTTTGCATTTTGTCAGAGGCTGTTCATATTTAATCTCTTCATAATTAGAAAACGCAATCAGAATTATGGCTAAAAGGTTCAAGTCTACCTGTGGCATGCTGTCAGCCCAGTGGCCGTTCTGTCTCTGCTTGTCTCATTAGATTAATGGCAATTTTCATTACATTACTCAGTCTATATTAACATCTCCATCCCTATCTGGAAAAATAATCAGAATCATGGCTTAAAGGCTTCGTTTTCTTGTGTCTTGGAACGTTGTCTCACATCTCTCCCTTGCCATCAGCAGTGTAGATGGATGACTCTGCACAATATTGTCTTGCATTAATTACACTGGCAAACTGAAACCTCAAATGACATTGCAGGGATATAGTCCAGTTATGCCTTGACCATAATAGTGCTAACCAGACTTAAATCGCTCAGTGAGTTTGGATGTAAGGTGCCTTTCCTTACAGGGGGATACATAAAAAGATACTGAAAAGGCAGGATTAAGCCCTTATTAAAGGTAAACATTTCTGGTCATTAGCAGCTGTTGCTACAATGAAAGTAACAGATATTAGGGGCTGTTATTAATGTTATGAGATATTATGAATCACCATAAGGCCTTTGTTTACAGATGTTATTGGGCTGAAGATAAACATCTACTTTCAATTTGTGATTAATTCAGGTAGCGCGCCTTTTGTGATCCCTGTTTTTTTTTACTATTGCCATCATCAGGTCAAAATTGTACTTTTTCCAAATAATTTGGTTTATGACAAAATACCTACACACTGATGACAGATTAATTAGGAACAGCTGTACTTTGTATTTGCTGATTAGCAAATGTTAGCATGCTAACACATTAAAAAGATGATTAACATATAGGCTAAGTGTGTTGCACTGCAAATTAGCAAAGGTTAGCATGCTAACCAACTAAACTAAAATAATTAATGTACAAGCGTTAGCCCATATACCTCAGCTGTGAGGTATGAAAATTAGACAAAATTAGACAATTGCTAACCGAAGATGCTAACCGTTATCTGCTAATAATCAGCATGTTAACATTGTAATTCTGAGCATGTTCGCTAGTGTGGCTGTACTGTATATTCAGACAGACCACTAAAGGCGACACAATACAAATGCATACAAACTCAATGGAATGACACAAATGTGAATTTGCCTGGGGTGTAAACTGAGAGAAACTGCATAAAGAGTTGGAACCGTATCAACTTAAATGAAATAGGATTTGTGTTTAACCCGTGGGGTTTATGAATCTTCTCTAGTACAGCCATAATACAGACTGCTATACTGTTTATTATTCAAAGCTGCTATTATAAGTTTTTGACTAACAGTTGGACTCATTATAACAGCTGAGGGTTATGTACCTTGCTCAAGACTGCGTTGATAGTAGTTCCAGTTTCATGTTATTTAACCTGGTTGGATGTGGAGGAGGAATAAACTGGTTTAAAAGCAGAAGAGAGGAATTCTGCTGCAAGATTAGCAAGACACATGCACACTTATACCACAACCAGAGGATTTTTCTGAGATTAAAGAATCAACTGTTTTTATCCCTTTTCCCCAGAGCCAACCTTACCTATGCTTGATGCAGATTTAGGGCAAATAATATTCTCGATTTATAATGAAGTGGTGGCTGTTTGAAGTTTCTCCATGCCTGTTTTGACGAAATTAATTCCATATGGTACCTCCAACACAATTAATGGATCTCACTCGCCCTCTCACTCTTTGTATTTCCAGTGATTGAACTGCCTACGGAGGAAGATTTTAAGTACATTCACTTTAATTCCTTTGTTGATAATCCTATGCAAGCACTGTCTCACTGAAGCACATCCATCAGCAAGATACATCAGTGAAATGTATTTATTCTTTCTCATACATGATTTACGGCTTGGCCTCATTAGCTCATGGTGGATTAATGGTAGACCAATCTGAGGAATTTTGATAGGACATTTGAAATGGAAGATACATATTAGTACTAAGAGTGTGTTGTTTATACTGATAATTCCCAAATATATGAGCTTCGTCAGAGTGAAAGCTGACCTAAAGAAGGTTTACCAGCGATGACAGGTGATTGTTTTCCACCTGTGTACTAGCCCCCGAAGAGGGGCACTGCACTGTGGTTGACGCTGCAATCTGTTGCTTCTATTGTTGGGATGAGAGTCCATGTCCTGAATGTGTAAGTAGGGAGGGATGTGCGTAAAGTAAAAACGCATTTGCTTTGTGCAAATTATTGTAAGTTTTCATTATGTTCCACTTTTCAGCATTAATAAATCAGTACCTCATTGACTTTGAAACATGTGGGTAATGACTGTAAACAAATGAGACAATCATAGCTACCTGTCAGTTCCTCAGTTCTTCGGCATTGCATTTTACAAAAAGTGTCCCAAGGTTAAATTGTGCCAAAATCATCTGGAGTTCTTTTTTTTTTAAACATGAAAAAAAAGATTGTTTTATGGCACAAATAAAAAAGGACAAGTGAACAGTTGATCCTTTACTGTAAGGCAAACATGATTTGGAAAAAAACCTTGGGAGGTGAGGGGGCCAGAGTCAGAGACTTTGGTGTCATTGCATGATTGCATTGCTGGTAGTCATTTGATCCATTGTAGAGAGATGACAGGAAGTCCTGTTGGGACATGTTTGAGAGCAATTGGTAGAGTTTGTATTGAACACTATATACTCAGCCCAGTCTCTTACGGAATTACATTCATTTGGGATGATTCTGCAGTAGTACAGTATTTATGCCCAATGCAAATTCAGGAAGTAGTTGGACATTCTTTTAGCTCAGTAATAAGTAAACATGTGAAGGTCAGGGTGTTAGGTGGGCATATAAACCTTATTTAGTGTCCTGTCTCTTTACAGCTAGTGTTCATTTTTAATATGAATAAATATATGAACTAATTTTTAACCTTAGAAATAAAGCTGTACCTTTTACAATTCAGTGAGAGGAACTTGAATCAAGTAATTTACCTTTATTTTTTCAGTGGTTATACAACTATCTACAATTAGATTTGCGTGAAAAGACTTTGCTCTTGAAGGAGCTGTCAAAGAATCCGAGCAGAAACATTATTTACAGTTATTATACCACAATTAGCACGGTTCATTTGACAAAGTTACTGTATACTAAAAAGTACCAAGTGTCATTCTGATAGAAAATGGTTAAATGATCATTAAAATCAAGTATAGCCAACTTAAGTCTTAAAGGTTAAAGACAATTAACAATAATAGCCTGAATGTCATTAGTACAGAGATCACAAGCTCAACTGGACAGTTTTTAATGAGTGTAGCCTACAGTATCTAGTCTACATTGAATTTCACCATTTGCTAAGAACAACAGCAGCTCTGTTCACCGATTGCAACTGCATTAATTTTTTTGGCCACTTGGCGCAACAAGCGACAACACTCAACAACACGCAACATGTTGGCAAACAAATGCTTTCTTACTCATCCAGCAGACATGGAGCAACATTAGCATTCATTTGCAGTTGTGTTTCTGGTCTCAAATGTAAACACTGTCCTTTTTCTTATGAGAGAAGGCTTGTTTCTGGCTGCCTGGGGAATGTAAGTCCAATACTCACTCTCCTATTAGCTCTGTTTTGGTTTCCACCAACTCCTGAGGGAAATATGTGGCTCTAAGGTAATAAATCAAGGCAGAAGTAGGGTCATTTTCCCAAAGACTTCTATAGAAACAAACTTCTTTTTGCAACCGGTGGAGTTGCCCCCTGCTGGAAAGTTGATAGAATGCAACTAGGCACTTTCGCATTAGCTTCACTTTTCAGACTTGGAAGCTTCGTCCATTTCTTTTTACAGTCTATGATAATATCTCCAAATAGCTGAGAAGGTGAACTACGAAAGCTAAGATATTTTAAAGTGCTCATATTATGCTTTTTGGCTTTTTCCCTTTTCTTTATTGTGTTGTATATCTTTTTTGTGTACGTTATAGGTTTACAAAGTGAAAAAGCCCAAAGTCCCCCCCCAAAGGGACTTACCATCTCCAACAGAAAACACTGTTCACAAACTGCTCCAAACAGCTCTACTGTAGTCCAGCCTTTACTTCAGAGACAAACATGGTCACTTTGGAACACACGTTATAATGCTCGCCTAGCTGCTAGCATGGCACGCCCTCATACTCTGCTTCTGACTGGCTAGTAGTCCTTACCTAGGTACTGTCAGGGCACGCCCTCATACTCTGCTTCTGACTGGCTAGTAGTCCTTACCTAGGTACTGTCAGGGCACGCCCTCATACTCTGCTTCTGACTGGCTAGTAGTCCTTACCTAGGTACTGTCAGGGCACGCCCTCATACTCTGCTTCTGACTGGCTAGTAGTCCTTACCTAGGTACTGTCAGGGCATGCCCTCATACTCTGCTTCTGACTGGCTAGTAGTCCTTACCTAGGTACTGTCAGGGCACGCCCTCATACTCTGCTTCTGACTGGCTAGTAGTCCTTACCTAGCTACTGAGCATGTGCGACTCCCAACAAAGATGGGACAGAAGTGAGATGTCTCACTCTGTAGCTAAAACAGAGAGCTCAACACACAGGGTGAAAAGAGGAGCTGCAACAATGTGCAGTACGACAAAAATATGTTTTTTGAAAATTAAACCATGTAAAACTATTCTGACATTACCTCTAAATACAATTATGAACCTGAAAATGAGCATAATATGAGCACTTTAAAAGAGCTTTTCGTGCCTATGACAGAGGCATTGCAATTTGTATTTCAACATACATTTGATACTCACTATGTGCATTCAGGCAGGATACATAGGTTTCAGCTGTAAAGGGGATGGAGCATTGGACCATGAGATGCATTGTGGGTGGGATGAAAAGCATGACATAAGTTGTGAATATTAACACATTCAGAAGGCTGCAGTTATTAGTAGCTTATGCTTGCATTTTTCACTGTTCCTTCAAGCTATAGAACAGTCTCAGGGCTGTAGTACATTCAACCTCTTCAAATGAGGGGAAGTATTTAATTTTGGGAATACCTTTCGTGATATGTGGTAGATGCTTTGATGTTTTAGGTAGCCTACTGGATCAATAATAATAATAATAATAAATTATAAATAATAATATCATAATAAATATAGAAACAGCTAAAGAATACGTGGCATCTTTGAAAGTGAACAGTGACATTTAATATTCTTGGAGAGAATGTTTCCAGGTAAAGAAGGATCTTGAATGTGAACTTCACTGCAGACTGAATCACTGTTGTGTTGCATCAGTCACTGAAAGAGAAAAGCAGAGTAAATGTGTATTTTCACAAAACAGGTTTGGATTTGATGTATTTGATGTAATACTGTAATTACCCTGTTCAGAAATCTGAATTATATACACTGTACTGCCAGTTTCCTGTTTGAGACAAGAGATAGTCTAGATCAAAGTACTTCTACCTTTTTAAATTATTAACGCAACATTCTTTAATAAACTGCACATGGCTGCTGTACTGTAAGAGAAAGCTCCCTTTTCTAAAATGTCAGCTCTCTTTTAAAAGCTTTCTTTTAAGATTGACACCCATGATATTTTAAAGATAGACATCACATTTTGAAAGGTGTGTTTTTGCATCTCATAGTCGTCAGAGTTACTTATAACATAAAGCGCTCAGAGGCATTCCAGGAAACCAAATGCTGTAAAAAAAAT
The DNA here is from genome assembly GCF_031162955.1 of Sander vitreus. Lineage (NCBI taxonomy): Eukaryota > Metazoa > Chordata > Actinopteri > Perciformes > Percidae > Sander > Sander vitreus. The sequence goes on along the minus strand of NC_135855.1, from coordinate 810,723 downwards.
AAATAAAATGAACTGAGAAAAGGAAGCAATTTAGTTTATGTTGCTGCAGCAAATATTAGCAGCTTCTCCACAGCTGGACAGATGACGGCTAGATTTCAGGACATCCATACTGCTGATCCGTTGCGACGCCTCGTTCAGTGGCTGTCTGGTTCTCCTCTTCGTGGTCTTGAATGTCAATCTGCAGCGCTCCCCCACACTCAGACAGTAGCTACCAGTGATGCTGCACTAATTAGCCAACCCTCTCGAGTAGCCAAGCCCTCCCAATGGCATCTGTGCCAAACAGAATTATTAAAGAAGGAGGGAGGAGGAGTCACACCTCCTCTGCAGAGGAGCAAACACCCAGGTTTCAGTTTAGCATTCACTTCGTCGCCCTCTGGCTGGGGAGCCGACGCTGTCATCAATATTAACACCTAGATACATCCGTTGCTGTAACGCATATTTTTTGCCCCAAACTAATGAAAATTTCATGTGAATCCCATAATTATAATTCCTTATTCAAATGAGCGCTGTCTGGAGATGATTTGTGGTGGAACAGTGAGTGAAAAGCAGCCGGATGCTGCTGCCGTGTCTGTTTTACAGCAAGCGTGGAGATCTCTGGGTGAATATATACGTGTTTGTTGGTTGGGCGACATGTCCTTCACTGGCTAGAAACTGAGCTTCCTTGCTTCTTAATAGATTATTTTTCTACACTACTAATTTTTAAATTTAATAATCATTGCCCCCCCCCCCTCCACAATGCTTGGCCTTCCTCACCTCCTGTCTTTTGGCATTCTGTCGGCTTTGATGGCTTATTTGCTGATTTGTTTATATATTTATTAATTCATTTACCCCTCCCAATCCAATTTTAGCTGACATTTCGTGTCGAGATGCGAAGGATGACCTTTGAAAACGAAACACTTCCTGCCAGAGATGTGAAGGAGGTCTCACTCTCTGCTCAGAAAACACTCCTCCTCTTCACTGGTCTGTATACAATAATAAAAGGTGGAAGAGACATTAACGTTTGTCAGTTAATTTAAAACACTTTTACCATATTTTAAGTAGATTTGTTTGCTTTTACAAGTAGTAACTAACGTGTATTTTATTAGCCACATTTGTAACTTAAATTTCAGCATCTCAGCGAGCATTTCAAAAGAAACTGGCGTAAATGTAAATAGCATACATGTATATAAAGAGTAAAGGGAACAGTAAAAAGTTGTCAAATTAAAGCAATAGTTTGACATTTTTGAAAGTACGCGTATTAGATTTTTTGCAGAGTCAGATGAGAAGATAGAAACCAGTCTTATAGCTGGAAAGTGGTATCAGTCTTCCAAGAAAGCAAATAAGCATATTTCCCAAAGCGTTGAACTATTGCTTTAAATTTATCTAAGAGGAGCGTATTTAAAATGAAGCAACAAGACCTCCAAACCATACGACAATATGAGTCATTTATTCCTTCCGTCTAATACGAGCCATAGGAGCATTTCATAATAAGCATCCCTGACAGTCTGTTGAAATTCTCGAGCAGCCAGACCCACGTCACCCGTTCATCCAATCAGCTGCCGGTCAAGGGCATGGAGCATCAACCATGGATGTATGACGTCGCGACACCACGCTTCAGTCGTGTCGGACAAATGGATCTGTACCGTATTTCTGACAACGGCAGCTGGTGCGCTGCGGAGCAGACTGTTGCGTCCCGGTGTTGGAATCCTCTACAGTGAAATGCAGTCACACTTGACACTGTTTAACGTTAGCTGTCAGCATTTGAACCATGTTTAATCCAGCTGCTAGCTAAAGGTAGGCTAACGTTACCTACTGTCGAGCGTAGTGTAAAATGAGGCACCGTAATCTTCGTTCTTATTCAGTCTCGTTACTACCGTTTACGTCGGCACCGGTGCCCTATTGGCACCCAACCCTAGTTCTAAATGTGTCTATTTTGGGGTGTGTGTGATTTGAAGTAAGAGTTGAGCGGCCCTGCTCTACATCACCTAATGAGCTGCTGTTTGCTCGCCTCCTGCTCTCTCTCTCTCTCTCTCTCTCTCTCTCTCTCTCTCTCTCTCTCTCTCTCTCTCTCTCTCTCTCTCTCTCTCTCTCTCTCTCTGTCTCTCTCTGTCTCTCTCTCTCTCTCTCTCTCTCTCTCTCTCTCTCTCTCTCTCTCTCTCTCTCTCTCTCTCTCTCTCTCTCTCTCTCTCTCTCTCTCTCTCTCTCTCTCTCTCTCTCTCTCTCTCTCTCTCTCTCTCTCTCTCTCTGCCTCTCTCTCTCTGCCTCTCTCTCTCTGTCTCTCTCTCTCTCTCTCTGTCTCTCTCTCTCTGTCTCTCTCTCTCTCTCTCTCTCTCTCTCTCTCTCTCTGTCTCTCTCTGCCTCTCTCTCTCTCTCTCTCTCTCTCTCTCTCTCTCTCTCTCTCTGCCTCTCTCTCTCTGTCTCTCTCTCTCTCTCTCTCTCTGCCTCTCTCTCTCTGTCTCTCTCTCTCTCTCTCTCTCTCTCTCTCTCTCTCTCTCTCTCTCTCTCTCTCTCTCTCTGTCTCTCTCTCTCTGTCTCTCTCTCTCTCTCTCTCTCTCTCTCTCTCTCTCTCTCTCTCTGTCTCTCTCTCTCTCTCTCTCTCTGCCTCTCTCTCTCTGTCTCTCTCTCTCTGTCTCGATGTCTCTCTCTCTCTCTCTCTCTCTGTAATGTATTCTTTCAGTGTATAATACAGGCCCTTTTGGGACCACAGGTTTTCATGCAGCATTTTCACACATTCTCACCCATCCCCTGTATTCAGAGCAGCAGTGCATTTGCACAAGCATACATTTCAAGGTGAAAATATTTAACCAGTGTGTGAGTGACTTCCTGCAAACGTACTTCTGTGGGTTTTAGCTGTGTGTCTGTACATCTGTGTTTCCCCAGGTGTGTGTGTGTGTGTGTGTGTGTGTGTGTGTGTGTGTGTGTGTGCGCGCGTGTGAGATATCACAGGAAATAAGAAAGAACATCCTTAGCTCCCTGTTGCCATGGTGACACTTCTGGTAACAGGAACATCTAATAGGTCTTCCATACAAATGAACCTGCCATAGAGTATGTATGTACAGTATGTGCTTTAAATACTATACGAAATATATATATTTAAAAAAACATATATATATATATATTTAAATATATTATTAAATACATTGTTCTGTTTTATTATTGTATATTTGTCTTATGCTTTTGTAACTTAGGGTTATAGGATGAATACCTGAGTCAACAATAATCTTGAGTTTGTATTCTGATTACATTTTTCATTGCTATATTTTATTGGTAATTAAAATGCCTCTGAGTCTCTTATCTCATGCTGTATGTGCTACATGTAAAATATATGATTGTATATTATATATGAGTCCCTCCTGCCCAGATGTGATGTCATATGTTGTGTTCAAAGTCGCAGTAATATGCAAAGTATGTGAGTTATGACCCCGTATTTAGGCAAAACAATGCACATCAAAGAAAACAATGTTACTCTTAAAAGGTTTTATAGTGTAGCTTATGACAAACCACTGTGTATATTCTCTCATGGATATGTTGTATTTCTTAATAACATGTCTGATGTTCATTTTTAAACTGATTCTGGTCAAATCACTTGTAAGTCTCTGGCTGTTTGCTATTGAATTTCGTGGCTTCCTGAGCCGGAGGGGTTCCTTAAGTCAATTGAATTATTTGACTTGAAAGCGGTCAACTTTCTTTTATTGAGTTGGCTGAGCCCTGAAGCTCCACACCAGGCCTGTTTCCCTGTCTTTGTCAATAGTACTTTGCCTTATTTTCAGTCATTATTGCAGGCCTGTATATCCACTTTCTCCCTTGATTATTCTATTTTATTGTAGTTTAGTTGAATTTATTTAATTTTACTGATTTAGTTTATTTTATTTTACATGCAGATAAACACCACTGCACTGTAGATATAAGTGCACAACGATGTGAAGTTGGGACAAGAAAACCCAAAGAGACTGAAAAATCAATTTAACTTCAAAAGCAACAGATAAAATATCAAAATGACCCACAGATAGATTTGCTAATTGGGTTTCTGATTCCAAAGGACATCAAAACATAAAAGTGAGGGAAATGATACAAAACAGAACAGACATCAAGCAAGAGACATACAATAATTCATATAAAATAAATCCATTCAACTTTCGCTTTGTTTTTCTTTCCTCTGCAGAAACTTGTCAAAGAATCCTCTCAGCACTCTGTCATGGCAGCTCTTCCAGCACCTCCAAATCTCCGAGCTGTAAGTCTTCTTCCCTCGTCTGATCTTTCTCGTTGGCTTTTGTTTGTATTTTATTAGAGCCATTTATCATCGCTCCGTGCACTCTATCTGCCTCAATACAAATTGTCTTCACTGCATGCCATTATAATTCCTGTCTTTGTTGTACAAAACCTCTAATTTGTCTGAGCACATGTAAACGACTGAACCTATAGGCAGTATGGTGGCACTGTGATCTTTCGAAAGTCATTTGTTGACTTAATTAATTCACACATAGGAAATGTATAATGGTCTTGTAAGGAGGAGGCAGTCTCACCCCATTTTCTTGTTTGTTATGAATATTTTAGCGATCATTGTGTTCATGAAATGAGTTTGCTCTTTCACCACCAGGGTGAACATTGTGATGTCGACCCGCTTTGTAATTTACACATCATTACGAGTGTCAGCGCTGTCCATCATTTGAGCCTTTGCTGTGTGCAGAATGCAGCCGCTGCTTCCTGCGCCTCCTGGCATATAAAGCTGAGGTATTGCAGGATGTATTTCAAGCAGGCCTCCTTATTGTGCTATTTTCAGAGGTAGAAGCAGGGCAGGTCCTCTGAGAGCCCGGCACAATGCTGATCTGGGGTAGTCCGGCTGTTATACACTCCAGGCAGCAAAGTAGAGGAAAAGCCCTGCTTACATTGACAGTATAGCTTTGCATTTTTTTTGGCATTTAACTTACGTTGTCATCCTGAGGAAAAGTTATCCCTCACACACACAGGGCCCACCAATATTACAGAGCGCTCATTCTTATCCATCCTGCGTAGGAAGCAATTCACAGAGGACCCCATACCAGTGCTACACAAGTGTCATCTCACTATGGGCCCTCATCCGAGGCAGATGGGTCTTTGAATCCCTCATTGTGCCTGGTATTGGGTTGTGAATTTCATTCTTCACTGGATTGTACAAGTTCTGTACTTTTTTTGTCTTACCAGCTGTCCAATTCTGCTTTTGTTGAAGCTAGTTTGGCCTTTAGTGTCTCTCATTGCTGCTGCTGCTCTGATTAAGCGTTCTATCCCATGCTTCCATATGTACGGTACAGTATGTTATGTAATGTATTTAGTAGGGCTGTCAATCGATTAAAAAATGTAATGTGTAATGTGTAATGTTAATCTAATTAATTACATATTCTGTGATTAATGAATTGAAATGAATCGCATACATAATTAACAGTGCCTGAACCGATACTTTTTAAGAAAGTAAAAAGGGTACTAAACAACAGTTGGTGACATTAAAGAACGGCTTGTTTATTGCTAAGGCCATATGGTCAAAATGAAATGATTTAATAATAATGTATAACAATAACAATAACTTATTTCACTAGTAAATTGCTGTTGAACCATCAGATGGGAAAAGGACATTTACAATAACTTCAAATGCACCACGAGGCTTTAGTTTACCAGTTTCATTGAACGCACCGTCTGTGTTGTTTCTCCGACGGCAGCTGCAGATTGTTACATCCCGGTGTTGAATCCTCTACAGTAAAACACAGTCACACTTTACACCGTTTAGTGTTAGCTGTCAGCATTTTAACCGTGTTTAATCCAGCTACTAGCTAGTGGTAGGCTAATGTTAGCTGCTGTCGAGTATAGTGTTAACTAGCTAGTGGTAGGCTAATGTTAGCTGCTGTCGAGTATAGTGTTAACTAGCTAGCAGTAGGCTAACGTTAGCTGCTGTCGAGTATAGTGTTAACTAGCTAGCGGTAGGCTAACATTAGTTTCTGTCGAGTATAGTGTTAACTAGCTAGCGGTAGGCTAACGTTAGCTGCTGTCGAGTATAGTGTTAACTAGCTAGCGGTAGGCTAACATTAGTTGCTGTCGAGTATAGTGTTATTGTTGTTAACATTTGAATCTGATGGTGGGTTGTTTTACTGTCGATCAATCTAACCCCCATACAGCCCTGAAGCAGATTATCTTTTGAGTGTATAACTCAAATAATAACTAAATATGTTTTTTTATTTTTTATTATTGGATTATCGATTCGAGGTGTAAGCAGCATATTGATGTTGTATCTGGTGAAGATGGAGTAGGTAGTTTAATCTATAATGATGTATCATGTTATAATCCGATCATATGTTTCAGTTACTGTTTCACCATTGCATACATTATATACGTAGTGTAGCTTTAATACTTTATATCATAAAAACTAGATCAGGGCCACGTTGCCTACAGAGTACAGTATTAGAGTTGAGCAGTTAAATTTCCTTACATTCCTCGTCAGACTAAATCCCATGCAACAAACTAAAATAACCAGTGCAAACAGTATACTTCCTTAACCGAATCACCATCACAGCTCACAGAGCATGATTTGCTCTGATGTGCAATCCTATTTATTCTTAAGCAACCATTTTAGATGTGTACAAATGGAGTCTTTGTTGTTCTACATGAAAAGCAGGGCCAGGGTGATGCCCGTGTTTCCCAGAGAATGCTGATGAGGAGTGAGGTTTATGTCTATTCCATTTGGTGGGTTTGGTTAAGAGGTGTCAGTTGGAGTGGCGTGGCGTGAGGCGTTGTGCAAGAAGGAAGCCATGTGGAATCAGGCCTTGCTAATAGGAAATGAGTCACTCTATCATGGGCAGAGTCTGCGACGTGGCCCCTGACATCATTACTCTCTTCACTGTGTCTGTGTTCGCCCAAACCATATTAGCTTGGTAAGTGCCAATCATTCAATCATGCCAAATGAAGCATGCTCATCGCGCGGCTATTGCCTTTAATTATTAGAATAATACACAATGCATTATCTATGATAAGTGCCCACCCGTGCTGCAGAACCACTCTGATATTATGTTAATAGAGAAAGATCAAACCAGCTGAAATTATTTCTGTTTTATGTGGCGAACGGAGAGCATGGCCCTTTGCCATGACGCTGTCGCTACACCGTGTTATCTCACTCACTCTAGGCGCTGTTATTGTAATTGTATTTCATGTTCTTTAACAATGAAAGAGTTCCAATTTCAAAGCTGCGATGCGGTGACAGTGACCTGCAATGAATAGGAAATGTAAAAATAGTTTTGTAAGCCTGGAAAAGCCTTACAAAAGCATTAAAATACCAATGTTTTCATGGAGTACTTAATTGTATATTTCATCAAGGTCCATTGTTTCATTTCACTGCTACTCTTGAATTGCTTCCACAACTTCTTGTAAAAAAATGAAAATAAAAGAAATGAAAATAAGAGGAGAAATGAGTGCACACTGTGGCATATAGAAATTACTGTGAAGAAAATAGGTAATTTGTACATATCAAGCATGCTGATCAAAAAGGCAATACAAACAAAGTGATACAACAAGGGCTGTACCAAACGATTATTTTTTAAATGGTTAATCTAGCGATTATTTTTTCTATTAATTTTTCAATTAACGATTATTTTCCCATTGCTCAATTATTAACAATTTACACAAAACAAATTTCAATAAGGTTCAAATCTCTATTTATTAAAATTGTTTAACACTGCACTGTTCAAGTAAAATGAATTAGTAGTGCAACCGGAAGCCAGATGTAGGCTATCAATCCAACCGGGCTCGATATGTGTGGTCTTAACAACATCCCAATTGTGGCACGAAATAAAGTCACTTTTAAGGAGGACACAAATAACAACGTAAATTAAACAGAGCAAGTGCAAAAAGAGTAGCCTGTATTTGCTTTTTTTTAACAGTAGGTAAAATAATGAATAAGCTCTTGTTTAACATCCAAGCTCTTCTCCCTTTAATTTGACAATTATTTGTATCTAAAGGCTGGTGAAGCACTGTAGGGAGGAGAAGTTGGACAGTTTTTTGGCTCGTTCCAGTGATTGACACATCTGGGAGATGGCGTTGGATATGCGGTAGCATGTTAGATGTATTTCCACTCACATACCCAACAACTGCTGAACAACGCCGACACACAGTCCTCGTCTTATCCTCCACTCTCTTGCCTGAAGCCTACTACTGGAACTGACCCGAAGACCGAAGTTTTCGAGGCGCGGATGGCACCAGGTGGGAGGGCATGCAACGAGATGGAATGACATGGTAGGCTCCAGGCTGCAGCCATACAGTCTCAAAGTTTTCCCAAACTTGCGATCTTAAAGAGGCCGGCGGGTCCTCTAACTCTTGTGGATCTCTGACTCACTCACTGGACCGCCGACCTGACAAAAAACTGCATGTAGGCGGAGCTCGGCTAGCTTCAGAGCTAAGGCGGGGCTACAGATTAGGTGTCCCTAGAACCCGCGTATCTAGTAGTTCCGCATTACATCAGTTCCGCATTACATTAATTAATTTAAGTTTTATTTATTTATTTTATTTAGTGACGCGTCGACGCAAATTATTTGTGTTGACGCATTTACGTAATCGATGACGTCGAGCCCTAGATACAACACTGAAATCACCATTAAATGTGTAGTTTCATCAAATTATTGTGATTGGCCAAGTTTGGAATTAATGCTACATTTCCTGCTTTTAATTGCTACTTCGCACATAATTAATTAGGTGTAGAACATGTTGTACACAATAAAAAAGGTAGGTAACCGTTAAAGAATTGTTTAATCAGCTACTTTACCATGAAGGCAGGACATCTTTGTTAACATCCATCAGCCACTGAGTGTGTGGTCCAGCGCTCACTCACTATGTGGTCGTAGGTGTCGCCTTCTGTGGTTTAGTGGAGATGATTCTTGTACCTGATTCCACAATTAAAATCATACTTGGGAACAGTAGAAATCCTGTATGATGAGGCAACAGTAAGGTACCTCATATCAGTCAATGTGCATTTAGTCTGTTTTTCCGTTATCAGGCACAATCTAACAAGCCTTGTGAAGTGTAACTGCAAAACAGCTTTGTTCTGCAGGGTTTTTTACACTCCCTGCAATATCTTAATATCAGTGACAATGACAATACTATCAGTGAAATCTCAATAATCTCAAGTCTTTTGTGGTTCCTGTGAAAAGGCCCCAACATCACATTGAAGCCGTACAATAGATGTCTACTGTGTGCTGCCTCTGGATGAGACACAGATAATCGGCTCTGCCTCTTTGTTTGTGTGCCCTTTAGCCAAAGGACCAGAGCTGCTGCAGTGTGGTGCACAGCCCAGCCAATCATAAGCCAGAGAACGGCAGCAGGGAGAATGGGTCAGCGAAATTCTAAATCTGCCGCTGTGGCATCCCGGGTGATAATATTGGATATTATTTGAAGCTGAGTTAGCGGTCATCACCGATACAAGCATCTTCGAGGAAGCTCATTCTGTCTGGTCCACAAAGAGAGGAAAATATTCTCCTTCTTTAGCAACTAAAGCGATCCGCCTGAGGCAATGTGCATCCCGAATCCATTTATTCTGTTAGCACTTCTTTAATCCCAGCTCTCTGGGAAGCAGGGGCAGATGCAAAGTCAAACATTTACGCCTCTAAGAACAAAATGGAATATTTCTTTGAATATGGATGAAATATGAATAGATCAGACCTTCTTCTGATATGACTCCCAGTGGATTGGGGGGGAGGGGGGGTGGCAGGGGGAGCACTGCCCCCTGGTGGCTGAAACGAGTGATTGCATTGTTTAAAAAAAATTATGTATTATAAATATTTTAAATAACACAAAACAACTAAATGGTGGTAAGTAATACATCTGATTTCATATACTGCTTTAGTAAAAAAAAAAAAATTTCAGGGCTCTGGGTCATGTGACAAGTGACAGGCTAACGTAAGTCCAGCGATTCTCAGCTAGCATGTAATACCGTTGTAGTTATCTGTCGGACTTGTTACATGAAAATACGGACATAAGGAGGTTTTTAAAACGTCAAGCTCCAAACGACACATATAGTCAGCCATCGGGCTCTAACAAGGATACAACACAAACAGTAACTGATGATGACGATAGGCAAACAGACACCGCTGTGAACTTGGAGGGAACACCGAGCAGCTCTGGATCAGCAGCAACCGCTAGCAGTCCTGACGTTCACATGCACTCACAGCTCACAGATGCACTAGCCGCACTAGGTAACACAAATGATCTTGGGGAAAAACACGGCTGTCCTAAGCAACCTGCTATACCCCAATTCCCAAAGTACAAAACGATCGTTTTCCACTTACTTCTACAAGAATTACCCTTGGCTTGAGTATTCCGTTAGAAAAGATGCAGTCTACTGTTTTGCTTGTCGCCATTTCCAGACTGAAAGCTGCGTTGAGGACACATTTAGAAAGGGCATGAGTGACTGGAAAAAACTGAGCAGTAAACTAGAGAAACATGGAAAAAGCCAGGCCCAGCTGAACTGTATGATTAAGTGGAATAACTTCCAAGCCATCTCATCCTCAAATGGATCTATTGCAGCTAAACTGTCTGAAAGCCATAAAACTACAGTAGAAAAGAACAGAGGTTATCTATGTAAAGTGTATAAAGTGGATTTTGTGAGGCTACTGTCTAAACTTGGATTGCCCTTTCGTGGACATAAGGAGGGAGAAGAGTCCAAATCGTTGCGCAATTTCCTCAAGGTTTTCAGTTTTTTATCGAAATATGATGCCGATTTTGAAAACATGCAATCCAATTATTTTAATGCCACAAGCCCAGATTTTCAAAATGAAATAATTGACTTCTGTGCACACATGCTTTACAACAACATTGCTGAAAAGGTGCAGGAAACTGGATTTTTCTCCATAATTGCGGACGAGGCTAGGTCCTCCAAAACTGAGCAGCTGTCAGTGTGCATACAATATGCCGAGGAATTGGAAATCAAGGAGCGTTTTTTGTGTTTTATGGACTGCTCTGCATCTTGCAACGTGGTTGGGATAGTGGAGGCCATCTACAATGGGCTCGATATGTGTGGTCTTAACAACATCCCAATTGTGGCACAGAGTTGCGTCTGTGATGTCAGGTCATGTGTCTGATGTGCAGCAGCGCATCAAAGAGACTCATCCCTACGCAGCCTACATACGCCACTTGGCGCACAAATTAAATGTAGTGCTTGTGGAGTGCTGTTCCATGAACCGATGTGTGAAATCATTCCTGAGCATTATTGACAATGTGTAGTCACTGTTTTCGGAACCATCAAACCACCAGAGATTTATTGAACTCCAAAAATCCTTGAATGTGAAAGTAACTGAAGTAGTTCAGCCCAGTGAGACGAGATGGGCATGCAAGTGGAGATGTGTGAAATCAGTGAAAAGTCACTACTCTGCGATTACAGAGTGTTTGAGAGAAAAAAGTGAAGAGGGAGAGAAGTGGTCAGCGCAAGCCAGTGGTATCCATGACTTCATGTCGAGAATGTCATTCATTACAAGCCTCGTTGTGTTTGAGGAGCTACTGCGTGTGATCCACGTTACGCACAAGGCCCTACAGTCATCCAACTGCACACGGTCCGAAGCTGCGGCGCTTACTGACAGCCTGAAAGCACACTTCGTGTCTAAAAGGCAGGCAGACTCCTGGAGCGATGTGTGGAAGTCCATCAAACAGTTCTGCCTGGACAACAACATTGCCGTGCTCGAAGAAAACACTGACCAAACCCCTGTACCCAAAATGAAACGTGTTTCAAATCCGCCCACCTCCCTTGATGGTTTCTTGATTACCACTACTTTAAGGCAAAGGGAAACAACCCACGAAGAAACAGCAGAGAGTCCTGGCTATCAGCAGAAACTATATTTTCCCGTGCTGGACACTCTCAGTTTGCATGTGTGTGTGCCGCAGTTTTGACATGCGACGAAAATGGAATTGATCCACTATTACAAAAATACACTCTGGCACTAGAAGTTAATCCCCTTCTTGTTGCAGCCGAGATGAAGCTTGTCAAAGCTTCTGCTAACGCACCAATTTCAATGGAGTATCTTAAAAAAGCTGTTAAAAAAACCAACCTACCCAAATCTCTATAAACTTTTACAGTTAGCTCTCCCTCTGCCGATTGGGTCATCTACCACTGAGAGAAGCTTCTCTGCGATGAGGAGGATAAGGAACTGGCTGTGGTTGACGATAGGAGCAGTCTTGTCAGATTTATAAACCAAGAGTTATCCATTAGTTGTCCATATGTGCTCGTGCTGTGTTCCCCAAGTGGTAGGCCAGGTCTCAGCTGCTACAATGAGTTTGTTTTTTTGCCCCTTGGCTCAAATGTCAAACTCCACCTATGCTTTAAAGACATCAGAAACGGACTTGCAACGGAGATGTTCAATGTAGTAGAAAGGAACTGGATTGGGGGCAGCAGTGGCCAGACTGCCATCTTAAAACCCAGACTGCCTGGCACAATCTATTTAGGGGAAATGAAGACGAAACCCTTGCTTATAATGAGCTTGAGCCTATAATTGAGGCCAAATGCAAATACAGGGCATTTCCCTTTAAAAACAATATACCTCTACACCCTGTTATACTTATGGAGTAGGGAGAGTATTTATTCTTCTAGATCAGGGGTCGGCAACCTTAGGCACGCATGCCACCATGGGCACGCGGTAGGCTACCTTAACCAATGGCACGCTGGTAATGTGTGTGCAAGAGAGTTATTGGTGTGTTGAAATCATGGTTGAAATGGTGAAGCACTCCGCATGCCACATTACAACGTTCAAAGTTGCGTGACCTGTTATTTACGGTAGTTTGATTGACTTGTATCCCCACCATAGACTGTATAAACACTATCCCCATCTGCATGCAGCAAAGACCTGGCTTTCGTTCGGATCAACATACAGTGGGTACGGAAAGTATTCAGACCCCTTTAAATTTTTCACTCTTTGTTTCATTGCAGCCATTTGCTAAAATCAAAAAAGTTCATTTTATTTCTCATTAATGTACACTCAGCACCCCATCTTGACAGAAAAAAACAGAAATGTAGAACTTTTTGCAAATTTATTAAAAAAGAAAAACTGAAATATCACATGGTCATAAGTATTCAGACCCTTTGCTGTGACACTCATATTTAACTCACATGCTGTCCATTTCTTCTGATCCTCCTGGAGATGGTTCTACTCCTTCATTGGAGTCCTGCTGTGTTTAATTAAACTGATTGGACTTGATTAGGAAAGGCACACACCTGTCTATATAAGACCGTACAGCTCACAGTGCATGTCAGAGCAAATGAGAATCATGAGGTCGAAGGAACTGCCCAAGGAGCTCAGAGACAGAATTGTGGCAAGGCACAGATCTGGCCAAGGTTACAAAAGACTTTCTGCAGCACTCAAGGTTCCGAAGAGCACAGTGGCCTCCATAATCCTTAAATGGAAGAAGTTTGGGACGACCAGAACTCTTCCTAGACCTGGCCGTCCAGCCAAACTGAGCAATCGTGGGAGAAGAGCCTTGGTGAGAGAGGTAAAGAAGAACCCAAAGATCACTGTGGCTGAGCTCCAGAGATACAGTAGGGAGATGGGAGAAAGTTCCACAAAGTCAACTATCACTGCAGCCCTCCACCAGTCGGGGCTTTATGGCAGAGTGGCCCGACGGAAGTCTCTCCTCAGTGCAAGACATATGATAGCCCGCATAGAGTTTGCCAAAAAACACATGAAGGACTCCCAGACTATGAGAAATAAGATTCTCTGGTCTGATGAGACCAAGATTGAACTTTTTGGCGTTAATTCTAAGCGGTATGTGTGGAGAAAACCAGGCACTGCTCATCACCTGCCCAATACAATCCCAACAGTGAAACATGGTGGTGGCAGCATCATGCTATGGGGGTGTTATTCAGCTGCAGGGACAGGACGACTGGTTGCAATTGAAGGAAAGATGAATGTGGCCAAGTACAGAGATATCGCGGAAGAAAACCTCATCCAGAGTGCTCAGGACCTCAGACTGGGGCGAAGGTTCACCTTCCAACAAAACAATGACCCTAAGCACACAGCTAAAATAACGAAGGAGTGGCTTCGGAACAACTCTGTGACCATTCTTGACTGGCCCAGCCAGAGCCCTGACCTAAACCCAATTGAGCATCTCTGGAGAGACCTGAAAATGGCTGTCCACCAACGTTCACCATCCAACCTGACGGAACTGGAGAGGATCTGCAAGAAAGAATGGCAGAGGATCCCCAAATCCAGGTGTGAAAAACTTGTTGCATCATTCCCAAGAAGACTCATGGCTGTACTAGCTCAAAAGGGTGCTTCTACTCAATACTGAGCAAAGGGTCTGAATACTTATGACCATGTGATATTTCAGTTTTTCTTTTTTAATACATTTGCAAAAATTTCTACATTTCTGTTTTTTTCTGTCAAGATAGGGTGCTGAGTGTACATTAATGAGAAATAAAATGAACTTTTTTGATTTTAGCAAATGGCTGCAATGAAACAAAGAGTGAAAAATGTAAAGGGGTCTGAACACATTCCGTATCCACTGTATCTCTGACTGGGAACGATACAAAGAGGATTACCGGCCGCTGGGGCAGATGAACTAACGCTAGTCTCGTTACTGTAAGTAGGCTACAATAAAACCTTTGTGAGTAAAAAGCCAATAGGCTACTTATCAATATATATATTTTTTATAGATATTTCAATCTGCTCTGTCTGCTCAGTCTACTCTTGTCCACCACGCTGTTTTACGCAAACACAGCTCTACTCTGCAAATAGCAAATTTTTACAAACAAGCTAAAACAAAAGCTGTTGGTTTGTAGTCTAACTGTTCCTTAGTTTGCTGGGAATCTTGAAATTTGGACACATTTTTATAAACTTAACTGCTGGCTGAATGAGCTATCCTCTCCGCTGGAGCGGTAAACCTATGGATATATTAAGACCAAAACAGATGCATGTGGCTACTTAATATGCACGTGAATGATGCGATCATTATGTTTGCTTTCTTCATTCTTGATGATGATGCTGGTTGTATTATTTTGCAACAGCATTGTTTCATTGCAAATGAGGCATACAGGACCTGCTTATCATTAAAGCGGTGCTTTTCCACGTCAACTTTTCGCTACAGCCTCTTTGATAGTGACATTTTTACCTGACGTTTCTTTCTGGAAGCATTTTCCACCAATCAGGACGCTGCATACTACAACCATGTTTCCGTAACCATAATAATATACAATAATAATAATTACAATGTCCTGATTATGGGAAATAAATGTTATCAAATGTTGTTATGGAATAAAATTACAGATTCCTTGGATATTAAATTTTGATGTCATAATTAAACTTAATGTTGACATGGCGCACTAATAAACAATACTTTTGAAAAAGGCACTTCATATCAAAAAGGTTGCCGGCCCCAGTTCTAGATGATGTCTGCATAATAAGTTGATATGAGTGCAATTAACTACAGTAATGTGCTGTACAATAACACATTTCTCCATATTTTGTTGTTGTTGTGTATGTTTGTTTACTGAAATAATTAGTTGAAATGCTCAGCTCACTATAATAATCCCTTTCACTTGAATCATCCAGGGTTTAGAATATGCACAACACCCAGAAGCAGAGACTACAGATGGAGCACTCATTTCTGTTACTACAGTATATGAAGGCAACAGGGAGTTAACCAGCTGAAAAGTAGTGCCTTCGATCATGTACAAGCAGCAGTGGATGGCATATGGTTAAGAATCACCCATTATTCTAACCTAGCTCAGGCTCTGCCTTAATCACAATACAAATTGTATGTTTAAGGTACTCTCTACCTTTGATATGACTACTATTGAGTGTTTTAAGTCACTCTAGATACTAGGCCTACAGAATGTGAATTCTGTAAATGTAACTAAAGCCACAAAAATGTCTCTTCCTGTGTTCCGATACACATACTACCATACTATTTAGTATGCCAGAAAAATATTTTGTATGTCCCAATACATAGTATGTCAAATGCAGTATGCCAAAAATACCAGGATGTCCCACTGCATCCGGTCAGATTTTGTGGTATGAAAACCAGCATGTTTTTCTGGCTATTGTGACCCACAATCCCTTGTTCAGCAAGATGTTCAAAGTTCAAGGTGCAATGTTATGAAGAAGTAGTATGTCCCACTTGTATGCCTACTGCATGCAACAGTACATACTTTGTAAGGGAAGCTGCAGTACATACTAAAAGTAGAAAGAAAAGGATAATGATTGTGATAATATATTGCCTCAGCAGGCAAAAAAAAAACATGCATAGGTTAGGACAAAAACTGGATACCAAAACATACCTTCCCCAGCAATTGCAATTAAACAATCCCCAGTGCACAACTTCATGCTTCTACTGAAGCATGGCTTGAATGAAGCCACACACTTACCAAACAGGCACTAAAAGAGAAGAGATGAGTTGCACGTTGACATGTTTGCGCCTCTGCCAGCTTGGCACCTGCAAGACTATTGGCGCTTTTCCATCACGTGGTACCTGCTCGACTCGCCTCGACTCTACTCGCCTTTTTTGGTTTTCCATTATGAAAAAAAGTCCCTGGTACCTGCTAACAGGTACTTTTTTTAGTACCACCTCAGTCGAGGTTCCCAGCGAGCTGAGCCGATACCAAAAGGTGATGTGAAAGCGACAGACGGGGGTGTCCTGAACAAACCCGCCATAGTTTAGCCAGCTGTTTATTACTGCTGCCTCCAGCTTCATTTGAAACTAAATGTGTCTTCTGGCAACAACAACACACGTTCCATGTTCTGTGTGTGTGGCGCGTTAGGTCACGGCAGTTTACTGCGGCGCCGCCATGACGACCAGCCACGCTGCGGCAGTACTAAAATCTGCAATGGAAAACGGAGTCGAGGCGAGTCGAGTCGAGGCGAGTCGAGCAGGTACCATGTAATGGAAAAACGCCATATATGACAAAAAAGCAGCCTGTGTGTAGTTACTCTTTTCAAGAGCTATTGCTGCCCTATTGGGTGTAACAGACTCATAAAGGATGGCTGAATGAAATACAGTCAGCTGCTTTGTCTTTCAGTTTGTTTTAAAAGTTATGCTAAACTTAGAGTATGACAATATATACAATTAGAATGGTACTCAGAGAGTGCAGACCTCCGCTATTGGTCCAACTTCCTGAGTTGGGAAGTTGTTCTTCCGACTTCTGTATGTTTATGAGCACATGTATTGTTCAGAGTGTATAAACAACACATTCAAGTATTTGGGTGACATCAAAGAGCAAAGGAAACGGATCAGGCGAGCCATGAAATATGATCGGGAACTCATTTGTCCAATTATTCCAACATTGCATGAATGCAGCACAAATGTCCTATCTCACAATGTTGAAAAAGTGAAAAATGATTGTCTCTATCCGCCTAGTGATTCAGAGCTGCTCCAAACGTTAATGAATTCTTCCTTGGCCCATGCTATTCCCATCCACCAAGTTTCATGGAAATCGGGCCAGTAATTTTTCAGTAATCCTGAAAACAGACGAAGAAACAAACCAACCGAGATGAAAACATGACCTCCTTTGTGAAGTTAATTAGAATAATTGTTAAAAAATATACAATTGGTCTGGCAAAGACAGTAAAGTAACAACTATCCCTGAAATACATTGAAAATGCACAGCACAAGAGAGTACACCAAATATCTTAGACTATAAATGGATAGTACACCTATCACTAGATCATCCATCCTGAATATACAATATGAATGCACACATAAAGGACCTCTAACAACATCAATCCTCTAAAAGATAACCACCAAAAGTATCTGTGCGTGAAATGTCCCTGCTAAAATCTTTGACTCTGAAAAAGAAAATGCCTGGAGCTCCCGCTCACTTTGTCCATTTTTCCTGCCTGAAGCCTTCCCTGACCTGACTCGGGTGTCCCTTCTCCTCTACATGATTGCAGTGCAGGTGGTGTTGACGATAAGCCAAAGTCAGGTCTGGCTCCTCAGACAAATAAAGCCGTAATGGTTGGAAAAAAGAGGAGGAAAGAAAGTCAGGCAGTGAGAAAGCCTGCAGGGACGCTGACCGGCCAAGTGGCTGCAACCTTACAGAAAAGCAATGATGGGACAAAACAGTGATTTATTTATTTGCCGCATACTGCTTTATCCATGACATAAGCAAAAGACACAGTGTGTGAGAATGATGGAGCGGGGCCAGAGACAACCAGGAGTGTGGTGAAGCAATGATACACACTTAGTACGGTTTGGTAAAAGCAGCTGTTTAACAAATGTAGCAGGATCAGGAGAAATGCTTATGTTGTAAAAGCTGTTGCTGATGAGAAGAGTATTACATTTTACATTGGTTCAGTCGACTCTCCGCTTTTTCTGCATTTATTCCCCCTCATTGATTTATACTATTTTTTCTCAAAACTCTAATCTCTCCAACCTGCTGCTCTACAATGACAACTGAGCATAATTTGACATTTCTGACAGAGGAAGAGCAACTGTGCAGCAGTGATTGTTGAGCAAACATGCAGTAAAAGATGAGACCAGTTCTTGACTACATGTGATTATTCAGCCTACAGCTTATGAATAGATGTTCAACTGTCAATCAACTGCTTCAAGACTCTGGAAGCCAATATGATGGCATGACAGCTAGATTATCTCTTTTTCAAGCAATAATAATAATAATGGCTACTGGCCACACTGGTTGATTGACAAGTGATCTATGGGAAGAAACACGACCCCCATTAGTGCTTTGTATCAAAGATGGAGACAGAAAATAGACTGATATGATTAAAAAAACAGGCAACAAAAAAAGACAATTCAATATACCGTCAAAGAGAAAGAATTAACTGTTCACTAAGCACCGCTCTTAATTACTGTTAGTACGCCTGTCGTTCTTTCCTCTTGTACAGCACATACCTATATACAGTATACAATGAAAACGGTGGCAAATATACAACAAAGTGATTTTTGAAACAATGGGTTTTCGCATTTTTCACAGAAAAGCAGGCCGAAGATCATGGATTTCACTGGCAGATTTAATCAGCTGTAGCTAGCAAAATGTAAGCTACTGTAATGCTAATGCTTTAACACTGCACATGATGGCCTCATCCTGCAAAAAGACTGGGGCTATAGCTAAATGGGTAGCACTGCATATTACGGCTCGGTAATAAGATGGTAATAGTGGGGTAACAGTGAGATAATAAAGCGGTAAAATATAGGTAATAACATGTAATTACCAAAGTAATAACGTGGTAATACATCACAGTAATAAGATGTAATACTGGGGTAATAAGGTGATAAGGTAACAGACATAATAACATGCAATTACCAATATAATAAGTAGGAAAGGGTTTGATAATAACCATATGTATATCTGGGTAATGGTAATATAGTTATAGTAATATTGGAATAACATGGTAATAATGGGGTAATATATGTTGATGTTTTCACAGTATTATATCAGCCTATAGCAGCGCAATACCTTCCAAATTGGATAAAACTTCTTGGAATTTAAAATAGGTAATAGCCATATCATTATGCTGAAATTCATCCACCCTTTATGTTCCAAATATTTCCCTTTTGTTTCGAGGTAATACTTTACAAATGATATATTTAATCTTGTGACTTCTTACCTGGAAACACGTCCGGTAGTTTTTGTGTAACAACCATGAATCAGTGCTGCAAAAAAACTACCTGTTTCTATTTCATTTTGTTCTGTCCCCATCAGGACATTAGTTCACTTAAATGTTTTTCTTCTCCCATTGCTGGCAGTAGTTTGTTCCACATGCGTGTGTGTTCCTTTAAGAACTGTAGGACCTTTGCACCATGGGACTTAGTCAGGAAGTTGAATGTGAGCAGGACAGCCTCAAGGGGGTAAGCTTCTCCTTGGACCGCATAACTCCTACGGCGCCATTTTGATGCTAATAAGCCATCACCTCCCGTTAGCATCCCATTGACTGCTATTCATTTTGACGTCACTTTGACAGAGAATAACTTTACATCTGAAGTGTTTAAAGACTCTATGTGTCCGTTGTTTATTTCTAAAGAAACACGACAATGTATAAAAGGCTCCATTACCTTGTACCTCACGTTATGGTTCCGTAGCAGACGTTTTTATAAAAATAGGCTAACGATTGGGTCATAACCACGCAACGTACTGTCTCATAGTAGAGAAATTACCATATAGTACAGGAGAAGTGCGCAGGCAGTTTCGTCTCACATTAGCTGTTTAAGTGTAATTACTAATGTTAACTATCATTTTAGTGATCAATAATGAGCCTGTGTCTATGTTATCTCCTTACATATACCTACGCTCTCCGTCTCTGCTAGATTGGGAATGATTGAGATTTCTCTTGGCACAGCTACCAGAAGACTTCCAACTTTCAGACAGGTTGCTCACGTCACATCTACGTCTTCAAGCTCAGTTGGAGTCTGCTCAGTAACGCTCAGCCATCACCGGGAAAGTGCTTCTAATATCCTTCACTGGTCTCCGTCCAGAGACACGGGATCTGTTGGTCCATTCTTATATAATGTCTATGGACAGCCTCACGTGTTATCATCTCTCCATACAATCCGCTTCAATCTTCGACGTTCCATGCCTTTGGTAGCATTCTCGGTATGTGAAACAGATGCTGACATGTAAATGAATATGAATATGTATATTTTTGATGATGATTGATAGCTCATATTAGACTAATGCTTCATTCAGCAGTTATCTTGAGTTGTGCTACATGTAAGTATATTTTAGTTTATTTAGATAAACAATATAGGTTATACTATGTACACTGTATAACAATACATTACGTATTTCCTTTATTTCAGCTTAAATGTTAGTTACTGTATATACTACTGCATTACAGTGTTGTGTAGTTATATTGTTTTTACAATTATGATTGTATAATGTTTGTGACTCATCAATATGTAAGCAACTGGTCACTGTGTTTCATTTCCCAGTTTCACTTTTTCTAAGTCAAATAAACTGAGTTACGATAATCCCAGTCTCCAGTGCTCGATGGTGGAAGGTGTTTAGCTGCTGGTTAGATTGCACAGGGTTACGTGCATGCAGGAAAAGACACATTTCATGGTAATATTAGAATAACAGGTGCAGAGATTACCTGGAAACAACTAGAAGCATTTCCAGGTAATCTCTACACCTCTGTTATTCTAATATTACCATGTAATACAACAGAAACAGGCAGTTTTGCATTTTGCAGCACTGATTCATGGTTATTACACAGAAACTACCAGATGTTTCCAGGTAAGAAGTCATAAGATTAAACATACAATTTGTAAAGTATTACCTTGAAACAAAAGCGAAATGTTTGGAACATAAAGGGTGGATGAATTTCAGCATTATAATATGGTAATTACCAATTTTAAATTCCAAGACGTTTTATCTAATTTGGAAGGTATTACGCCGATAGTAGCCTATAATACTGTGAAAACATCAACATATATTACCCCATTATTACCATGTTATTACAATATTAATCTAACAATATTACCATTACCCAGATATACATATGGTTATTACTGAACCCTTTCCTACTTATTACATTGGTAATTGCATGTTATTACACCTGTTACCTTCTTATCACCTTATTACCCCAGTATTACATCTTATTACTGTGATGTATTACCCAGTTATTACTTTGGTAATTACATGTTATTACCTATATATTACCTCTTTATTATCACATTGTTAGCCCACTATTACCATATTATTACCGAGCCGTAATATGCAGCGCTACCGCTAAATGTTCCAGGCATCCGCAGGCAACAGCTGATCCATTTGGAAGACATGGACATTGTTCGTGTATTGCAGGTAAAAGCTAGTTATTCCTAGTTTGTCATTTAGGTGTATCCTTTAATGTTAGCATTTGCAGATGAGGAATAACCAAGGAGTTTGGCAAACCCACTGTAACGCTAACGTAAGTTTGGTTTGGAGTTGCTGAAGTGTAGATTTCTTCAAATTAAAAGCAGGACAGATGTGCTACACTATTGTAAATACAGATATACTAGCACCTTGGCGAATGGTGGAGCCAGGGGCCAGTCTAGCCAACCCACATGCTGCCCCCTACAATGCCCTGTGACTATCAAAACTTATACACCTACAAATGTGACCAAAATATCCATGTCTGGTTATGTATGAGTATCTTTTCCCCAAACAATAGCAATTGTGAGAAATTGATTGCATTTCCCATGGCTGCTTGACAACTAAAGCCTTCTGATCAGTGGAATGCCTTTAATTTGAAGAAGCAGGAACAGTAAAAATGTGCTTAGCATTAGCAGGTAATGCTCCTGTATGAACCTCTCCAATATGTTTGCAGAGCGGTGACAACTGTGAACAGTCAGACCCATCGTTAAACAAAAGTGACATGACTTTATACTACTACAGGCTAGAATCTTTTC
The DNA here is from genome assembly GCF_031162955.1 of Sander vitreus. Classification (NCBI taxonomy): domain Eukaryota; kingdom Metazoa; phylum Chordata; class Actinopteri; order Perciformes; family Percidae; genus Sander; species Sander vitreus. The sequence goes on along the minus strand of NC_135855.1, from coordinate 788,412 downwards.
AGTATCTATATTGATACGTCTCGGAGACTTTCTGTAACTGGAAGAGCAGCGTGTTTTTGCCCTGTAGTGAGATGCCACCATCTCAGCTCGATTGGGTGTCTGTGTGCAGTGAGTTGCCAACTTCTCTCTGTGACCAGCAGGATGGTAAACTGGACCGACTTGTGGGGCTTCCTACAGACTATGAGCCAACAGGGCTCTAGGTGTTTTCCCACAAAACATTATCAGCAAGCATCATGGAGGAGTGAATGAATCAGCTGACCTATGAGCTAGTCTTAGCTCTGTACAAGCCAACCTTTTTTATTTCAAAATGTGAGGCCTAACTCTAGTTCTCAAGTTTGTCCTGTGTGATGGTACGATGTTTTCAATGTGGCGCTTGTTAGCGGTCAATCGCTTTTAAGTATGACAGCAGCTTTGGGTGGATTGATCACTGGTGTAAAAAGGCATTGCAATTCATAGAAAGTTCATCATATTAAACTATTCTATGACACAACTGGTTCCATAATGGGTTAGCTGGAAATCCCAATGGATTTCTGCCCGGCATGTCCTTGCCTGTTATAATATAAGTCATTCAGTTTGGGTGAAAATTAAAGGAAAGGTCACATCTAAAGTCAAAATGCATTGTACCATGTAATATTGTTTTCACATTTGAACTCTCACAAAAAAGAAAACTCCTTCAGAGTTATGCTGAAAATCCCAATGGGATCCTTTTCAGATTGTTATTGATAATATAAACACATGAAGAGATTTTACTGTAGGGTGTTGGAGAAAATTAAAGGGAAAGTCACTTCCAAAGTAAAAACTATACCACTAACAACACTGCTGACCCTGGATCCCACACTGTAAGTTTCTGTCCTTAATGTAACCCCACATAATAATATAGTTAGCCAATGAAATACTCCTCAATTTCTTTGGAAATAAAGCTATTTTAAAGCTATTCTAGTCAGGGATATATTAACAGATAGATTTTACCTATTTATATTCATTAACATATGGATGTATTTTATTGTAGTAAAAGTGACAATGTTACGAGCAGAGCACCTGAGGCACACTTCTTTTTGCTGAATTACCACAAAGCCAGGCATCACAGGAAATACAACCTACAGTCACACCCAAGATCAGTAGCACTGTGGTAAATAAGGCGATTTATTAAACACACAGGATTTTAAAAACCTCAAATAATTCCCGACAGCAGTATAAGGAGAGGAAGCCGTGCATTCAAGCTGAGATCAAAGCGCGCGAGCAACAATGCGGTATATAGCTCATCGTTGCCTGTGATCCACGGCTCCTCAGCCAAAGCACCTGTGTGTACATTTCCCAGAAAAACAGCCTCCGGTGGTGATCATTACCTCTCCTCTGGAGTAGCTGGGTGGATCGTTAGCCAGCTTCAAGGAAACACCATGCTGTTAGCCCTTTGTATCTGGGGTCACACTGCTGTTTGCTTTTGTTCTTTTCAAAGTCTAATCTGCTCTCCTCCAGACATTTATCAACTTCCAGCTGTCAGTTCGCTGTTTTTTCCGCTCTTTTGTTTGTGTTATAGCTTTTTTATGGTATGATGGTGGAGCTGTAAAATCACAACCATGTTACTGTATTGCTCAGACTGGGCACACGTTTGAAACGAAGGGTTGCAGCTTTCTCAATGTGCATTTTCCTGCTATATTCGGCTATGTTCTATATCTGTACAGCTGCATGTTGGCCCTGATCAGCTCTGCCCAGAGGAATAGTGGGTAATGTATGGAGGTGGTGGTTCTTATTAACAATTAACATAATTACAGAATAAAGGTGGAAAGGCCAGGCCGTTTTGCTCTGGTGAGCTTTGATCCCTTGTGGTTGAACTTGCTCAACATTCAATGAAAACCTTTAAGAGTGGAATTCTCCTCTGCACTGGCATGTAGGGAGCTCCCTGTCTGTGTTACAATTATGAACTCCTCTGTGCTATATACAATGTAGGTTTCATAGTACACATACGGTTGCTTTGGTGCACTGTGGGATAGTTTATATTAGAGTGCGGATGGGCCGCATTTTTCTGTCCGAGCCCGGCCCGCCTCCGACAGAGCAGTAACCGAACCCAGCCCGAGCCTGACAGGCATTAAGATATTTATGTCTGAGCCCGACCCGAGCCCGACACAGTTAAAATCTCGTTTTTTTCTCATACTACTGACACATGTACGTTTGTACGTACGTTTGAAGCATTTTTAAGCAGCTGTAGGAAGGCATTCGGAAATGCGCGCACCTACATTATAAGCTTTTTAAAATTTTAAATGTTCAATGCCTTATCACGGTGATGTGACCAAGCAAGACCCGAACCCCAACATCATTTCTCCCGACAGGCTCGGTTCAGGTGTCCATCCTCTAGTTTATATCTATTGGCAATTCAGACAGGTGACATTTTGAAAAATGTCACCTGTCTGAGGCTGATTCCAGCATTTTTATACTTTAAATTAGAGGTGGGCAATATGTAGAAAATATCATGATATTTCTTACCTAATTGCGGCGATATTGTAGGGTTGACTTTTGATGCTTTCACAAAATATTAACACAATGAGAGTTTTCATTAATAATCATCAGTAATGTGGATATAATGAGTAAATGCGTGAAGGCAAATAATAGCACAGCTAGAACAGTCTGGTAAGTTCAGAAAATTACATCACCTTACTGTAATGTAGCCTTTAAAACCAGGAAAAGACAACACTTATGTCATATTGCGATATTACGATATCCAAAATTTAAGACTATATTTAGCCTCATATATCGATATCAGCACAATATCGATATATTGCCCAGATTTAACTACTTTTAGGCCAGAAAAATTAGTAAAGGTCAATATGAGATTCAGTATTTATTCATCCTTATTCTTCATCCTTATTCCTTTCCCTTACTTTTACTCCCAACTATTAGAGTGGAGAGGCCTTTGAAACCATATGGACCTTCATGTTGGGAAATAAAATGCTAATTCTTGATATCTCTGGGCTGTGATTCCCCAATAATTTTCCAAAATGTTTCCTAGAAAGAAATATACTTTGTTACAAATTACAGAGAACATAGAAACAAAGTGCAGAGACATTTGTTGTAGTTAGAGTTAATTACATTCTGTCTGAGATAATACCTGAAAAGTAGTCATGTAAATGGTCTGTGTGATCAGTTCTGAAGAAAATAGTTTTGCTACATTTGTTGTGATTTCATTTTTCTCCATTCAAAAGTACTATTATGCTTATTATAAAAGAAAAATGGTCCCCTTGCCTAATGAAGGTTCTGTAATCAAAACATACACAAATTGCTGCAATTGAAGACACAATGAATTTGTTCACTTTTAGATTTTAGATCGCCATGCAACAGTGTTGGTGGTAAATGTTTTGGTAGAGCAGTGTAGCTCAGTTCCAGTGTAAAAGAAAGAGGGGGGAAAGGCAAGGCTACAGGAACCATAAACCAGTACAACAACACACCCAAAAAGGAAACACATGAATGTAAAAATATACAGTTCATTGCCGATTTGATCTTTTTGGTTGTTTTTCGAGATCATAAACTGATGCACAACTAAAGAATTATTTTATGTGCAATTACTTTGAGTCATAGATTTCAAATAGATATTTCTTCCCCTAAACTTCTCGACTTTGAATAACTGTTTGAGACCCAAAGGGGTCAACTTATCCAAAATGTCTTTTTTTTTCTCCTCTCCCATTAATCATATCATCAGCCCAAAGAATTATCATGTAACCTTTGGAAGGGCCTGACCCACTGGAGTGTCAAACACTGATGCCAATACTAACCTAATGATCAGAGTCAAAATCTATGACTCAAAGTAATTGCATACATAAAATAATTATTTTGGTGTGCATCAGTATATGTCGAAAAAACAACCAATAAGATCAAATCTTGGGAATTGAAGTGTATATTTTTATATTCATGTGTTTCCTTTTTGGTTGTGTTGTTATAATGGTTTATGGTTACTGTTTGCTTGTTTTTTTTATTTTTTATTATACCAACACTGACTGTAATCAGAGTGCACCTGTACAGAATATCTGCTAAAGTCATTAATAGGTCAATGAGTTTTTTTTTGCAGGAATTAAAGAGAATAGAATGGATGCATATGGTGTTCCATCCCATAGCTCAATGAGTATGCTGCCATATAGAAACTGTGAACAGACTCTGCTCTAACTACAGTATCAGATCCAGTGAGCTCCTGATAATATGCTAGACCCACCTGCAAAAATCTATTCTCATTACTTCATATAGCATGGTGGACGTAGCACATACATTATTCATGCTTTCTGCAATATCTTATAGACCTCTGTCAAGGACATCTGGACAGGCATTCATCTTGACAGAATTGGCCAATCACAGCCTCCAAATTGGGCATATGCAAAATGCAGAGGTGGGGTACAATGTAGAATAATGTGACTTTCAAACGGCACACTGCTGTGAGAATGAAATGCATGTACAGAGGAGCCTGATGATACCTGCCTGCTGCTAATAAAGCCTGACACTGATAGCCTTAACACTGCCGTGACCTTTGACCCGCTCACATTTGAATGCCGTGGTGCTGTCCTTCATTGTTTTTCTTCTGGTCTGTTGATTTGAATAAATCCAACAATGTTGAAACTAGGGGTGTAATGATACATCGATCTGGAATCGAATTATCGATTCAATTATCAACAATCCAATATTATCGATACGAAGTGAAGATATCGATGCATATCATCATCTATAAAATGCGCCTTTATTTTGAAATTCCAACTTCATATTTATTATTTTTTGATTAAAAAGAGTAGTTTGTTTTTAATTCAAATGTCTGGAAGAGTTTAGTAATGACAATGTCAAATCATATTTTAGTTGCTTTTTGTAAATAAATATAAATGTAACTGATTGTGTTAAATGGGCTTATGTATCGTCTCATATCAGTCACAGGCCCCTGAATGGAATCAAAATTGTATTGACTTTGTGATATCAGTAAATATTGACTCCTTGTCCAAAGAATCAATATAATGTCGTATCGTGATAAAATGTGTGATTTACATCCCTAGTTCAAACCTGATAAAACGTAGTCATGCACTTGTGGTGATAGACATATACAGTATATATCTGTGTAGAGACAATCCCAGGTATTTCTTGTACAGCCTCCTTAATATCATCAGTTTTAATATGTTCCAGTGGTTACAGTGGACCTGAGACTATTAAAGCACCCATATTATGCTCATTTTCAGGTTCATAATTGTATTTTAAGGTTGTACCAGAATAGGTTTACATGATTTAATTTTCAAAAAACACCATATTTTTGTTGTACTGCACCGCTCTCCCTCACTGCTGCAGATCCTCTTTTCAGCTGGTCTCTGTTTTAGCAACAGAGTGAGACCTCTTTTCTTCTTCTTCTGTACTATCTTTGATAGCACTCGCACATGCACAGTAGCTCAGATGTAGATCATGTCAGCTAGCTAGCTCCATAGACAGTAAAAGAAAGGCTGTTTCTCCACCTTCAGTCAGTTACAAGGCAGGATTAGCTGGGAGACTTTTAAATGAGGGCGCACATGGAAATAGTTCTTTTGTAGATTATGGTGAACTTGTGTGTGTTGTAGCAGTGCTTTGCTATTGAGAACGAGGTCGCATGCTAGCGTTAGCATTAGCGTTAGCATGCTAACGCTAACGCTACGAGCTAATGGCTGCGGTTAGCCAGCTCGTTTCGGCTTGTGACGTCACAAGCCGTGCCGATTTTGAACAGCTCACCTGGAGACTGAAGGCAGGACACATTCAGAAACTGTATCTCACTCAGAACAGCATTGATGGATTTTTTTCAAAGTTTGTATGTGTGTGGAAGCACCAGAGACACAAAAGAACACCCCAAATCCCAGAAAAAGCGTTTTTTTCATAATATGGGCACTTTAATGTGTGGAGTTAGCCTGATAATCACACTGGATTAACATTGTGTTTTCAATCTACCAAACTAGACCAGTGTGGACTGGTTGTTTGAGGAATGATATTTACAATTGATAACAAATAATTGTTGGGTGTTTAGTTATATTGTTAGGGCTATTTATGTACACAATGCTTCACCTGTTGAATGCCACTCAGCCTGATTTAGATGTACAGTAGGCTGCCATTCAAGTATGAAAAACAATAGGAAGAAACCACCGTACATAAGAAGTTAACCAAGCTTTTTTTACAGTGATAATGTCATTTCAAGATTGGGCTATAGCTATGATGGTTGGTTGTAGCATTAATTGATGTCCATATGATAGTTTTCATATCTTAAACACAGGGGCACACACATGCCCCAGATTTTGACGAGAATTCCCGGGAAATAGTGTCTAAATTCCTCATATTCAACCCTACAAAACGTCTGTGACTTGCTGTCATGCTAAATAGTATTGCCTTCAGTTGTAGACGGATGTGTCACTGCTACAGTAACATGTATGTTGCTGAAGATATGAACTGAATGCAGCTTGGTGTGTTTTATACTAATCTCTCTTCCATTATTTGCATGTTTTCTCGAGATACCAGTGTGGAAAGTGTTTGGTGTCTGTATTTTTAGGTAGATGGTAGGTTTGCTAAAGAAAATACAATTAACAAAAAATAACAAAACCTTTTCTTAAAGTCATAACTTGAAAAAGGTGACTCTTAAACATCAGATTTAGACTTTTGTCAATAGCATTCTCAATTTTGATCATAGATTCGTCAAACCAACTTTACATTCACATTATACACACAACCTCCAGTTTTTAAAGATAAATCATGGCCCCAGATATCTCTGTGACATTAAGAGATATGGATAGCAGCTTTGCATTACATCCCTAGTGGTTAGACTGGTGTTACTGTCATTGCTGATTATGTTGTTTCTTAATTGTGTGTTTCCAGGCGCCTGGAAGGCGTAGTGTTTGACTGCGGCTGTGATATCCGCTGGATCCAGCTGTGGCAGCAGAGAGGAGAGGCCGGGCTCCACACACAGCAGCTGTACTGCAAGAATGGAGCCTCCAAGATACGACTACACAACATGTATATCCACAACTGTGGTAAGAGGAGGAGGAGAGGGAAAAAAGGGTGTGATCTGCATATAAAAAATAGGTAAAGAGAAAGGAAGAGGAAGCAGCAGAGGGGGAATGGAGGGGTTAGAATGGAGGAGAACAAAGGAGAGGGAAAAAGGTGGAGGGTGAAAATGAGTGGCTGACAGAAGGAGACAGGAAAAGCAAGAGAAGGAAGGAAAGGGTTAAAGGTGAAATAGAGGAAAGAGAAGAGGATCAGGGAGACGAGCGGAGGCGGGAAGGGGCGGAGGTGTGACAGAGTTCAGAGGGTGAATCTGATGTGGGGAGCTGTGTGTTGATTCTGACAGAAGCTGTAGACTCTGCAGTATTATCTCCTGGTGGTGACTCATCCCTGTGACATCTAATGTGTGTGAGTGCATGTGTGTGTATCCCATTGCCTCCTTTGTACTAATTTTGTTACATTAATGAAAAGTGATTAATTGATTTATTGTGAAAATATGTAGACACATGCAGTGACAGGTGTGTATTAACATGAACATACACTGTGTGTGTGTGTGTGTGTGTGTGTGTGTGTGTAATTGTATGTGTGTGTTTTCAGACTTACCAGAGATCAGTGTGAGCCACAGCAGTGTGTTGGTAATGGAGGGCGACAATGTGACCGTGAGCTGCAATGGATCTGGATCACCGCTGCCTGAAGTGGACTGGACTGTTAGCGGCCTGCACTCCATCAACACACACCTGGTCAGACACACACACACACACACACACACACACACACACACACACACACACACACACACCGTACACACATATATATATATATATATATATATATATATATATATATATATATATATACACATATGTTTCTTTTTATTTTGGACCATTAAGGGTCACAATTAGCTAGTTGAGGTTGGGCTGGTTTTAATAACTACTCTATCAGGTAATTTACTCCAGTGGGTCAGGCCCTTTCAAAGGTTCACAAGATAATTGTTAGGGGTGATGAGATGATTAATGAAAGAGGGGAAGAAAAACGAAAGAATACGATTCTCTTATTTTGAAGTAAAGGCAACATGAGTAAAGAGTCAAAAACAAGAGCTATCATGGGGTTTGCACTTACAACTTGGTACTGTAGGTGTGTTGGGAAACCTCCCATCATGCACTGGGGCAATAGACTTAGGGACATTCATTTTGATGTACAGGATGTCTGTTCCGACATTGTCATTGGTGTTATTGTGTTCTGCATTGTACACCACATTGTTTTCCACAATTCCATTATGTATGCAGTCAGTTTCTTTGAGTGAACCCAGTTACACTATGACTGATAATGTTTACACTATTAGTGAGGTTCTCACAAATGTGAGAGCAAAACATATGTTGTTGCAGCATCATAACAACACTAATGACCCACCTGGTGGCTAGGAGATAATATTCATACCTCTGAGAACTTGCCGTCCCCTGATCGTATACCAATTCAATTCAATTAAATTCAATTTTATTTATAGTATTGAATTATAACAAGAGTTATCTCGAGACACTATACAGATAGAGTAGGTCTAGACCACACTCTATAATTTACAAAGACCCAACAATTCCATTAATTCCCATAAGAGCAAACATTTAGTGCGACAGTGGCGACGAAAAACTCCCTTTTAGGCAGAAACCTTGAGTGGTAAGGAAAACTTCCTTTTAGGGAGAAACCTCGAACAGACCCAGGCTCTTGGTGGGTGGTTGTCTGCTGGATGCCGGTTGGGGGTATGATGAACAGTGGCAATTATAGTCAAAATAAACATGCAGGGTGTAGCAGGGTGTAGCAGAACATAGCATGACATAGCAGGGCGTAGCAGGGCACTGCATGGCATAGCTGGACTTTGCAGGGCGTAGTAGGGTACTGCGTGGTGTAGCAGGGCATAGCAGGGCACTGCAGGTCATAGAAGGGTGTAGCAGGGCATAGCAGGGCGCCTAGCAGGACCACGGCGACAGCTGCAACCATGATTTAGGTGCCACCCTAATCCAGGGAAAACTGTGGGGCGAGAAAACATAAGGGATCCAGGGAATAAGCTCCCCAGACCTAGGTTAGTAACAAGCTTTTGGCCACAGATGAAAAGAGAGAGGAGAGAGGCGCTCATTGTGTCAAAGGAAGTCCCCCGGTGATCTTAAACTATAACAGCATAGCTAAGAGCTGCAGAGAAGCAGAGAGAGGGAGAGGGCGCTCCGTGTCTGTGGCAACACACCCTCCCCCACCGGTCTAGGCGAATGCTGCAACTCCTCACTCCCTAACTATAAACTTTATCAAAGAGGAGAGTTTTAAGTTTACTCTTAAATGAGGTGACAGTGTCTGCCTCCTGAACACAGACTGGGAGCTGGTTCCACAGGAGAACAGCCTGATAGCTGAAGGCTCTGGTTCCCATCCTACTTTTAGAGACTCTAGGAACCACAAGTAAATCTGAATTCTGGGAGCGCAGTGCTCTAGTGGGACAATAAGGTACTATGAGCTTTTCAAGATATGATGGTGCTTGACCATTTAGAGCTTTGTAGGTCAGGATAAGGATTTTAAATTCAATCCTGGATTTTACAGGAAGCCAATGCAGAGAAGCTAATACAGGAGAAATATGATCTCTTTTCTTAGTTCTTGTCAGAACAGGCACTTACCAACATGTCATTTTTGCTCATATTATCCAAAACTAAATTTTGATTGGTTCTTTTTTTTGTGTAATTATTTTTATTTTATTTTTATTGTATACTTCATCATGTATAAGTATTTAACACTTCACTGAAAAAATAATTGTGATAATTACACCAACAGATTGTAATTGGTTTCTGAATAACCTGCATATTCCCATCTAAAATCATAATTATATCATACTGTATCTAAAAATGAGTTCATTTATCCCTAAAAACCCATAATCCAGTTAACTGTGAATTAGCATGGACCTTTGCAGGTTTGGGCTTTAGAATGTGTTGCTATGACAACAGCTCCAGATATACTTTAAGCCTGCTGTTAAAAAACTTAAAGAATCCAGGCTTGTGTCATGTCATCATCAATTAAGTCAAGCTTCCTCACTTATTCTCATATGAAGAACAGGTTCTTGGCTTAACCGGCTTTGTACAGCACTCTGATTAGCTGTGCAGCATTACCATGATGATCTACCTCTGTGCTAAAAAAGCTAGATTTGTGAGACAGAGACCTGGGTTGAACCCACAGTGTGCCTGCTAACCCAGGCCCCAGGGACGTCACAGCAACAACAACAGCAAAGATAAACAGCAAGAAGAGGGGAACAACAGTTTGTGAAAATGCAGTGTGGCTATATTTGTCATCTGTCTTTGCTTGCAGTGACTGTACAGATGAAGGTCACCTCAGCCTCAGGCTCTATATTTTAGGGTAGACGGATACTATAGCTCATCAGGATGAGTGAGGTGTTGGGGAACCTGGCAACTGAAGACAAGAAGGGAAGCATAAGCATTGTATTTGGCAATCTAAAGGTGAAAAGCTGTGAATCAGTCACATTAGTGCCAAAATGTACAATGCATCACATTCCTTGCTGTAATTCTAGCACTACATTAATATGACTAAATGACTACAGTAATTAATTCCCACTGGTATTGTGTACTTCATCACTTTCAATTTTAATCAATCAATAATTAACTTTAATTTTAATTTTGTAATTAAATATTTAAACCCCCAGTAATATAACTATATATGCTGTTTATCCTTCACATACCTAAATGTCTCTCTTTTCTCTGTCTGTGTGTCTCATTCTCTTTCCCTAGTCCAACGTATACTGGCCGAACATCCACTCTATCAACCTGACTCTTTTCAACATCAGCCGAGATGACAACAACTTCCAGCTGACCTGCATTGCAGAGAACGTGGTGGGGATGACAAACTCCTCCATCCAGCTCAACGTACAATGTGAGTTGGATTTTTCCTACGATTCAATCAAGGAAAACTCTGGCCATGCACTGCAGAGTGGACAGGAGTGAGCTAAAGGCAACATTTTAGCCCATAGTGGAAACAGTAACACACATTTCAAATGACACAGGTTTTCCTTATACCGTAGATTACCTTGTGCATCTTGTTGCTTAAATTTGCATGTTATTAAGAAAACATTATTGTTAATTGTGTTAATGTTAATCAATCTCCTAATTTGCATTATTTAGTATCTTGGCCCAAACTGAACACATTTTGTAGAGTAATATCACCAGGACAACAATATCATAAGGAAAAAAACAAAACCTGGGTTAAGAATTGATTCTTCTGAGTGCTCAATTTTTCGGGATGTCACATTGTTGGCTAATGCACTTAATTAGCATATTTTTGGAAGTAAAAATGACTTTACAAACTTTAATACTGTTGTATTTTAGTCTAGGGTTTATTAACCCAAAGTTAAGAGATGTTGATCTTCTTTTAATGAGACTTAGGCTGGTTACACACTGGCTTCGTGTCAGCTGCGTGGCGTGTCCGTTTATATTTCGGCTCCCATGGTAACAGGTTAGAGCGTGCACACTGCCTGCGTGACACGCACGTCTCAGGCGTGGCTCGAGCCGTGCCGAAAACGCGTGCATGCTAGAAATAGGACCGATGCCTATTTTTCACGTGGCACGCAAGCATGTTGGAAGCGTTTCCAGGCAACATAGAATAGGAAAAGATGTTTATATGTCATTTTAACACGAATACATATTAATAAATGACATGTTGTTTGAAGGTCTCTAGGTTTTGATATAAATGCAGATATAAATGTAATTATGTAAATGTAAATGTAAATCGATTTTCTAATATTGCACCTGTCAATACAGAACCAAATATTCTGTAGCCTATTTTGCCGTCAATACTGCCGACGTTGTCTTTGCTGTAATCAAATCAGTATATATTTATGTTTAACATGGTATTTCATTTTATCAATGGGAAACATATGTGTACAGACAAGGCTAGCAGCAGCAGCGCCGCGTCAGACACGTTTCTGGTGTGTAAAGACATAGAAATATCCATGCAGCCGCCACGCAGCCAGGGTGTAACCGGCCAAGAGTCTACAGCCACGCTACCAGCTCTGTGAGTCTGTACATAGGCACAGTTCTGCTTTGAGGTAAATGCTAACATGTTCACAAGAACAATGCTAGTTTCGTGTATTAGCAGGCTAACATTTACTTATTAGCACTAAACACAAAGTGCAGCTGAGGCTGATGGGAATAGCATTGGCATAGCAAGTAACACCTAAGTATTGGACAAAAATACAGTTTGACCTAATAATAATAATAATGTATTACAATTTGAGGGAAACATGAATGTTTGTACCAAATTTCATAGCAATCCATCCAATAGTTGTCAAGACACTACTCTTAATGCCATTAAAATGTCATGGTGGCACTGGAGGAAAAGTCCAAAGTTGTGGACTGGCAGACTGATATTGCCTCTTCAGAGCTAAGCTGCTGGTGAGCCCAGAAATGCCATTTTGTCATGTTGTATGCTCTTCATTAAATGCAGGGTCAGTACAGATTAGCCCAGTGATAAATGTAGTGTGAACATCTGTACTGGCTAACAATCTCCATCAATAATGCAATAACAAAAAAATCTTATCAATTTGCTCACCACCACATCTGTAATGTCTCCATCAGTAGTTGTGTTTCTTTGGTATTAGATCTCATTTGCTAACTTTTCACGCATGCTCTGAATAAGACTCTAATGCTTAAAATGTGAAATTATACTGCTCTGTGTTTGAAGGTGCTAATCAGTGAACATTGCCAGTGTAATGATTGTTTGGAATGAAATCTCAGCCAACCACTGAGCTAGTGGTTTATCCATATTAGAGGCCATCAACTCACCTGGGGACTACCATGGTTTGGCAGCCAGGCTGGTACGATTTAATAATCTAGTGCACCAAAAGACAGTACAATTTGAAAATACTGGTATTTACTTTGAGTAATGAAATGACAGCTGTACAGTTGACAGCTTCTTTGGTAGTCTTCTGCCAGTCAGGTGAGGCATACATCAATGTCCTACAGCTACTGTAACTATTAGGTCATACCCAAGACAAGCTGGGTTTAAAGGCAGTAAATCTGCTGGATGGGATTTTGTTAAATCACCTGATATTATCTAAAATCAACAACAACAACTTGTTGCATTATGCTAGATCAGGATTATGATATAAATTGTGAATGGACTTAGCTATGTGGATATATTATTAGTAATATTAGTAACAAAAAATGTCATTCTCCTTATATATTTCCAAAGTTCTGCAGTATGCAGATCGTAACAGGAATGGTCACCACTGCATTTTAGTTTAACCGGACAAAATGGCAGTCAGCAAAGACCATTAATGTAAGTCAAGAAAAAACTCTTATGTAGCTGGTACAAAAGCTTGGAGGCAAGACCACCAGTCTTCTTTTCTTTCTTTGTCTTTCGTGGCAGCTTTGATGGACTTATGTTGGGAACTGAAACAAATCTTGCATTACTGACACTGACAGTCTAAGAGAATAAATTACAACAGGAAAAAAAAAATCTCCTTTATCAAGCAGAACATCCAAAATATGCAGGTACATTTAAAATGCAATGAGGTGTTGCACAGTAACAAACCAAGTGAAATTGATGTAGCCAATTAGCAAGAATATACCCTCCAGCCCACATGAAAGGTTTGCCTTGATCTGAGTGGAAAGAGAACAGTAAAAAAAACACAGCAATGATAAAACAATGATTTGGTAACCATCAGATTGTTCCTCTGATGTCCAGACCATGAATTACACTGTATGTCAGCTGTTATATAAGTATTATATAAGATACAAGTTATACAAGTTTACCTTGTGGATTGTCCCTGGGCAGATTTGGGATGGACTGTATTCAAAGCCAATATTTATCAAAGTTGCCTGACAATTTTGTCTTTGTAGCAAGCTGGCTGTAAAGCACAATCTATTATGGCTGTTTGCAATGCATCACGCTACAGAACAGGGGTGATTTGTCACCAATTCAAACACTCCTTTCCGAAGCAGAGCTGCTAAGCACCATGCTAGAATGACAGATTGACTTTGCAACACCTAGTCTTCAGGGCTTCCTCCACACAGCCACTCAATGGATGTACATCTCCGGGCATTTCTTTTTCTGTTGACACTCTCTGCTGGTGCTGCAAATTAACATATTAATTTTTCACCACATGCTACGATAGTAATTACATTTCCTCCCATGTGTAGCCTATTGTCTCTGGAAATGTCATAAAATAGCTTAAACTGCTGCTCTGATTAGGGAGTAATCTGATTGACAGCGAAATTACCAGCCGTCAAGTAACATTCTATGCATTCAAAGATGAGTTCCCGATTTTAGCGAAACTGTAATTAACCACAATTTAAAATTCTGCAGACCCATTGTTCTGCTGCTGTGTGGAACAATAGCAGCTCTACAGCATTGTGACTCACATACCATTTTTCCTTTAGCCCTACTGTATAGGCATTATGTTACTATCTCTTGTTAGTAGTTCTATTCCTGCTCTACAGGTAGAGGAAGGCATTACCTCTAACAATGAGTAATTAATGAGGAAATTATGTGACTGAATCCCTCAAGAGACGCAACATAATATCGCTGTGCTGCTTCTTACAGGTTAAAATCTTAATCACAATGTGGGTCAACCCAGAGGGAATATGTGGCGATATCTGTCCTATGATACTCGCCTGTCACCGCCAGTCATGACGGCCTATCTGACTGGAACATGGCATTTGAAATATGCCACCAGTGTTACCACTATATAACATTGCACAACTAGCCTTGCATTTAGTGTTCTCACAGATCAAAGGAATGTAGTTATCAAAGCTTGTCATCTATCTGAGCGCCACAAGGACACCATGTTGTTACAGACCAGTATGGAGCGCAGTAATGACTTGTATTGTATTGACTGAGACTGAGGTGACAGCCATGCTGAGGGGAAAATGGATTGGCCCCTAACTGTCCGTCAACAAGAGAATTTCGTTTTTTCCTCTCTCTCTCTCTCTCTCTCTCTCTCTCTCTCTCTCTCTCTCTCACAGTACAGCTATATACCACCCTCACTTCATGCCAATCTTCCTCCCTCCTCTCTCTTTTGTTTCTTTTCCCTCATTTCTATCTTTTCTCTTTATTCCTGAGCTCACGATCATAGATCTGCACACGCCCCCACACCAGGACTTTCACACATAGACTTGCCTTAGCCTTTAGTGCAATTCAATGAGTTTATTCTCACTATTGTCTAGCAGGAACAATACCACCAAAGCAATTTATGAAATAACAGCTTACAAGCACCAATACATACTTTTTTCCATCATTTTAATGGATGATTATTTTGGTTCAAAAACATCCGTCTGTACACAGTCAACAACAATGAATGGCATTCATGAATTTAATCAATCAGTCTTTTACTGTCTATTAATGATAAAGCCCAAGTGTATTGTTTACAATTATGGTGGGGTTATGCTAGAAAAGTAGTTTGTACAACATGTTGTTTGACCACATTTGAAAAGTGTTTGTACCTGTTCTAAGCAGTCACACTGGAATTCACAAAGCTCCCACGATGGATTACCAACTGGTCAAAAGGTGCCAAGGGGGCAACTGCCCTGTGCTCATGGACCCCCAGGAGCCACTAAAGCTCCAAGTTCAATGGGTGTCAAAAGGTTATATTTAATTTAAGTAAGTGCAAATTTGATTTATTGCACTGCAAAAGTATCAGCTGAGACAAACTATGTTATGACCATCTATTGGCCTCGTGTAGTAGACACCTTTTTAGCCATGCTAGCAGCATCGCAATTTTGCTCTGTCTACAACATTGGTCTAGACTGAAATATCTCTACGACTATTACATGGATATCCATTACATTGTGTTCAGCATTCATGGTCACCAGAGAATGAACCCTAATGACTCAGGGGATACCTTTTCTTTGGTTTTTAGGTCAAAGTTTGTGTCATCTGCCAGATGGCTTGGCACCAATTTTTTTTACAGACATTCATACCCAGAGATGAATCCTACTGACTTTGGTGATCTTCTGAATTTCATCTAGTGCTCAATGAGGTTGACATTTGGGGTTTTGAGTGAAATCTCTCAACCAATGTCAGATGGATTGAAATTAGCTTCAGATATTCATGTCCCATGAATAAACATGAGTAACAATCTCAACCTATTATATGGTGCCATTATGAGGTAAGAATTTAACATGTCCAATACTTTAGTTTTTGCAGTATTTGGACTATTATTATTTTGTGTTTTGAATACCTACATTTCCATCAACCTCAGCTGGACTTTGTATTTTGTACTAATTAGCCAATGTTAGCATGTTAAAATGCTAAAGTAAGATGGTGAACATGGTAAACATTGAACCTGCTAAACATAAGCATGTTAACAGTGACATCGTGTCAAATTAAGTCTGGCTATATTAAAATGCTAAAAACTAATTGAAACGCCAAAAACCTGGGCCTAATTGGTATTACTGATTGCATGTCTGGGCAAACAATGAATTGACCATATAGTCTGCTTAGAGTACTGCTCTTACAGTAATGGAAACTTGGAGGCTCTCCCCGGCCCTTTTTCTTAATTCAAATTATAAACGGAAAACATGTACTATTAAGTAGCACATTGCACAGGGTTGTCTGACTGAAAACATAAATACGCACATCCAACCATGATCTAGCTAATGTAAATAGCATTGCTCAGACATGGTCTATTATGAGTGTCTCTGCGTGTGTGTATGTGTGGGGTTTCTGGTATGTAGAACAGACACAGAGAAAGACTGCCAGGTAATGCCATCTGCCAAATATTTCCTTTTGATGATAAAGCTGCAAGAGTAACTCATCGCAAAGACAAATCAGTGGATGAATTGTTTATGAAATGTATCTGATAGTATTAAATTGATAAATTGCCTCTCAGCTTGGCGGCGTTGTGGATTTAGAGGTGTGCTGCTGCACGTAAGAAAAAGAGGCTATGTGCTTGTTTATGAGGAAGAGATTTCTCTGTCTATTTCAAGCAAAAGGTGTCCCTCTATCTTTTTGTTTTCCTTATCATCCCAATTACTGCTGCAATATGTAACACACTGTAAAAGGCTCATTGCCACTCCCTGGCAAGAAACCTGCCTCCAGATGTCATGCTTTCAAGAAGAAATCAAAACAGCTTTGTGTTTTAGTCTGCATTTTTTAGGTCCTTCTGGGGATAAGGGCAGGCTTTCATCAGCCCAAGGGTTGTGGAACTTTCTCAACACATGAAGGTCTTTGCAATTCTTCAACTTACGCTTTAACACAAAAATCAGACAAACTGATGAGGATTTCAAGAGGGAAATGTAACACTTGATCCAGGATCTGTTCATTCTGCTCTTTCCCTCACACTATGGATGGAGTGTCGGTATGCCTAATGGTTATCTGTCATATAAATGATATATAGTTACTGTTGCCACAATTGTTGATAACGGTGGCAGATTTACCATTCAAAATTCTTCATAATTTGTTTCAGCAATGCTGGATGGTAGGAAAAACACACTTCTCTTTATAACACTCTTATAGCACTCTTATAAACTATCAATTCATCAGATTTTATCGTCTGTAGCTAATAAGCTAATAATATTAGCTAGCTGTTCAAGCTAACAGTATCTCCATGAGTTGGTTAAAATGCAGTCTGCAGCTAACTTTTTAATCTTTCAAGCTGACTAATTTTAAAATGTTCTTGGTGGCTATGCATGATATCTCAGGTAACGGTGGCAGAGGTCATTGGAGTAAAATTTCCCTAGAGGACAGAGAACTGTATATATAGCAGCATCCAGGAGCAGCTTCCACACAGTGGGTACATTGTTGCCAACTCTTTTCTAATGAAAGTAGCTAGCACTAGCTCCAGAAGTCGCTAAAAGTCGGCATATGATGTCATACGTCATTTGTATATTGGGTGACGTTATCACATTTGCTGTTGGCTCAGGAGCTGTGGACTGTGATTACTCTGAGCAGCATGCATGGAAACAAATTACAATATTATATATCTCCCTTTTCCCGTGATGTCTGAAGTTGCTAAATGCTTTTTAGAAATAATGTTGCTAAGAGGTTCTGAAAAGTCGCTAAATCTAGCGAGAAAGAAATGCTCATCAGTTACTACTGTAGCTGGTAGTATTGGTCTCACTACAGCCCTATAACCACCGCTTCAACATGTGGAGAAAACCAAAAGTCAGACTGACTGAGTATGACTTGCAACAAAGGAATTAAACCAGGCATGTAGCAGTCATGTGGTACAGTATGTGCTTAGGAAATCAAAACAGCTTTGTGTTTTAGTCTGCATTTTTTAGGTCCTTCTGGGGATAAGGGCAGGCTTTCATCAGCCCAAGGGTTGTGGAACTTTCTCAACACATGAAGGTCTTTGCAATTCTTCAACTTACGCTTTAACACAAAAATCAGACAAACTGATGAGGATTTCAAGAGGGAAATGTAACACTTGATCCAGGATCTGTTCATTCTGCTCTTTCCCTCACACTATGGATGGAGTGTCGGTATGCCTAATGGTTATCTGTCATATAAACAACATGTTTTTTTCCTTCTTCACTGCAGTTCCTCCAGTCATCCTGAGACTGGCTGAGCCTGAGCAGCGCCATGATACCTGCATTGAGTTCACGGTTCGGGGTTACCCCCATCCCAAGCTGCGCTGGTTCTACAAGCAAAAGGAGATTCTCCAGAACGATTACATCCGAACTGACATGGACTTCTACCAGGACTATCTGGAGGGCTGTCTGACCTTCCAGAACCCAACACACATCAACAATGGCAACTACACTCTTGAGGCCAGCAACCCTTTGGGAACAGTCACCAAGACAGTGTATGGTCACTTCCTCATGGCCCCTGACATGGATGAAAAGGGTGAGTGGATCATTTTTACTTGGTATCTATTTCTCAATGTGCTTGTGGTTGATGAGTGATGCACTGTTAGCAGCCGGCAGCACTGATGTCCCCATAATTACAATTGAGAGTATACTCATGGGTAAAATGTAAATTTATGCAAGTGTTATTAACACATTTTTTACTGCCTGAACATCACCTTTATTTTTCTGGATTTAAATAAGAATAAACCACAGGAGAAAAGAAGAAATACTGCCAAAGTAACTCCCTTATTCCCACAAGAGCTAGCATGGCCCACTTTTTGGAAATGAGCATCACGATTGGAACAAGTCTTCAACCTGTTGAATTTCTCGTTTAAAGTGCCTGTTGTATTAATTGCTGGTTTTGTCCTAGGTGGAAGATCTATTGGGAGCTTTTAGTTTTTATTAAAATCTCCCTTCGCAGGGTGCAGGTTGTGCAGCTGATCCCTGCTGGTTGGAACACAGCCAGGGTTCAGCCAAAGTTCAGTCAGGTAGATTGTTCGCTAGCAGTTCATCCTAAGTCCATATGGAGGGGGAATAAACCCACAAAGATTGGCAAATTTCTCCTCATGGTCAATATTCCAAAGTTAATATCTTGTGTCATTGTTTATTGACATAGTGTAACTTTCTCTGTCTTCTATTTTGCAGACATAGTGGAACTAGGTGAGTGTTTGTATTTTCAAATTTAACCCTGTTATTTCTTTGGTTTTGGTTTGTACTACTTGTTTGTTTAGGCTTCTGTTAAGATAGTAACCATGGAGAAATTTGTTCACTTTGTGTTGCAGTTCATAAAAAGCTGCTAGGCATTGCTGCTCAGTTTTCTGGATTCTGATAGCATTATTGATCTCCAGGAAGGCTTTGCTAAACATAGCGTTCATACTGAATGCTATGTTCATTCATATGCCTTGCTCAAGGGCATCTCAGGTTGTAGAGAGAGAGTGCAGGCAGCATTTCTCATTCACCTTCTCTGCATGGATCTCCCTGGCAGTCGAGAGATTTAAACCTCAGAGTTGTTTGATGTCTCTAAAGCAGAGCAGCAGCCGCTCAGTGTGTCTTTTCCAAATTCACCAGATGCATCTTTGCCTTTTTTTATTTTTTATTTTTTTAGAAAAGCGGATATTTGATGCTTCAGATGGTGCTTTAGTGATGCCCTGCTCACCGCCTACGTTTCCATACACTCTCTCACAGTAAGGTGAACTGTACAACCACACTCTATTTCTGCTGGTTAGTAAGCAGCTCTACTTGAGCAGCTGATACCTCACTCAATGGTTCGCTAAGCCCTGCTCCCCTTAGTTACTGTTGCCACAATTGTTGATAACGGTGGCAGATTTACCATTCAAAATTCTTCATAATTTGTTTCAGCAATGCTGGATGGTAGGAAAAACACACTTCTCTTTATAACACTCTTATAGCACTCTTATAAACTATCAATTCATCAGATTTTATCGTCTGTAGCTAATAAGCTAATAATATTAGCTAGCTGTTCAAGCTAACAGTATCTCCATGAGTTGGTTAAAATGCAGTCTGCAGCTAACTTTTTAATCTTTCAAGCTGACTAATTTTAAAATGAGAACTATATGTTCTTGGTGGCTATGCATGATATCTCAGGTAACGGTGGCAGAGGTCATTGGAGTAAAATTCCCCTAGAGGACAGAGAACTGTATATATAGCAGCATCCAGGAGCAGCTTCCACACAGTGGGTACATTGTTGCCAACTCTTTTCTAATGAAAGTAGCTAGCACTAGCTCCAGAAGTCGCTAAAAGTCGGCATATGATGTCATACGTCATTTGTATATTGGTGACGTTATCACATTTGCTGTTGGCTCAAGAGCTGTGGACTGTGATTACTCTGAGCAGCATGCATGGAAACAAACTACAATATTATATATCTCCCTTTTCCCGTGATGTCTGAAGTTGCTAAATGCTTTTTAGAAATAATGTTGCTAAGAGGTTCTGAAAAGTCGCTAAATCTAGCGAGAAAGAAATGCTCATCAGTTACTACTGTAGCTGGTAGTATTGGTCTCACTACAACCCTATAACCACCGCTTCAACATGTGGAGAAAACCAAAGTCAGACTGACAGAGTATGACTTGCAACAAAGGAATTAAACCAGGCATGTAGCAGTCATGTGGCACAGTATGTGCTTAGGACACCCCAGGTTTTAGTCATTCTCTTTAATGGGAACTGAATCAGCAACTCAGCGTGCATAACGCTTCCTCTCTAACCCCTAACTAAGCAGCCACAGTGTAAACAAGCTAGTTTCCCAGCCTGTTAGCTGCTGATGTGTGAATGTTTGTGAAGCGGTTAGTGCACTCAAATTACTGTAACAATGTTTTGGCCTGCTCTCACACTGCATCGTAAATCTCCTGTGTGTGATGTGTGGTTTGGCCTCAAGCTGTTGTGGCAGCCTCACTGTTGACAGCCTAAACTAAGTGGGCCGGTCTGATCTCTGACCTTCATCAGAGTCTTCTTCCATCTCCATATGAGGCCAGTCTTTCTAATCAGCCATGGATTATAGAGCCTGCAGCATGGCCCGGGATGGAGACGGATGGACGCCAACTCTGTGGCGAGCTGCATTAGGCGGGCAACGACTTCATGTTGCCACACATGCATGCACACTCGCACAACTTGTGGGAGTGAGGCAAGTGAGGGAGAGGTGTTTAGATGATGAGAGTGTGAAACATTATAGCAGCGGTGTGTAAGGGAGTTCAGCCGTAGAAGGGAGAGTGACAGGCAGACTGATACTAATAATGCTGAGGAGAGAGGAGGGCAGAGGGAGGAGAGGAGAGAGGGATGAAGGCTGGGAAGGAGGGACAGAGAGATGGTAGTTAGGGCACACACACTCACACACACTTTAGTGTACTGTGTGTGTCTGAGCCAGTGGCAGCCAGTCTACCATGTGGCCATTAATTTGCCCACAATTACTCTCTGATGTCCTGGCTGGAGGCCTCAGACTGGAGTTTTCCCTGACACCAGTTTATTTCGTTTCATGGCTCTGTATCCGTCCTCTTCTCCTTACTCTCCCCACACCTCTGCTGTTTGCCAAAACTCCCATTAATAGAGGTGTGACATGTAGCATTTTAACATCAATACATGATTTTAGGATCATTTTGAGACATTAAAGATGTGGTAGGCAAAAAAGTCCATAATAATTTTACAGCATATTGTAATTCAAGTGGTTTGAGAGAAGACTAGAATTTTGCACCTCCCCTTGGCTCTGTTTTCAGGCTTTTTGTAAATCTAGCCCGTGATGGGAGACGATCACAGGCTATTTTAGAGAGAGAGTGCATCCCTATTGGCTCTTCAGTTCATGCATATGCCAGTGTGAGGGGAAAAGCGGAGCTGCAGGAAGATGTGTAACTCTACTTATAGTCTGGTGTTTTTTTTTTCACATTCTGCAATGCAGCTTTGATGTGACTACTGTAGACTGTAGAGTTGTGCTACCTGAGCTGAGTCCAGCAGGCTCCAGTTTGTCTGAAAATGTGGGTCAGATTTTTTATGACAAAGATGTCAAGTTTGCGTTGGTGCGGTGTATTTTTCAGCTGATTTCATTTAATGTTATCTAACATTTGATGCTCTTGGCCGTATGAGCTTCTTTTCTGTTGTTTTGCTTGTATCATGTATAATTTAAAAGCAACATGTTTTAATCATTCTCGTGTTTTAATCACTCTCTCCCTTTGTGTATGTAAGCACAAACATGCATTTGTTCAAAAATAATCATAATGTCTTTTCTGCTACTTTCATAAACACTGGATAGCAAATTCCAGGCTTTGTTAGGAACCTTGTGACAGGTGTCAGCCTTGTCTGTACAGTCTTCTAAATCAAAAGTCTTTTATCAGCCTCAACACATAAAAATGCTCATTAACATTTTCTCTCAAGCCATTATGTCCCAATACAGTGGCAATGTGCTTCCTGTTTAAGTAGGACAACTTCAATCCATGTGGAGAGATTTAACATTATTCATTACTCAGAAAAATATGAGGGCCAAGCGCTCTTAATTGCAGGAGTTTGTTTTTAAAATGAGAGACACATGAATAAGGAAAGCACAAAATAATATTTTCAACTGGCAATGAGAACTAATACTACATTTCTTAAACCACTTGGCTTTGTGGAGATACTGAAAATATGCTCTGAATGATATACACCAGAGAGCACATCAGGTCGTCTTATTCTAGCCTGTGCATTAACCCGTGTTAAGTGTTACTTACACTGCTTTAATGTGATAATACGTGCATAAACAGGTTCAGTGGAATAAACTGAGTCGACTACTTCTAGTGCAGCCACTGTGCATGAGAACACACTGCAATAAGAAATCATACAAGAGTTTGTAACTCAGTTTCTATATTTCTATGTATATATAAGTGTGGGAGTGAACCACAGATGTTAAAGGTTCATGCTCAGCCACTGATGCTTGTTTTGTGTTTTCGTGTTGCAGTTCCTTCGACGCCGTCAGATGGGGATTCAGGCCGACCAGATGAAGATACATTTGGGGTGAGTTTTCTCCTTAATTCAATACAATTAAATTTTATTTATAGTATCAAATCATAACAAGAGTTTTCTCAAGACACTTTACAGATAGAGTAGGTCTAATCCACACTGTATAATTTACAAAGACCCAACAATTACAGTAATTCCCCCAAGAGCAAGCATTTAGGCTGAATCCCATTTCTCTGTCTTACCCCTACCCCTTACCCCTACCCCTTAGTTTACACCTAGACCTTGAAAACTAGTGGTAAGGGGTAGGGGTGAAAACATACCCCTATGAAATGAGACGCCACTTGGTTACATCATCATACATACTTAGGTCTGTTTGCAATCAATATTTGTATACACATTGCATGGTGTGTTGTATATCTGTTTCAGTTATCACTGTTTTAAATTGATGTTCAATTCAATTTTATTTATAGTGTCAAATCATAACAGGAATTATCTCAGGACACTTTACAGCTAGAGTAGGTCTAGACCACACTCTATAATTTACAAGGACCCAACAATTCCTGTGATTCCCCCAAGAGCATGCATGAATGCGTAAGTGTGACAGTGGCAAGGAAAAACTCCCTTTTAGGAAGTAACCTCGGACAGACCCTGGCTCTTGGTAGGCGGTGTCTGACGGTATGATGAACAATGGCAATAATAGCCACAACAAAGATATTGTAATAGTTATAATAGTTCATGGTGTCGTAGAGCACAGCAGGGTGTAACAGGGCGTGGCAGGGCGTTGGCCAGACATAGAAAGTCGAAGCAGTGCAGTGCATAGCAGGGTGTAATAGGGTACAGCAGGGCGTAGGGCATGAACATGGCGACAGCTGCCACCATGATGTAGGTGCCATCATGATCCAAGATGATGATGCTGGGCGGAAAAAGAACATAAGGACTCCGGAGAATAAGCTCCCCGGAACTATGTTAGTAACAAGCATTTCTGTGACACGAATACACACAGATGGAAAGAGAGAGGAGAGAGAAGCTCAGTGTGTCCAAGGAGGTACCCCGGTAGTCTAGAACTATAACCGCATAACTAAGAGCTACAGAGAAGGGGAGATAGGGAGGCTGTGTTCCGTGATTGTGGCTACACACCTTCCCTGCCGGTCTAGGCTAACGCTGCGACTCATTACTCCCTAAGTATATGTAAGCTTTCTATGGGGAGAAGCAGAGATAGGGTGGGGGTGCGCCATGACTGTGGCTACACACCCATCCCCGCCGGTCTAGGCGAATGCTGCAACTCCTCATACCCTAAATATAGTAAGCTTTCTATGAAGAGAAGCCAAGATAGGGAGGCGGTGCGTCATGACTGTGGCTACACACCTTCCCTTGCCAGTCTAGGCGAATGCTGCAACTCTTCGCTCCGTAAATATAAGCGTTATCGAAGAGGAGAGTTTTAAGTTTACTCTTAAAGGTGGTGACAGTGTCTGACCCCCGAACCCAGACTGGGAGCTGGTTCCACAGGAGAGGAGCCTGATCGCTAAATGCTCTGGCTCCCATTCTACTTTTAGAGACTCTAAGTAACTCTGCATTCTGGGAGCACACTGCTCTAGTGGGACAATAAGGTACTATGAACTCTTCAAGATATGATGGTGCTTGACCATTTAGAGCTTTGTAGGTCAGGAGAAGGATTTTAAATACAATCCTGGATTTTACAGGAAGCCAATGCAGAGAAGCCAACACAGGAGAAATATGATCTCCCCTCTTTCTTGTCAGAACACGCGCTGCAGCATTCTGGATCAGCTGGAGAGTCCTAAGAGTTTTATTTGGGCATCCTGATAATAGGGAATTAAAATAGTCCAGCCTGGAAGTAACAAATGCATGGACTAGTTTTTCAGCATCGATTTGAGACAGGATGTTCCTAATTTTGGCAATGTTACGAAGGTGAAAAAAGGCTGTTCTAGAGGTTTGTTTTAAGTAGGCGTTAAAGCATATATCCTGATCAAAAATAACTCCTAGATTCTGACAGTAGTGCTGGAGGCCATGGCAATGCCATCTAGAGTAACTATATCTTGGAATAAAGATGTTCGGTGGTGTTTAGGGCCCAGCAAAATAACTTCAGTTTTGTTTGAGCTTAACATCAGGAAATTGTAGGTCATCCATGATTTGATATCTCTAATGCATACTTGAAGTTTGGCTAACTGACTGGTTTCATCTGGCTTGATTGATAAGTATAATTGGGTGTCATCCGCATAACAGTGAAAGTTAATTGAGTGTTTCCTAATAATATTGCCTAGAGGAAGCATATACAAGGAGAAAAGAATTGGTCCAAGCACTGAGCCTTGAGGAACGCCATGGCTAACTTTAGCGTACTTGGAGGATTTATCGTTGATATTGACAAATTGAGATCGATCAGAGAAATAGGACTTAAACCAGCTTAGTGTGATTCCTTTAATGCCAACTAAATGTTCCAGTCTCTGTAAAAGGATGGTATGGTCAATAGTGTCGAATGCAGCACTAAGATCTAATAAGACAAGTATGGAGACAAGTCCTTTGTCAGCAGCAGTTAGAAGGTCGTTAGTAATTTTCACCAGTGCCGTCTCTGTGCTATGATGCTTTCTAAATCCTGACTGAAAGTCCTCAAATAGACTATTCCTACGTAAAACGTCACATAACTGATTAGCGACTACTTTCTCAAGGATCTTGGAGAGAAAGGGAAGGTTAGATATAGGTCTATAGTTGGCTAAGACCTCAGGATCGAGGGTGGATTTTTTCAGAAGAGGTTTTATCACAGCTACTTTAAATGACTGGGATACATAACCTGTTAATAAAGACATATTGATCATATCTAGTAACGAAGTGTTAACCACAGATAACGCTTCTTTAAGTAGCCTTGTTTGATGGGGTCTAATAGACAGGTAGATGGCTTTGCTGAAGAGACCTTTAGCATTAATTGTTGAAGGTCTATTGGAAAAAAGCAGTCTAAGTATATGTCAGGTCCTGTCGTTCTTTCTAGCACTCCTGCATTCAAAGGTGAACCGTTAGAAGTTAAGGGCAAAAGGTGATGAATTCCATCCCTAATTGTTATAATTTTATCATTAAAGAAACTCATGAAGTCGTCACTACTAAGAGCTAGGGGAATAGATGGCTCAGTAGAGCTGGCTGGCTGTCAGTCAGCCTGGCTACAGTGCTGAAAAGAAACCTTGGGTTGTTCTTATTTTCTTCTATCAATGATGAGTAATAGTCTGATCTGGCATTTCTGAGGGCCTTCCTATATGTTTTCATACTGTCTTGCCAAACTAAACGAGATTCTTGGAGGATTTGGAGGAACGCCATTTACTTTCAAGTTTTCGTGAGATTTGTTTTAATTTGCGAGTTTGTGAGTTATACCAAGGTGGTAGTTTCCTTTGCTTCATCATCTTCGTTTTGAGGGGAGCAACAGAGTTTAAAGTCGTCCGTAGGCACCGTCTACCAAATTATTAATTTGGGAGGGACTAAACTTAACATGAAGCTCCTCTGTTATATTAAAGCATGACATTGAGTTAAATGCTGTTGGAATATGTTCCTTAAATTTAGCTATAGCACTGTCAGATAGGCATCTAGTGTAGAAGGTTTTATTTAATTTCGTATAGTCGGGTAGTAAGAATTCAAAAGTTATTAAAAAATGTTCTGATAATAACGAATTCTGTGGAAATAATATTAAATTTTCAATTTTGATGCCATATGACAGCACAAGGTCGAGTGTGTGGTTAAAACAGTGCGTGGCCTTATGCACAGTCTGACTGAAACCAATTGAATCTAGTAGTGAGTTGAAGGCAGTACTAAGGCTATTGCTGTCAACGTCCACATGAATATTAAAATCACCTACAATAATTATTTTATCTGATTTTAGGACTACACATGACAAAAACTCTGAGAATTCAGATAAAAATTCAGAATACGGGCTGTAATGTTTTCCATATCGGATGTTGAAGATTAAGAACAAGACTTTCAAACAAGTTATAATTTAGTTTAGGTTAAGGATTGATTAACAGGTTTGAGTCAAATATGGCTGCAACTCCCCCTCCTCGACCTGAGCCTCGAGGAATTTGAGTATTAATATGACTGGGAGGAGTGGCTTCATTTAGACTAACATATTCTTCATGGCCCAGCCATGTTTCAGTAAGACAGAATAGATCAATTTGATTATCTGATATCAAATCGTTTACCAATAATGCTTTAGAAGACAGAGATCTAATATTTAATAGTCCACATTTGATTCTCCTATTCTGTTCTATCGTTGCAGTGGTTGTTTTAATTCCAATTAGGTTGTTAAGTATAGCACCTCGTTGGTTTACGTTTGATTTTACCGACAGACATCGTAGTTATGGGATTATGAATGGGTGGCTGCTCCAAAGGAAGCACAGAGGAGCGTGTAGCACTGTACCTGTGATTACTGATATTACTGATTCTTACTGGAATGATATAGCTGGTCTGTGGGTTAGCAGAGTTATTTGTAAAGGAGTGAGAGCTTATGGGAGAGTGATTTTGGGAAGTGCGCTTGTGCGTGTGTTTACGGGGTGCAGAAAGTCAATCTAAGGTCTGGCAGCCGCGTCTATTGGGATGAATCCCGTCCCTGCTGAACAGGGAGCCACGTTCCCAAAACAGATTACAATTGTCAATAAAACCTATAAGGCATACTCCGCGACCTCTAGATGGAAGTGGGCCCGAAGTAAAAATCTTCTTCCCAGTGCTTTTTAAAGCTTCAATGAGAGTACCAAAGTCTTTCTTTGTGCACTCACTCTGCTGATAGGACATGTCGTTATGTCCACAATGGACCACGATGCGTTTAATAGAGGTCGGGAGTGAGGGTATCAGGTCCACAGCTTTAGCCAGGATGTCTGCAACTTTGGCTCCAGAAAAGCAGTGTGTGACAGCATTAAAAAAACATATATCCCGGATGATGGAGTCACCAATAATTATTGTGGTTGGGGGGAAGAGCGGACGAGGAGTGCGGGGGTGTGAATGGCCGGTGGCAGGAACAAAACAGGCAGTATCGGTTTCAGATGGACAAGGAAAAGAAGAGGAATATTGCTTACCATTCTGTGGGGGAGATTGTTTTTGAGGAACGTTATCATTTGGCCGGTTCAGGCAAGGGATGCCATCGGACCGTCTGACTACTGCATCCCTCAGAAGTTTTCGCCACGAGGCAGCGGTCCTCTCCCGTGACGACAGGTGGTCAGTCGGCTTTGAAGTGGGGCGAACCTGGATAACCAAATCGGCCGTTACCGGGGGAACATTCGGCTTCGACAGGGCATCGAAGCGACTGGAGAGGCTGAGGGCAGGAGGTGATGGAGCCCTACCCGAAGCTCTCTTTCGGCCGCAAACCACTTTAGTCCAGGATGGCCTGATGGTCGGTGTCGAGCAAGAGGATGGATGTGGGCAGGCGGATGGGTCCCAAAGCGCAGTATCCTGGAAAGCCGCCGAGAGAGTTGTGTTCTGGAGCGATTGATTTTGAGTAACGTCCAGGTAGGCTGTTAACAAGGCATCTTTGGTTTTTAAGTCCTCTGAGAGCCGACGAACTTCTTCCCTAAGGTCAGAAATTTCTTTGTTTGCATTTTCAAGCAATGATGAAATTCTGTGGGGAAATGGGGACTTGCCAGGTGTGGAGGTAGCCATGGAGCTGGCGTTAGCCTGAAGCTAATGTTTACTACTCGTAAAAAATGTGCGGTCCTCCATGCACAGGTATGTAGATTAGTGTAGATGCTGGCTCTTTCTGGAGACTAAAGGCTACCAGGGGGCTAATAAGAAACAAAAAACTAAGCAACTAGTACAACATTTTTCTCGAAATAATACTGTTTTCCTCCGTCTGTCTTCTCTCCCTCTACACTCTCACACTGCGTTACCTTCCGGTTCCGGTTGCTGATGCGTTCAGGTGCAAGTAAACATTATTACAACTATTAGAACCATAACTTACATGTCACACACATATAAAAAAGGCACTCAAATGTATAAAACAAAAAAAGACACACAAGACCACAAACAAACAAAAAACTACAGCTATTCTGAAATTCCAGACCCCAGTCTGATGCCTGTTGGCCAGTAACTTTCCCTCCATACCCCATTTCTTTCATTAATGTCCTGTATCATAACCAACAACAATGTACAGGTGCATGAACAGGAATGAATTACACATGTTTACAATAATACAGTACCAATACAATAATGAATGGCTACAACATGAACGCAGAAACTTCTGCTCGTTTTCAGCCCAGAAAGTGGATCAGCTGCTGGGTTTCCTCCTGCGTCCCTGTGTGATACAGGACGGTATAGCTATGTAAAGCACGTATCGATGTCTCCAAAGCAAGTAGTGTTATACACTGATATCAAACAAAATTTGCTGCTAATGGAGTTTAGTTAACACTGTAGACATGCATGGAGTCCATTCAAGGCAGAGAAATGCGGGACTGTTGTGCAAATAAGCAATGTAGCTAACGTTAAATTTAGCGTTAGCCTTAGCATAGCAAGCTAGCGATTTTTAAAAACGTTTCAATTACAAATATGGTTGCAAATATATATGTACAGGACTGTGTAGAGCACAAAACAAGACCGTCGTTTTACGACAATTTTTTAAATCAATTCTTTAAGCCGAAAATACTTACATTTATGGGTCTCTCTGGTCGACCTGGCAGCCATTTTCCTTGTTGCGCAATGAATCTGGATACCCCTTGCTTTTCAAGTAAGCTTGCATCCTTGCTTGGCGTTAAGGGGTATATAGCCCTTCCCCTTAGCCCTACCCCTCGACCAAAATGAGTATTGGGACAGCACTTCCTCTCACGTGACCTCTCACAAAACTAAGGGGTAGGGGTAAGGGGAAGGGTTAAGACAGAGAAATGAGACGCAGCCTTAGTGCGACAGTGGCAAGGAAAAACTCCCTTTTAGGGAGAAACCTGGGACAAACCCAGGCTCTTGGTAGGCAGTGCCTGAAGGTGCCGGTTGGGGGTGTGATGAAAAGTGGCAATAATAGTCACAATAAAGATAATGGAACTATGACTAGAAATAGTAGTCGTAGTAGTTCATGGTGTAGCAGGCCACTGCAGGTCGTTATAGGATGTACCAGGGCACAGCAGAGCATAGCAGAATGTAGCAGGACTTTCAAAATTAAAAATAGTTAATACAACATTAAAAGCATTTCATACAAAATTAAAACAGTTAGTCAAAAACAGATTAAATACAGGAATAAAAGAACTAAATTGTGAAATAGTCAAATTAAACAAAAGCAGTATCGAAAAGAAAGGTCTTCAGCCTTGATTTGAGAGAGTTGAGCGTAGGTGCTGATCTACAGTGTAGCGGTAGTTTATTCCAGATGTACGGACCATAGAAGCTGAACGCAGCTTCCCCCTTTTTTGTTCCAACTCTGTGGATGGCAAGCAGACCTGTCCCTGATGATCTCAAAGATCTCTGCGGCTCATAGTGTAGTAGCAGATTTGAAAGGTAAATTGGTCCTAAACCGTTTTGTGACTTATAAACTAACAAGAGTATTTTGAAATCTATTCTTTGGTGCACAGGAAGCTAATGTAAGGACTTCAGAACTGGAGTGATGTGTTCTATTTTCTTGGTGTTGGTAAGGACTCATGCAGCAGCGTTCTGAATAAGCTGCAGCTGTTTAATAGACTTTTTAGGAATACCTGTAAAGACACTGTTGCAGTAGTCAAGTCTACTGAAGATGAAAGCATTGATAAGTTTTTCCAAATCCTGTTGGCACATAAGTCCTTTTACCCTTGCTATATTTTTGAGGTGATAGTAGGCAGATTTAGTTACTGACCTAATGTGGCTGTTAAAATTCAGGTCAGAGTCCATAATAATGCCAAGATTTCTTGGTTGTTGTTTTTAACATTGTTAATTGAAGATGGGCGTTGACTTTTAATCGTTCATTTTTTGGTCCAAAAATGATCACCTCCATTTTATCTTTGTTTAATTTTAGGAAATTCTGGCACATCCAATCGTTGATTTGTTCAATGCTCCTGGCCAGGTGTTGTATTGGACTGTAGTCTCCAGGTGACAAGGTTATATAAATCTGTGTGTCATCCGCATAACTGTGATAGCTTATGTTGTTGTTTTCCATGATTTTAGCTAGGGGCAGCATGTAGATATTAAACAGTAGAGGCCCCAGGATGGAGCCTTGGGGAACTCCACATGTCAAACTTGTACGCTCAGATGCATAGTTACCTATTGATACATAGTAATTTCTATTCTTTAAATAGGATTCAAACCACTTTAGTACTGTTCCAGAAAGGCCTACCCAGTTTTCCAGTCTGTTTAATAATATGTTGTGGTCAACCATGTCGAAAGCAGCGCTGAGATCTAGTAATATTAAGACTGTAGTTCTGCCACTATCTGTGCTTAAGTGGATGTCATTAAAGATTTTCAGAAGAGCTGTCTCAGTGCTGTGATGTGGTCGGAAACCTGACTGTACGAGATCCAAAATATTGTTTTGGGACAATAAAAGGTTTATTTGTTGAAAAAATGCTTTTTCAATAACTTTACTTAAAAATGGGAGGTTTGATATAGGTCTGTTTTGCTTAAAAACTGAGACAGCACATATCCTCTACCTGATATGGATGCACTGACTGTTCTAATTTTCTGAATTTTTTTCACTAAAGAAGATGGTGAAGTTATTGCGGGCATCGGTGGACAAAAGTTCAGCTTCTACTGGTACTGGAGGGTTTGATAACCTATTGACAGTAGCAAATAGAGCATGTGAATTATTCAAGTTTTTAGCAATAATTTTGGAGAAGAACGACCGCTTTGCACTCCTCAGTACCACATTATTAATACAAAGTCTCTCTTTATAGATTTCATAATGGCCATGGAGGTTAGTTTTTCGCCACCTGCGTTCAGCTTTTCGACACTCTCTTTTTTTTGAATCTTACAGGTGCAACATTTCTCCATGGAGATTTTTTCTCACTAGAGATAGTTTTGACCTTAACGGGAGCAATGGTGTCAATAATAGTTGACATTCTACAATTGAAATTATCTACAAGCTCAGTTACTGAGGCTCCAGAGGGGGCTGTTGTGGACGAGAAAAGCTGAATGAATTTATCACTGGTGCTTTCAGTGATGTATTGTTTTCTGATTACCTTAATTTTCACAGTTATAGAGCTGTTAAAAAACACAGGAATGATCAAAAAGAGCAATATCATTCATCACAACTTTGGAAATGTTCAACCCTTTATAGATAATTAAGTCCAAGATGTGACCTTTGTTGTGTGTGGCTGTAGTCACATGTTGAGTCAGTCCATAATTATCAAAGATACAATACAGTTCCTTTGTACCTCTATCCTCAGGGTTGTCGACATGAATGTTGAAATCACCCGTAATAATTATACAGTCAATGTCAACACAGATCATCGACAGTAGTTCAGCAAAATCATCAAAAAAGACTGTACAGTACTTAGGTGTTCTGTAGATATTTAGGAATATAGCTCTATTAGTGGAGCTTAGCTGTAGAGCCACATACTCAAAGGAAGCGAAATTTCCAATGGATATTTGCGTACATAGGAATACGTTTTTAAACAAAATAGCAACCCCCACCTCCTCTCTTATTAACTCTATTCTCATTCATAAAACTGAAGCCAGGGGGGGCTGATTCGATAAGGACAGCAGCGCTGTTAATATTGTCCAACCAGGTTTCAGTTAAAAACATAAAATCAAGGTTGTGCTTAATAATAAGATAATTGATTAAGAATGATTTGCCTGCCAGGGACCTAGTGTTTAGTAGTGCAAATGTCAGTGTGTTAAAGTTATTAGCTGTCTAATTTTTTTGTGACAGACTGTGCCTGACAAGAAATAGATACTAAATTCACTGTCTTTGCAGTTAAGTAGTTGTTATATAGTGACTTCACCGATCCGTCTTGTCTGTTACTGATTCTGACTGGGATGGTGGAGCTGGTCTGTGGATAGAGCTCGTCTGTGGAAGTGTGCATGTGCACATGTCCACAGTATGTAAACAGTCATTTAAAAGTCGGTGTTTGCAGGGCATGGCACAGGTTCCCACAGAGCATTTGGTTGCCTCGTGTGTTTGGATGAATACCATCCCTGCCAAACAGCACGCCACATTCCCAAAACAGATTAAAATTGTCAATAAAACCTACATTGTGAATGTTGCATGTAGACTTGAGCCAGGTGTTATGTTAGAGTAGTCTGCTAAAAAGGCATGATCCACGACCTAGAGATGGCAGTGGCCCGAAATAAAAACCTTTTTCCCAGTGCTTTTTAAAGTGTCAATGAGAGATTTGAAGCTTTGCTTTGTGCGTTCACTCACAGGACATGTCATTGTGTCCACAATGAACCATGATGCGTTTTATGGAAATCGGGAGGGATGGTATCAGGGCCTTAACTTTGGCGAGGATGTCTACAACTTTGGCTCCTTGGAAGCAATGTGTTACAGCATTAAAAAACCGCATACCTCTGGTGATGGAGTCACCAATGATTATTGTGGTTGGGGGGAAGAGCGGGCACGGAACGGGGGAGTGTGAACGGCCAGCATCCGAAGGACAACAGTTCGCAACAGCACCAGATGGACATTGACAAGTAGGAGATAGTAGACCTACCTCACCCGCATCCTGTAGAAGCTCCCGGCGCGTAGCAGCAGCCCCTTCCCACGACGAGAGCGGTGATCCGACCGTGCAGCAGTACTCTCCCGCGACGACATCCGGTGAGCCGGTCGTGCAGCAGTCCTCCCCCGTGGTGATTCCTTGGGAGCCGGCTGCGCAACGGGGCGAGCTCCGGAACCACCAGGCACCGAGCCATAAGGAATCATGGCAGCCTCTGCTGGGAGGGTCGGGATGCAACAGGTCGCTACAGGCACTTCACCAACCCCGAGCAGGCGATGCAGCCCCACCCTCGGCTTTCCTCTGGCCACGGACCACCTCAGTCCAGGACGGCCTGACGGTCAGCGTTGAGCAGGAGGACGGACGTGGACAGGTGGACCGGTCCCAATGCACCGTACCCTGGAGGGCCGCCGATAGACTTGAGATCCGCAGCGACTGATCATGGGCTACATCAAAACAGGCCGCCAGCAGGGCGTCCTTAGCAGGGCGCAGCAGGCCACCGCAGAATGTAGCAGGGTGTAGCAGGGCATAGCAGGGCACGGAGCAGGACCACGGCGACAGCTGCAACCATGATTTAGGTGCCACCCTAATCCAAGGAAAACTGCTGGGCGACAAAAAACATACGGACTCCAGGGAATAAGCTCCCCAGAGCTAGGTTAGTAACAAGCATTTCTGGGACATGGATGAACACAGATGGAAAGAGAGAGGAGAGAGAAGCTCAGTGCGTCAACGGAAGTCCCCCGGCAGTCTAAAACTATAGCAGCATAATTAAGAGCTGGTCCAAGGTAAACCTGAGCCAGCTCTATAAGGGTTGGTAGATGAATCTGACAACTATGTAGAGAAGCAGAGAAGAGAAGGGGTGCCTTGTCTGGAGCTAAACACCCTCCCCCGCTGGTCTAGGCAAACCCTGCAACTCCTCACTCCCTAACTAACTAACTAAAAACATGGCATTTTTTCATTTCTGTTTTCTAGTGATTTAATTTTTTATTGTTATATGAAATAGAAAATAAAAATCGAAGCATGTTTTAAATTTTAACATTCCCTTTTGATCATGAAAAGGAAAAAACGCCTTGTATTTCAATTTCAAATTTTGTATTTTAAAATGAAAATCAAATAACCATTCGTTTTTTTTGTTTTTTATTACCTGTTAATGAAATGAAAATCAAATGACCAAAACATACACTGACCATACAAGCATGTGATTTAAAAATGAAAGAATATTTTATTTGCATTCATTAATACTCTGGGATCAGAAACAAAAGGTTTTATTTTACTTTTAAGATCTGTGTGAGCCTGAGTTTTACGTGTTTTAACATGTACAATCGCTGGTAAACAGAATAATAAAGAGCAGCTGTAGTACTATATTCTCTGTAAGACATGGTCATTATTCAAAACGATACGTATCATATCTTGGCCTCTCTATTGCGATACGTATCGTATTGTGACGTTGTAGGCAATACCCAGCCCTAATAAACACATGAAAATGAATTCCTTATACTTTAGCGCTTGTGTTTTTGGTGTTAGAAGGTATTTCTCTCAGTACAGCCCCAGGCCTGCTGGGCCCATAGACCTTTTTCATGGCAGACATTTTGACTTGACTTGACAGGAAAAGCAAGTAAAACAAATGAATTAACTATGGCTCAGTTTAAATCTTAATTTGTTCATATATTTCCTTTTTTTGAGAGAAGAAACACCTTTATTTGTTTCATAAGCTGCATTAAAGATAAGAACATTAAATCCTGTCTGTGATTATAACAAGCAAACTGTCCTTTGTCAACTGAAAAAAGCAGCTGTCTATATTTTCATTATGTACAGTATTTATTCTGTACTTATCCAAATTAGTCCAGTTTCAGTTTTTTCAATTGAATTATTTGGTCAGAAAAAACTGGTTGTTATGATGATGATGAGCCAGGCTTGTGACTTTGAAGTACCTACTGTATTGCATGTTCTTTTTCCGAACTGCACTGGGAGTAAGTCTGGCTGTAGGTAGCTTTTTTTCCAGACTGCTGTAATCTATGAGAAAGCAGTATTCACAATCTAGTGGATTAAACTCTGATTTGCAGTATTTAAGGTGTTCAGAAATGTGGAGAGGATTATGATGTGATCACCATCTGACACAGCATTTCATTTCTCTCAGGTTTCCATCGCTGTGGGTTTGGCAGGCTTCGCTTGCGTCCTCCTCCTCGTCCTTTTTGTTCTCATCAACAAATACGGCCGGCGCTCCAAATTCGGTATGAAAGGTAAGTCTACGTAAATATGCAGACAGGCAGATAGGCAGGCCGACAGTTAGCTTTGTTTTCTCTTTTCTGCCGGTTGCATTATCGTGCAGAATCCATTCCCCCAGCTAATATTCTCTTCAAAACCTTTGTTCATCAGAACATTTACACATGTAGCTACTGTAGAAGTCCTACTTTTTACTCTATTTTTTAAAGAACCACTACTACACTTTAGTCACATCCCACGAGGACTCATTTGAAAAAAAGAAAAGAAAGGGTTTTCCCATTTGGAGGCACTATTAATGGTCTTGGTGCTTGTTGCAGGATACTGGACTATTGTGTTTCATGCTAATACAGGCCATACATTTGCAACCACCCATACACATGCACACGTAGAGACTAGCTAGATCAATACTAAAGGTCAGTGTGCATGCAAACGAGGTCTATGCACTGTACATACACCTCACACATTCACCGTGTCTGAAGCGATTGTGGAAAGGATCCTGAATTAATTAGTGGACTCGGCGCTGTCGATCATGCTGAGAAATTCAATAGGATTAAACATGGCTTTTGTGCATGCTGAGCTTTCATTTTGTGTCAGATCCAGGTTTTGCTTGTATCTCTGGCGTTGGCGTTGTGGAAGAGGCGAAAACTGTCATAGGGCTGATCTAGGAACAGAGAGCAGAGAGGAGAGGACCGGTAGCGGCTCAGGTCCTGTGATTCAGGTTTCAAGTGTTTGCCCACCCAACTGCAGCTTATCAGTTGGCAAGCTGAGTAGCGGCTTTTGCTCGTGTTTGGTGGACTGTGGGG
Organism: Sander vitreus; assembly: GCF_031162955.1. Classification (NCBI taxonomy): domain Eukaryota; kingdom Metazoa; phylum Chordata; class Actinopteri; order Perciformes; family Percidae; genus Sander; species Sander vitreus. Next base: position 751,581 of record NC_135855.1, on the reverse strand, counting down.
GTTGAGTTTGTGTATCGCTCACAAAATGCACTCTCCTGTGTCCCTTTGCGACAAGCTCCTGATCACAACCCATATGCATGTCTTCTTCTTAGTGGGTCAGTGGATTCACTCGTCAATTTCTAGCATTTGTCACTTTTTTCTTATGAAAAAATACATCACACTATGTTCTAATAACACACCACCGTGACCCAACACCTCAAACCATTCATTTTCCTCATTTCATACCGTAAGCATGGTGTAAAGTAGCATTAGCCGCCACCACCTCTTAATTAGCTACTTTACAGGATTAGTGTTTGTTACTTACCTTGGTAAAGAACTCTGTAATTATTTAGGGGGTGGCAATTATTGCATTGGCCTAAAGCTTATCAAGGATGAGTCTTAAACAGTAGTTAATGAGGCTTTACAGACGTCTTTGTAATGTCATGGCAAGTCATATAAATGTATGCTGTGCTAACAAACTTCTTTGGTTCGACCAAGCTCAACTGGTTCGACCCAGAAAACAAAAGTTGTCAAGTCAAAATAAGAAATAAAAGATAATTAATGCAAGATGTTTGTGTGTAAGAGACCACATACATATTATCATAAACTCCATGACATGTACTGTAGGTAGATTGGCCCTTTGTGTTTGTATACAGTCTATGAGATAGAATTGAATTGTTGCCACAGCTGCTTGCTTATGATGCATCTACCGTGAAGTGACTTTCTTATTCCTTTTATCTAAAGCACGTAGATGACAATGCATTTTACACACAACAGAGTAGTTTTGATATTTGTGTTACAGCTCTGCCTTATTTCTACACTTGCTTTCAAATAAAAGGAGGCACTGCTTCATATTGCTGGCAGTGTTGAGAGCTTAGCATGTTTCAATGCGCAGAGCACCCAGTGTCAAAGCCAGAGTAGTCTTGCATTGCTGTGGCTACACCACAGATACATTCTAGGATAGGAGACAAAAAATGCTCTGGGTTGTTTGCATTTCATTTAAACCAATCACAATCGTCTTAAGCGGTGCTAATTTCCTGATGCAGCGACGGTGGTTCTGCTAAATAGTCTCAGGAAGGAACTTGTTTTGGTGGAACATTTGCGCCCGCAAAAGAAAACTCCTCATCCAATATTAAATTAAGTTAACTGTTGACACAATCCAGTAACGTGAGCTATTTAAATTAGCTGATACATGGTTACACCTCATTGTCTCTTACCAGTTTCTCTCCGTGTGTACTTCGTCCCAGAATGTCACAGTTAGAGAGGAAATGCCCTAAACATATTCTTTGTAAATCTTTACAATCATTCACCTAAAGAAACAAACAGTCCTGCCTTGTTGCACCATCCAAATTTTCTTCAAAACTTTTTAGTATGTAACGGGCGCTTTGTTAGGCTTAGCCTGGCAATGTACTCCCGTCGATCCAGACTTCTGTAGGAGTTATTTCAACTCTTCAAATGCAGTTTCATTACTCGCCAAGCAGTAATCTATCTCATCCAAAGTTCTCTTGGACACTGCGGGGCTTCTTTAAAAAAATTGCATTGCATAGCTATCTCACTGAGTGCCACATGGTTCTCCAGCAAGACTCACTGCTTCCTACAATATGTTAAGATTGTCCACATTGCTCAAGGGCACCAAAACATTTTCCGTCAAGAGACTGAAAAGCATATTTTCATAAAACTTTTCTCTGCTCACATTTTTCCCAAGAGTCATTTGAGCTCAGCTGCCTTGTTCAAGGTAACACCTAGTTTTATGAACTAATGTGATAGTGCAGGAAATAGAAGCATATGGAAGGTTGAGCATATCACCAGGTTGAGCCATTACCGATAATGGTTTCCAGTTTTTACATTAAGGTCAGTGTTGTGTGGAGCAGGTACTGTGTGTTTCAGCCTTGTTCTACCTTATTGTTTCCATAATGTCTTCATGTAATGATTAACAAATAAGAGGCATCTAGGCTTTTCCTTTTCTATCAGGTAGTAGTTTGTATCGCCAGACTGTGGGTGTACATAAGCCACTTCAGTTTAAATAGAGATGCTGCCGCCTCCACTGTCACTGTGACAGATTGAAGGTATAAAAGACTTAAAGAGAGGTGATGTCGGTGTGGACTCTTTCAGGACCTCACGCTGTTTGGTACAATAGCCTGATTTGTCGTGTGTGTGTGTGTGTGTGTGTGTGTGTGTGTGTGTGTGTGTGTGTGTTATCCCCTCCCACTCTCATTCTGAAGAATCAGCTGGAAGGCTTGAAGAAGTCATTACCTGGATGGAGCCATAATGGATTTTCGCTCCACTAAATCACTATGGCTCTTTTGGCTGTTTGAGTTTGATCACCGACCGTTTCTGGGCATCCAATAAAAACTCTGTTTTTCTTTTTGTGTGTGTGTGTGTGTGTGTGTGTGTGTGTGTGTGTGTGTGTGTGTGTGAGCTACATTCAATTGATTTGCTAGCATTTCAAGGCCCACCGCCAGGTCCGTCAACTGGCTGCCCTGCGTTTACAGCTCTGACTGATATACTCCAGCTCAGTTTATGTGGTTGTAATTGTGGTTTAATGTAAGCTACTGTGCCTGCCTGTGTGTGTTTGTGTGTGTGTGCACATGTGTACGCTGTACATAACCTGTTGCTCTGATCAATAGGTTGTCAACTTACCTTACCAGCTAAAGCATCTTGCTGTCTAAGCAGCAGTCTCATCTTTTACATTGTGATTTACACCAGTTGGTTTGAAGTGTCTTTCACACAGATTTTTGTCAGCAGGGAATCGATAATGCTTCTTTAGAAAAAGACACACAGCACGTTAGTAATGAGTATTATGCTCCCCTGTTGTCTTTTCTTATATTCTGGTAGAAAATTACCCCACCCCTGCTGCTGTAAGTGCAGCCAATAGACAACTAAATGTATATCATTGTGTCATATTCCCTGTCTTCTACATAAAATCTCCTGAAAAGCAGAGATCCATCCATCCAGTGTATTTCTAGTGCTATTGGGTGCACCTGTTTTTATTATTTGGACTGTACAAACCGAACATGTTACAGACTTCACCAGGACTAATGTGATTTTTGGCTTTGAATTATTATTTATTTTTTTTATCTAGGAGTCACGAACATACATAAAACTTAATAGAATAACATTGCTATTATACAATAGCAAAAAAGAGTGAAAGTGAAACTTGACACGTTCCTGGTGGTATGCTGTCATTCTCTGTCATTATAACAACACAGTAACTTACCCTGATCTGAATTTTGAAATATAACCATTTTGAACTAATTCTGAGGGTCCCAACAGGGCTTTGGAATCAATGCCACATTGTGTTGCATTCTGGGTATTTCTGTGGCTCATCCACAATAGTTGTTGGCAGCTGCTGCGTGTTTATATAAGTAGCAGATGATACAGGCGCTATTTTTGGCTCCATGTCACTGCAGAGTTTAGACTGAAAATATACAGTGAACAATCAAAGGCAGAGGTGACATGTCAGGAGGAAGTGACAAATGACGAAGGAAACGGTATTGAGTGAAGTTCATTTTAGGAAGGCAAGACCATGGTAGTTATTAATCGGTCGTTCAAAGATAGATGTTTTACTGAACCAAGAAACTTGATGTGTTTGTGTATCATTCTTATTTTTTGCACATATTTTGTCTTTGATGAATTCAGTACAGTAAAAGTTTTTTTTTCTCTAAAACGTTCTTTTAATGTACCGGGGCAAAGCCTTACGGCTCCCTTTTGGAGGCACCAGGAGGAGGAATTTACTACAACCAGCCAAAAAATAGTCTGGCACATAACCAGCCGTAAAATCCAGCCCGTCCTCACCTAGAACAGTATGTGCAAGCAGCTCATAACGGCTGACAATTATATTTTTTTGTTAGGCGGCAGAATCTCGTGGCTGTAGGAATTGTTGATGTTGGGGGGGTGGAAGGGTCAAATAAACACAGGACTTTTAATCAGGAGACCTGCGTTCCACGCCTACATACATACACATGCAGGTGTACACCCGTAAACATACACGCACATACATTTCCCTTAAAAAAAGAGTCACACTCAGTAACTATTACATTATTAATAACCCACAATCTAAAACCTTTTTGCATAGAACAAACATGTTTTATAGAAAAACAATTATAAAACAATAGTAATATATAAATATATTTTAATAATAATAATAGTAATAATAATACTCTATAAGAATCATACAAGAAGTATTCAATCCGTCATTTGCATGCCAGATAGATACCGCTGCATATACTTTTTGAAAGATGATTGATATTTAATTAGACAAATATTATAACTTATATATTATAACTTACTGGTAACTTATTCCAGTTTGTTATGGCTCGATACATAACAGTTTTTTTCGATGGCAGAAAATAGCACTCATTTGAAGCCAATCCCTGTTGATTTACTAAACCTAATTATTTTTATTTGCCTAAACTTAACTAGTTCGGTTTCACAGCGTTAACGAAATATTTAAAATGTTAGAGTTAACGTTATGTTAAATAGAACGCTCACATGACTACAGTCACATGATTAAACTGCCAATGTGCGGCATTAACATAACGCTCATATGTGTCATTTTGAGGCTCTTTTGAAATTAACGTATATTGTTGTTTAGGTATGGCGATGTGTTGGTAAAATCACAACTTGTCACTTTTACATTAAGGTTTTTTGTACCAATTATATTCAAGCATAAATAATATATATATATATATATATATATATATATATATATATATATATATATATATATATATATATACTGTATGTATATAACGTGAAGACAGTTTTAGAGGCAGGCAGGCTTTGTTGCCTTTAGACAGAGCCAGGTTGGCGTTTCCAGTCTTTATGTTAAGCTAACTTGGCTGCTGGCTGTAGATTCATATTTGCCATACAGACATAGACAGTGGTATCAATCTTCTCATCTAACTATTGGCAGGGAAGCAACAAAGCATATTTCCCAAAAGGACAAACTGCACTTTCAGGCCACTGTGCCTGGATAAATCACACACAAGTCTGTAAGTGCAGAATGCATGTGAAATAAATTTGGCCCTCAGTCTTTAACCCTATTAAATATTATGAGGCTGAAAATGCTGAACGAAGCAAATGACTGACTCATAAATGCTGAGACTCCAAGAAGTCAGGGTCAGATAAAGCTGAGTTAGTTAGACACAGTTACCTGTGTCAAGGTGAGCAGACACTGTTCTCATTTAATGACATTTAGCCATCCAGTCACCACTGTTTCTCAGAGTGCACAGGTGTGGGGCTTTCTCAGTGAGCAGTAGAGCATGTTGTGTAAACTGAAACTGTGACATTTTTAAGACATAGGCCAGTCTGCTCATTAGGGTTTTGATTTAATCAACATAGGCAGTTTTTAGGTTTTTGGACATGCAGATAGACATGAAGGTAAATCAAAGAGATGACCAGAACACACAGAGCACACACACACACACACACACACACACACACACACACACACACACACAGACACACACACATAAACTGTACCCCACTGCGGCTTGCTAGTCTCTGTGATCCAGGCGTGTGTCAGGGCGGCTTACCCTCCTCTCCGCTACATTACCTGAACCAGGCCTGGGGATGATCAGCCCACACACACACTGCAGCATTTACCACATCACTGCCTGGCTTGGCATCCAGTGGCCAGAGTTAGCTCTGCCCCCGCGCAGCGAGACAGTCTACAGACAGACGGGCAGGCACACACTCCTGCTATGTGTCTGGACAAATGTCATTTCCAGCCAACAATCTTTTAATTAAATGTGATTTGCATAGCCCGTTCAGCATAAGTCATACATGAAACAGTCATTGTATTATAAGTATAGTTACTCAAGTACAGTACAATTTTGAGGTACTAAGTATTTCCATTTCATACCACTTCTATTCCACTACATTTCAGGCAAACATTTAACTTTTCAAAGTTACTTTACAGATCAACACTTTACACAGCAAACCTATGGTGGTGGATGAGATGGTAAAGAAATATGGTCCTGCCCGTTTTTTAAATTGTTTTTTTTAATCATTTTTAACTGCTCTTTAACGTTTTATGTAAAGCACTTTGAATTGCCCTGTTGCTGAAATGTGCTATACAAATAAAGCTGCCTTGCCTACAGTGACTTAGAACATAAACTAATACATTGTTAAGGGTTCAACCGCCGGATATTAACTTATAGAAAGTACTGTAGTTAATATTAGTTCCACCATCAGTGCAGGCATACTAATACACAGCAACTAGTGGTGTCTTTGGTGTGATGAGGTCGATCCAACCTTGCAAAGTGAAGTGATGTGGTTTGTTGAAAAAACAGTTTTTTCACGCAAATGTATGACTTTGTAATCTCAGAGAATATCAGTTTTTTTCCTTAAATGCGTATGTTTTTTTATCATAAATGTACACTTTAAATGTTTTTTCTCGTAAATCTATATATTTTGTCTCTGAATATTACCCCACTCCCCCAGCTCTGCATTTTTTTTCCTAGAATGTCCCTAATATGCTGTCATGTGTAAATATGTCATAGTGATTCTGTGAGCAAAGTCTTTCACACTAAGTCACAGAGGGCAGACAGGCTAACACATTAACTATGGGCAGATGGAGATTTTTTAATGGAAGCAACTTATAGTTTGGCTTCCCTGGCAGGGGACAGGTGTTTAAGGGAGATTTCAGGCCCCCTTTTGAAACCACGGCATTGGAGACTCATTCACTATTCATGTTGCTACATAATTAATGACAATGACTTTTAAAAAAAGATTTTTCTTTGATGTTTAAAAACATTACATTTAAACATATTCTGCATTGTTAACAGATATACAGATTGCAAAGTTCTCGTCTTTCCTGCACAAATGGTGTTTACCCTTTGCTCAGTTGCTACAGCGCCAGCCATCTTAATTGACTGTAATTCATTCTTGTGAACGCATGCGACAGATGGGGCCTGCCAAGAAAACAGCAACAGGCACATCGGGGAAGTGTTTCTTGTTATATCTCTTCCCAGAAAAGAAGGCTGTTATCAGGAGTTAAAGTCCATCTTCCATCATGTCTGTCGTCATATTGTGTTGTTTTTTAGACTATCTCTGCCGCTGATGCCACAGATCGCCGGCATTTTAAGTGAACCCTAAAAGGATTTGGAAGCTGCTGACTGCACTCTCTCAGCCGCAGCATTATCTCACATGTCGTTCCCTAGCTCTTTTTGCACCGTGTATGGAAAATGAAAATACAAAAAAAAAGACTGTTTATTTATTTATCTCACTTACAAGTTGCATGAGAGCCTTCCCTGGGAGTTTGACTGTGGTGCTTGTCTGTCCCTGGATGGATATAGAGTGCAGGGTGGCCTAGGGTTGTTGCTGTGGACATGGTGTTCCTGGTACAAATAGGATTGCTATTTTTTTGTTTTCTTTTATATTGGACTCCAGACGGTCAGCATAAGACTGCCAACAGCTAAGTGCCCTCTGTCCTCTTGGTATCTTTCTGCAGAGCTGTGCACTGCTGTGATGTGCCACGCACTGTAAAGTAACTTCCAGTAAAAGGCCAGGCTTTGCAGAGTGGTCTTGCTGAATGCACTTTGACTGGGTGTTTGGAAGCGTCTTTCCTTTTAAGTCTTTGCTATCAATAGTTCAGAAGGTTTAACAATAGCTTAATATAACATCTTTAAAGTTTCAGTGTATGGCAGAATACAGATGAAGGGGTAGAGGAAGAAGCCACACTCTTCTACCGCAGGCTTTCTGAACTGCTGCAGCAATTTGACTCTGTCCCCCAGGGGGACTCATTTCGAAAATATCATGTTTGTTCCTTTTTTCAGCCATGGAAAGCTACAAGAGCCCGCTGTGTGTGAGTCATAAGCTTTTTGTCTTATAATGAATACAAATGTAGTTACACTGCAAGACTCTTGATTCTCGTTTTCCATGCAATCAATCACCTCGTATTCTAATGGCCTGAGAGCCAGAACATATGGAATGGTCTTTTACACAGGCCTTGGATGAATAAAGGCCTTGGATGAAACATGTGAACATCAAGGATGACTACAACAGGCTTTTCAGTACATACTGCATAGGTTATGTGAAATCCAACACTTTAAAAAGAGTCATATAGTGACGTAATACTTCATTAAATGATAAAAGAGATTTAACCTTTTGTACACTTTAAGAGTGTATTATTCTAAAGCAATTGGTTAAATATTCAAGGCAAAGAAATTGCTAAACAAGCTCACTTTAATACACCCTTTAAAAGTGTGTATTTTGAGAGGAGTATATGTAATTACATAGCTCAATAATAATAATAATAATAATTGGAGCAAAATGCTGTAAGATAATATGAAAGAAGGGGTGATTACTTAAGGTTTCAGACAATGTAATGTGTGTAATATGACTGTGTATACTATTATCAGTTACACACACTGCGGCTCTGACTTTTTCATTTTATTTTATTTTTTTAATTTTGTTTTCAGTAAGCTCTATTTTTCAATAGGCTTGGTTAGGGACATTGTCTCTAGAGCTTCTTTCTTGTGAAGGTTCATTGCCACTGTTTATTACAACTCTGAATTTTCAAAAAAATGTATTGCCTTCAACACACTGTAAACCATTTAGGAGACGGACACTGTCTTCAGTGCAGCTGAACAACAGGTCCATGCAAATGCATCAGGGACAACTTCTACATCTCCATGTTTCATTTAGTATTGATCAGAAAAACTCTTCAACTGCTGCTGCATACTGGGTTTTTTTCATTATGTGCTTTATCTGAAATAGAGGAAAATGTTCTGTGTATCTAACCACTATATCAGTGCTATTGTTCCGATGCCAGTCCTATCATGTATATTAGTATTTTTAAAGTGAGCACAATGCTTAATCGTTTTTACATTTTCACACTTTTAAAAACCTTTTATTTAGCTCATTGTAGTAGCACATTTATTAATATTGATCCTACACTGCACTCCCACAGTCTTTTGTCAGCCATTTACTGCTGCCCATATTTCTTTTGAGGACCTTGGTTTTGCTTGAATTCACATTGACAGCTGGCTAAGAAGGTGTACATTTGTATAACTAACTTCCTGCCTACACCTCTCTCTGTGACTGGAATTGAAACACATGTTTGACCATTGAGATACTGCTTCACCATGTAAACCACATGGTTGGCACATTCTGGATAGAGATGCATTAATGCAGTATTACCTTCTTTTTTTTCTTTTTTTTGCAAGAGGCGAGATAATCTCTATTAGCTCTGTAAGTAATCATAAAAACATTTATTTCTGCATTGAACTTTCATTCAACCTCCCAACCATACAGTATATTCCCTATCCTGGAGGACTTTGCTAATGGTTATTGCGCTCATATTTTCTGCAATTTACATAAGGCCTTGGAATAGACTTATGCGGTATAGTGCTGATGAGTTTCTTCCAGGTTAATGAACATTAAGGGACTCAGTCTCACCAGACTTGGAGTACAGCAAACTCCGCTTGGACAGCACTCCTCAAATCTTGCAATACAGCACTGACGGTTCCCTGTTGGCTTCACATGGTGTTAGCGGGAGGGTCAATGCGTCGACTCGACTCACTTTTTTGATACCAGTACTTTTCTCTTTTTGTTTTCCACTGTGGATATTACCCCCTCAGTGTGGGCTGGATTCTCAGCTGATTGCCATAGCGACGCTGCGTGAATCTGTCAGGCATCATCTTCAATGCGACACTCACTGACTCCTGTCATCAGAAAGGAACGTCTGCACTTCATCAATTGTATGCCATAATCAGTGTTGGGGAGTAATGGAATACATGTACCGGCGTTACGTATTCAGAATACAAATTATGAGTAACTGTATTCCGTTACAGTTACAATTTAAATAGTTGGCATTTAGAATACAGTTACATTGTTGAAATCAATGGATTACATGACAATACTTCTCTGTTTCACGGGTTTATTCAATCTTGCAACTCCATACATTTCCCAGAAGCCCCAATATGAAAACGAAAAAATTAGCTATCTGCGTGATCACTGATAGAGGTAGAGATGGAGCCGGACCAACAGAGCCAGGGCAGGAATGGTTTCTATCTGGGAAATTCAAACAGTATTTCACATTAAAGAGAGAGAAGAGAGAACGAAATATAACTGTGCAGTGCAACCTCTGCTTGCCAGCAACCAACCTCCTTTCAGCGTCCAAATTCCTCCACCTCCAACCTGAAGAAGCATCTTAAAGTAAGTTATTTTTAGCCAGGGGTAGTCATCAGCTGTAGTTTTACTGCTCACCTTGCTGTTTTATAGCTGACGTGTGACTTTACATTCTCCTACGTGCTGATTAACTAGCCCCAGAGCCGTTGAAAGACTAGCCCCGTTTGACATGCTAGCTAATGTTAGCTAAAATTAGCTCGTGGTAGCTTAGACTGCAGTTAGATTTTTGTAGTATGCAGTTCGGGACTACAAATACAACAATCTATCTGCTTGTTCAGGTACACATTCAGCCAGTTGGAACAGAAGAACACACCAGAATAGGCCTGTTTAGTAAACTGGATGTGATGGCCGCATTCCTACTTATAACATGCAATTCAATGTGGAAGTAATCCAAGTATTCAGAATACGTTACTCAGATTGAGTAACGTAACGGAATACGTTACAAATTACATTTTTGGGCATGTATTCTGTACTCTGTAACGGAATACGTTTTGAAAGTATCCTTCCCAACACTGGCCATAGTTTAGTTTACGCAGTGGTGGAATGTAACTCCAGTACTTCAGTCCAAATGTTGAGGTACTTGTACTTTACTTGAGTCTTTTATTTTCATGCCACTTTCTACTTCTACTCCGCTACATTTCAGAGAGAAATATTGGACTTTTTACTCCACTAAATTCATCTGACAGCTTTAGTTACTAGTTATTTTCTGCACACAAAACACATGTAGTTTATAAAATACAATATTTTATTATAAATTAAACTATACCCAACAATATACAGGCCTACAAGTCCAGCTGAAATGATTAGACCATTAAACACTTTTGATTGACAGAACTGTTCTGATTGTTTCCAGTTTTGAGTACTTTTACTTTTAATACTTAAAGTACATTTTAAGCTTTTCAATGTAGGACTTTTACTTGTAACAGAGTATTTGTAAGGTGTAGTATTAGTACTTTTACTTAAGTACAGGATCTAAATATTTAAAATTTAAAAAATCTGGGTCTGGTGAATAAAAATGTTGCGGTTGCTATTGACGGTAGCTTGGCTATTTTAAAATTGCTGTTGGTGCATGATCTCGTGTCGTGCTAGTGACAATTCTCTAATCAGTGGTCTGCAGTGTTAACTCCACCTTTTAGTATCAGCTCAGCTCGCTTGGCACCTCTGCCGAGGTGGTACCAAGAATGGAGTGGTTCTATTTGTACCACACGTTGTCACGTGAAAATAACTGTTCTAATGTGTAACAACTTCAACTAAACTGATCTTGGCTGCTTTGTGGAATGCGACTTAAGTGCTGCTCTTGGTGTTACCATTAAAAAAAAGCCATGTTCAAGCCCTGTTTTGACTAAAAAAGGATATATGAAGGTCCGGCCCAAATTGGAGATCTAGAGAAACTTTGCTTTCTTAACTTCTGCGGGCTATTAACAACACCTCATCTACCAGCTAACTGAATGGAGAGACCGTAACCTGCACCGTAAAACTAGCCCCAAAAACCAGCAAATGAAGAGGTGTAGCTCAATCATAAACCTTCAGTGTGTGCAGCTCAACATTTTTGCCCCATGTTCCCGTGCAGAAACCATTGGCATGAATCCAGTTTGGATTTTCAACTTGCGGAGGGTGATGCTTTGCTTATTATACCACACGGGAGAGCATCCACTCAGAGATGGGAAGGTCATTTTCAGGGTCTGAGATGAGATTGCTGCCACCACTGTAACAACTAGTTAATTCAGTGTGAATTTTAGCCACCGGCCTGGCAAACAGCTAATTTTATGTAACTGCCAAATTAGGGAGCCGCATGCTCACTCCTACGCTGGATAGGATTGTGAATCTTTTATACTGACATTGAAATTAATTTCTTTGCTGAATCAAATATGATGTGAGAGTATGTTTAATAATGACATCATTCCATATACTGTATATGAGTGAGTGTTTTTATTACAATATATATCCAACATAATACAATAATCATGACAATATTGCAAACATCATAGGTTTAGTAGTGACAGGAGGTCTATTTTGAACAGTCCCAGCACTATACTATACTTGCGAGCAGCATACTCTACTGTGGTTAATGTTGACATATTCTACTTTGTATTGTATAACCGTAAAAGTATTCCAGTATAGAGTAGCTACATACAAAGTACCATAACTGTAATAATAGTATTGTACAGTATTGACAGTATTGTACTACAATATGTGTTGAACAGTAACAGTAACTGTGGGTGTTATTTTGACAATACTCTGTTATAAATTAAACCGTGACATAATTCTACTACGTGTTATTAGATATCATTGCTTCTCCATATTTCGTCATTAAATTTTTTTTTCATAAGTCAATGCTATTGGTCCCCCTTTGCATCTGTCTGTGGGTTTTACAAAAATTTAAACAGTGAGGAAGCGATTTCGTCTGAGGGGAATAGTTCAATAAAATAGTTTCAAATGAGCCTTTTCTCATTTCCTGAAAAACAGCGATTTTGGACATACAAGGTTTTTATCCAACAGCGACAATATGTATGGGCTGCAAGGCCAACAGACTAGAAAATCTTTTTTTAATGCCAAAAATAACACCAAATATTCATTGTTTCCCCTATATTCATTCAGCGGCGCACTGCTGTTCTGCAGCGACTCACTGCCATGAGTCCATGAGCAAGGCAACTGTCTGTGGTTAGTTCACGTCTGTAACAGCAGGACAAAGCTGCTGACGTCAGTTGAAGCGGTTAAGTGAAGATAACGTTGTCTGTAGCCTAACGATTACAAACAGGCTTGGTAATGAACGACACGCTAACGTGCTGGCGGATTCTGTGTTGTGTTTTTAGCTGAGCTGCACTAGAGAATATTCGGTTAAAAGAGTTGGGTGATGCTTTTTTGCCCTCATTGTTCTCTGTGAAGTTTGCTGGAAGTGATGTAATGTAGTGTTTTATGTGGAGTGAGCATCGGAGTCCGTAAAAATAGCCGTTTAAATGCTATATTGCTTGTAAGGAAATAATGGGGGTAACAAGCGAGCCAGCTTCATCCGACCGAAGTTATATATATTGCTGTATCATGTATATGTTTAATGTAATAACTGTAAAATCATACTTTCACCTATTTAGACATCCAAAAAGACTTAAAAATTAACCAATCTGAGAACAAAAATCACTGTTATTCTCAAATATTCTTGGGCATAAACTGCAGTAATAGATGAACTGCATACAGCCGACTAGCAGTCCAGCGCAACCAAATTCACCGTGATCAGGCCGCCTTGCTTCTGTTAAATATGGAGCTGTCCTTCCATCAGCCGGACTTTCCCTCTCTGTGTATTCCCATCGGCTCATGTTCCCATCAGCCTCTCCCCTGTTTGCATTAACACACCTCTGGGACCGGCAGACCGCAGCCTCCATCTTTCATAAGAATGGTTCAAGTTTTAGCTCTGGAAAGTAAGTGTTGTGTGATCACAACTGGGGGATTCATTATTCATAGACACACACACACACACACACATACACACGCACACACACACACACACACACACACACACACACACACACACAGAGCACATAAACACAAAGTGAATCTCCTCGATTCTCTTTCTGCATCTCTGCTCTCTTCCTCTAATTGTCTCACTCTCTACCTTTCTTTCCGTATGTATCTCTATCATCTGATCTCCTCTCTCTTTCTCCATCTCTCATACCACACTAATGGAGTTAGTGAGCACCAAGGATAAAACAATTAAAACCAAATTCATTTGAATGAATTAAGGAGCAGGGAGCTGCAGTAGCTGACATTTCTGAGGCAAGACAAATCATCCTGCATGGCTGCTTTAGTAGCATTTTACAGTGGCTTTGTCCCACCTCATTAACCTGTGTATTAACCCGTAGAGAAGCGTTGTTAGTACACAGTAATGCAAAATAGATGGGGAGTGAATATGTGAGGAAGGAAATGGTTACGGCTCTGTGTTAACGTTGCTCTGGGCCCTTCGGATGGACTCAGGCTGAGCCTTCGAAGACTGTGTGGTGAATAACAAGTCATCTCCATGCATTTTCCAATATTTTTCAGTGAGCAGCAACAAGAGATGCACAAGATCTGCAGCCCAGAAGACTTCAGAGGCTGTTAAGGAAATGCCATGGCAATCTGTGCTGCTCTAAGAGGGTGTGAAATGAAGATGGAGAGTGTGTCACACTGCGATGAGAGGTCATTACTGGCTCCTCAAATGCAGCAGATTATGTCAATTTTACAGGCCACAGTCTTGTGGGTCACCACATTTTGTATCCTCTTCGACACTGCGACACCTTAACACTTGATAATGAGTCCAGAAGTGTCTGGAGTTCAAATGTGCATTTAGAGCTGTGGTGCTCAGGAACAGCAGCTAAACGGGGGTGTCGCTGGCGATGATGAGATGCAGCCAGATGGCATCAGGATGTTGCTCCTTGTGCTCGGAGTCGTTGCAACAATCGCTCTGTCTCTCCTGGCAGATTGTCACTTTATGTGTGTATGTGTGTCATAATGACTGACTACACTCGGCAGGTTGTGCATCTCGCTAGCTCAATAGCATCGTTTTCATGTGACTGGACTGCTTGTGATCAAGGAGGTCTACAGTACCTTGTGTTGCCCTGGTGACGTGTTCTTAAGCAAGACACTGAAACCACTCTCAGCGGATGCTCTGTTGCTGGCCCTGACCTACGACCTCAGAATTAGAATCAGAAAGCCTTTATTGTACTTGCATAGGAATTAAGACATTATGACATTATGGCCATACATTGCACACACATCATCATCTCTCTCGCATCAGGGCCCGCCCTCCCCTTCACTCGCTGTCTGTCAGCTGCTCACATTGTTCGCCTTCTTCTAAAATATTAGAAACACTAAAGCAAAACTAGAAAACCCAAGACGTTATACATCTGGTGTTGCTCCGTTATTTCTGAGACCAGAGTCAGCGAGTTTCACTTAGACATTCTGTCCGATAGACCAGCCAACGTTTCGACCGCGTGATATTTGTGTGTATAGTGTGAATCATCTGGACTATAGAAGGCATCTCCTGATCTCTTTCCATCTTGGCGTATTCCCAGTTGTCCCATTCATCAAGTGTGTCCGGATCTCCACCTGATGTCACTGCATTCCTCTTGCTAACACTGTATTCATGGTTTGCTAGTGCTGCAACAAGATTCTGCTTTTACCTCTGGTCACCAAAGTCTGACAAAAGAAAACCAACATGTGCTTGTGTTTTTTCCAAACATTCCCGAAGGAGTTTTTTTCTTTTTATAACCCTTTTACTGTGCTTTTGAGAACCTTATTGAAATCGAATAGGTGCTGTTATATTGCATTGTAGCTGTAATATTGTGTTTCAGCTGCCTGGCAAAGTGGCTTCATTTCTGTGTTTGGGCTTCATGGCAGATAGAGAGATAAACTCCATGTGGCCCATGGGAGCGTGGTGATGATGAGCTCAACAAACAGGCTAACAGAGCTAACAGCGCTACAGCACAACAAAGTCTGCTGAACACAGCATGTTCTGTATGTAAGGGGAGGAAAGAGAGATGAGGAGGAGGTGTAAGGTAGGAAAGGAGAGGAGGAACAAGGAGGGAATAGAGGAGGTGGGGGGTGTGAAAGAAGAGAGCAGCAGGCAGTGTTAAGGGAGCTCTAACAGGCTGGCTCAGCTGTGTTTTAGCTAATGGGTTAACTGGCTACTCTGCTGACTCTCCTCTGTGACTGTTGGCATGAACATTTCGCTGTAGTAGGTTCAATTCCTTTTTCCACAGAGGCAGCTGAGGTCCTGTAAAACAAATATCTCCAGTCCTGAGAGGTGGAAGGTTGGACATAGCTTTAAACAGCCGAGAACCTTGTTATTATTATTACAGCAGAGAAATATAGCATACACAAGGGAATAAAACGGACGTCTAAATAAACACACAGCGTTGACAATTTTATTAGACACCACAATGTGGATTACACACAAGAGAATACACTGTGAAAATTACATCATAACATATGCATGATGTGCAAAACTGCCCTTTTATTCACATCACGTCTACAGATTGTTACATATGTATGGGTCTAAAGAGGCATTGTGGTGTATGTGTGTGTGTGTGTGTGTGTGGGCACACTTGATTTAACACCACCTCAAGGGACTGAGCTTTGATTTAAGAGCATCTTCATGGCAACCACGGCAATAGGCACTCTGGGTCATGTGATAGCTGGCATCACTTAGATTTATATATCAACCCCTCCCACACACACACACACACACACATACACACACACACACACACACACACACACACACACACACGCATGCACATACACACACACACACACACACACACACACACACACACACACACACACACACACACACACACACATGCACATATGTGAATGTGGATAAATACACTATGTGTGCACAGAAAAGGGAGACAGGGTCTAGTTTGTGTGCTTGTGTTTATATGTGGCCCGCATCTTTGCTCTGTCAACAGTAGAACACAGTTAAACGCTATTTCCACAGAGAGAGGCTGCAGTAATATGTTTTGGACCATAGCTGTAGCTAAGATAAGATCCACGCTACTGCAGCCCACAATCTGATCCTGCCGCCGTGCCAGAGGGCAAAATCCAATTTCCTCCACACTGCAAAAAAAAGAAAGAGAAGCAAAATGAGAAAAGCAAAAAAATATATTTAATCAATGATTAATGCGTTGCAGAGGATGGCTATTTATCTTTTGCTTATTCCAGTAGGACAAAGTGTAGCTGCTAATACATTGTTTGTACTCTGAGTAGGTTTTTGGCAGAATAATTGTATGAAAAGGCCTGGCACGTCTTTAACCTGAGCTTTTGCCTTCTTTCACCAGGCCATGTTTGCCTTCTCACAACATGACATTTGGAGCGCAAATTGTCTGGCCTTTCAGAAAGCTGGACTGTCTAGCTCATACTGACAAGACAGACAAAACAGTCTCTCAGATAACTGCACCATCTTCAATTACTAGACTTCTTTGAACTGAATGTTCCTCGGCTGTGCATGTCTGTCACTGCTGGAGATAAGCAGAGGGGCCAACAGTGCAGTTACAACTCGGCTGTTGATTTGCTACTGGACTTTGTCACTGTGTCACTCTGGGTGGGGAGAAGCACTTGTTCACAGGTCAGCATGAGACTATCAAACCAAAACACCATACAGCGGCATGTTAAAGCAATGTGCATGGGGCTGTAGTAAGAGAGACTCTGTATATAAAGAGTTTAGAGGGTGGTTTCTTCAAAACAAAAAAGCAAGAGCGTAAAGAATGTTTGTCTGCTCTAACAAACAGTAATCTCGGAATCCATCGGACGCCGATTTAGCCTCTGGTAGCAGTGGCCAATGTTTCTGGGGTTAGTAGTAGTGGATATCAGCACCAAGACTTCCTCTTCCGTGCTCCCGTCATTGTTAACAGTCCAACTTCATACTTTTTGTAGGTGTTTTAGGTCCAGACAATAACAGATATCTGCATATAAGAACACATTTAAAAGAAAAGGCTAATAAAAAGCTAAATCATCGTCAGACGAAAGCCAATGGGTTCCGTGATTTCATTTTGTCAATGCGCTCTGCCTCTTTTGCTTTCCACACGGACTGTTTACCTGCATGCAATCAAAGCTCAAATGTGATTGGTCAATACTCCTCGGACTACAAACAGAAATCAGAATGCTGCCTACAGATTCTGCATTCATATGCAACACATTCTCACTCCCAGTGCCTTTGGTGTTTGTTACTGACACAAAAAGTCTCCTTTAACGTCTTAGTCGGACACAGTGGGGCTTCCCTTTTGGCATCATTTTTTCAACGTGCTTCGTCGGGACTCTTGGCGTCACTTTTTGGCACTCTGGGTCGGAACCGATTTGGCGTAATTTTTCAATGTGCAAGGTAAAACCACTTAGTTAGACTTAGGGAAAGATCGTGGGTGCGGTTAAAACAATTGTTTCAGTGACACACAGGACACAAACGGGACATGAACCCCGGTCTCCTGGGTGAAAGCCCTGTGCTGTTTGACCCATCCACCACCCCTCCGATACTTGTTATGCAGATTTTCGGTCTTGCATACTACTCGCTACTGTTGTCACTCTTAATTCTACATCATTAACGCAGCGCGATCGAGATGCTGCTATGCCTGGTGCGTCCCATACAGATTTTTGCGTCAGTACCTAATGCTGAGAGCCACTGACCAAGGGTATTTGACAAGTTGGTAATGAGAATGGGTTGTCATATGCAGATATCTGTTTATAGAGATTAAGCATACAGTAATCATATGTAGCCATCAAGTGCATATTTGAGACTCCTTTTAAAAGTTGCTCATTCTAAAATGAGTCAGCTGAGACGGCATCAGAAGTTAATCAAACATGCAGCAGGGAGTGGCAGTGCTATGGCAGCACCATCTGTACGTAATCCTTTGTTCATTAGCATGTAGCGCTACTGTATATCTCAGCTAGCCAGCTCGTCTTCTTGCCCCCAGAGTCTTAATCCTTCCTCTGCCTGTTGTGTTTCTGCTTCACTGGGGACCAATCATGCCAATTCCACTCATCGAGCTTGATAATTAGTGACAATGTTAAAAGTAATTTACAAACTCAAGCGATGTCTTTGAGCAAATGGTGCCAATTAACTAGAGATGCTAATGTGGGCAGAAATGCAGAAAGAAGCAGCATCCGACCCCCATTACAGTGAGAGGAGGAGGGCCAGGGAGCTGTCCTCTGATTGTCAGGGAGAATTGCCCAGGGAGGAGAGGGGAGCCGATGCACATTGTTGGGCTGGGAATGTCACCATGCTGCAGATTATTCCCACAATGCAAGAACAAGTATCGTGACCAGGGCAACAACATTTTAATTTACATTTAAGGCTATTAACTGATGCCATATGTAGAGTCACTGTAACTCCAACAATGGAATATGGCTCAACTATTACATCATCACCATTGCAAACAACCAAAATAAGACTTTTAGGAAATGGTACATTTGTCTTATCAGGTGACATTAGAAGGCTGTGTGCATTATTAAAAGAGCAACACTATCACAGCTAATGGAGATGCTGGACATGACCACACATTGTTAATGGTGTCAAACGTGGTTACTTCACCACACACAGGAGCTTATCAGCTGAAATGTTAAATCAAGAAATCACGGCAGACCCCGTCTATAGAGTAGCTGGTTCTTAGTTTTTCAGTGAGATGATTTATGGTGTGAAAATGTACTTTTTTAAAATCATGTACTAATTAATATCTGCAGCCTGCAGGTTCCTTAATTTTAATTAATCAAGTAAAGTAGCCTGGAAACAGAAGATGAGAATCGTTTAGCTTGAAGGTTCACCGTTTGACCATCAGATGTGTTTTAAGTCTCCAGCAGGAGGTCATGAACTGAGGTAACAAACTTTCGAACCACTGCTGTGCAATACTAATTCAAACAAGCTGGATAAGTTAAACCCACTCCATGCCAGATAGGACAGATAGTCTAGCTAGCTGTCTGGATTTACCCTGCAGAGATCTGATGAGCAGTTAACCATAGTCCTCACAAATCCACCGGAGGTTAGAACGCCAACACAGAGACAGAGGAAGGGGACGGACATACATGCATCCGGCCGAATTTTCTGCGGCACCGGAAGTGGAACATCAAGGATATAGACTAACGTTTCCTTAACTTTTCTAGTGCCATCGTCAGATCAATATTTTACTTTGTCTAATAATTTGGTTTATTTTATTCATTTATTTATTTTATTTGTAAGGGACTATGTACAATATTAAACGTAAATGCTATACCAGAGTTAGTCCCTATGACCGCAAAACTGATACTTTTGAGCTTTACTTTGTGTTTCGTGCTAATTGACAAGTGTTAGCTTGTTGACACTCTAAACTAAGATGGTAAACTTTACACCTGCTAAACATTAGCATGTTAGCATGATGACGTTAGCATTTAGTGCAATGCACTGCTGTGTCTAAATACATGCCTGCTAGCATTGCTGTGGACTCTCACTTTTGTTCAATGCTTCTGAGGGCCACATAGTCAGATATTTTCAAATTCTGCACATTATATATAATTGGGTGATTAAAACTATCATTTTATAATTTCATTTTTTCTTTTATTCATAGAGCAACCACAATGTGAGGCATCGAAAACAACTCGTCTGTCCCCCAGCAGTATTTTCGGAGAAATGGGAGAATGATTCACTTTGTTTTTCCCCATACAAATATTCCCTGCCTTTACCCTAACTTCCCATTTTCTGTTTGGGATGTAAACTGACAACCTTTCATTATCCCACTTGCCTGTGTAACTTCTAGGTTTCTAAGTTTCACTAAGAGATCTACAAGCCTGCAGGCGTGTGGGAACATATACTGTAGATGACGTGGACAGATTAAAATTTGTTTTTGCAAAGAGGACGTCTCGGAGAAGCTCGTTATTTGAAGTCAAGGCCCCGCTGTCTCATTATGAGTGCTGTAATTGTTTGGTTCAATGCCTCCAGCTTTCCTCAAAAAGATTTGGTAATGTAACGAATCCAGTGTAAGCAGGATGGAGCCTACTGGTCAAAGGGACAGTTTGCCTTTTGTAGAAACCTTTCCTCTCCTCTCCGCCTTCCCTTCCTCGTCCCCCTTTCTTCAGGATTAAAAACAGGAGGTGTATTCCCATTCTGTCAATCACAGCCACTCTGCCTCCTAGGCCTCAGCCTCTATCAGTGGAAACAGAAGAGGGGAAGCAGTCTGGTGTTGTCTCCTGTCTAAAAACTGCCTTTTGGTGTCTCTTTGATCGCGGGTGCTGGAATAGTAATTGCTATCACTTATGAAACAAAATGACAAGCGCTGCCAACAGCTTGGCAATGCAAATACAAAAGAAGAGAGATTAGTGGGGCTAGAGGTCTATGAAGAAGGGTTTATGCAGTTTGCTTGGGCTGTGTGGAGGTCCTGATCTAGCAGCTGATAGTCATTGCCATTTTTTAAACAGATTTAAAGTAGAGCCAACTTTTCATAGAAGCTGCCTTTGCCTTTAATGTTATTAATTCTAGTTTATGGTGTAAGACTGAAGTATAATTTTGTTCTTTAAAAGAACTAAGAACTTACACAGGTTGGGGTGTATGGGGCGGCGAGGCAGGGGTTTGGGGGGGTGATGGAGTTAATAATATATTTAATTACTCAGAATTGAAGATGTACACTTTACTCTTCTGTATTTTTATACTTCATCTTCTTACAAGTTTTGATGAGAAATTCAATGCATTTTGGATTATGTATTGTTTATGGTTATACTTTATGGTTATATATATATATATATATATATACACAGCATATATATATATATATATATATATATATATATATATATATGTATATATATATTTATAGTATCCTCACACATACTGCATTTAACATAATGCATCACACATGTTCAAGCCTAACCTGACTGCTGAAATATCTATATCTTATAAGAAACCCGTCCAGTAGAGCAGAGGCAGAGAGAAAGCTCTACCGGGAGATGAAGTCTGGCCTCTCTGGCTTACATAAAGTGGACACAGCCTAAGCAGTGACGGCTGGATGCTGGTTATTCAAACAGCATACAGAAAGAGGGACTGGATGGCTCCTCTTCCCTCTTTAAAGCTGCGGAAGTGGATAAGCCTCTGGTGTTATTCACAGGCTCCCTCTAACATCTTCTGTTGATGTTTATTTAAATGGCGCTCAGATCGGTGTGGAAATTGTCCTGTTGCGAATGCCCAGCAGGACACAAAACAGCTGGGCTCTGGAAGGGAAACAGAGTGTGAGAGAGATAAATATTTCTGAAAGGACAGAGGAAGAAAAAGAAGAGGGAGAGAAAACTTGAGGGTTTTATGTAAAGGAAGGGATTTGTGTGGAATGTATTTTGTGTAATGAGACGCCCCAATTCTGCTATTTGAGATGGCGTTACCTGGAGCTGGAAAATAAAAATCTCTCCTTTTGCCTGTCCCCCATGGATTCGGCTGTTCTCGGCTTACACTGGGCCCTATCCTCCATTTTACAAAAACATTCAAGTTCTGTAGATTTCCTAGATTCAGTCATTAGGAGAGGGTGTCATTTCAGAGCTCCTGCTGGAAGATTGCTCGTTCTTCAAGGACATCCTCACACAGAGCGTTAATAATGTAGCTTTCCTTTCACAGCACTCACAAAAACAGCCATTCACCCCATTGGCCATCAATGGAAATGTCCATCCGCTGAATAAGCTGCTGTTTTCTGCTGTATTTGTCGGCGTAGCCAGACATAGTGGGCTTTGTTGCCTCTGTGTGGAAGGCGTTGGATACCCATTTATCTCTTACAACATGGGAACATTGTTTTATCAGTGTGATGAGCATCATTTGACAGTCCCCTGCCTCAGCATTCTCAGCATCCACACCCATTTAGAACCAGCTCATTCACTCTATTGCCATTCGCTGATGGCAGCACTTTGAAGTGCTTGCTAAGGGAGGGCGGGGGGGGGGGGGGGGGGGTGCTGTGGTGGGCAGGGGAAGTTTAATTGGCTGCATTAGTTGGTTTGCTTCTGTTCTTTCTTTGTGCCCCCCAGTCACAGTGAGCCGGATTAGGCGACCTACATTTAAGTTTTGCTTTTGTCCCCCCCACATTCTGATTCAGTGTTACCAGTCTTCCTCGTGTCGTGTTTTTGCTTCTTTGAAGAACCCCTGTTTATCTCCACCAGCTGCTCTAAAATGAGTTTTGGTTGTTTGATTTGTGTACAAGAAAAACAGACAATGAGACGTATTCAAGCTCAAGTCCACAGTCCCCTGCCTTTACATTGCCATGGATGTGTTCCCACGGACTACAGGGAAAGTTAAATTTAGCATCTTCATCCCTATGCACATGACACTGATTGACAGCCCGCTATGGGTAACGATGTGTTCCTTTTCACAACGTGTCGCCCACAGCAGTCGCCTCGGAGAAGTTTTGATGTTTGTTTTGTTTGAAATGCCTATACGCTCTTTTCCATCCAGTGTGACATCTCCCGCAGCATGTTTGGGCTGGATGAAGCTTCAATGTGGAGAAAGACAGTCAAATCAATCATTTTAAGGGCTTGATCGGCCCCGATCAAGCCCTTTCCCCGGATGATTACATTTTCCTTCAATTCTTTGTTTTACAGATTTAATTTCTGTACTGGAACCTTGCATTAAATGTAAATGCTCTGTAAACATTAATTGATGTATGAATGAATGAATGAATGAAACCTTTATTGCTCCGAGGGGAATTTATTTTGCACTCAAAATATGTGTAGAATGTAGAACCATTAATGGTGCTATAAAGAACATTTTTGTTACATTATATACAACCTATGCAGAGAAAATAAGCATTGGCCAACGTTGATGGAAACACATACAAATAGCAAAGGCTTAAATATGTTTGATGTCAGATATCATTTAGACTGAACCGGAAAAAAATAATCTCAATTTTTGGACCTATCTAATCCTGACCTTTGGATGCTAATAAAAAGAAAAACCGACTAGCACAAAATGTACAAACTGCATGCATTTAATGTAGAATGTAGAAGTTCCATTTAATTTATTTTTGACCTATTTTCTAAAAAGACAACTATAAATAACTATAACTTAACTTACTCCTCTTAATTGCAGTTTGTCACACATGCTATATCCGCAATGATGAAATGGTGTACTCCTTATGGTGCTGTGAAGACCCATTTAACAGCTTAGAAAGACATTAAAAGGAAGTTTCTTAAGAACCGCGCAGAGTTAATCCAAAATTTAGCAGCTATGTATTATATTTGAGGCATTATGTGATTATGGAACTCTTACCCAAACCAAAAGAACCCCATGACGAAGACTCATCCTTTCTCTGGCCATAGTAGTACAGCGTTCTGGTTCAAATGAAGGGAGGTTGATGTTACAGCTAACCTTGGCTATGTGCCCTGCATGGCTGGCCCTGTAAGCCATCAGTCTAGTGGGAGTCTGACTAAAATATTAAAGAGCCTGTCTGCTCACAAGCATGAGTGCATGGTGTAGTATATGTCATAGGTACAGTAGGTATGTAATGGATGGAGACCAAAGTGAAAGACTATTCTCAATTTAGTTGACACTTACATCACCATCAGTCCTTTGATATATTTATCCATCCATCTATACATTCATTGCATGCCGGCAGTACATTATATTTGTTTGAGAGTATAAATATATCCTGTTATTATGGGAGTGATGCCCCTGCAGCGGTAAAAAAAAGATGAAAGTCACCTTGCCCTGTTGTAGATCACATTCCAGCACACAATAAGCGCCAGCTCTGATTTTGATCACGCAGATACAGTACATGCATGTATTGGTTGATATGCGGCCTGTAGTACAGCAGCCAATACTTCATATTAACACATTTCAGGAACACCTCAGCATCCCTGGAAATTAAGCTCATATTTCTACACCTTGTGATTTAATTCCAATGCCAACATTCAGTGCCATCGCAGGAAGTAGTGTGTCCTTTATGTAATGAGGCAAAAAGTGATTTTGTGATTCGGCAGAGGAGTGTGAAGGTTGATTTGCGTTTATGTGTATTGGTTAGATGTGTAAGTTAGCATGACCCCCTCACACACATTCACATTCAAACACAAATGCATACATTGCCTCCTTCTTCTCAGTGGTGGGAGAAGTACTCATAGCTGTTACTACCACACTGTAGAAATAATATATGTGTGTCAGCTAATCTGTCTCAACTCTAATTGAATTAATTTAAGAAAAGTGTTTCAGGCATCAAAAATACAATTCAACATTTGCATTGTCCAAATTGGGACTTAGGGAGTAAGCAGAGTTGATTGAACCTGATTAAACCCACGCCGACACACGGAGAAACTCCACACAGCGACAGGAGTGGAGGTTGGTGTGACCCTGACCTTGTTGCTGCGAGGCCACAGTGTTAACCACTGAGCCACGGTGCAGCCCTAAAGACTTCTGATAATGGACTTTGCTGCTTTGCTTCACGCCTCCTCCACATGCAGCTAATGGTGTGCTGCTATAACCAGGATCACATCTTTCCACCTACAGCGGGAGGCAGCCTTCTTTGCAGGCCGAGCAGAGAGCTCATTGATGTGGGCTTGCAGACTGGACAATGGCTACGTCCACAACTGGATCCTGTATGTAATAATATTACAGACTCCAGCAGGTGCCTGCCGCTGAAGGCCTTTCAGCACAGCTTTGCACACTTTCTTGGTGCGCTTCACGTCCGGGCAGAAGCCTTCAGTGATGGTGAGTCCCTCCATCGTCTGGTGTACCAATCTCTTAATGTGGGAGACCCATTCCTCCTGGCTGAGGTTCTGGAGAGGCTGACACCTGGTCATCACTTTCACCATCAGCAGGGTAACAAACAACCAGAGCTGGTTCTCACTTTCTGCCTCGGTTGTAGACTCAGAACTACAGCCAGAAGGATCAGCAGGCTCCGTAGACGTTTGACATTGGTCCATGGTGACCTTCTCATTATAAAGTTGTCTTTATAATGACAACTTGACATTAACCTAGACAACATAATCTGTCACAAATATGTCATGACAGGCCCAATTATCAAACTTTAATAAACTATTTAGCTGTATGTGTTAACATTACATTAAACTGTAATTAAGAGGTTTATTACTTGAAGACTTTAAGACTTACTCAAGCAATATTCTAAAAGGAGACTTTATCTTCTACTACTTGTACTTTTACTCAAATATTGCGTCCAAGTACTTTATACACGACTGTTCAGTAGTCTCTGGTTTATGAGCTAATCCTCAATCTGGGAAACTGTGCTGATGAGTTATATATCCCTTTCCCACTGTCCAAAATATCCACTCACAACTACTAAAATCTGGCTTTTGTCTGCAGTGGGAAAGGTTACAATGGACATTCACTCCGGTTAAAAAATGACTCTGCAGCAGGCGTGGGTATTTCTCAGCCCTAGCTACAATTGGCAGTGATGGAAACAGGACACCCAGGTAGATACGCTAATTTTTTGTCCCTTTTCCGGCGCGATGCTGTGATGTGCGTGGGCTCCGTCTGTAACTTGTGTCATTTCAGTCACCCAAGCAACGTGTGTGTGAGCAGAGGAGAGATTAACTTCATTAGCAAAGATATCAAGTGACTGTACAGCAGAGTTTGCAGTTTTGTGTACTGTATCGGAAAGCTGTAGCAGTGAAAGTTAACAACACCTGGCACGTTCGTGACGTCGAATCTGACACACCAGAAAAAGAAAAAAACAGACAGGCATACTTGTCTACTGGCAATGGGAAAGGAGTTTATCTGCAATTTTTTAAGCAGGTTTACCTGGAATTTGGATGGAAAAAGGTTAACAGATTCCAGAATCCCAATGTGATCGCATGCACGCACGCACGCACATTCTTTCCTAACAAAATACTCAAAAATCATTAGTAGACACAGACCAGCGTCCCCACTCATGTCCTCCTGAATCTTCAAAGTAAATAGTAACTAAATTAATCAAATAAATATAGTGGAGTAAAAGATAATACAAGACAATATTTCCCTCTAGAGTCGAAGTATAACATACAATGGAAATTGCTGAAATTTGTATCTAAGTAAAGTACTTGAGTAAATGTAGTTAGTGACTTTCCACTACTCGCTTCTCCCTCCTCCACCTCCAAGGCTTACGAATCTGTTTGGTAGAGAACCCTCCAATGGAGGGAGTCAGTTGCGAAAGAACTGAGGCAGCAACCAAGACCCCTGGGGCGAGAGACAACTAAGATAAAGGGAAAAAGACAGGGACAGAGGGAGATAATAGAAAGAGATGAAGTAAATGATGGGAGTCTTTATTTAAACTGCTTTTAGGTTATGATGAAACAGCAGTTGCTCGAGTAAACATGTTGATAGAAGAATTTAGGTTTTGAACAATTGCAGTTTTTGTCATTCTGGGGGCATTTTATTTTCTAGTCATTATGAGTGCTAGTATTTCGACTTACTTTGGCAACATGTTCAACATCCTGATAACAAAGGCTATTGAATGGACATCAAGTAATCAAGGAGAGAAAACCAAGGAAAGAGTGCATGAGAGAGAAGCAAAGGGGGCGCTACTGTAGAAAAAAAGGAGAACGATGATACCTGATTGATTGATTGATATCCCATGGTGGGTCAGTGATTTGAGTGTGTGTGTGTGTGTGTGTGTGTGTGTGTGTGTGTAACTGAGACTGAATGAATGCTAAGGAAATGGGACCTGAATGCACCCAAGTGCAGAAAACGTAGTTAACAATGACCTTAATGTGCTGCCTCCAATTAATTCCAGTCCCTCACAGAGTGCTTGCCTATGTTACCTTAACCAGCTGGGGAAACCTCTGATTAAAAATAAATCAGCTTTTCTCTGGTGTATTCTAAACTGCCATTGCCTCGTTCACTTCAGCATTACAAGAGTCTAATCCTTCTCTCCTGGGAAGGTGGCGTTTTAGCCATACTAGTAGGATTGCTACAGTATGTGGGTTGGTCGGCCCACCGCTTTGGTCCAGACTTAAACATCTCAACAACAACGGATGGATTGCCTTGCAATTTTGTACATATAAGTGTGGTTCCCAAAGGATGAATCCTAATGACTTTGGTGATTCCATGTTTCCTGTAGCGCCATAATGAGGTTGACGAGTTTTTTATTTTTTTTTGTGAATTATCTCAAATACTAAATTGATTGCGATGAAGTTTGGTAAACTAAACAAAGTTTGTTTTTTGGAAATCCAAATTTGTTCTCATCTAGCTAATTTCTGACATTCGTGGGCAAGTGTGTCTATGTTCCCTCAACCCTATGTTCCCTCTTCCAAAATGTTCACCACATTTTACTGGAATTTATCACATTGAAGAAATATCTTACCTCTGACTAATAATTTATCTTTCAGATAATCGCCCCCACTAAAACACTTGTTTCATCCCAATAGAATGGTGGGAAACATTAGGATGCAGTAGCTTTACCCGTAGCACTGATGTGCACAATCATCAAGTGGTGTTTGTGGGCTGCTGTGGCTGAATGTGGCCCTGCTTTGTGATTTACATGCTAACTCTGCCATATGCTCGATGCTGGGGAATCGTTTCATATTCTAATGCCATGACAAGAAATATAGCCATCGAGTGTGTGGTTGCCGCTGTGCATATGTTTGTACTGTGTGTGTGTGTGTGTGTGTGTGTGTGTGTGTGTGTGTGTGTGTGTGTGAGTGTGAGTGTATGCATGCACTGTTGTCTTTAGTGCTGAGTTTATGATGCAAACTAGTTCCGTAACAATGCCACCACAAGCTTTTCATTTGGCTCTTTCTGATTACATTTCCGTAAGAGAAAAATTAAACCTTGTATGCCACCGAATATATTTTCAGATTGCTGTATGTTTAGTTTTCAATTTGTGTTTGGGCACATAACAGGTAATAAAATGTAGACCCGGTTTAAGTAAGGATCATAAATCTGTCGTAGTCATAAATCAAGGAACAGACCCTTGACAGCTAGGCTGTTGAATTATGTCATTTTCCATCGCTTTTCATACTTGTGTAAAATGATTTTCTCAGTCTTCAGGGAGTTTACATACAGAGTAATGTGTTGTCAAAGATGTAAAAGCTGATAGGGCAGAGTCAGAATACCAATCTCACTGTTTTGCTTTATTATCATTGTGAGCATCAAGATCACAGATATACAGCGACACAAACTGTAATTGGTTCAGTGCTGTGTCATTGCAGATAATGTTTGGCACGGAGTAGGCACTTTTTTTTTTTTTAGAGGACGTACAATACAAAGTGGCTTCAGATGCAATGACTGATTTTGAACTGCATGTTTTTTTCTGTCTCGACTCGGGTGTCCTTCCCCACAGTGTTCGGTGTTGTTTATACCACAATAAAGAGGGAGCACATTGAGCTGTGCAGGGCGACTGTAAATTGTCGATAACCTACATTGCAGAGGACCATAAATATCAGCACCCAATATTTGCCACAGTTGGTCACCATCAACTGGAGAGGCAAACAGGCAGTCCAGGGGTGCTCCACTGTACAGAGGCGGCGTTTTGGATACGGCTGTCACATGTTGACTGTGCTCGTCTGTAAGTGGGAGGTTGAGTGAGCCAGTTGAGGCCATTTGTCTTAAAGGTCCTATGCATGCTGCTTTTTGGATGCTTTTATATAGGCCTTAGTGGTCCCCTAATACTGTATCTGAAGTCTCTTTTATATAGACCTTAGTGGTCCCCTAATACTGTATCTGAAGTCTTTTTTATATAGGCCTTAGTGGTCCCCTAATTCTGTATCTGAAGTCTCTTTTATATAGGCCTTAGTGGTCCCCTAATACTGTATCTGAAGTCTCTTTATATAGGCCTTAGTGGTCCCCTAATACTGTATCTGAAGTCTCTTTTATATAGGCCTTAGTGGTCCCCTAATACTGTATCTGAAGTCTCTTTTATATAGACCTTAGTGGTCCCCTAATACTGTATCTGAAGTCTCTTTTATATAGACCTTAGTGGTCCCCTAATACTGTATCTGAAGTCTCTTTCCTGAAATTCAGCCTTGGTGCAGAATTACAGCCACTAGAGCCAGTCCCACAGTGAGCTTTCCTTAGGATGTGCCATTTCTGTGTCTGTAGCTTTAAATGCTATTGAGGAGGAGAGAGGGGGGCAAGGTGGATGGGGGCGGGGGCATGCCATGCTTCGCTTGTTTTCAAGCCATGATGTCTCTCTCTCTCTCATGGGTGGGCCAAATTCTCTGGGCGGGCAAAGTAGAGAAAGGGGGGGTAACCTTTCCCCTTATGACATCATAAAGGAAAGATTCCAGATAGGCCCATCTGAGCTTTCATTTTCTCAAAGGCAGAGCAGGATACCCAGGGCTTGGTTTACACCTATCACCATTTCTAGCCACTGGGGGACCATAGGCAGGCTGGGGGATATTATTATATTAATGTTAAAAAACCTCATAAAGTGAAATTTTCATGCCATGGGACCTTTAAGAGCTATTTACATGTCTTCTTCAATGCAGTGAGGAGAGCTATGCACATAACCTTGAGGCTTCTTACTACAATAGTGGCATTTGGCAATTAACTATGCTTTTTATACCACAAATGCTACACTTGTGTGTATTTGCGCATTTGCTGCTATAAAGCAAGCAGACGCAACATCATAATAGATTTTGGAATATATTTTAATCAAACATTCTTGGAGGATCTTGTTTGGAAGTGTTGTGTTTGGATGGCAGGTGTTAAAATGTTCCATAACATATTTGCTGGTTTTAATTACAGCGATATATCAGTGATTGTAGTGCAGTCACGGCACTGAATGACAAAATATCATCTCTGATTGATTCATGAAAAAAGCTATAAGCCCTGTGACAGTTGTTTAATGTTGTCTTTCCTTCTTCACAAGCATGACGTTTGCTTTGATTTAACTGTTTTCTTACACTTCCCACGTATGGACTTCATTTGTTTCAAATCCATCGTTAACTATGTCTGTGGCCTTGCCTCAGTAAGTTATCCTTCCTGTGTTCTATGGTTCATTTTACATGTCCTCAAGTTAATTCCAGTCCTAATTAACTACCTTTGAAAGGAATCTGTGCGATAATTACCACAAGGAGGTGGAATGGAAGCAATCACACTCTGCACAATTTATTCCCCATCACAGGGAAAGCCCTACAGAGTCAGCCGCTGGCTTTTTTTTTTTTACATCTTTTTTCATTACAATCACCTTCAACACTCGCTTTAGAAGTCAAGACAAAAAAACTTTCAGGTGGCTCCACAAACAAACACCCCAGCTGAGTTTTTAGTCTGGTGTGGCATTATGTAAAAATAATGATTATAATAAAAACAATGAGAGCTGCAATAAATAAACAGAAAAAGCCAGGGGCTGTTGTGTAAAACAGCTCCCGCAGCAGGGAACAAGCAGAAAAAAATGAGGTATGGACATCATAATAACATCTAATATCACCAATGAGGAGAACAGAGCATAAATAAGGACACACAGTGTCATTGATGCATTGAAGCACCTAAATCCCAGACCCGGCCAATATGGTCCAGATCTAGAGACGCAGCAGCAGCAGTTTCAAAAGCAGGGGCACAGGCAGTGTACCAAATAACAGAAATGTTACGTACTGTAATACTCCGTATTGTTAAACGCACTAACCCTACTTAAAAAATGACTTTATTACTATGGATATTGTACATTAACTGTCTTGTCAAATGTTCACCTCTGGTGCCTTTTTTAGGAGAATATATTTATATTTAAGAGTATAGCCCGAAAGATGAAGTCTGCAATTCTTTTATTCAGCCCAGAGCGGTGTCTGCAGATATTATTTTCGACTACATACAACCTCACAGACCTTTAATAATTAGATTTCAGTTTCAGTTATAGTATATGTGGCCTGAAAGGCAAAACAAAGCACACAAGGCTCTTGCTGCTCCCTAAAAGCTTTGTTTTTCACCTGGGGGCCTTGCCTTAGGCCTACTTCCTGCGACACACAGTGTTGTGTCTGATGCGCATTCTCGTCGGCTGGCATTTGGTCGTCTCGTCTCTTTTTGGATAAGTTAGCAAAACCGTAACCTAAAAAGTTGTTTATGTACCTAATCTTAGCCTGTTCCCCAAGTTCCTGTATTCTGATATCAATGTAGGCTAGTATCTTTCGGCCCTCAAGGAAGACTTTAAATTCAGCATGACATAGGTGTGAGACCAAATACATATATAAATTATGCAAAAACATGGGCGTATGCCTTGATACTTGCATGCATCAACAAAGCTGATCTCATATTGTTTGCCTATATTATTCAGTCTAGTTTGCCTAATTTTCCAAGCTTTAGAAATAAAACTAGCTCAGTCCAACTTCTCATTTTAAACAAACCTAAAATAATTCAGGATTGTTGTTCTTACAAAGGTGCACACAGGTTATCATATTAAGTAGCCTAGCCTAAACTAAGTGGCTGAGAGAGAAGCCCCTCACTGCATGGTCACAGAGCTGGCGAAGGCATGCACTGTTCAGTTTTAGGGAGTCCCTTCCACTCACACAGTAATAACTGAAGGCAACTCAAATAACCATCAACATTGTAATCGAATCTTGTCTTACCTTGAATATGGTGGCAGAGAACAAAGTAAAAACATAAGTGAGGGGTGCAAATATAGGAGTTGGACATGTCCCCTGTCCTGGGTGTAATCCCAACATGTCATTTTGTGTATGTCCTCCTGGTTACTTTAGAGAGGGAATGAGAGGGCCAATCAGATTGTGTTGTCCAAAAGAAAAGAAGCTGCGTATGTATGTTTCATAGATATTCAGAAGGAGAAATAAATGATTTATACAGTCTTATATAATCTTTGGCATTTAGCATTATCAGCCGCGGGATTAATTGTGTGTCTGGGGGTTACTGTGACAAGTCATGGCACACACACACACACACACACACACACACACACACACACACACACACACACACACGCACGCACACACACCGATAGACAACTTATAGCATGCTAAATGTGATGGTGATTGTATGAGGTTTCATGAAGCCATGAGGGTGCTTTTTATCCAATAATAGTAAAATGTATGAATAGCTACTAATCTGCAAATAAATAAACTGTGTAGTCATGAGTTCACTTGCACGTTGTTTTTTAGCATTCTTAAAAAGGTTATTGTGAATGCTTACAAGGGGACAAAGCCTGGAGATAAAAGTTGGCTTGTGTCTGGAAGGTGGCCAGTTCAAAGGTCTGCATGCTCTTTTAATTCATCACTGAGGCCTGGTCAACAGATGGACCCGCCGGCCCAGCACTTTGACAATACATTAATGAACGAGTCCATTTTAAAACCCAGGAGGGGAAGGCGCCGCTGTATCTGCTCCTGCACAGTAAATTAGATTGACTTCTAAACTCAGAGAAACAGATGATGCAAATGTCACACTTGATCAATGCATTTGGCTGAATTAGCTAATGCACCTGCGAACCACACCTTACATAAACATAAAGTATTTGCTGCACCGCCACGAGGCGGGACTGCAGAATGTTATGCGAAGGAACATTGAGTAATGCGGACTGGAGTGACACTTCTCTTTAAAAATTATGGAGGAATTTCATCTGGAGAGACACATTTACCACAGAAAAAGTAAAAGGATGTTTGCAGGAGAAACATATTGGGTGGAAAAGCGTAGAAGGATGTGAGCAATGAGATTTAACTAACCTTCAAACGACGGTCTGCCACTGTGTTCTGAGACTTTGCCAGAAGGAATCACTGAACAAACTGTTGTCTGTTACTATGAACATGTTAAATGAATGATTGATTGATTATTTGCCGGTGGTAGCGTGTCCTTTGATGATCAATGGCATTCTTGCCAACTTGTGTGTGAGATGTTGCTGTGTATGAGGCTGGATATGAGGTGAGATGGCAACCAGTCAGATTTTTTCTGAGAGAAATGATTGCATTGAGTTATCTAAATATTTTCTATATATATATATATATATACAACGTTACATACTCAAAGGATTGACACTTTGCTTAATGCGCTTGCCGAGAGTTAGATTAAGAGATCAAGACCACTCTCATGTCTGTAGAGTAAAATATGAAGCTTCAACCAGCAGCCGGTTAGTTTAGCTTAGCATAAATGCTGGAAAACGGAGCAAACAGGTGGTCCATACACTTACTGCTAAATTCTAGCACTCCAGAAAGTTTCTAGCACTCCAGAAAGTCTTGTAGATGAGAGTGGGTCGATTCATAAACAGAATTCTATGTCCTTAGTTAATGTTGAAGGACGGAAACGTGAATAACGTGAGTACAGTTGATGGACAGTGTGCTAGATTTCTTTGGTTATTAAAACTGGAAAGACATCAGAACATTTAAAAAAGCATGAATGGGTGCATAGAATCTAAGA
This sequence comes from Sander vitreus, assembly GCF_031162955.1. NCBI lineage: Eukaryota > Metazoa > Chordata > Actinopteri > Perciformes > Percidae > Sander > Sander vitreus. The sequence goes on along the minus strand of NC_135855.1, from coordinate 717,734 downwards.
GACACTGACACTGTGCTGCATTCAAAGTCTTTTCTAGGCAACTGTCTTAAACTTTTAACAACCCACCTGATTTTGTTTATGGGTCCAACAAACCTGCAATATGTTTCAATGTTCCATTTTTTAGGAGCAATAAAATCGAAGGCAGTCATGGTCTAAAGTCATTTTACTATAATATAACGTAAGTTATAAGTAGTTATGATACTGTTTACCTTGATATTTTTGGCCACAATAATTGTAGTGTAAAAATGTAATACTTGCACATTTTTACTTGAGACTGGTAATGATCCCCTCATCTAAATATGCTTTACATCATGAAAATATAGAATTTTAGATGAATAGACACAAATGGTAAATGTGGACGTTGACATATTTATCATCACACCTCATGTCATAGGACTGTAGTAATTTGAGCGAAAAACCATCCAAAGTCTTTTAGTCAATGTCTGAATTAGAGCCAGTGTGCTTGGCTGAATTTACCACTTTCATGAACCATATTACTATTTTAAAAAAAGTTGTGAAAGGATTGAGAGATGAAAAGAATGGAAAATAGATGAAAGTTGGCTCATTTCATTTTCCAGTTCTCCTGAATAAATCAAAGTTGGTTTAATAGAGATGAACTTTACTCTCAGATAGAGGTTTTGGGGAATATGTCCACTTCCTGTTCCATTTCCATTCTGTGCACAGGCAACGTCTCAGAAGATAAAAACCCTCTCAGAGGCCGTTGGGCCTTTTCATCACTCAGGTAACATAAATTCAATTTTTTTGTGGATGGTCTGAAGTCAAGAAGTCCAATTTCCCCTTCACTACTCAGAAAACCTTCATCTCCCAAAGAATCAAGTGGGAGGTTTTGTGTAGTTTTTTTGAGTGCAGCAGTTTGGAGGGAGGCCAGGCGTACCCTGAGGCCTCATCGATCTGACACTGGAGTCTGACCAGATGGGGTTTCATTCCAATTCATATTGTATTAAAATGTAGAGCATAATAGGATCCTTTTTTAGGTATCTTTTCTAATTTTTTTTAAGATTTCTACACTTCTCATCATAATTCTCTATGTAATGGTTTTATTTCAAGTGTAGTGATGTTTGAAGCATTATGATGCAAATATATCAGAGATTTAGGGCTGTAGCGTGCCACGGGTCCCCAGTGGTTGGGTAGGTAGTCACGCGGTGAAGACCTGCGCTCTGCTGTGCACATCACTCCAATAAAGCGGGTGCTCATTTATGAAAACCCAAGAGCCAATGTTGTAAATAAATTGATGCTCACATGTGTCACTCCTTCACACCCCACCTTCCTGCGGCTCACAGTCTATCATTTGATATGAGTGTGTCTTGATTACTATTTACTGTGTTGTCAAGGTGAGCGAGAGACTCAACATTGTGGGTCAACAGATTGACTGTCACAGCACCATGGAATCAGCTACTGTTTGCTGTTGAATTTATATCCACTTACTGTTTCTTTCCTCCCTCCCCTCTGAAGAATGCAATTGTCAGAGCTGTGTGTCGCTTTGTTTTTTGTGTCCAAAAAAGTTGACAAGCTGGAACCAGAGTAAAATTGGGCAAATGACTGAAACGAGTAATTGATCATCAAAGTAAATTTTCTGTCAAGTAAATAGCAATTGTTTTAGTCTCATCATTTGTATTATATCCTTTTGATCCAGATGTTCTGTAATACATGAATGTATTTTCAGAATGTAATTCAAATTGAAAAATGGCTAGATTCAGGTAGAAACATGAAGTCATTTTTCACCATGCACCCTGAGCACCAACTACACATCTTTTCACATTTGCAGCACTGCAACTGTCCCTGCTGTAACTCATTTTCTCTAGCCTGTGGCGCAAAGCTGAAAACAAACCACCCACCTCCCCAACAGTTACCCATATTTCACATGATTAAGCTGACTATTAGTTAAAGCTCTCCTCCAGACATGTTTTAAAGGAGACCTAGAATGCTGTTCCTTATTTTCTGTCATAGTTATAATGTTACAATGTCTGATGTTCATATTAAACGTGACCCAAGCTTTAAATAATAAGCTTTGTGACGCCGGCTACAGACAGCCGTTGTATCAGCGGTAGTTGGTGGTTCAGTTACCCAAGAATAGGTGACTTTGAGCCGGGTACAGAGCACCACGAGCTGCTGGTCATTAAGGCGGACATTAGGGTTACATTTTGTCCACAAAATATGAGCATTTTGCAGCGACAAAAGTTAAGAATAGGCACCAAACCGACTAGTTAAGATTAGGAAAAAGATTGTGGTTTGGATTAAAACACTCCTAAGGAACATGCATTTCCAGTGTGATAGACTTTACTTTTCCCTGGGATGCCGACTCCGCTCTCTGGCTTGAAAGTCCTGTATGTTAACGCCCCCCCATCACCCCGACCACCTCCCTTCGTGGCCAGCCGCATTCTTATACAGCGGCCGTCAATGTGGTGAATACAGCAAAAAAAAGTGGAATGGTTATGAATTACAGTGCTTCATTTTTCATAGCTTTTTAAACAAATGGTTCATAAGAACAGGCTGGAAGTAACAATGAGCACATTTCATATTTTTACTGTAAGTGGAGGGGGACTTAATGCATGACTTCCATGTATGATATGTCAGGCAGCTACTTATTTTTTCCAGTCAGTATGTATGTATGTATGTTGTCCCATATAACAATGACACTGAAATAAAAATCCAACAAATCATCATTTGGACTTTGAACTGTTAAATAGCTTGTCCTTCTTATGTTTTTCTTCCAGGTCCTGTAGCTGTGATCAGTGGTGAGGAAGACTCTGCCAGCCCTCTTCATCATGTCAACCATGGGATTATTACCCCCTGTACTCTGGATGCGGGTCCTGATGCAGTTGTCATAGGGATGACTCGTATTCCTGTGGTGGAGAATCCTCAGTACTTTAGGCATGGACACAACTGCAACAAGCCAACCACCCGTAAGTCCCTGTAAAGTTTCTACTTGTTAGCACTCCTTTGTCACGTTGTTGTGCGGTGACCATTGTTACACAATTTCATGGAGATACAAAGTGACCCTTGAACTACAGTTGTTCAAGCATGAGGCTAACTATACTAAAACTGTATGGCACTTAGGGAACACAAACTCCCACTGAATGTTATTCACTGTATAGTAAAGTGCAGCATCTGGCCAGATATCAAACATCACATATTTATAAGGCTCATTCCAACTGTTGCATCTCCATTGTAATTTGTTGTTTATCTTTACAATGAGAAAAGTGGCTGGGCCCTTGGGGCAATAGTGTAATTTAGTGTCATCTATAGAGTCAGTGTGATCATATGGGATTAGCATCTGCTGGCTCACTTCCAGGCTCTTCATATAGGATCTGTTCAGACAAACGCAGCCTTCTGTATACCAGCTACTGGTGTTCAGACAGCCCCCCTCCACCTCATTTACTCTTCCTTCGGGACTCATGTTCCAGGTTGGGGAAAGACAAGACCACTTTAAGGCCTAATTACTCACAATTACATCAACTGCTCAAGAGAATCAGTCGAAAACAACTGTGCCAGCAGCCAGCCACAGCCTGGTGCCTGCTGCTTCCCTTCCCCACCATGCCAGTCACACCAACTGGATTCAAACACGGAAAAGACTCTCCACCTGTCTGAGATCAGGCAACCCTGAACCCTTTCAGCTTGGATCTGCAAAGTTTACATCTTGGCGCGCTCTCGAAATGGCCGTCAATCAGCCTAACAGAAGTTGACTTCTGAGTTTGGGCCAATGAGAAGGAAGGAAATCCCATTTAGAGGTGATAAATAAATGACGGGTCTTATGTTTTATGAATTGCATTAATTGTTAATGGCCAGCCGGTGACTGATTTATAACGTCTCATGCCTTGCACAGGAGATCTGATTGCGAGCTAATGAATAAATGACAGTGAGCACAAATGAAACTTTCTCCCGACTACCGTGCGCCTGGAATTGAAAGTCAGACCGTGGCTGTGCCCGATTGCAGCTTTGACGTGGGCTTTACAGAATGTTCTCCCTCTCTGAATGCTGCATCCCTTGTCTTATTTTTAGATTTAATTATATGTGGGTGCATTAAAAAAGGAAATGAACCCTGAATTCACTACAAGGTCATAATGGCCACTGCTTTCTGCCAGCGGCTGGAAAAACAAAATGGCTCCGAACGGCTTTTGCCTCTGCCGCTCATTCACTGAATATGATTGTATTCTTTACCCTCAGGACACACACACACACACACACACACACACACACAGACAGGCTCTGGAAAGGAAATGTCTCTGTGTATCCATGTGTATATATACAGTATGTGTGTAGGTGTATGACAGAGAGAATGAATCTGTGCATGTATGTGGATGTAGGCATACCGTTGGTATGGCTTGTAGGTAGAATGAATTTGCCAATATCTCTCCTTACTTTCCTCTACCTCCATTATGGTTTAATAAGTGTCTTCAGTTAGGGGTCCCTTGGGTCCCCATTGTGCTGCTGGCCTTGCTCAGCCTGACTGTCCTGCAGCTTCACTCCGCTTACAACCAGTGTGGCAGCTTTATTGATGCTCGGCCACCAATCCATAATATATTCATTCATTTACTTGAAAGCCTCTTATCCAGGAGAATAGCTTGCTGCCACACACACACACACACACACACACACACACACACACACACACAGTCCAGCATTAGGCACACATACATTTAAACACAATCACACTTATCCTTACCTATAACCATCAGGAGTTCACAAATGTGATGGTCAGTCCCAGTCTGCTTCCACTCCCAGTCTCCTGCGCAATTTATAGTGTTGGGCACTGTGTATTTTGAAACCACCTCCATCAATAACAGTGAGGAGGAAGAGGAACAGTTTGTTGCTGTCATGCTGGCTTCTGTTTAAACAGCTGCATGTGATGGGAAATTGCCTGCTGCAGAGCTCACACCAGTGATTCCAGTGTGCCTTACCAGATGTATTATTCATGAGTGTTTCATCTTCAAGTCAATACTATATACAGTATATATTTTCCATCAGTTTAATAGAGGAAAGCCTGAGCGAAGAGTATCTCGGCTGTCAGGATGTGGCACATAAAAACAGAACAAAAACACAAAAAAGAACAAATATGATCAAATTGTACTTGCCCTCTAGTTGAACCGGCAACCTGTACACTTTCAGTTGTAAACAAGCTTGAGATATTACGAGCATTACCAGAGAAGTGTTAGCACAGTTGTCATTGTGATGCCAATTTAAAAACATGAAGTGTTGTCATTCAATTGGTTCATCTTCTGGATGAACCGGTGGCTTTGGTTAAACAGGCAAGCCGTGACTGATTAGAATATTCGTTGAGATCAGCTCTTTTTATTTTTTTCACTGGGGCTGAAAAAGACCAATCCAGGAGAAATATAGCCGCATTAGGGAGATAAAGGCAGAAAAGGCAAAGGACAATTATTTAGCCTAATGACAGATCCATATCTAGCCCAATTCGCTGTCTCCCAGCAAGTGGCTTTGTTTTATCATTCAGCTTGCTATTTTAATTACAGATTTGTCACATCCCGCTGGCCAAAATTAGACAACAGCTTTTGATGTTGGAGTATAGCGTGTAGCCTTTCATTATATCCATGTTATTAGGGATGTCACACATGGGCATAGCTCGGACTTACCACCACTCTGTCCCCTCTGCTTTCGGTGTAACAGGGACATAATTATGTTCAAGGTGACGTTTTTGAAGATTAAAATGTTTCCAGCAGAGACAAGGAGTGACTAATTTGGTAGCCTTAAAGCTCAGCAAATGAATTGAAATGTAGAGCAGATTGATTGAAAGGCAGTTATCATGCACCAAGGCTATGATTCCATGAATTATAGTTAGAAACAGAAAAGCCCCACAGGCTTGCCAGTTGTGAATTTAAACAACTTACTTTAATTAGTTACTCAAGAAGTCCAAGATGAGTTCCTTTCAGCTCAACCCAGAACAGAGCAAACTAGTAACTTCTTGGTAGAAAGAGCTCTAAAAAAGATGTTTGTTGATGCCAGGTGCAATCTAATGAAAACTGTTTCCAGATGGACCGAAACCACATTAAGATTCACTGAAGATCCCATCATCAGAAAAACTTCCAGACACAGTACAAAGTGCAAATGCAACTGCCGTTTCCAGTCCATGTACAGTACAACGACACAGAATGAGCAGTAAGCAACGAAAATGAAATAAATGAAAGAGTAAATTAAAAGTGTTTGCTTCTGCAGACATGTTTAATTGGTTTTCAAACCTTTTGCAATCTAGTGGTGAAATGCTAAAAACAAGCATAGAGTCAATTAAAATACCAAACCACTTCTATAAATTTCTTGGCTCCTACCACTGTAAGCCAAGACAAATGTGTAATTTGATTACAGATATAAGACCTATTTTCTGAGAACATGTGGTGTGTACAAAAACACATTCAGTATAACACTGGACCAAAGTGCTGCCAATTAAAGTAAGCTGTAAACCTAAAAGCACACTCTCATGAGTGTTGACAGGTCAGCACTAATATAATTTCAATCAGGAGAGACTCCTTGCAGATATGCAAACATTTATTAATAAGATATAACCAAGTAAGTATAAACATAATTATTTGGAGATTAGACTCCATTGTAAAGGGGTATCTATACAAATCTAATGTTTAGGAAAACCAAACACATCCCCCAATGGAATCTAAACATTGGTGGTGGTGAGAAAAATCCAAAGACGTAAAAACGAGCCGTCAGCCGGGAGAAGACCGAGAACACCGTCGAAAATGTCTGGAGGTAGAAGGGGAGGAGGCGGGTCGCACTCTCGTCTGAAAATACAACTGACAGAAGCAGGAGAGAGAACAGATTTAAAACATGGTAATATGCTGTGATTGGTTAGAACATAAGTGCCCGATTCTAATTGGTATACAGAACCGTAACACCCACTGCCTAGCTGATCAGTTAAAGAGAAGAGAGACAACGTAATAGAAGTCTCCATGACAGAATTTAAGCTGAGCTACATTAGTTAATTCCTTGCACAGAGCAGCAGTAGAATAAAACAAACTTACATAAATGTACTTTTCAGCCTTTATAGAAAGATTTTTACACTGTATCCGTGGGGACAGCTCCTCTAAGATGTCAAATATAGCTACTTTGTGTTGGTAGTCACTTTTAAAGAACCTCCCCTGAGCAGCAAGTGTAAAGTACTTAGTGCTTAAGTGTACCTAATGCTTAAACTTTAATCATAATAACACTGAGCTTTGGGAGAAGCCATTGTCAAAAGGAAATCAATACACAATTATATCTCTATGTTTACGCATTGTAGAATGGAGCCTATAAGTGTTGACTATTAATTAGATGAGTAAGACATTATGAAATAACAATTTGATTAAATTGTGTAAACTTATTTAAATAAATCAATATGTTCAAAGGTCAAATCATGAATGCTACTTTTTCAGACGGTGTTGTCACCAATCGTCGCCTCATCTTTTAACCAATCACATGCCCCCTGGCCCTCCTAAGCAAGCTCAACAACTGCTACTACATTTAGCCAGTAAGTTAGCCGGAGCATCAACAATGCCCTTAGTAACTGGGAATCAACTAGTCTCGCTTTGCCAGACCCGCTTCCAAAGCGCGCTGAAGAAGGTTCTGCCTACTCCACATAGCATTCAGAGATGGGAGGAAAACGTGCTCTGGTTTATTGGCATTTCTTTAAACCAATTACAATTGTCATTGGCGGCGCTAAGCTCCGCACGGAGCCGCTGTAAACTAGTTGTGCGAGAGAAAACTCAGATTGGACAGATAGTCTGGCTTGCTGTCTGGATTTACCCTGCAGAGATCTGAGGAGCAGTTAACCATAGTCCTCACAAATCAACCGGAGTTTAGAATTCCAACACAAAGAAAGAGGAAGGAAACGGAAAAGACATGCATCTGGCGGAATTTTCTGCAACACCGGAGCAATCCCGGAAGTGGAATGCGAAGGATATAGACTAGAAATCAACCAACTAGCTTGTGCTGTAAATGTACACTTTGGGACTCCATATCGTTGGACGCAGTCTTCTGTATGTTTTATGAAATGCTACAATTTTTCTGCTTCTAGCTGCTACAGTAGTAGCATAGTACATGGGCTTGGCCTGATCTTTGATTCAGGGAATTTTTACATAATAAATGTAAACAGGATGATTTTATGGGAGATGCTTTTTTCGTTATACTGTTAGTGTAGCTAAGCTAGGCATAGGTGGTTATCACACACAAGCCAGAGTGTTCATTAAGTCCAGGCAGCAGAAACCCAGGCCGGGAGTCAGCCAGCCACAGCAGGTTAGGAGGAGATACCCACTGAGAGTCAACAGTAAGTGCTGGTTGTTCATGTCACAGTCGCACAACGATGCCAACAAACACAGAGCCCCTGTGCTGCAGTGAATTTAATGGCGGAGAGCTTTTTGTATGCTATTAGCTGCTGGATGAGTACCTCTCACCTAACTATTAGCTCCCTGTGGTGCTTGTTTTGTAGGCAAGCTAAACTATGAGTACATTACAGTGATCTCAGTGAAGTTACTGTCCTTTGTAAGTCACAGTGACTATAAAACCTCAGAAGATAATCATTATCAATATATCTTTTTTTCAAAGAATTCCTCTTATGATTGTAGCATTAATCAGACAATGTATGATTTATGTATTTAATAGGTTTTGACTTGAAGTGGTAATGTTTTAAGACAGCTGGCCTAATGTAGCAGTGTCTTGTAACTATATATACAAACTAACTAAAATGTAGAGCTGATGCAGGAAATGAGCATTTGTGAGGATGTCCTCAGTATAAATTCAATATTAAAGCATACACCCTGCAAAAGACATGTTGTCAATGATCAGGAGGCACGCATCGATTGACCCACCGCACACACTCAGGAAAGCTGTCAGGCAGAAAAATACTCACGCACACACCTATGAGGCAGAAACACACACATGAATGCACAAAGTTGGCAGTTAGATCAAGATAAACACACCTTCAAAAACACACACACGCACGCACACACACACACACACACACACACACACACACACACACACACATACACACACAGAGACATACACACATACTGAAACTGGGGAAAGTTGGCAGGTAGTTGTTGTCAAACGCACACACGCACAGACACGCACGCACATGCACACACACACACACACACACACACACACACACACACGACATATTAAACATCTGTGCCTTCCGAGCAGCCTGACCTGACTAGCTCAGTAAAATTTGGTTCCCTGTAGTCTCTCGGCTTCCAGGGAGAATGTTTGATGAATGAATGAGATGGTCAGTGGCTATTTACCATATGAACAAAACAAACCTACATGGAATATTTACATCTAGGAAATAACGAAGAGAAGACAACTGGTACAAATGGAGAGTGAAACAGGTTTTCGATGCTGCTGAATTAGTAGTGGACACAGTGGTATCCTCAGGAGAGCTCCACATTTAACTTTCATCAATTTGCTGCAGTTGTGCAGACATTATTTAAAGGACAATTCCGGCGCAAAACTAACCTAGGGGTTATTAACAGATGTGTACCCACTCTGTTGCTCTCTGGGACATGTTTTCATGCTTATCGAATGTGTCTGTAGTTTGGAAGAAGCTAGCGCAGACGCTGATTAGCTTACAACGCTAGTATTCGGGGCACAGGGAAAGTAAAAATAAATTGCTATTTTGTACCACTAAAAAGGCTCAAAATATCACCAAACTTCAACGGTAGCATAATGAGGGTCCCTACATGTTAACCGAAGCATTGAGAACTTTGTAAGTGTACAGACAGTTTATTGAATGAAGAGCTGCGGGAGCTCCGTGAAAGGGCTACGAGAGAGAGAGAGAGAGAGCTCTGCCGCAACAGAGCCTCGTACTTCGGAAACCAGTCATGACTTACAGCTGGCGATGCCAACTAAAATCTAAAGCAATTTGCTCAATATATCTGAAATAATCGCACTGATGTAAACTTGTCTAGTGTACTTACTCAGTGGATAACTGTCCATCTGGTCCCTCCGGTCTGGGTCGCCATCCCCAATTTATTTTCGGGACATGGAAAAAAGTTTCATGTACAGCCTTGTTTATCAGAGAGGGGAAATCTTCAGACTACAAAACACTGCGTCTCTTGGGTGTTCCCACTCCGTGCAACACAGACACTCCTGTTTGGTGGCCATAGCTTCACAATGTCCACAGGTACACCACCAGTTTCCCCAAGTACGAGGCTGTGTTGATAGCTCTCTCTGCCACCCCAACCACCATGCTGTGATGATAATATTCTGTTTACATTTGAGTATTATTATTATTATTATAGTCCACATAGGTTAAACAAGTTTGTTTTGGCTGCAAGAGGGGTGGAAAGAAATAATGGGAACAGTCACTCAGGATTAAGAAAATGTAATCTTGTCTTGAGGAAAAACAGTGTAAAACTGCTTTTACACATAAAAGGTGGTTGACAGGTCTTAGAGAGTGCTAACAGTGTGATTACTGTACACTAGAATTAAGGAAAGTATGTTCTCCTGGATAATGAAAATGAAAATCACTTTTCACTCATGCATCAAATGCAATAAGATAAATATTCTGCATCAATAACCTCCATAGTTGTACCACCATTTCTGCAGTGGAAGAATTGACTTAAATGCATCTAGTGAAAATAGAGCTGTTCTGTTGATTACAGCCCCCTCTGACACATTCAATTAGCCAATGCAAATGAAGAAGTGTTTCAGTCTCATAACATTAGTTTGTAAATGGTTACACAACCTCTGAGAGTGAAAAGATATGTTTTTGGCCAGTCTCTCCCGTCTGGATGTGGACGTTCTGTGTAGTAACCATGCCAGCATTACTTGCAAGTTTATGATTATAAATCAACAATTTCTTGTTTTATAATGTGAATTTTTGTAAAAGTGAAACGTTGGTCAGGACACAGAGAGAGTGCAGGAGATGAATTAAAGTTAATTTCTGGGATCAGAGGTTTTTTTCCTTAACTGACCACAGCACGAAAACAGTATTTTAAATTATATAGTAGATTTCAACAGCATTTCAGTGACTATATTTTTCCACATGTGACAGGTTTCACAGTATCTTCCAGTCATATTTCTCGGCAAAAACAGCTAAACAGTAAATTATCATAAATAACAGTGAGATGCCAGCGCAGTAACGGCAGCTTGTTTACATCCCTCCTCTACCCGGATTGGTCTATAAGTAAACCTCTCAGCGCAATCACCATGTACTGATGGATGGGTTCATTTTTATGTCAACATCAGTCTTACTCTTACAGTATAACAATATGTCCCTGTGATGTATTATATTATTGGTGGCAGTGTATGCCAATGTATCAGCCTGCTTAATAGAGTCTCAAATAAGTATTTACATGGGTTTGAAAAGTTTCCAAATCTGGTGACAAAGTTGCTAAGTTGTTAGAGATGAAAAGTGACACCGGTGTTCTGTTACCAGATGAAGAGTCCACATAGCTTGTTTAAGCTATGTTTCAGTCTCAAACTAATGTTATGAGACTGAAACACTTCTTCATTTGCATTGGCTAATTGAATGTGTCAGAGGGGGCTGTAATCAACAGAACAGCTCTATTTTCTACAGCTCTATTTTCTCCACTGCAGAAATGGTGGTACAACTAGGGAGGTTATTGATGCAGAATATTTATCTTATTGCATTTGATGCATGAGTGAAAAGTGATTTTCATTTTCATTATCCAGGAGAACTTATTTTCTTTAATTCTGATGTACAGTAATCACACTGTTAGCACTCTCTAAGACCTGTCAACCACCTTTTATTTGTAAAAGCAGTTTTACACTGTTTTTCTTCAATTCAAGATTACATGTTCTTAAACAGATGAAGAGTCCACATAGCTTGTCAAGCTATAAGTCGAGTTCTCATCAGTTATTCTACTTAGTTGCAGTTCATTCTTGACACATTTTGACACTACAGTTAAAGCACATTTTGGTTTTCTGACTGAACGGTAATAACAGATCACAGTTTGTAACTTTTTTTTTTTTTTTTACATTTCATGGAGTAAAAGTGCAGAATGAATTAATCTAGCACCCAGTGAGGACAGACTATGTGGATAGTAGGCAAACATGTCAGACAGAAGAGTGAATTGTTCAAATAGTGAAGTAAGTGTTCCAATGAGTGTGCTTGAGTTATTTTGCATAATAACAAATATACAAGTGTAGATATTGTAATAAAAGTGATAAGATATGATTAAAACAGATGCTGTGAGATAAAAATAAATCATTCTATAAAATCACCTCACCTCACTGCAAAGGAAAAGTAAAAGTCAAGAAAACACTCAAATACTAACTTCTAAGGAAAAGTTAGAAAAATCATATTATATTCTGCCATTGTGGGGTTAAAACAGTTTCTGAGCCTCCACCTGCTGATAGATGAAAACCTTCACATTTTTTGGCATTTCAACAACTGCCTCATCCAGAAAAGCTTAATGTTGGGTGCAACAATAGTATAAGCTTCAATACCTGGATCATCAGCATGACAGGCAAGTGATAATAAGGCCAACAGTGATCCTTGAACGATCATGAATGATGGAGGAGTGCACGGAATAGAATTAAAGTAAAAGATTATTCATATGTCTTAAAGAAAGTACATTAGTGGAGAAGTAGAGATAGGATTCAGTGGGGGATAGATGTTAAGTCCGGAAACTCTTGAGACTTGTGAAAAAAATCTCTGTTTCTTTATCACCTGAGAAAGTGTGAAGATATTTGAATTTGAATTTCCTTCGAAATCCAGTCACATTGTGAATTAAAATGAATGTGTATCAACATGGTTTTTTCAGCTCTTGGAAAGCAGATTTTCAGAGGATGAAGCTTTGACAGCAGCAACGTGAGTGTCCCTGGTGGGGCTCTCACCCGGCAAACTGGCTGCCAGTTTCTGCAGACACTTGTATTGTGATCTACTTTAAAACTGGGATGTCTTCATATTTAACACTGATTTCAGAAAGGGTGTAAGATACTGTCTGACGGAAACACCAGGAGCAGGTGAAATTTTTATAGCAATCGCCTTCTCAACAGAAGACCAGATGGTGACTCTGGAGAAATGACATAAAAGAAGAAAAAACCCAGAGGAATGGTCCGACTGAACTAGTAATCAGTGTCTATGAATAAGGAAACATTTTAGAGATTACGCCACTTGGTGAACTCCTTTTAGGTAAAGCTACAGCAAACTCTGCAAGAAATAAATGGAGCCGCTGCCTCCCATTTATTATCTCTAGCAGCAAATCCTATACAAGTTGTATAACGGGATCACAGGTTTCAAATAAATGAACTGAAACATCATGGTGTGGTACCCAATTACACCTAAGATATAGTATGTATTTAGTACATTGACTTAAACCATTTCCCCCAAACAGTAGTTGTCCAATTATTGCTTAGTAATTGCATAACTGGCAGTGCAGCTTGTCAAGCTTTTCTCAGCATTTTGAAGCGCTGTGCATGGGGCTGTATCAAGAGTTACTCTCTCTCTCTCTCTCTCTCTCTCTATATATATATATATATATATATATATATATGTAAAGAGTTTGGATAGTGTTTTTTACCCTCTCCAAAACCAAAAATGGGAGCAAAAGTTTAAGGAATGGATTAAACGGTGTGTTTGTCTGCGTAAGCTGTGAACGTTAGCATGCCTGGCTAACTAGCTTAGACTACGACCTACAATAGAAACCCTACCCAACGTTACTTCCAAGGCCAGCAGCAATTCATACTACAATTTGTGGGGTTATTTGTGGGGTTACTAGAACATCTACTCTGTAGGCTTTGTAGGTCAAAGTTGTACAATAGCACCACATTCTGTTTCACATTGCAGTGAAATCTTAAGCTCATTATGGTATAGATCAGATAAAGAGAAAAGCGTTACACAAACACTGACTATTCTGTCCTGGGACATGAAAAATAACATTACTTTTTAAATGGTGGCATTCCCCTTCATGTACTGTATAATTAATTATGGTTAAACAAATATGGACACCGATTGCTTGCAACCATTAGAATTTCCAAAGGTTCACATTTAATTAAATTTCTAAATCATGATTTGATTTAATATTTAATAACTTTGTTTAGTCCTTTCACCTGTTTTCTTTCTCCTGTTGCTAAGCATTAAACAAGCATTTCTTTTCATTCATATCTTTAGGCAGAGAGATAGCTTCTACAGTGTACAGCTTGTTAAGCACTCGCATCTTTATCTAGATGTCTTATCTGGAAACTATGGAAGGGTTAATGCCTGATGAGATGTCCATTATCAGGAATTAATGGACAACTGGGAGGCCATTAATTCCTGATTATGGACACCTTAAAGGGCATTGACCTGCTTATACCATGGTCACTTTTTATGACCATTAATTTATATTTTCATGCATTTTGCAATTAAAATCCAGTTATTTTAAATAATAACTCTGTTTCCCTATTTAGTATCAGACTAATACCTGGAACACTCATTCCCATCCCTTAAGGTTATTATGCAATGGAAACGTTGTCCACTTCTCCAGTAAATAAGACGGACCTTGGATACGACCTGGCAACGGGAGTTATTTCTAGTCCGCTTAAATCACCCCTTTGGCTCAGCTCTGAGCCAGACTTTAGCCAGAAAGCGAATGTGATGCTAGCAAGATTCAAAGTGAATAATCTTGTGTACGGTTGTATCAGTAAATATAATTTGACAGTATGTATAACAACAAGAGAGGCTAGCTATCAAGCCATGTCATTGTCAACAAATGATACACCATGTGTACTGTCGGCTGCAGTCTGAAGTAGCGAGTTGAATAGTGAATGAATGGGATTTGAGATTATCTCTAAATGTGAAACAAAGTAAGTTCAGAGGGGCGGTGTAACTTACTAACATCTTGTGGTGTTCAGAGGAAGAGGCACTGAAGGACTTCATTTAGTGTTGCAAATAATATATTCAGATTTTTATTTTATTTTATGTAGCGCATTCATTTGGAACAGTAAACAGACAGTTTCACTGGAACTACTTAGGTCTCCTGTATCACTTTTTAATGTACACCCTGCAGCCAATCATAATCAAGTATTCACCCAGACTATGGTATGCTGTATGTATAAATATATAAGTGTGTTTATGTGTACACTGTTATAAAAGCAGTTGAATTGTAATGGTTAACCAAGCTGTCATGTTTTATTCAGAGTGAGGCATGAAAAGCAGTTCTGTCAGGACACACTTTTTCAACTCTTTCATATTTGGCAGATATCAGGGGTAAAGTTTTACCCCTGAAACATACCAGGCTCCATATTTCTGTTTTACTATTTCTCTTTCTTCCCCTATCTGTCTTTCTCACTTATCCTGCCTCTTACTCTCATGACTGTGGTCAACTTGCAAGACAGTTTTGTTCGGCTAATCAATAGGACAGGACACTTCAGTTCTGTGATCACAAAGACTGCAGTTAATAAAAATAAAGATTGAAGGTCACAATGTCTTAAATACATATACATATATATATATATATATATATATATATATATCCTGTAACTCTAAAATGATCCTGTTTGAGAGAGTTATTAGGAAAGAATAGAATATGACATATAGAGACAGAGCTTAGCTAGTTGTTTTATTTACCTCACAGAGATTTTTCAGAAGTAGACATTTTACAATTTTGTTCTCATTAGAAAACGTCCCCCTGTGTTGTTTCAATGCCAACAGGAAAAAAAAACAAGGAATCCAGATAAGTGATTTGCAGCTCTGCAGGTCCAGTGTCATCTCGCTTTGGAGATTTAAAACCACTTGAACCCTAATGTTCCCAATATTCTCTTTTAAGTAGCTTCAAAGTCAAATAAACTTTGTTTTTGTTTTTTTGCAGTTTGACAATGTCACATATTCGGTAACTGCTTCACTGAAGCTGTATCACACTTGTATTGAGAGAAATATTCAAACATTCAAGATGTTATTTTATGGATTCACGATTATATCAAAAAGAAAATGTAAGATGCGTTGTGCATCATTTTCTAATCCCTTTCTTGTTATTTAGCATGATATATTTAATACTGCGTCTTTAGAAACTTGAGATCTTGACTAGAATTTAAAATAGGACAAAGTAGCTGCACCCACAGTGCAGCACACACAGAGGCCAGTACTCTCTCTCTCTCTTTCTCTCTGCTTCTCTTGTCTTTCACTGCTTCATAATCTCTCGGTCTCCTTTTTGCCTCTCTTTTTTCTCTTTTGCATTTGTTAATTCTCCTGCTTTAGAGATGATGACATTCATGTGGGGTGAAATTATCCCTCTAAATATATTTTTCTAATATCTAGCATGTTTTGTAGTCCTATAATAATTTACTTACGTTTAATACCTTCCTGCCTGTGGTTTAGTTGTCCAGCATATAAAGCGGAGAGACATCATCCTGAAGAGGGAGTTGGGTGAAGGAGCATTCGGAAAAGTCTTCCTGGCAGAGTGCTACAACCTCAGCCCCACCAAGGACAAAATGCTGGTAGCTGTCAAGGTATGTGTTCTCTCTGTGTGTGTGTGTGTGTGTGTGTGTGTGTGTGTGTGTGTGTGTGTGTGTGTGTGTGTGTGTGTGTGTGTGTGTGTGTGTGTGTGTGTGTGTGTGTGTGTGTGTGTGTGTGTGTGTGTGTGTGTGTGTGCTGTGAAAGCCCATAAGGAATCATTTGACATTTTGGGTAATACACTTTCTCAATTCCCTTTCTTGTGAGAGTTAGATAAGAAAAGATGAAGAAGATCACCACTTATATCCATATGAAAATATGATGAAGCTACGACTGGAAACGGGGAACATCTATCCTTATCTTCAATATAGAGCTTTCAATAATTCCACAATGGAACAAAACAAGTAGTGTTCATGTACACTACTTACTGCTAGCAACCCCACAATGATGCAGTGTGACTCTTTTTATAGATTTGAAAAGCACACGTGCAGTTGTGCCAAAAGTTAGGTGAGCCTTCCTATGTAAGCCCAGTAGGCATGTTGAATCATGCTTTGACCTATGACTAGGTCCTGCAGTGGGCTGTGCCATCATAAATCTAGTGAGCCCTCTGACACCATTCTCTAGCTCTGAGCTAACTTACCTTTAAGCTGCCTTTAAATCCTACTCTTACCCAAGCAAAGAGCAGACACTCAGTGGCATGACCCGGCCTTGTGTCTGTATCTGCTTAGGTTACAGTGGCTGGCCCAACTTGCTTGATAAGCAGTTTAATGTGAATGTCATTGCCTACTCCACAGTCCAACAACCATCACCCTATACATCTGCTGGTTCCACTAGTCCTACCAATAGTCACTAGTTAGCTAGTCTATATAGACAACATTTCATTTAGTGCCACCAGTGGTGGCATGTCCCTCACCTTCCATTTTCTTTGTGTTGGCATCCTAAACTTCGGTTGATTCGAGAAACACCCTCCGAGCCATAACTGACCACCAGTAGAATTCTCATTACACACTCGACAGCCATTTTAATTCAAGAGCTTGCCTCCCTACATCCACATGTTCCACCAAAACAAGTTCCTTCCCGAGGCTATTTTGCAGAGGCACCGTTGCTGCGTCCGGCGCTTAGCACGAGATAATTGTGATTGGTTTAAAGAAATGCTAGAGCACGTTTTTCTCCTATCCAGGAATGCTGTGTGGACTAACCAGACCTTCCTCTGCAGTGCTGTGGAGGAAGGTCTGGCAATGTGAGACTACTAGTTAGCAAGCCTTCTGGCACAAGCAACTCTGCAACTCTACTCCTGTCAGTGATGACACAAAATTATGAGAATTAGTATGAGTCCAAAATCCCAATTTGCTGCTCACTATGGAGTAAACTACTTAGTGTTACATAGGGAGACTGGAGTGTGGCACATAAGCTAGGCTAAGCTTACTGTCTCCTGATTGTAGCTGTATAGTTAATGGACACATATTAGAGTTGCATCAATCTTCTCTACTAACTCCCAGCAAGAATGTGATTAAGCATATTTTCCCAAAATGTCAAACTACTACTGAAAATGACAGTTTGGGAGGAAAAAAAGGTTCAGTGGGGGATTGCAGAAAATCCCTACCATTGTTCTCTCAAATAGCGTACCTGCTCGACTCGCCTCGACTCTACTCGCCTTTTTTGGTTTTCCATTCTGATAACACGTCCCTGGTAGCTGCCAACAGGTATTTTATGTAGTATCACCTCCGTCGAGGTTCCAAGCGAGCTGAAGCGATACCAAAAGGTGACGTGAAAACCTGCAGACTACTGATTGGCCAGAGAGAATCGTCACTAATCACTGCATCATCGTTGCTATAGCAACAGATGGGGGTGTCCTGAACAAACTCACCATTTTTAAATAGTTTAGCCAGCTGTGTTTTTTATGCTGCCTCCAGCTTCTTTAGAAACTAAATGTGTCTTCTGGCAAACAGCCACATGCTGAGAGTCAAAAACAACACACCTTCCACGTTCTGTGTGTGTGGCGCGTTAGGTCATGGCAGTTTCCTGCGGCGTCGCTATGACGACCAGCCACGCTCACCTCAGGCATGACGCGGTACTAAATCTGCAATGGAACAAGGAGGACGGGGCACCGCGGCCGAGTCAAGTCGAGCCGAGTAGAGCCAAGCAGGTACCATGTAATGGAAAAAGGCCATTAGCTTCCATTAACATGGTGTACAGTAGGTTGAATCACTACCATGTTACACAATAGTTGTCACTGATCAAGGTTGGCATTACGGACATTTACGAATACAAAAATCAAGAATGAATATTGTTAGTAGGGAGATTTGGCATCTTTAACTTGAGACACAATGTAGACAAAAATAAATAAAGTGGTTGGTTTGGTGGCTAAGGGCTCTCTAACCTGGGGTTGGGTTCCCCAGTCTTTACCTGTCTTTGTACCCATTCAAAACCTGTTTAACTATCAGCCAAGAGACCTGCAATTACTGTCAAGCAAAGTGAACATGATGCTTTGTTTTGAAGAGCTTAAAGCGTTGAGAACCATTGCACATGTGTGGTGGCTCTCAATGCTTTCAAAGTGCTCAACATTAGGTTGTGCTTGCCAGCTCGCAGTGTGAATATGCATCTACTGTATGAATGTGAAGCAGGGTGATACTGAGTATGAGGTTGCAGACTCAGCAAACCCAGAAAAAGAAAATTCAGTCAGAAAACCGCCCTGACCTTGACAGTGAGTGTTTTGTGGAAAATAATAAAAGAGGCGATCACATTCCAGACAGGAAAAGTTAGTGGAGGAGTTAAGATGAAGATGATGTCTGGCTGTCACTTCCTTTTCTTAGCATTACAGAATACATTTATAATAAGAATCCTTTACAATGACCTCTTTATTTTTTTTAAACACAATGCAATGTGCATATTCATCTGGACATGTTCCTGTATGTGATAAAGCAGAAAGAGGCTCTCTGAATACACTTAAAGGTCAACAAAGGGAAAATTCATTGCAGCACTTTGCCTCAATTTATTGTAGTCAGTATTGTTTTGGAGGGATGCCCAGACACAAAACATTTCCTTAAGAGTGCGGTTTGATTTGGTAATAGAGTTTTATGGCCATTTTACCTACTCTGCCGTACATCTCAACCACCTCCAGCACTTCACTGCAAGAACAGCACATATGAATAAATGTATTTCCATCCCAAGGTCTTTCCATCTGTAATAACGTCAGCAGCACGCTGAGAAAGCAGGACTCCAGGCCAAGGAGATCAAGAGAGGCAACTTGCTGTGTTTTCTTGTTACGGATGATGTGTCAAGAGTCTTTTTTCTCCAACAGAGGCTGCAATAAAGCATGCTATTGCTGTTATTTCCTTTTATCTGATACTGGCACCTTCAATTGACATATTACAATATTTGTTGTGTACTCCACTTCAAAGGAGTTCAAGGCACTCCCTGCTTGATCCGTGAACCAATCAGATCAATTTGTTTTGTGTAAAGTTGTTTCAGCCAGCTGCCTAAAAACTATGTACAGGGTCATTAGGTGGATATAATGCATATCCACCTACTGTACACTGTATTACTAAATAACAGATGAAGTGCTGTTCAATCAGGACAGACTACTTCACAGTTTCAAAGCTTTAAAAGAAATTTAACAGAATTTGGTGTAGGCCCAATCTTGTGTTTACCATTGACTATCAGGCGAACCCAAAAATCAAACGGTAACTGTTTTCCCCCTGCTATCTTCTCTATTCCCATGGAGTCAAGCTTGTGCTGGTAGGATTAAAGGAGGAGGTGGGCAAACAAGCGCATCGACAACATGAGCTGGAAGCAGTAACAAAAGGGAACAGATGATTGGGTATAAAGAAAGAGTTCCAAAGATACTGTATGACGTCCAACCTTGTATATTGTGGTGTTAGGCCCTCACATAGGGCCTCTCATCTTTATCTAAATATCTTTTAGAAAACTATGGAAGGATTAATGCCTGACGAAATGTCCATCATCAGGAATTAATAGACGATGGTGAGGCCAACAACATGAGACGTCTACAGCCATAAAATTGTTAGAACTTACTGGGGACCTTGAATATCTGTGCCAAATTTCATGCTAAATCAATTAGCAGTTGATGAGCCATCTCACTCAAAAACAAATCTGCCAGCTCCATTGTGGTGCTAGAAGAAAAGTGAGGTGATCAAGTCAGTGGGAATAATCCACTGCGGACCATGAATGTCTGTACATAATTTTGTGACAATCCATCCAATAGTTGTTGTGATATTTCAGTGTGGACCAAAGTGAAGGACTGACGAACTACAGACATTGTCAACCCTACGTCCACGCCTCTAGCATGGCTCCAAATTGAAGGACAATTTGGGTGTACTGAATGGACGATTCAAACCAAAGAGGAGTTAACTAATTGAATTATAGAGAAAGGTAGGCGAAAGATGAAGAGCACAGGGTAAAACTTACAATGTTGCACACGTTTGGGGCCCTACACAGGATGTGGACAAATTTAAGGTGTGTTCCTGGAATGGCCGGATGTCTAGGCTGAACCAAGGACAGGGTTTATTATATGCCTCCTCTACAGGAGACATGGTTTTGGTCTTAAACCTCACCATGATTAAAATGTATCAATTTGTAGTCAAACATTTTCAATTTCATGTTCAGGAAGTTGCCCTCATATGTTTTGCTTCAACGAATGAACAAGCAATTTATGTACCAGTATAATTATAATGATAACATACAACATTTATCTGGAGTTACAGTATATATAGTTTTATACCTGGCTTCCATCATCAATCACTGGAATTTACCATTAGACAAATGACTGACACAATGGACTGTAATGAGCTAAGGGCTACAATGGATACATTGGTTGATTTCGCCAAACTTGGACTGCGACAGGCCACCATCCATTTCCATGCGTGAAGATTACTTTTGTGTTTTTCCTTTCAGACACTGAAAGATCCCAACCTGTCGGCAAGAAAGGACTTCCAGAGGGAGGCAGAGCTGCTGACCAATCTGCAGCATGACCATATCGTTAAATTCTATGGAGTGTGTGTAGACGGAGATCCTCTCATCATGGTGTTCGAATACATGAAGCATGGAGACCTCAACAAATTCCTCAGGTCAGTTCTTCACTGAAACTATAGTGGGTGAAAGCCTAATTGGTGTGTGTGTGTGTGTGTGTGTGTGTGTGTGTGTGTGTGTGTGTGTGTGTGTGTGTGTGTGTGTGTGTGTGTGTGTGTGTGTGTGTGTGGCATATTCACTCAAGGTACTGGTGTGACTTGTAGAAAGAATTATCCACCAACGTATTAACAGTAAGTAAGTGTAAAACTTGATACGATACAATATCCAGCAAACTTCACAGCTTTCTGGGTTAGCAAACATGAGTGCTATAGCTTTTGTTCCGTAATGTCAGACTGTACCGAGGGAAGTGACCTCTGATAAGCTTCAACAAAGGCGACATGATGCCTGTACAGCGAGCCCTTTGGTAATGGGAAGCTTCACTGGAGTTGATGTCAGTGTGTACAGGAGGAGTCTGGGACAGAAGTGTGTTGTTTCAAGTGCATTGACAGCAGCTGTGTGTGTGTGTGTGTGTGTGTGTGTGTGTGTGTGTGTGTGTGTGTGTGTGTGTGTGTGTGTGTGTGTGTGTGTGTGTGTGTGGTCTATCTTGTTTTTGAAGTTTGTGCAATAGTTGAAAAGATGACATGTTACAATTGAGTGTGTATTTGATTCAAGAGTGCGTGAAGACTTTCTGTTGGGAAATCATTCCTGCAATGAAAGGCAATGTCACGAATGATGAAATTCTTTCATGCAAGGTGCAAGACGCAGCTGATTTCTGGTCTATTTGTCCTGTTGGTCACATTTAACAAATGAGATGTGTGGGGAATCAGTAGGAATGAATAGAGTATCTGATGTGCGCGTCCAGCTCAACCTTCAGATAAAGGAAGAGGCGACCTGCACTCATTCAGCCAATAGTAGATTTCTCTGAAGTAAAAGAGAGGTAGAAATACACAAAGACACACTAAGGAAGAGTACTACTAATCCCTCTACAGTAGGGCTGAATTATTCCACACCGCCTGAGAGAGAGAGAGTGGGAGAAATTCCATCTGTAGTCACAGTGACGAGAAGGACCTTCTCACAGGAAATGAGTTGTTCATTGTCACCCACAAATGCTAAGCACGGAAAGAGCTTTTTCTGGTAAATGTACAACTTAGAGTACCTTGATGAAATTCCTGAGCCTTGGTTAAAATTCCTGACAGGCTGGGATATGGAAAATTATGGCAAAAACTGCTCCAAACCACCAAAGACTCAGCCCCAAAAATAATAAAAACTGACACTTAACAGTTTATCATTGCAAATAAAGCTGCCTGAGTACTTGCAGGGTATAGTTAGTGTGTTAATATTTCTTGCAGTCTGTCTTTGTTATGTTAATTATTCTCAGAAAATACAAAGAAGCACCAACACTGCCAGGATAAGGGTTTATTAGGACTCTAAGGAGCTTTGGGTTACTTTTTAAAGGGGCAGTGATGTCACAGTCTGTCGTGCTGAAAAGGCTCTAAAGGTTCCCACTTCTAGTTGTTAAAGTGAGATTATGTAACTTTAAAAGGACTAAATGACACAAATATATTAACATTCCATGAGAAATGAAATGTTTAATTCCTAAGCAATAAAACATACCACAAGTCAATACTTATTTGGTCTGTAACCACAGGTGTATTGTGGCTAATGTTAGCCCACTCTAGACAGATATTCCTTCATGATGGACATTGCTGAGTCAGTTCAGTAACGCTAGGACTCTTCACTACTTGTGACTGTTTCAGAACATTTAGTTAGCCTGCAATTTCCACTTCTGGCCACAGTGGCCGCTAGTCTTACTTTAAAAACAGAGAAGAGAGGACTCCATCATCAATATTAGTTCTTCAAATCAAATCAATGTGTGTTGTTTTTTGTAACCCAGAGCCCACGGCCCAGACGCCATGATCCTGGTAGATGGCCAGCCACTGCAGTCTAACGGAGAGCTGGGCCTTTCCCAGATGCTGCACATCGCCACTCAGATTGCCTCGGGCATGGTCTACCTGGGCTCCCAGCACTTTGTCCACAGAGATCTTGCAACCCGTAATTGTCTGGTGGGCAATGGCCTGTTGGTTAAGATTGGAGACTTCGGCATGTCCAGGGACATCTACAGCAGTGACTACTACAGGGTAAGACTTCACCACCATTCTAATTTATGTCTTTTCCATCAAAATACTGGGGGGCTAGAGACATTTCAGAGGTCAGACCCCCAAAGTGATAAAGATGAAAGAAATGTTCATTTTTGCCACACTTAAAATATGTTTTCCATAGAAACTATGTTCCACCTATGTTCAAATGGAAAAAATGTCACTGTGCCCTGGGGATGTCACGATACCATGAATATAGTAGTCAGTACCGATACCACCAAAAGTACATAATACTGGTAAGACCAAAGTCGATACCACGGTAAAAAATAAATAAATAAAAGAAAAATAATTGAGAATTAATTCCTTTATTTATACATTTGGGGGGGGGGAGGCAGTCTCATGTCACTCTCTTTTCAGTTTTTTTTGTTTCAACGTTATGTTTTGGTGTGGAGTGTGCTGGGGGCAAGGAGAGAATGTTTAATTAGTTTCTCTGTGCCGTTGTTATTTTTTCATTTAAAACCGTGCAGGTTAAAATTAACTTTATTGACGTTATAGAGGTCGGCTAAAACAAGCGCTAAAGTTTGCTAATGTCAGCTATCGCAGCTAATGTTGTGACAGACAACAGCAGAGAGAAACAGACTTTACTTTCTGTCTGCGGTCAAGCCGTCCTGCACGGCAGCGGAGATGAGGTGCTCTGTTTTTCTGGGCTGGTGGTCGTCCTTTAGCGGCAGACTACAACACTTAGGCATATACTGCCCTCATCAGGTCTGGAAGAATTGTATCCCCCGGTACATACGGTACTGTAGAGTACCATCACGTTTTGAGAATTTTGGTACCGACATGTTATCAAAGTACCGGGTCTCGTTACACCCCTACTATGTCCCTTCCTGTACATTTTAACACAAGGCACATGCAGTAAGGCATATGCCTTACTAGACTCCACCTGAACCAAAAAAAGGAATTTTTTATGGATGTTCACAATACTTTTTACTTTGTTTGTAATTGAGTCCAAATCAACCCAAAATAAATCCTTTGGGCCTGCTAACTAAAAATATATTTCTAAGGGGTCAAGAATGCTGCTCTTTTTTGGGTTGTTTTTTTGTTTATACGTTTTTGTTTCCTTTTCTACGGAGAGTTAACAGCTCTCCCACACCAGCCCTCATACATTCCTGTGAGGACGAAGAGGTTCAGCAGTGTGGTAGGAGCCTCCAGCCTGATGCTTGTTTATATAGCTTCCCATTCATGTCCTCTCTACTGTTTAACACCATTAGCAACTCTGAACACTGCAAACCAGGCCGCTACTGCTGGGCTGAAGATTTTAGCATTTTGCTGAATAAATAAGTGGATATTATGGAGTGATGGCTGCTACATATCTGGATCCCTTGAACAGCCTGGTCTTGTGAAATGACTTTAGGTGCGTCTGATTTTGTTTTCCCAGCGTGGCAGCTGGGCCAGTTCGGACCGTGCTGGGGGAAACGCCAGCAGTTATGAAGTACTTGCCTGCTGGGTGAGCAGCTCTTCACATATAAAATGATTTGTAAGGACATTTGAGTGAGATGTCTTTAGTGTTTGGTACATTGCTCCTCCATGCACCTCTGTGTGGTGTGTATATTATTAAAATCTGAATATTTTGTTTGGGTTTTTAAAAAATGATGGCAAAAGTGTGTGTGTGTGTGTGTGTGTGTGTGTGTGTGTGTGTGTGTGTGTGTGTGTTTTGGCCCTGTGGATAGACAAGTTTTAGGTGGTCATTGAGGACAGAACAAATCCGTACTCTGACTTTATTAAAAATGGTCATTTATATTTCTGTTTAAAGATCTCTGATCACAGCGGAGCAGTGGGAGGGAGGCTTTTAAGACCAAATAACATAAAACTTAACAACAACTCAAACATACATAAATTCCAACATTTGTGCTTTAAATTTTGTGCTCATGTGAAACAATTTAAATTACAGAATATCAAAGACTTTCCTTGTGCTCTGTGACATAGCTTAATGGCATATTTTTATTTTCCAGCCCCACTCCTGAAATGTAATAGTCTAACCTTATTGTGGGTTTAGCATCAATGCCATATAAATACTCTACTCACAGTCTTGAACAATAATGAGCTCTTTGTGGAGGAGGATAATTGAATGTTTAGACACTGGCGGCTTCATGTAGGCCAGTTTTATGGTAACTGTGGTTACTACTATGATCTTATGCTATTCATCTTGCATGTAGGTTTGTGCAGCATCAAGTCTCCCTGTTCCAATAATAGGAGTATGCACGCATTTTGTGTGTGTCTCATCTGAATAATTATTATTCCACGGAGGCTTATGAATTCATGTTTGGGCTCACTGTAGTAGCCTGAGATGCACATACAAACAAAACCCTCTAAAAAATGTTTTACTTCTGCCAGGAGAAAGTTAGTCTACGAGACATATATTTAGGTTTGAGCAGGAGTTTCTTGGGCTATATTGGCATTTCTCTCCCTCCTTACATGAGTGTCTAATTCAATCTAATTAAGTCTTTTTCATTACAAAATCTTTGCTATGGCAATATACTGTACATCATTTAATATTTGTCATACCAGTAAAAATTGTTTAAATTGGTAAATAAAGTAGAGAGAACAGCCAAATAACACGTATATTAGCAGGTCAGGTAGATTTGTTGTTATGTATTTATTTAATTTTGCTAAGATCACCAAATGATGTCAACTGTGGGCGTACTGGGCCCCTCTGGACAAATACAGGACAAAACTGTGTGTTTCCTTGTTTTGGCGCAAAGAACATTTCAGCTAATTGTCTGTAAAGACCGAGTCACAGCTCATTTAGCAGGCACTCACTGCTCAGTTTAAAGATTAATTGGTTCAGCAGATTGTTTTTGTCTGAACAATTATAAGCCTAGTATACTGTAAGTGCTGTGAGTCAACTGGTCAGTCAAAAGACAGACAAAGAGTAGCTGCAAGAGGCTTCAACAGATATAAGAACTAACAGGGAAATAAGAAGCTGTGTTAGTTGGGTTTTGTACTTTATTCTTATTCAAATGTATGTCTATACTTTTAGATTATGTAAGTGACTGTGAGTGAAAGATACAGTATATTAATAAGGGAGTGTCAGGGTGTTGTGGGGTACTGCGGTGCCCGACTCAATTATATTCATAAGTAGGAAGCCAGTGAGGGATCATGTCCTTGACACTACACTAAAGACCCGTGCTGGTTGCTCAGGGTGTCTGTGTAGTGCGGGCTGGACATCCGAACACATAAGACTGACGGGTGAAAAGAAGCAGCTGGTTACTCCACATGTATCTACACTTTCTCTGCACTGGCTAACAATGGAGTTAGCAGTGAAAAGGACCGCAGTGTGATAAAAGGGGAATATGCAGCAAGATACATAGTAAAATAAAAAATAAATCCAAAGAATTTGCATTGGTTCCTGCTATCAAACTCAGTGGTACACTTATTGAGGAAGGTTTAGACATTTGAATAATTCATTGAATAATTTAGTGAATCAACACACACAGACGCACACACTGCAGTAAGGAATAGTTCTTGCAAATATGTATGCTGGATTAGTCAGAAACCAGTTTTCAACTGGTTTGTTAAAAAAGTATCAGTTTGAATTTAAGGTGGTGTGTGTGTGTGTGTGTGTGTGTGTGTGTGTGTGTGTGTGTGTGTGTGTGTGTGTGGCCTTGCCTTGCCCAGCTTCACGCTGCTGTTTGGTGCGTTGTGATAGCATCACTGCCCGCCTACACAGAGGAATATTGACAGAGCCCAGAGATAAGAGCTCCTAACCGTATTGGACACTTTCCCTGTGTTGAGTGATTATAAATAGCAGCGCCCTGCCAAGTACACAATCCTCCCATCGCTGACTAGTCGTATTGACGCTTGTTGCCCTCTGGGACTCCCGAGACACTTTACAGCAGGAGGGAACAACCTAAAGAAAGAGATGAATATTGTCCTAAATCACACCCATCTGTCATATCCTCCTGCTCCGCCTGCTCTGAATGCGCTTTTGTGTTGTTTCAAAAGAGACACCTGCAGATCCTGCACCGGCCGCCGGCAGCACTGGCATCTGCTATGTAGGTGTTTTATACCACTGCCTCACGATATATCAGGTAATGTTTTTCTGAGTTCAGAGAGTGAAGCACTGCATGTTTATGAAGGTATAAATGACAGTAAAGAAGCCTTTTTTTTTACCAGAAATGTTTCAGGAACAGCATCTAGGGGACAGATGGAGGAGCCCGGGTCTTCTCAAATATCATTAATAGATGTTTTAATTTCGCACAGTGTAATGGCAGCTTTCTTTCTACAGTATTGCATGTCTTCTTTAATACAGAGCAGAGTTACTAGTACAATATGCATTGCAGTAAACATGATGGCCCTTGACAGCTAATTTGTAGAGATGGACTGATTGATGGGCCATGACCAGTGACCAGCCTCAGCTATAGCCCATTCTGTGCCGGTCAAATTTACACACGTGCACCTCGCGCTGGTTCACGTCAGACAGTAACCAACGTTTGTCTCAGACTTTTCAGACCCTATTAGCAACTTTATTTCTAAAAAGCAACTAGTGGCAAATCTAGCGACTTACTCAGACCGTTAGGTAAAGTGGGATATATTGCAATTTACTTTTAGGTAGCACTTGTTATTGTAAGATTTGTTTGAGGGACAGAAAGTCTTGTAACCTGTTGCAGTTTTGGAGAAAATCTAAAAGTTATTTAATACTCAATGTTCTAATATGAAATTATTAAAGAAAAGTTACAAAAATGTTTGTGTATGATGTCAAATATGGTCTAAAAAAATCAGCCAAGAAGTTTGCTTGGTGCATTTTTCTTATAATACCCAGTAGTATTTGTACAATAGTCATTGGTTATGTTGAATCAGGGGTCCAATAAAGCTGCTCACTGATTTTATACAATAATTGCATTTTTGTAATTTGTGTTACATTCAATTTCTGGTGACTACAAAGTACTACAAAGGTACTACAAAGGTTTTTCAGTTTGGCTTTCTGAAAATGTTGCAGACAAGGAGACAAATGGCTTCAAAACAGCTCATTACAGCCATATTATGACTTATAGTTCCCTGTCAGAGGATACAACGAGGATAATATGTAGAGGCTTCCAGTTCCTACTTTTTTGCTTGAGAATATTAAAAAAATCTTTAGACTTTTGTGCAAAGGTTTGCTTGCATCCTGCATGTTTTCATTTAGCAATGGCATGAGTTTGTTCATGGTTCTTATTTCCATGAGTGATGATTGTCTGAATGTAAAGGAGGGTGGTTTTGAGACAAAAGCATGTGTCCAGCTAACCTTAGTAAGATAATAGAAGGAAACAGCAATACAATCTTAACATTTGGCTCAGAAATAAATATTTGTGGATCAGACTAATGACACAGTAACAATGTTATAATTGAATGACTCCATTTCAAGGACTCAGTGTGCTTTGTGACTTCGCCAGGAAGTCTCCACTTACCTGTACTGCTTTGCTTTGAAGACAAATGCTCCCCAGGTTTCTTCTGTTTCAAGGATCAAACAGCCATTCCTCGGCTGCATTATTTAACAAGCACAAGCTCCTCAAAACTGTGTGCAGCTTGGTTCTAATGAGTACACAGGCCATATGTATTACTGCTGCATGAAGGGATGAAAAAACAGTTTGTGCCTCTCTCCTTGGGCCTTTCTTTTTTTTCTTAGCCTAGCATCCCTGCCTCCCGACATGATCACTCTCTTATTGAGTAATACATCTAAGAAATGAAGAAGGCGCTACTGTTGACTTTAGAGGAAGTCTGCCTTTAGAGAGCGTAAGAAATACAGTTCTTTTGAGCAAGTTCAACATTTTGGTAAATATGCTTAGTCGCTCTCTTGGCAAGACTTACAGTCATGTGAACAAATGAGGACACCCATGCTAAAGTTGACTAAAAATGACTAAAAAGAGGAATAAAAAAATCATCTTTGATGATGAATGATGAATCATCATTGATCTTAATGCCTTAATTAAAAAAATGAGGACAAATCCAATCTTTAAGGACACCAATTTTCTTTGTGAATGAATAATGTATCGTAAATAAATAAATGTTCTTCCTTAAAATACAGGGGGCATAAGTCAGTACACCCCTATGTTAAATTACCATAGAAGCAGGCAGACTTTTATTTTGAAAGGCCAGTTATTTCATGGATCCAGGATACTATGCATCCTGATAAAGTTCCCTTGGCCTTTGGGATTAAAATAGCTACCAGCATGTCTGTAGACTCTTAGTCTTGTTATTCATTTATCACCAAATTGAACCCATGTATAAGGCACTCCCATGCATTATCTTCTAATTTACCGGCATCACAGAGTGCAGTTACAAAGTCAGCAACACTAAGGAGCTCATCCACACATTGGATTGCACAAGTCGGTGTGGAGAGCTAAATACTAAAAATGTGAATGTGAAATTGCATGAAAGCAATATTGTGTGTGTGTGTGTGTGTGTGTGTGTGTGTGTGTGTGTGCGTGTGTGTGTGTGTTTTGAAAATCTTCAGAAACTTTCACCACCCGCTGGCATGCTGCGGAAAGAGTAGATACCACTTTATCTCCACTTGGCAGCAGCGCAGCAGGTAGAAACCTAATGGACATCATAGCCTCTAAAATGGAACTTGTGTTCACTGCTGTTTGAGCTGGGAGAGCAGAGATAGCAACGTGGTTAGAGCAGGGAGAGAAAGTGTGTCTAGATGGTTATCGGGGCCCTTTAAGATGTCTGGGGCCTCCCAGGGCTCTCTGCAGGCCACAGAGCGCCCATCGAAGAGCCCAAGTGGGCCAGTAATCTATACCCCTGTCATGCTGCTGTGCTCTCCACGCCGTTAATCCAATCACTCCCCTGCTATGGTGGGACAGGCAGAGCACTAATCCAGTTTACACAGCAACAACAAAAAAGCCCCAGACTCATTCCTCACTCCCTGCAGAGCATTGCCAGCTTCTCGATGTGACATTGAGTGAGAAAGATGAGGATAATTACTGGGGCAATTATTTTATTTTTATTATGTGTTCAGCCTTTTTTTCCTTTTCCTCCATGTTCCAAGCTAATTGCCATGGCCTTGTGACAAAAACCCAAGGTGATAGCTTGCAATCATTTGGGAAGCAGAGAGTCAGCCAGTTTTAATGCCCTCGCCACAGCAGCAGCGGTTTAATCATTAGTATGCATCTGATGAGCTTTAGCCTTGCGTGCAATGGGCTGGGTGGACCTCAGATAAGTCATTTAGACTAACAGGAACTTAATTAATTTTGTTTAATCTTTCTAAAGCTCCACAGGGGGACAGATTGGTATACAGCCCCTCGCCAACTCCTTCACCTCACTTTCAGCCCACCCAGCTAGGCTCGGCTCAGAGCTTTTACACAACTGGGGCGGCTGGTCTCAGCATAGATATTGGCTTAATGTTGTGTACAATGCTAAAACATGTCATGTCTAATGAGACCAGGTGGAGTATAAGTCAGTGTTCATTTGGCCATTAGCTTGCAGCGGAACCCCGGCAAATGAGTTTAAGGTTGAACGAGAGGGAAAACTACTGCAAACGCACCACAGAAATTCACTCTGGGGCTGTCAATAAATACTGTGTGTGTTCAAGATGTAGAGAAAGGGAACCTTACTCGAAACACCTCTTCCATTTATATTTACCTGAATTACTATTTTATCACAAGGATAACACCAACCGCTTCGATTGGCTTCCAGGGTGGTGGTGGTGGTGGATCAGACTGGTGTAGTCTGGGAGAGGGAGCTGACAGGGTAGGAGTTTGAAAAATTAGGAGGTAAAGGATGTGTCTGTCTTTGAGATTCGGCCAACACCTCAAATTCCCTTGGGCAAGTTATTGAGAAGCAGAAATGTGACAGGAGGATCCGGGGAAAACAACACAAAAGTGTTCTCTCCTCAGATTACAACCTTGAGATATACTGAGATGCAGTTGAGCAGGGCACTCAACCCCTGGTGGGATTAGTAGGAGACTGGGGTTGGACTGGGCGGCTCTGAGGCATAAATGTGTGTAAATGTCTTAATGTGAAGCAAGATGGAGCTGAAAAATAAGCGTTTGCTCAGCAAACCCTCTCTGGACTTTACATAAATGTGAGAAAATAAGTTTTTGAAACACAGTGTGCTCAGGAGTAAACTGATTCAACATGACAAAATGTCGCTGTCATAACTAAATAGGAATTCAAATCCAAAGTCCACTTATTTTGATAAACATTTCAAGACTATTTTTGAAGTCACGGCTTTAGTTCCACTTTCATCTAATCACTTGTTCAAAGAGAAGAAAGAGTTAAAGACTGACTATAGCATTAAATGACTGAATGGAAGTGAAATGATGCACTCCGTTTGTTTTGCTGAAACACTTCTAAGACAAAAGTTGGACATTCTGGAGGTTAATGGAGTGTGCTTTTGATTCATAGTCAGCATATAGGTGTTGTAGAAAACTGTCTCTAATGGTCTTGTTGACCTCCAGGCTATGTGTACAAAAATATCGATTCGTGAAGCAAGGCATGCAGCCTTGTGATATGACTGTGCAGTAAACGCTCTACGCTACACACAGTTATTGACTTCTACAAGACACTCATAACAAGGGGTAACACTGAGGAGGTCCAGGGGGTCAATATGGCACACCTAACCCCTAACCCTAACCTAGAACCATAGTGTAGATCCAATATTGAGAGGATAAAGAACCTTGAAGTTGTACTAACACATATTAACCATTAATGGTGCACTTCTTCAAGGCAATGTCTTGGGCTCTCTATTCAAAGCTCTTTGTTTAAAGAGTACACTTTACTTTAGGTGTCAATGGTGGACTCTTAGGTCTCTTAGGAGACGGTGGCATCAGCTGCTCTTACAGTGACGCTACAGTCACTTTCACACAGAAACTCCACAACAGCGTCGCAATGAAGGTCTGCTATGCCGGCTTTGTTTTTTCACACAGAACCAAGCAACGGCGGCATAGTAATAATGTACAAATAACTGGTGCGGCCCAATCCAGGACTCCAGAGAAGGTTATAGATGAAGGACGAGTAAAGGCAAACAAACAGAGACCTCGCACTCAGCAACTAAATTTGATGAAGTGTACAAACAAACAAGAGGACGTTCCGTATGAATGCCCAGGAAGTAGCAGCCTTTTGGCAAATGACAAATCTCATGTTTCTTTAAAAAACATCCAGAAGATTCATCTGCCGTGTCAAGCTGACACGCAGAGATTGTGTTGGACTTTCAAAGGAAATGAGCACGCTACGGAATTAGGAGGTAATTAGTAAGACTTGAGATGATTTTTTCTTCTCTTCTCGATACTTAAAATGCAACACAATGCTCACAGCTGAAGGCACACAGATGTTGGAGCTGGTAAATGGAGTTGGGAGAAGAGCTTATTATGATTAAATGAATGTGATTGTGTTGTAACCCAGAGGAGCTGTGTGAGGGCGAATGCAGCTACAGTAAGAGGTTGTCCTAATGATGATTTCAGAGCTGATGGTATTTTAAAGTAGTGCCCTTAAGCACAGAAAAGAGCTGGGAAGGATAGCTGGCGCATAGATGGTTGGTTGGATAGATGGATCCGTGAATGAATGGATGGATGGCTGGTTTGCGATGATGGATGTGTGACCTGATACGCTGCAAGAGTACTTTCACTGACTAAGAGATTAAAAGAAAAAGTCAAAGGGGCTTAAATAGCCATCTTTTTGTTACAGCAAAAGCCAAAAACTAAAGCAGATAACAACTAAATGGCAGCAAAAATCACCAAGGAAGGAAGTGATTAGGACAACAAAATCCATATAATAGTTATTGTAGGTATTGCAATGTATTCCCACTGTTATTATAAAACAACACATTGACACTTGGAATTAAATTGATTGAATGTTTAAATGTATTTACTAGGGCTGTCAAACGATACATTTTTTTTAATCGCGATTAATTGTTGAATTTCTATAGTTAATCACGATTAATCAAATATTTTATCACATGATTAAAATACTATTATTTTGCATTTCAGAACAGTTTTTTAAGTACATATTAACAATCAAAAGCAATTCTTACCAGTGTATCTTGATTGGGAATTAAATGAATGCAAAGAAAGTTACTTTATGAGCTTGATTTATTCAAGTCATTATTGCCCAATTCCTCCAAGTCCCTAACTAAAAAACTAAAAATCCCTGTCCTTACCAGAGTCAATCTAGTGTTTAGTAACTCCTAAATAATGTAGATTCCTCACTGACGTCCAGTGATCAGCGGTTAATGAGACAGAGTTTGCAGCACCTTGCAGCAGTTCCAGTGTGGCTGCTTTCTCCGTGTTGTACAGGCTGTGTATCCGTGAAAACTACTGTCCCCCCCTTGACGGCAACGAGACCGTTTCCCGTAGTCTTCCTAATCACAACCGTCTGTTATTGTGGCGCGTCCCCCGCGTCCGTCTCCTGGTATGTGAGGCGTCCTTTCCCTGTAGTGTTTCTCCTAAACCCAACCTCCGCCATCCTGTTATTGTCGCGCGTCCCCCGCGGCCGTCTCCCGGCGTATGAGGTGTCCTTTTCGGCCATCTCCCATAGGTGGTAGCTCCAGCTGGACGTGCTTCGGTGATATTTTAATTTGGCTTTACATAATGTGCATATGGCTTTCGACTTGTCTACGAGCCGTCTGGGAGTTTTGGAAAATAAAAAGCTCCATTCAGGACTTCATTGCTGCTGTCTTTCTCCATCATGCCTGCAGCAACAGGATGTGTTACGAGGAAGTGGCAGCTTGATAAGTAACGGTGCTGCAAAGGGTCAAAATAGTAGCCTGTTAGGCACGACGCAAAGCCGAGTGAAGTGTAAAATAAATTAATAAATGCCGGCATGCGATTAAAAAAAATGAATCGCATCGCATCGGCCCTTAATCGCATTGCGATTAACGCGTTAACGCTGACAGCCCTAGTATTTG
Source organism: Sander vitreus (assembly GCF_031162955.1). NCBI lineage: Eukaryota > Metazoa > Chordata > Actinopteri > Perciformes > Percidae > Sander > Sander vitreus. Next base: position 683,365 of record NC_135855.1, on the reverse strand, counting down.
CATGATCAGGTAGGAGTGTGTATTAGGTTTAACAGTATATTGCAAGATACTCTATTGGCTATTTATTAACTGTTTACTCAAACCTATCAATTCATTTGTAGTTTTTTTTGTTGTTTGTAGTATTCCATTTGTACTCCAGATTTCATTATTTCCATTTAATTTTTGATGTACTTACTCCAGCTTTTTTTAGATACCACATATTCTATTTTTTGTAGGACTGTTTTACTAAATGTGTCCTAAGTCTGTAGCCAACCATCATATTTATTGTACAGAATATGGAAATTGATTTTGAGCTTAACTTTGACCAAAAAAGGAAGAAAAACAACTTAACCCAAGACAACCTTTTGTACTATTAAACAATTCTCTTAGGATGGAAAGTAATCACAGCAGCAATTCGGCATTCTGCAGCAAGCGTCACATCAAATCACAGCAGCATGTTAATAACATTATCTGCCAACAGTGACTCCTGAGCTCCACAATCATCACTGTAATTAATACTGTCCGAGGGTTTTGAGCTGAAACTTGCAATACTTTGCTGCTCATTCCCACATCAGTCTTGTCCAGCTCATTAAAACACTGTAAGCGACATGAATGAGAAATAGATTTTAAAACAGTGCCTGCTAATGGAAGCTGAGAGCAAGGATGATTAATGGAGGATTGTTTAATCGATTAATATCCAGCCTCAGAGGATTTACAGCAAGGGAGACTTCATTTCATGTGTTGCTGATTTGAAGACATTAGAGAGCTTACAGCAGATGTATACTAGCCTGGCTCCGCCCTCCTACACTCAGTTTTCATTTCCCTTCAGTACTCCGTCTGGGTTAGCGGTATATTCTTGGGTTTTCTCAGACCAAATATTTGGCGGTCCAATCAGCAAACAAAGGGAGTGGCTGAGTACGATGACGTTGAGGTCGTGCGCTAGATGCGAGCGAAGGCATTCGGTCCGTTGTGGCAACGCTGTCGAATATTCAAGAGTTAAAGCACGAGCAAGAACAGTCTTTGCTGAGTTGTGTTGGTGGCCATGATATTGTGGCCCTCCTCCCCACGGGGTTCGGGAAAAGTTTGATTTTCCAGCTTTCTCCGTTAGTGGTGAATGAGTTGGCTAAGGCTAATGCTAGTGATGCTAAGCCAATGTCACGACCAAACGTTAGCGATTGGTTATTGCAGATCCAGAGTGGCTCTGGGCAGATCCAATAGTTTTAAACTTCAACAGAGTACCCACCTTCAAGGAACAACACTTGTCAATGGAGAGTGGCCAGACTCTCTGTACAAATGAACTGTACCAGAGTCTGGTAGGACCAGGCTACAGTACCAGAGTCTGGTAGGACCAGGCTAGATGTATACCATCTCAGCTGGCACTTTGCTACACGCAAGCCTTCATATGAATGCAGGAGGTTTACATGTTGGAATGTAGAGTTTAATCACATTTACATTAGCAGCCACATGAACTTCTTTACTATGAGGATCCATGTGAGCATGCATTCAGCGGTTTTCTTAACCCCTTGGTTGAAACTGAATTATTTGCAACACTGATTAGAGCACATTCAATTCCACACTTTGAGACTCTGATCCTCTGCTTTCTGCTAGTACTTCTACAGAGAAGGGATTGCAGATTGCTATTTTCCATCTAGAACAAAAGGGGAGGTTTAATATCATAACCTAAAGAATTTTGCATCCTGCGATTCAATACATACAGAGCAGGTGGCCGATAAGTTGGCATTTTCCTGTATTGTGTCAGTGTCAACATCCAACTGCACAGCAGACATTCATGAGATGTTAAGCCCGTCGTATCAGTTACATGCAAGGACAGTTAATCCCCAGACGCCTGGGGAGTGTTGATGTCTAATCTGTTTTTTTAGCTACAACATTTCATTTGCAATAAATATCTCCTCTCCTCTGTTTTTTGTCCCTTCTCCTCAGGTTGGAGGACATACCATGCTACCTATTCGCTGGATGCCCCCAGAGAGCATCATGTACAGGAAATTCTCCACGGAAAGTGACGTCTGGAGCTTTGGAGTCATCTTGTGGGAGATCTTTACCTATGGGAAGCAGCCTTGGTTTCAGCTGGGCAACAACGAGGTACAACGCGCCTGAAGCATTTAGATAAACCTTATTTATTAACAAAGAACGTACTGCAGGCCTTCACGCACACATTGAAAATTACAGCCTCAGGTTATCCAACGGAAAAATGTTAAAGGCTTTTTATTTAAAGTAAATGTGTCTATTTCAAATCACAAAGAAACAGTGAAGTAATTGATTTGTTTTTAAAGTAGGAATCAAATAGCTTGGCGTTCCTTCACAGAGCATCGAGAGCTGAAGGGAACGCATGAGCTGTCTAATATCAGATTTAAATGAACACTGCCACTCTGGATGTTAATCTCCTGCCTCGTGTTGTTTATCTTCTCTTTTTGAGACTCGCACTGGCCCAACGAGGTGATAAATTGATGCCACCAGACAAGATGCTGCATTACATAACACTTATGATTGGTTTGTTTTTTCATTGGAAGCTCTGCTTTGAATCAATAAAATTCAATTAGGATTACTCCTGTAAAGCGTGCATATTGAGAAAATTAAATTGACCTAAAAGAATAACCTGGCATGCATTGCACTTAAAAGTATTTCAATTGAAACATCAATATGTTCTTGGGCTTGACACAAATAGGTATAACCATATAGCTGAAAGATTTTTGAGACACTCTAAATGAAACACTCAGCTGATTAAACTACATTGCCGAAACCTTATGACAATGTAATGAGATGAGCATCGTATTATGTCATAGCCATAAAAGTGAAAAGCCACCATCAGCTGTTTTAGCTATTGCAATTTTGTCTTCAGGTAATGTTAGACGGGAATATTGTACTTATTTTGCAGTTATTCAGATTTGCACAAGTTACGCAATGATACATTACAGCAACAATTAGAAATGGGTATCAGTGACAATGATAAATGATCAGCTGTGTACTGTGGGAACTTGTTTCAAACTGGCCTCATTCTCCACAAGTCTCTATAGGGTCCACCGCTTTCCAATACTGTTATCCAGGGAAGAAAAAGACATTACAAACTGCCATGCTGGCAAACATTTTTCAAACCCACAGAACTTCATTTTAAATTCTAAAGGAGATTGCGTAATTTCCAAATATGTCAGGCTGAATGTGTATACAATGATGCACAAGACATTTGATGGAATAGTGCAGCCATAAAAAAAAACTAAAACATGGGTTTGTATATATCACTCAGTGTAAACACAAAGCTTCTATGAAGAGCTGGAACAAGCTGATACAGAATATATACAATTCTGCCAGGCTGTGAGAGAAGATGATAATGTAACAACTCTGAAGCTACTTCAGATGAAATAAAAGGGGACAGCACATGTTAACATTTTGTGAAGATACCTGAGCTACCAGAGGTCAAGGATGAACTAGTCTCCAACTTCAGCAGTGACCCTCCTGCCTGGCTCTCTATGCAGCAGCTGATCCTGTGGTCATACATAGTCCTTACCTTGCACTAGCAATATCACGAGGTCACACGAGAATTGCGGGAGCAAAAATCACACAAAAATCCATCGTGTCAGGCTTTAAGTAGTCTCGCATTGCCAGACCTATCGCCACAGCATTGTGAAGTAATGTCTGGCTACAGCACACATACATTCTAGGATAGCATTTCTTTTATTTTTTTTAAGATAACTTTTTTGGGCATTTTTAGGCCTTTATTGACAGGACAGCTGAAGACATGAAAGGGGAGAGAGAGGGGGGGAATGACACGCAGCAAAGGGCCGCAGGTCAGAGTCGAAACCCGGGCCCGCTACGTCGAGGAGTAAACCTCTATATACGGGCGCTGCTCTACCAACTGAGCTATCTGGACGCCCAAGGATAGCATTTCTTTAAACCAATCACAGTCCTCTTGGGCGGCGCTAAACTCTGTATGCAGCGATGCTGGCTCTGCAAACTAGCCTCGGGAAGGAAGTTGTTTTGGTGGAACATTTGCATCTGCAAAAGAAAACACCACATACAATATTAAATGAAGTTAACTGTTCACACAATACAGTAACGTGAGTTATTTAAATCATCTGGCCATGACCACTGCAGCCTTTACTACTGTTGTTTGTAATGTTTGAGATCTGGGAATTTATACAAAGAGGAGCCATATGTCTTTGCAGGAATTGATGCTATATCCCCGCAGTCTAAGTCTCAAGGCAGTCGCTCTGCCAGGCCTCTCATCCTTTGGTAAAGAAGACATGAGAAGCAGAATGTAACAGTAGAGAGAAAGCAGTGCTTTTTTCCCTCTTAACATTTGTTTTTATTTAAAAATTGAATAAGAGGATAAACCCCTTGAGATGCACCATTTCGTTTTCAAGGGGGTCCTCAGGCACAGAACATGGACGTTAAGAGACGTAAATACATAAATAATAATATGAATATAAATAATGATAATGAATTGAACAATCCAACAAAACAGAACAATGAACACAGTAACATCAATAAGGACATACACATAAGGGCTGTCCCTTCACCTTAAAACCACATCTGCTAAACCTGCTACAAGAGTCATCTATGTCAAACTACTGAGTCCTCATAGACTTCAAATGAAGCTACATACAATAAGAAGGTTTAGTGTAAACAAGCATAGAGGTCTTTAAGTGACGAAACAAGTAATTTGATCTGGTTCTTTTAACTTTAAAGCACGCCTCCCAATCTCTTTAAAGAGTCTAGGCACAATAAAGAAAGGTATAGTTGAGTGTCTAAGAACAATAGAATAGGGTTTTCCCAGTTGGTTGTTGTAATATTTTGTATTTTTTTCAGGTTTTTACTGTTGTTGACACTCTTGAGTAAAAAACCAGTGAAATCATATTTATTTAAACACATATTAGGTTTGTTGTGCATTCTTTCCTGAAAATTAGGCTTCAGATAGCAGTAGATTGTCAAATGCTTTGCTCTGACACCGTGTTGTTGTGCTGCTAGCTTGCAAGAGCATGAAATTGCATGACACCATAATAGGTCTTACGGGGAGAGTTTCCATTCTTCCTCTTCAGCTGTATTGGTAATTATTCTACGCCTTTATAACTGAAAATCTTTGTAAAAAGAAAAATATGTTGGAGCTTGTTTCATTACCTAAGAAAATACATTGTATGAGATGACAATGCTTTAAGAAATAAATACAAAATTCTGTGCAGTTCTTCAGTGCAGCCACAGTGATTACATACAAATAGACCCCATCCATTCTTTTGGCCTGGAATTGACACACAAAATGAAGTCAAATTGTCACAACAGCAATGAGTCATCTGGCTAATTAGAGCACAAGTCCAACAAAGAAATGATCAATCCCTCCTTTAGCAACATCTCAAACATCCACCCCACGGATAGTCAGTATTATTGTTATGTTGTGCTGCGGCACAGAAAAAAACAATCTTGTTTCCCGTTTATTATTGGACAATTTTAAGAATGAATGCATACAGTTTATATTTTCATCTCAGTTTCATTAGTTCAAACCTCAAAGGACAGTCTGCTCAGTGTCACCGGTTTCTCATTATGACCAAACCAAAGCAATCAATCAGTGGAAATCATCTGTCTCACTCCACTGCCCTGTCTCCTCTACAGGTTATTGAGTGCATAACCCAGGGTCGGGTTCTGGAGAGGCCACGGATTTGTCCTAAGGAGGTATATGACATCATGTTGGGCTGCTGGCAGAGGGAACCGCAGCAGCGACTGAACATTAAGGACATTCAGAAGGTCCTGTTCGCCATGGGGAAAGCCACGCCGGTCTACCTGGACATCCTGGGCTAGCAGTGGCCCGGGGTGGCCCGTTCTTCACCAGACAGACAGAACGACAGAGACATACAGACAGACACCAATCCAGGAATAACCAAACCAACCTACTCCACTGTCGAAAAACACCTACAATGTTTGGGAAGGACTTAAGTGCCTGCAACACTTTTGGATATAGTGGATAAAACGTATTCAAAAAACACGCACTTTTACATTTTGTTTACTTGCGTATAAGATGTACAGGTTTAGAAGACTCTTTTTTTTTTCTCGAAAAACTGCAAAAATACACAGAAATGGATACAAAGTAAAGTGGACTGGCAAAAGGAAAATGGCCACAGTTATATTATGGAGAGAATACATCAGAGTTAAAATCTATCCTGGGTTTGGTTTTATGAATATATATAGAAATATTACATATATTTTATATTTATTTCTTTTTGTCAGGGTGTTGAAGGGTCTGCCATGTGTGTTGCTAAGGGCTCGGCCCTGTCCGAAGACGTCACCGACAAGCTTTTGGCAGGGACCTGACGATGGTAGCCTTACTTGCACTCTGACTGGCTGGCACGGAGCTTTTAATGGGAACTCTTCCACTCCTCTGTGGAATAACACTGGAGGGTTGGGAAAAAAAAGGAGCGCGCTGTAGAGGACCTACCCAATCAGACAACCGACAAATCTATTTTAATTTAAAAATAATGTACATATTGTAAAATTCTATGTGTCAAAATTATGTTAACTTATTTTTTTGGGTGTTATTTTGGTTCCTTTTCTGACTGTGATCTGGGTGGCTAAAGTATAAAGCTATGGTATTTGTTTTCATCCTAATCTAGAGGAGATTTATCTTTGGAATTACCTGTGTCAGTGATGGTAGGTTGTCTTATGTGGTGAAGGTGAATGGCAGTGAATACAGTTTGAAAAGTCAGCTGACACCGAATCACAGAGACTCTGGAGAATGGGGAACGACTCGCAGCCATCAACACGACACTTTTCCAAAGAGGTGATGAAGCCTCATATTCCTTTCCAGTTCATTTGCTTTTTATGGCAAGAATAATGCGTTGATACATAATATCTTACACCACACCCCTCAAACACATACACACGCTTTGAAAAACTGCTCTGTCATTGTTAGGCGTTTTGGTGTGAAACTGCTTTTCCACTCTAAAGAAAACATTTTTGTAACTGGAAGTATGAATCATTTGTCCTGCAGGTGAGCTGCCTCGCATACAAAAAGAAAATCTGTAACTTAAAGGACAATTCCGGCGCAAAATGAACCTATGGGGTTAATAACAGATGTGTACCCATTCTGTTGCTCTCTGGGACATGTTTTCATGCTAATCAAATGTGTTTGTAGCTTGAAAGAAGCTAGCGCGGACCGCTGATTAGCTTACAACACTAGTATTTGGGGCACAGGGAACATAAAAACAAATCGCTATTTATACCACTAAAAAGGCTCAAAATATCACCAAACTTCAACGGTAGCATAATGAGGGCCCCTGTGAAAGAGCTACGAGAGAGAGAGAGCTACCGGTAGTCAATGCCGCATTACAGCCTCGTACTTCAGGAAAGGTGGTGTACCTGCAGACATTGTGAAGCTATGGCCACCCAACAGGAGTGTCTGTGTTGCAAAGAGTGGGAACTGTTGTGTCACGACACCCAAGAGACGCAGTGTTTTGTACAGTCTGAAGATTTCCCCTCTCTGATAAACAGGGCTGGACTTGAAACAGAGTGCGATTATTTCAGATATATTGAGCAAATTGCTTTTGATTTTAGTTTGCATCGCCAGCTGTAAGTCATGACTGGTTTCCAAGACGGAGGCGGCATGTAAACATGAATGTGAGTGTCATTATAATGTATCTTTTCAATAAACTGTCTGTACACTTACAAAGTTCTCAATGCTTCGGTTAACATTTAGGGACCCTCATTATGCTACAGTTGAAGTTTGGTGATATTTTGAGCCTTTTTAGTGGTATAAATAGCGATTTGTTTTTACGTTCCCTGTGCCCCGAATACTAGCGTTGTAAGCTAATCGGCGGTCTGTGCTAGCATCTTTCAAGCTACAAACACATTGGATTAGCATGAAAACATGTCCCAGAGAGCAACAGAGTGGGTACACATCCGTTATTAACTCCTAGGTTCATTTTGCGCCGGAATTGTCCTTTAAAAGAAATAGTTCGACATTTTGGGAAATACACTTATTTGCTTTCCTGCTGAGAGTTATGAAGAAGATTGCTGCTACTCTCATATCTGTCAGATCAATATGAAGCTATAGCCAGTAGGCGTTTAGCTTAGCCTAGCATAAAGACTGGATACATAGGCTGCTGGAAGTAGCTTAGTATTTACTGTACAGACACAAGAGTTGTATCGATCTTGTCATCTAACTCTAATTTTTAGGTTAATACCATAAGGATCCTGTCACTTCACAAGCCGAAAAGGAGCACGATGGCTTTTTCCCCCTCACTTTCCATTCAGAACAACTAAATTAAAAACATTTTGTTTTTACTGTTCTGATTTCTTTTCCATCAACTGTACATGACTTGCAGTCACTTTTTTCTTCCTCACACTCGTGGCCTTTGCATGTTAAGCAGTGATGAGGTTTTGCACCCGTCTATTGCTTTGTTAAAAACCCCTTCTGCTACAACCAGAGAGGAGCCACTGCAGCAGGTACATCAGAAATAATAATCACTGAAGCAGATAGCTAACTGTGTGGTATTGCGCATTCCATATTTTTGATAATTAGTATTTAATGAACTGGAAAACATGAAGAGTTTTGTTCCAAAATGTGGCAATTAACATGACCCCTAAAATGCATAACAGCAAAAAAAAAAAAAAAAGGAAAACCAAATGAAATTACTTTTAAAGACTCGTTCCTAATTAAGTGCTCGAAATGAGTTCATTTTTACTGAGTGAATTCTGCAGATTTCTTAGACACTGAATGATAAACCTCAGGCAACAATTTTATTTTATGTTGTATCTGGATATATAGCGTTTTGGAGTGGAACTCTTCACATCTCTTCCTTATTATCCTGACATGACTTCTCACAGTATCACAGTGTTGTCTCTGTTCCCCTTGGGACTATGTAAATCATTAATGAGCATTCAGTTACTTCAAGTATTTTATATGAAAAGCAGGATCAAATCCAACGAGTTACCCAAAGCATTGAGTTTTTGTGTATTCTCTTGTGGTAAAGATAAACGCTTAAAGACATTATGACACAGACCGTGAGCATTTGCAGGGTATTGTAATCCTTTCATGGTGAGTTGAATATTGTTTAAAAAGTTCTTTTTTTCTTTTCTTGGATGAACTAACTGAACATTTTTTGAAGCAAAGTTGGCATATTACCATGTACACATGTTACAGAATATAAAAATGTGGTATAACAACTGCAGTATATAAAGTACTGGTATTCCATGATAGATCTTTGTATTAATGTGACTCTCTTAAGAAAATGTCTTCAAACAATCAGACGATCTCCTTTTCCATTTTGTCCTGTCTTATAAAGATGTGTAAATTTGACAAAATCTTGTCTTGATCTAAATCTCTCACGAAGCTGAACATCATGTGTTCAGTGTGCGTCTGCTGCTCTTCTATCCACTTCTGAAGAGATAGCAACATGTATTGAAGGGGCGGCTGTGGTTCATCACAGGGTTAGCAGTTCAATCCTTGGCTCCTTCTGTCCACATGTCAGAGTGTCCGTAAAGATGGACAGACCACCTCCTTGCATGGCAGCTCTGTGGCCCAATCAATGTGTTCTTTATTTTTTTATGTGGTTGGACAATTCTGAACACATTTTTCCATCAGAAAACCTTTCCTTCAGTCACGATGATATATTCCATATACGTCCATAAATCTGCTGACAACTCATTAAAAACCTTCCCTACAACTTGAAGATCTTCCTCAGTATCAAACGTAATCCAGGTCATATACGTCTGTAAAGATAACAGCAGGAACTTCTATTAGCTAGTGCAGCATGACTTTTCATAGTGCAGATTCACCTAAATGTATGCAGCCTAAGCCATACTAGACAGTCTGAAAAAAGTACTCCCACCATGTCTGTTTATCTAGTAAAGATAAATGGTATTGTTTGTTTGTTTTTTAATTTTATATGATACTGTTAATATTCTAAGACACTAGAATCAAACACTAGTGAAAGATAATCATGTGTTCCATTTGAACTACCTTTCTCTACCTAAAAAAAGTGCACTTTCATGTATTTGATTGGCCAGCTCGGTGCATTGTCAGAAGAGGTTAGAATGTGCTGCAGCAAAGGTTGAACCAGTATAACCTATTTTTTTTTTTGCCAAAGGCCCTTATTAAGCCCTCCCTGCCTCACCAATGCAGTGGTCTTGAGCCAATAACACCTGTTCCTCAAAATAAAAAATAAAATAACAACATACTGTAACTGATGGTCACATCTGACCTGCCAGAAGATTTAGTCTCAAATTGAACACCAGTAGTAAAATGTATCCAGGGAACAGTAAGATCAGGCAGTGTCTAATTAACTAAGCTAACCAGCTAACCAAGCATTGGAACAACTGCAGATTAAGTGCCTTTCTCAGAGGCGCATAACGTGTTGAGGAGAAAGAACAGATTGTTTGACAACCATATTAAAAAAATAAAAAATAAACTACGTTATTGGTCAGCTGATAATATGGAGCCAGGCAGGAAATGAGGAGAGAGAGAGCAACAAAAATGACGTTGCATTAAAATAACATTAACCATTTGGTATCAGAACACACCACAACCCTAGTTGCTTCATATTAAATCACACCATCATGTTATGCCTATACATATGAACATACAGTCATGTGTTGTGTTCAAGGTTTCAAATAGCTTAAGATAGTCCATCACAGTGAAATGAAAACAGCATCACAGTCTGACAATGCTGAAAAAGAAATAAAGACTTTCAGCTTTATGGTTGCTACATACTTTGAGGCTTCACTGGCGAGTATCCGACTCTGCCCTCCCCCGAAAAATGCTCCCATAAGTTGTTTGTTCAAGCAGCAATTACGACTCATATTAACGTTTATAATGACAGCGCCCTCTAGTGGCCACCAGTAATTATAAAGGGCAAGTTTTTTTCTTTTTTTCTCTTTACAGAATAAACAGAACTACTTCATGTTCTGTGTCACGTGCGTAACCAGAAGTTAAGTTACATAACAGATGATTTAATCCAAACTACAACGTAACTAAGTATTTTGTGCCTAAACCTAACCAAACTCCGGCCGTTTAACAACTTTAATGTATTTAAAACTGCGAGCTTTATGTTTAGATTTATGTTTAGGTTTAGATATAAGGACAGAAAATGCTCCTGTGGGTCATATTTCCTTTCACCTGTAGGGGCGCAAGTTTATGAAAAACTCCTGAGGGTCATATAAGGTGGTAGGAATTAACGACCTTTATCGTCATGTGGTTCTGGGGACTTGTAGGAGTGTCTGCATATGAGATGACAGCCATTCCATTATTGCTTCATTTGCCCTCTTACAAACAACGGAAAATAGAGATGCAGTCAGCGCCGAGGGATTTGAGGTCAGTAAGCAGTGTGTTATAATGGTGCTACATTAATTGTTTATTGATTTACAATTACACAGTGTTTTGTGTTTAGGTTTCTGTGTGTGTGTGTGTGTGTGTGTGTGTGCATGCTCATATTTGTGGTTTAGTCTGGAGTGTCTCCAGTGTCCAGTTTCAACTTCTCTAACTGCAGCCTGGAACATCAGCTGAGAAATATGTACAGGGTAGCCAATCGTAAGCACGTCACAAACATTTTAACTAAAAGTCACATAACTACAACTAGAAAATGCATTTCCTGGAGAAAATGCTTGTGAATGCTGAAAAGCTAAATTGCTAAAGCTAAACTGGACTAGCTACAAAAGTGGGAGAGGGATGAAGGATGAAAAATAAAGAGTATGAAATGATAGGGTTTAAATGTTTTGCCTATCTGTGCCACTATTTCTTTACAGCAGACAGACATATTGACAGAGAAAGACAAACATATACATATGGAGAGATTGAGGCCCCGTTTTGAACTGGTATTAAAATCCTTAGTGATCGGATCACAAATAAACAGCTCTAAGTACAGGTGTAATCACACTCAGAACACACAAATTCATGGGCCTTGTCCAAAGAGAATTTATGTCACTGCTTGGGGACATACAATAAAGTTATCTCTCTCTATCCATGCACGCGGGAACATACTGGGGGGTGCTGCAGCCTATATGTGCGTCCAATGCACACACTTACACATACCCAAGTTTCATCCATTGCAATAACATCACTACCTTTAAAGCCTTTTCAGATATAAAGACATGATCTCCGGACCATAAATGACCCGATATAGTAGGCTAGCCAGAACCAAGCATTCATGTTTAGCCTACATTACGCCGCTTCTGTATATACGCTCTTCTTCGCCCCTGTTGTTGCCCACGCACAGGCAGACAATTTGTGCAGCAGCAGCACCATTTGCAGTCACAGTTTCTGATAGGTCACAGATTTCGGTGTAACGCTTGTCAGCTGGGATCTGGACACAAACAGAAACAAGAAATTCCGTACACCAATAGCAAAAGGAGACACCCAAATAGAACATATATTACACGTTATCGAAAGAAACAAGGTGTCTGCACTAGGTGTCTTACCTAGTAACGTAACGTTAGTAGCCATCTCTGTCTCTGGTGCCGACCATATTTGGATCGATAGGCTAACCACAATGCCACCAAATAAAATACGTTAAAAATATTCATAGTACGGGTTCGCCTGGTTGGCAAAAGAAAGTGTGAAAAAATGTTTTGAAAAAAAGTCTTGGTATAGTATGTCAAAAATGTCATAGTACAGTATGTCCAAAAAAGTCATGAAAAAGTCATAGGATAGTATGCCAGAAAAGTGATAAAAAGTCATACTATAGTATGTAATGAAAAGTAATAAAAAGTCATTGTATAGCATGTCGAAAAAAGTCATAGTATAGTATTTTGAAAAAAAGTCATAGTATAGAATGTCAAAAAAAGTCATAGTATAGTATGTCGTGAAAAGTCATAGTATAGTATGTAGAAGAAGTCATAAAAAAGTAAAGATTATAAAGACAGTCGCGTTCTCGTGTACAGGTGGCTGCCCTCTTGGGAGCTACTGTCTATCTAAACTATCTTTTTAATAAACTGTCTGAACACTTACAATGTTCTCAATGCTTCAGTTAACATTTAGGGACCCTCATTATGCTACAGTTGAAGTTTGGTGATATTTTGAGCCGTTTTAGTGGTATAAAATAGCGATTTGTTTTTACTTTCCTTGTGCACCGAATACTAGCGTTGTAAGCTAATCAGCGGTCCGCGCTAGCTTCTTTCAAGCTACAAACACATTCGATTAGCATGAAAACATGTCCCAGAGAACGATCGAGTGGGTACACATCTGTTATTAACCCTAGGTTTGTTTTGCGCCGGAATTGTCCTTTAATGCCTATTTGTAGCTGTGCTAAACACTGAGCCATTGTTCCACCACATAATAAATGTTGAAAGCAGTCATAAAAAGTCATAGTAGGGCGCCTGGGTAAAAAAGTCATAAATGAGTCATAGTATAGCATGTCGAAAAACGCCCTTAAAAATTCATAGTATAGTATGTTGAAAAAAGTGATAAAAAAGTCATAGCATAGTATGTCAAAAGAAGTCATAGCATAGAATGTTGAAAAAAGTAATAGCACAGTAGCATGTCGAAAAAAGTCATTGTAGAGTATAGCAAATAAAAGTGATAAAAGGAGTCTGGAAGAACATGCAAAGTCCGAACAGAAAGGTACTGCCAGGAGTGGCGCTCGAACAAGGGTCAGAGCCTGCAACGCCTATTTGGAGCTTTGCTAACCACTGAGCCACCGTGCCACTGCATAAACTATGGGCGTTTTCACACATACCTCATTTGGTCCGGACCTTCGGACTTTTCAGTTTGATCCGAACCAAAATTACAGGTGTGAAACCTCCCCCGGACCACGGTCCGGATCAAAAGACCAAATTTTGGTCCGATAAAAAGAGGTGGTCTCGGTCCAGACCAAACTGATCCATGGTCCAGTTCGTTTATAGTGTGAAAGCATTTTTTGGATGATTCGGACTTTCGGACCAAATACAAGAAGCTCTGGCAGGCTCTCCTCATGTTACAAGACCGGGGAAGCTCCTTTAAGGAATAGCTCAGTGCTTATGTGTACGTAGAATATATCAGCAGTTTATTTGTTAAGTGGTAGTAAATGTACAGTGTAGGATTCTGTTTGTCTCTGAATAAATGCTCCAGGAAGAAAGTTCCCGTGTCTTTGCTTCTCAACATCACAACAAAACCAAAGGAGCCGCGGCAGTAGGGGAGAGCAGCAGTCAGTTGAAAAAACGACACAGAGAGAGGATACGAGAGGACGGGGAAGCCTGTCTACAGACCAATCAATTATGAGTATCTGGAGACGCAGCTCACGTATGTCATGACGGCAGGACGTAGTTTTGTCACGTATAGATCTTTAGTCCGCATGCATAGCTGCAGTGTGAAACCAAAACTTACCGGATCAAATGTATACAATGTAACAAAAACATGAACCTTGGTCCGGACCTTGGTTCCGACTTTCATGTGTGAAAACGCCCTATGTTGAAAACAGTCAAAAGACGTCATAGTATAGTATGTCAAAAGAAGTCATGGTATAGAATGTTGAAAAAAGACATAGTATAGTATGTTGAAAAACGTCAGTAGAGCATATGTTGAAAAAAAGTGATAAAAAAGTCATAGTATAGTATATTGAAAAAGTCTCTAAGAACATGCAAATTCAACACAAAAAGGCAGAGTCCGAACTGGGGATCGAATAAGGGGTTAGAGAGTGGCTATTTGGAGCTGTGCTAACCACTGAGCAAAGGTGCCACCACATGAAATATGTTGAAAACAGTCATAAAAATCTCATTGTATAGTAAGACGACAAAAGTCATAGAAAGTCATAGTATAGTATGTCAAAAAAAGTGATAAAAAAAGTCACAGCATAGAATGTCGAAAGAGTGGGGATTGAACCAACGATCAGAGGCTGTAACTTCTACTCAGAGCTGTGCTTACCACTGAGCCACCTTGCCACTGCATACATGTTGACAACAGTCAAAAGAAGAAAAAAGTGACAAAAAAGTCATACTATAGTATGTCGATAAAAGTGATAAAAAAAAGTCATAGCATAGTATGTCGAAAGAATCTGAAAGAATATGCAAAATCCACGCAGAAAGGCCCAGCCAGGACTGGGGACTGAACCAAGGGTCAGAGCCTTCAGTGCCAATTTGCAGCTATGCTAAACACTGAGACACCGTGCCACCGCATAAAATATGTTGAAAGCAGTCATATAAAGTCATAGTAGGGCACACGTGCATATATGGAGGTTTACTCCTCGACGCAGCGGCCTAGGCCTCCCCTTTCATGACTTCAGCTGTGCTATAAAATAAAGGCCTATAATGGCCCAAAAAAAATATCTTAAAATAATAATAAAAAACAAAATCATAGTGTAGTATGTCAAAAGAAGTCATGAAATAGAATCTTGAAAAAAATGATAAAATAATCATAGTATAGCATGTCGAAAAAGGTCATAGTAGACTGTGTAGAAAAAAAATGATAAAAAAGTCATAGTATAGTATGTCATAAAAAGTGATTAAAAAGTCATAGTATAGTATGTCGTAAAAAGTGATAAAAAAGTCATAGTACAGTATGTCGAAAAAAAGTCATAGTAGAGCAGCCAACCCCAATTAGCGGCCCACACTGACAGCATTGGCATTCACTTATTATAATAAACATGAATTTAATATCCGCGGCTCTACTTTATTTTGAAATTATACCACACCTTCCACTTCACCTGTGGCCTTTACCGCGTGCATACGTAAGACGTGCTTTGCGCGCTTTGCGTACTCGTCTCCACTCGACTAGCTAGTGTAGTATCACACACACACAGTAGCCGCAGCCACTCGCCAGCTAGCCCTCTTTCATCAAAAGGACTGACCACTTCCTCACAAAAAATTATTAGATGCAGTCAAACCAACATGGCATTCGCCAAGATACGCAAGGTAGACCAGGAGAACCGTCAGTTCAAAACTGACTGGACGGAGAGGTACTGTTTTTTTTTACCGGACCACAACAGTGCTAAGCCCACATGCTTAATATGCATGCAGACTGTAGCTGTAATCAAAGCGGATAATCTGAAGCGACATTTTAACTCTATTCATGCTGTCAGTTTTAATGCAAACTACCAAGAAAAATCTGACCAGCGCAAACAAATAATTGCAAGCATGTTAACATCATACAAGCACTCGGTTTTAACTATGTGTAAAACAACATCGGCACAAGAGAGCGCAACAGCTGCCTCATTACACGTTTCCTGGAAGCTTGCAAGAGCTAAGAAGCCATTCGCCGATGCCGAGTTAATTAAACAATGTGCAATCGACATGGCTGCCAAAATTTTAAACTAAGAGGAACAAATAAAAAAAAAGTTGTTGAGCTGTTGAAGCAAGTGCCGCTGTCGGCTAACACGGCAACCAGAAGAGTAGAAGTTTTAGCGGAGGAGTGTTTTTCCAGTCTACTCACAGATTTGAGGAAAACCAAAGCATTCTCGCTGGCAATAGACTCGTCTTGTGACCGAACCGACATGGAACAGCTGTCTGTGTTCGCAAGATTTTTTGATGGGAAGACATTCCAGGAGGAGCTGCTGTGTTTGATTTCTCTACCCGGGCGCACAACCGGGGAAATAATATTCAACGAGCTGACACAGTTCTTCGAAAGGAATGGCTTAGATGTGCGTAAAATTGTCTCTGTTGTTACCGATGGGGCTCCGTCGATGGTGAGACACCGCCAGGGCTTGGTAAGCAGGCTTTCTGCCGTTAACCCAGCACTCCTGGCATTTCACTGCATTATTCCCAAGTCAGTTTTGTGCGCATAACTGTGTGGAAAAATGAAAGAGACCATGGATACTGTGACTTGACTAGTTAACTTTGTCCGTGAGAGCTCTAGTCTGCAGCATCGCCTTTTTAGAGCATTACTCAAGGAAATGTCAGCTGAACACAAGGATCTTTTGCTCCACAATGACGTTCGCTGGCTGAGCAAAGGCCATGTGTTGGACAGGGTGTGTGACCTGCGTGATGAACTTGTGTCATTTTTATCCAGCCTGCAGAGCCAAAAAGCAAGCGACTTTTTGAGCTTTTTAACTGACAACAAGGTGATATCAGATGTTACTTTTTTGTGTGACATCATGTCTCATCTAAATCACCTTAACCTGCGACTACAAGGCAATAACCACACTGTTGCTGACATGTATGAGGCGATTGAAGCTTTCTAGTCAAAGCTGCACCTCCTGGAGAGAGACATTCATGGGAGAAAGTTGCACTTTCCACGTCTGCGTGAGCATTGTGAGAAGAATAAAATGCAGGAAGATCCAGCAATGAAGGATTTTGTGTCCAGGCTGGCAGAAAACTTCAAGGAAAGATTTGAAAGCTCCCCTAAACTCTCAGCTGACATCCTTCTCTTCGTAAGACAGCCGTTTTCTGTGTCAGCTGACGGCCAGTGGACTGCAGAGGCCAAAAAGCTGGTGCATTCCATAGATGAGGCGGCTCTTCAGATGGAGATCTTCGATATGGGAACATCTGATTTGCTCAAAGCTCAACACAAAGATGCACTGGTGAGTGACTTTTGAATCAACGTGGTTCCCCAAGCTCGTTTTAAAAACACCAGAGATATTGCAATGCTCCTACTCACGATGTTCCCCTCAACATACTTCTGTGAATCAGCATTTTCGTCAATAAATGCTATCAAGAGCCAGGACAGAAACAGACTCTCAGATTCACATCTTGGACAGTGCCTCAGGATTGCCACAACAGAATACAGGCCTGACATCAGAAAGGTTGCCTCATCCCGTCGCTCTCACTTCTCTCACTGATTGGTGAGTGAACCAGATCCAATTATTTTATGCGATTTGTCAATCTTCTTGTGGTATAATAATTATTACAATGAAATAACCATTTAATATGTAATAGCATGTGTCCTACTAAATATGCTACACAGCTTAATTAAAAGTAAATGGCATCCAACTAGTTAGTCAAATTTAAAACTTAATACACAGCAATAAAAACATTATACACAAATAAAAGCTAATTAATTATATTGTCACATTAAAATCACACTTTTGGTCATTAACAGCTTGATATTATTTGGTTCACATATTTTAAAAGTTTAAAAACTAATATGGCATATTCTGATAACACATTTGAAAAGTAACTAACTAAAAATCTCTGTCTGTCTGTGTTTGTCCTTCTGTCTCTTAGAAAGACCGTCTGACCGCAGATATCCAAAGCCTGGGTGTTCCAGACAGAAGTGGGCGCGGTGTGTGTGTGTGTGTGTGTGTGTGTGTGTGTGTGTGTGTGTGTGTGTGTGAGAATGTATTTGCTGGACTTTTTGTTTGCTGACTGTTTGCACAGAATATGCTCCAGGGGCATTTCATAATTAAATAGTTGGTTTTGGACTAATTTAGTATTTTTCATTTTTCTCTTATGGGACTCCTAACACCACTACTAATAATTATAAAATCACAATAGAAGTTACATCCGCGCATAAAACTGTCGCCAAAAAAACAAACATGTTGGCCCTTGGCTTGGCATGCCTGACCAAATTTGGCCCTTTTGGAAATCTAATTAGGGAACCCTGTAGTAGTGTATATAGAAAAACTGATTAAAAAGTCATAGTATAGTATGTCCAAAAAAAGTCAATAGAATATACGTAGATAAAAGTGATAAAAAAAAAGTCATAGTATGTCGAAAAAGTGATAAAAAAAAAAAAAAGGCATAGCATAGTATGTCGAAAGAACATGCAAAGTCCACACAGACTGGCTATCGAACCAAGGCTCAGAACCTTCAGTTGCTATTTGGAGCTGTTGTAACCACTGAGCCACCGTGCCACTGAATAACATTTGTTGAAAGCAGTTATAAAAAATCATAGTATAGTATGTCAAAAGAAGTCATAATGTCAATTGGCATAATATAAAATGTGGGAAAAAGCCATAGCACATTATCTCAAAAAAAGTGATAAAAAAGTCATAGTATGGTATGTCGAAAAAAGTGATACAAATTCAATGTATAGTATATCGAAAGGTTGTAGTATTCAATGTCGAAAAATGTGATAAAAAAATAATAGTATAGTATGTCTAAAAAAAGTCATGAAAAGTCATAGGATTGTATGTCGAAAAATCAAAGTATAGTAGATTGAAAAAAAGTCAGAATAGCATATCGATATAGTATCGTATGTGGGAAATAGTCATTGAATAGTATGTCGACAAAAGTAATAAAATAGCAGTGTAGTATGTTGAAAAAAGTCATATCATATATCGATAAAAAAGTCCTTGCATAGTATGTCAAAAATTGTGATAAAAAGTCATCATAAATGCAGAAAAAGCACTAAACTTAAACAGTGATAACACGAAAAAAGGAAAAGAAATCCAAAAGCTGAAGATTTTGTGAATAGGTTAAAGTTTGAATGACGACTGTAGGTGAAAGTATGTGGGAGGAGTAGCATTTCGAAGTGGAAAAAGCCTAAAGATGATTTGAAGATTGCTCCATTGACTTTCAATGTAAAAAGAAAAAAAGCTTATTATTTTAAAAAGTATTAATGGTAGAAAAAAAAGTTGAATGCAAGCACAATTGTCCTTAAAGAGCTCAACATTTTAATATTTGAATGTTTTTTGTAGCTGAAAGTATTTAGAAATAGTAGGCGACCAAAAGTTGAGTGGAGGCTTGCCTATTCTGTTGTCCCTGTGCACCTGCAGTTCTTATCCTTTCGGTATCGCAGCATCTCCAGGCTGGTAAAGAAGTTGTCCGAAAGATGGCTGTGGTGGTGCAGGAAGACATGGTGCCTGCCAGGAAAGGAGACTATCTTGCTGGGGGCACCATGGGTCATGTTTAGGCGTCAGGGGGACACCGTGGGCCTCCACCGTAGTCTTCCCTTGATATAGCACCATGTCACAGATGAAGCCATCCTTAGAAGCCCTGGCAAACAACTTGAATCCCCATTTGTCTGGCTTGTTCTTGATGTACTGCCTTAGGTTGCCAGCTGCGTTGCCTTTGTGGGCAACTATGACCTTGTTCACAGACTGCTTGGAGGTTTGTGGCTTGGTGGGCCTCATGGCTTGTGTGTGCTGGCTGGTCATTGTCCTCATCATCCCATTCTTCAACCAGCATTTGTCGCAAGTCAGCCAACGTGGTTGCGTTGGTCACTCTGGCACGAACAGCATGCCCAAGCTGATCCCACAAGTGTTGAATGGGGTTGAGGTCAGGACTGCTGGTTGAAGAACGGGATGCCATCCCACAGCAGTGTGTGACTGTGAGGCTGGTGACCAGCATGAGGAGGAGGTGCCAGGCTGTTGTGGCTGTGTATGGTTCCTCCACACGCTACTGAGGCGCATGTTTGTGAAATGAATAAATTGTTCAATTGCCAATATGTCTTCAAACTTCAATCATCCAATACACCAAACACCAAACGAGCCAATGGCAGAATAAGTTGTTTGGCATTGGCAGAGAAGATTTGGCAAATTTTTCATGGGCACAACCCACATACTCAGCACTGCTGCTCATCCCACAAATGCATGTTCCTTACAAATGGGGCACCGTTTGAAAGGGAACGAAACAGGCTTTCAAACGGTATAAGCCTTATTGCCAAAAAGCATTGTTACCACAGAGAAATAATCTACCAAACACAAATTTCCTTACTTGTGCTAAGTTTAGTTAAGTTTAGGCAACAAACATAGTTAGGGTTAGTAAAACATCAGGGATTGGCTTAAAATTTGTCATGTAAAACTTCTTAAATGAGGACCTAATGTGATGTGACAGATGCCATTGCGTCATAGACTATGGTCTGTAAAACTGTTAATGAGTTGCTGTTAATAAGGTAACACTCACTGTTAACAGTGAGCGTTACCTTATGGTTTCACACGGGACAGGAACCCCAGTCTCCATAGTGAAAGTCCTGTGTTTGTTTATTCCAGCCACCACCTAAATCTACCTCCTTAGGCAGACTTTGGTGCTCTTATACTAGTCAACTCGCTTCATTGTTTTCTCTTGCGATAATTACTACAGCCATGAGAGGTCGCCACATAACAAGATACGTAATTATGGGTCATTTTGACCTGCTTGCGCAATCAACCTATATGGTCGTATTCTGGGTCAGGACGGTCTGTATGGATGCTGTAATTCCAAAAGTTAGAGCATGATTGTGTACCAAATAGAAGGAAGACAATCTGCAACTACTGCTGGTTCTCCAGTTGCCAAACAGTATTTTTTGCTGCTTGGTGTGTATTTTCATATCATACACACCAGCTGACTCTGGTGGTTTACAGTCTTCCTGGTGGTGGTCAACAATTCAACATTCTCTCAGGTTTGTGACATGAAAGCTCCTTCTGAGTGCGTATTCAAAGTGAATATATTGTTGTGTTTTTCAGGCAGATTGATTCAGAGTATTCCAGCATCGTTTGTCAAGTGCAGCAACACAGCCAAGCCATTTGAGCAAAAATGCAAACATATACAGAAAAGGGGTTATATTGAAATTGCTTTTTAAAAGTGTATTCACCTTGAAGTATTTCAGTCTGACTCACCATCGTCTGTGTCTTTCAAAAGCAAAATGACTACAAGGAAATGATGCACTTTCCACACTGAAGAAGGCCTGTCTCATACTGTCAAAATAATCCTCAACTGTATTCAGCTGTGTCAGCTTGCCTTGGATAAGCAGGTATTGAACTTCATTGATAACTGTGCCGGCGTAATAGAAAACACAAGGACAGACAACGGGCGCTGAGGGTTCTCTGCATCTGCTCTTTGGTGGAAACATGAGGAGGCAAGCTCAATTGTGAGGAAGTGGTTAAACTACACTGAAGCTCATTATATAATCCAATACCTTGCTGTTTTCTTACCCGCAGACATTGTACTGACCCTGAATGCAAAATTGCCTAGCGCTATTTGATCAAAAACAGTTCCTTCCGTTTGATAAGTTGAGAAATGATAATCTTCTGTTCTGCCTCAAAGCAGTTTCCGGTGCTATCGCACTGTAAACAGTGTTTTTGCTGAGTACCTGAACCCAGAGCAGCCTTCTCACCACCCAGAGAGAATGCCTTTGACTAATCCCCAAGGCTTTCTTATCAAGGGTGATTGAATAGAGCCTTCAGTCCCCAGAAGACAGGCTAACCTTTATCTTGCCTATTTTCTATTTCTGCATCTCTTTCTTTTCTCTCCACAACAAGGTGATTGTAGGAAAAGGAGACCTGTTAACTGTTTACACCCTCCAATATGCACATTGTTTCCCCAGTGCACGTGCATTTGAAACATGAAAGGCTCCAAACCAAATTGGAAATTTCCACTCCATTTGCCATGCAGCCAATCAGTGAGCAGTGACCCAGATAAGGAGTGTGATATTGATGATGACAGCAATAAAGACGTATTTTCACCACAAGCCTTCCTTCTAATTAGGTTGATCTGGAGAGAAAATAAATGGATTTTGACAAAATGCAAAAGAGGTAGTGTGCTGGGAGGATTAGATAAGAGAGTTTGACAGCAGAAAGGGGGGTAAGATTCAGAAGGTTTCTGGGGGTTAAGTGAGTCCACTGTTGGGGAATGGGTGACAGTTACCACTGAAATGAGATTCTGGGACTTTAGGTGCCTCCTAAATATGGCATTTGGTCAAAGTAATTGTTCAGGGTCAAGTGAGTGATACTCATTGATGATGCTTTGGCTGTTTTTGCATCTCTTAATAAACCCCTGAACTTCAGACAAACTACGGTGTGTACAGTATTAAAAGTGTACTACTGTTTCAGGCTGCTCGTTATCTGCTGCTGTATTATATTTAATTATTAATTTAATTATTATAACTGAATACCTAAAGGGTGATGGTAGTCTAGAGGGCTTGTGTTGATGCTGATTAGAATAACAAACCTTTGCCTTTAAAAAGCAGCATGAGGAATCTGCATGGGATCTCTCCCCTCACTCTGCTGTTGGAGTGCCTTTGAGCAAAAGAGGAAAATTACACTCTTATTTGCTATTGCAAATATATAGTATTATAAATCTATATAAAAGTTTTTTTCCTGTGAATAAGTAGGCAGCAATTAAGCCACAAAAATAACAAAATCTAGCTGTAATTTTCATGTAACTTAATTGACTCTGGTTTAGAGAAACATTTTGTTCTAATTCGTGTTGCTTTGAATGTCCTTCCATTGACAGAAGGTGGGAAATGTAAAGTTAGATATTGATTAAACCATTTATTTTGGAAAATATCTGCATGTATATCAAATTGCATATTAACAACATGGATGCCCTGCAGTACTACTGGGCAACTTGTGGTTGACAATTTATTTAAGTTGAAATCCTGATGATTCAAACCTAATTTTTGATACTATTTATGTCTGGAATTTATTCTGCTGTAAATGTATTCACGCTCATTAGTT
The DNA here is from genome assembly GCF_031162955.1 of Sander vitreus. Taxonomy (NCBI): domain Eukaryota; kingdom Metazoa; phylum Chordata; class Actinopteri; order Perciformes; family Percidae; genus Sander; species Sander vitreus. The sequence continues at coordinate 660,170 of NC_135855.1, read as the reverse complement.
ACAATTCTATATAGTAGTTATATAATTGTCAGTGACGGAGTCTGCTATTCTGGCTGGATTTCAATGGTGTGCACACAAATCCTTTTCTTTTTTCTCTTTTTCACTGTGGTGGAACGTTTTAAAAAATGATCATAGTTAAAAAAAATTAAAAAAACTACTACAGGTGGTGATACTGTTGATGCCAGCCCCCCCCCCCCCATGTATGCCATCGTAAAAGATGAAGATTTCAAGTGTTTGAGAATGTCATAGAGGAGGTTGGGAGTGTGGCCAGAGTGGATAGGAAGCAATCAAGCAAGCAAGTAAGCAGGTCAGCAGCCAAAGTGCCAGGAGGAACAGTCATGGACGGCAACATTGAAATACCAACCTCTACAAATAGGAGGGGTGGGAGGATGAAATCAGCTGCCGCATTAAGTTTCCACAGCGGAGGGTAAGATGGGGGATGTCACCCCACAGCAATCCGCTGCACACTCAGCAGGTGTTGACATCTAGATTAACCTTGGACTGCTGTGAGTCCAATCCTTCTGGAAGGCAGTGTCTTATTAGAATGCACACACAGAGCTCATGTCCAATCCCTGGCTTCTCAGGCTCCCAGGTACTGCCCTGCATTCACCGGCCTGTCAGTCAAAGGGTCATCAGAGCATTGCTGCAGGGACATGGGAAACATAGAGGCTAGCTGGGACTTTAAATCCAACAATAGCTGACACAGATTACATTTAAATACCAGGTGTAAATGGGGAGTGATACCTTGACTGCTCCTACATGAGCTTTTCAAGTTCATTCATGAGGGAGCAACAGCACATATATGAAGTAACTTCACCCTTACATGCCTGGGTATTTTTCTCACATTCCTACATATTCCACTGTGTTGCACGGAATAGAAATATCATTGTTATCCAATGATTTAGCTTCTCTTCTTAAGCTGAACCCAGACAGTGAATCCAGCTTCTGAATTATTTGCTGCTCTACAGTGGAGGGCACAGATAAGCCATTTTCACAAATTAATTAAGGACTATGTCCAAGGAATCAGGTCCCGTCCTAGTCCAGAGTTTCCCTTTCACACATGTAGCACACAACAGGAGAATGTCTGTGTCAGATGCGTTTTTCATCTACTGGAAATACTCCGTTTGATCAAGGGGTGGCGCCTGGATAGAGCGTGCAGGAGGCAGGACATGAGTGGATTACACTGTGTCAAGGAACCATTCGTAATTTGGTCATAAACAACCTAGTCTCTTGCCATTCTTGAATTTGTCTGACAATTTCTGCATTGGCCCTTACCGACAGAAGTTCCCAAATTTCATCGTCTCTCCAGTTAGACATTTTTTTTGCGGTCTACATGCAAATCATCTTTCTTCTTCTTCCTCGGATGTTTTTTTACTTTTGGTTTTGCGCGAGCGGCATGAAACATCATCAACACACCCACTCGCTTGCTGTGATTTCTCACACTTTTGGCTCAATCATAGATTACACAAAGTCCAAAGTCCAACTAACTTTGGACATTTGCGTCCTCACATGCAGCTCTGCCTGGTAATGTCTAGATAGCTTCATGTAAAGACTGGTGGTAGGGGAGGGGTTAAAATTCTACTGTTAAAACAATGGGGCTGACAACGCCAGCTAGGTTTTTAACCATGAGGCCTACTGTAGGACCTCTTTAAAATCAAACCAAAATTGGAAGTGATAAAATATTAAAGCCAGGTTATTTGAATCGGCAGGAGAGCAGTTAAAAAGCAATGGTGTATAAAATGAAGTGAGCCTCACTCCTTTTCTCCGGACAATCTATGTTGTTGTCACCCACACTGTATGAAAAGTGGGATTTTCGTCAGTAAGCGGCACTGTAGATTGTCGTGGAACTTCAGGTTTACGACTGTAAAAGGCAATTTACAGGCAACACCGAAAACTGCCATTAATTGTCGGAAATTGACATGGGCCTGGCTTGGCAGTTGTCCCCCCATGACACCCCCTCCCCCTAATTCTAGGGGAGGCTTTAACATGTAAATGAAAATGCTGTGAGCTATACAAATGCAAATCAGGATAGCAGCAGGGGGAGTTTTACCCCAGGTGACATTTTTCTAAAAGGTATTAACTTCATTTTAAGAAAATCTCTGGTATAAATAGATCAGGCTCAGTATAGCCTAATTATAGACTCTTAAATTTTTTTTAGCTTTAACTGATTTATTTAAAAGAAAGTATGCTAGATTAATTACAGTGTATGTCATTAGCAATGGCCAATGTTATGTAAAAAAGATACACAAAACAATTTATTTCAACAATTAGTTTTAATCAGGCTTTGCCACGAAGGTAAAATGTGCATTCCATGATTCATTCACAGTCTCCTAGAGCTCAACCACTGTGCATAGTGACATGACTACAGTGACCTTTTCTTTGGTCTTGCTTAAATGCACAGTGGATGTGTTAAGCACACATCTCCCAGTAATGCGTTCAACAGGCAGAAATGATGTTGGGTATGACGTGTCTGTTCCCTGCAAGCTCCAAACTTCTATTGGCTTTCCATAAAAATGTCTGTCCGGATGGGGATGAATCTTGTATTGCTGAGGTAGGTCACGTGTACAATGCTGCTGTGCTATTTTATTGTTTTCTTTGAAAATTGTGTTGTGACCCTTCAATATTTATTGTCTCAAAGTTAATACGATATTAACTAGCTGTTTTGTGCCGTTTTCACGGTTAAATATAAGTTTTAACAGTGCTTTGTTTTACTCTTTCTTTTCGTGCTGTTTCTGTGTAATGTAAATAACGGAGGTTCTGCAGTCCATTTTGATATTCTATCTTCTGCAGAGCAAATAAATTCTGGAAAACCGTCTGCTGAAGTCCAGATTTAGGCTACATAATGACGCCATTGTGTGTAGGTAACACTTGTTTAATTTTACTGTGAGTTAAGTTTTCTTAGTCATACCACTCTCATTTAATTGTTTTCCAGCTGCCTGTAAGACATTACGAGACAGTACGCAGTCGATCGAGAAGGAAGAGGGTAAGACTTATTAGATTAGATCCGTCTTTGGTCAATGGGACTATTTTTCAGGTGCATTAATAGATGTGTTGTGTCCATACACAGTGAGGAAGACGGCATCGTTGTTGGGGTGTCTGGATGGATTGTGCAGCCAGGAGCTCACAAGCTCTGTCCCACGCTGTACACTGCACGGTCTATTTATATATATATATATATATATATATATATATATATATATATATATATATAGAGAGAGAGAGAGAGAGAGAGAGAGAGAGCTTGTTGTATACCGTTTTATTAATTTATTAATCTTGTTAAATTTTTTATTATTGTATATATTGTTGGCACATTTATGTATATAGTGTATATTTTAAGTTCTGATAACCTATACTGTCATATTTTGTGCAGAATTGTCCTGGGTGTACTGTTCAATGTAGAACCGCCCCTGGTACAGAGTAATTTGAACTACGCCCGTTGATCACGCCACTTGTGCAGTAGAAATACAGAGCAGACTCCCCAGACTAATGTTCAATCTTAAAAGATTGAGCTTGGTCTGGTGATAGCCACACTACATTTAGGACCCAAGAGCTCCAATTCGAATGAATTATAGTTGGCATTGTTCCGCTCAGCTGGATGCTGTACTTGAGTTAAAACTGCTCCATGACACAGGTTGCTGGCGTATGTATACACAATGGAAGGAAGGTTATAGTCAGCATAGGCTAACACAGGGGCAGTGGTCAGCACTGTTTTCAATGCATCAAAGGACTTCTCACATTCTGGAGAACAATTTATCTTCCAAGTTTTGGATCTTTTATCGACTGGGACTCCTGTCAGTAATGCATTAAGGGGATGTAATAGCGTCTATAATAGCAGGCTAATCCTAAAAAGGCTCTCACCTAGTAGAGGGGACTGGCCAATTTGTCAGTATTTGAGCAGCAGAAGCTCTACCTTTTGCTGTACTGACAGATTGAATTGATTAGTTATATTGCTCACCTCTCTTGGTAGCTCTCGACTCTACCGCTCGGTGCGGTGACATCCACCAGTCCCACTTTGATGACGTTGTCTTCACCCAAGGACAGGTCCAGATCATGGGACCCATGTACATCAGCTTCGTCCACTCAATACAATTTCCCTAGTCTCTGATGTCAACCTATAGACAGGCTGTAGGGGTGAGGATTGCACACACTTATAGGGACTCATCCTTTACTTACTACTGCCAGTGTCCTGGTCACGCCACTGCTGCTGGTCTCTGGTAGAGCCTTCACCATGGCGCAGTAATCGTTCCCGTTGATGTCCATTCAAGTGCATGCCTACACCAACATTTCACTCTTTGGGGGAACCCTGATGGTGTGGTGGCCAGCCAGCCGGACATATCCCAGTGTCCCATCCTCTTCCACAGTCGCTTCCATGCAACGACAGGTCGCAAAGGCATCCCTCCAGATCTTCGGGATTGTTAGCTGGCTAGGGGAGAAAGCATTTCTTCCTGGACACTTAAAGAGTGAACTCCAGCAGGCCTCTACTATGTTCATTCCAATAAGGACGGGTTTAGTAGTGTGTTCATCTTTAACTATGGTAATGCCCCACCCTGGTCTCTTGATCCCATCTATCTCAAAGTCTAGCACAGCATAGCTTGTGCATGGGATCTCAAGATTATTGGTGGTTCTCAACTTTAGAATCAGGGGGGTTTCACTGAGCTTATCCTGAGTAAAGTGTTGCTCAAATAAGCTCTGCCTCATCAAGGTTACCTCTGACCCCTGAATCTAATACCCGTTGTACTCCCTCAATAGCTACTCTTTTGGTTGGGCATTGCTCGACGAATGCTTCAGTGGCCCTTAACTCTCCCAACAAGCCATCCCCCGCTGCCCCTTGGAACTCAGCAGCAGGGAGGTTTAGTTTACATCTGGCTGGGAAACTGTGGTTCTACTCCTGCAAAACCTCCAAAAATATGTCTTGCTCGTCTACATTGGCGACAAATCGGCCTACCATGTTCGTCTTGCTCATTGGTATAGGACAGTTTTGGGAGATCTCTTCTGGCCTGCACTGGAGGTGATAAGTCAGCTGTGGGTGATTGAAGGAGTGGCCTGATCTCCTTCACCAGTTCCTGGATAAATCCCTTCATCCTCCATAATCTGTTGTTTCAACATCTCCCTTAAATTGGTGTCCTGTTTAGGGGGAACATGTGAGTTGTTAATTGCAGAGCAAGTTACCTCAGACTGTGGCCGTCCATACTCCCTATCCAGCAACAGCGCCTCCTGGTGTAGCGCAGCGAAAAGTATGTTATAGTCACATTTCAATTTAAATAGATTTTTATTAATAAATAATCATGTTCACAATAAAAATAGACCCTCCTGGTCTAGCTGTCCGCACATACTGAGCTGGTTGCTATCAAATGCAGCACAGGTAACAATAGCCTTCACTAGCAGCTAGCAATGATTTTTAGCACAGCAATTATTTTGCGTAAAGGGATATTTCACCGCTGGAAAGATGAATATGTATTAAATTGTGTAATTTATGTAGTAGAGATGTGAAAATGTTTTCGAAATCGGTGCCTTCTAGACCGAAAATTTATTTTTGGCTCACCTGGATGAAAGACAACAACTCCCAGAATGCACTTGCTTCGCTTCCCTACGAGTCCACTCCCAAGCCAGGCAGTCAAGTCAACTCAAATGTGTTTTATTGTCATTTCAACCATATACATGAAACAACGTTTCACCGTGGCTCAAGTGGTGTTACGCACATTATAGGCTCCGTAAAGTTCAGCTAACGCATTGGTAGCATTAGCGCTTGGTGTGATGTAAATACCGAGTATAAACACAGCTGTGAATTTGTGTAATGTAGAATGGTCAGCATTTAACTCTTGTTTAAAAGGAGTGGTACCAGAGATTAGTAGTAGCATCCCATTTCTGCACCAGTCCGTGTCCGTGTTAACACAGCCCACCTCCACGAGTCTTACCCGACAGAGCAGCATCTGCTCGGAAGGCTAGCAGGCTTGGTAGCTGGATAGCGGAGTCCATTACACTGTTGTTCAGCCATGTTTCCACAAAACTAAAACACAGCAGTCTCTGGACTTGCGTTGGGAGTTTCGTTGAAGTTGGATGTAGTCCAGTTTGTTGTCTAATGAGCAGACACTTGCAAGCAGGATGGATGGGAAAGGTGGCCGGCTAGCGTTAGCTTTTCACCTAGCTCAAACTCCTGCCCTCGGTCCACGTTTCCGCTTTCACACACACCGCTCTCAATGTCCCCTTACCCGGCTAGCGGCATCGAGCGACACCGCAGGCTGAGGTGCTGGTCTCCGTAGCTGGCAAAGCTTGCGTAGTGTGTCGAGTATCCCGTTTGTAATAAAGTGTCCTGCATATTCTCCGATCTGTACCAATGTATCCCGGTGGTACACATGTACATAGTTTGAATGCACATAATTGTTGTAAAAGTTTGCTGCTGAAAAGAGAGACTGTTTAGCTTAGCTTCAAGATGGCTGACACTCGTCCCGCATCGGATAGTGACAGTCGGGTTGAAAACATGCGGAACTAGCTGGCTGTAGTCCATAACCTCTGGGCAAAAATGCCTCCGATGACGCTAAATGGCGATTTTTGCATCATCAGAGGCTTTTTTCCAGACCCACAATACAGAGAAATCTAAAACTAACCGATCTAGACAGCAGTAGACAAGCAACTAACCGATGGAGGCAGCGGTAAAAGAGCAACTACTGTTCTCTGCAAGGTATAAGCATAGATAACGGCTTCAGTTCCCCGCCGTAAAAAGGCTGTCTGATGGCAAGGTAAAGCGGAGAAAATATACTAAATATAGCGTACACTTAAAGGGATAGTCATAACTGCTTGCAGTTCTAGTTTTCTTTCTTAAACTTATTGCGCAAAGGAATTTGATTCATAGCTGCTGTATTTGGTTATTACGTCCAATATTCAATCAGACTGCTTGATTTGTGCTATTTTATAATGAGGGACACATAATAATGTATTGGTATAATATATAGTATATGATAAAACATGAAAAAAACATGGCATTAGGAAATACTAGCTGACGTGATACTATTTCCACCTATACTTTTATGCGTGAAAAATCGCAATTTATTTATTGATTTAACGAACTCTTCCTAGACCGTGCCACCGATCTGCACGAAACTTGGTAAGTAGCATCTCCCGACCAACCTGACAAAAAGTAATCAAAATAATTTGATGGGATGTAAATTGCGCAAATTATGCATGAACAATTTTGTGTAGCTAGCTACGAAAACACGAACTTTGCCATATCTCGGCCAAAATAAATCCTATCAAAGCGAAACTTAAGATTCTTGTTTGCCATCACCCTCTGGGGCTATGAAAATTGGCCACTAGGGGGCGCTACAACTACAACAAGTTTATATCTCATTAATCATCCGATTTGTACAAAATTTTGAGTGTACCATCTAGGGCCACTCCTGAGGCCACTCCTACAGTAGGGTACTGATTCGTCAAAGTGGGCATGGCCTATGGGACCCAGGTTTATTATGGACCACTAGGTGACGCTATAATGACGTCAAACTTGTTTTTGTCCATAACTCCCACATTACTCATTGCACATTAGAAATCCTTACATCCACGTGTTCCTTGAATCAAGCTGAATCTGTTGATATAGGCCACCCCAATTTTCGCTACGAAGTTTTATTTCACAATATCGCGCAATGTGCAAAACCAACTTTTTCAAACTCCTCCTTGGCCGTGCGACCGATCTGCACGGAACCTGGTACTTAGCATCTCCAGATAGGCCTGACCAAAAGTTATCAAAAGAATTTTGCTAGGTTAAACTATGCGCAATTGACGACCAAACTAAATTTCACAGCTAGCTACCAAACACAAACTTTATCATATCTCTAGTCTTGGACTCCGTCATAACTGCTTGCAGTTCTAGTTTTCTTTCTTAAACTTATTGCGCAAAGGAATTTGATTCATATCCGCTGTATTTGGTTATTACGTCCAATATCCAATCAGATTGCTTGATTTGTGCTACGCATTTTATAATGAGGGACACATAATAATGTATTGGTATAATATATAGTATATGATAAAACATGATAAAAACAAGGCATTAGGAAATACTAGCTGAGGTGATATTATTTTCTTCCATCATTTGATCAACACAGTTCCTGAACAGAAACACGTAAATAAGAGTTGTTTGTAAAGACTGAATATAAACCTGGCTGCTGTTTTATTATTAACAAACAGTGCAGACAGATATGGAGACCTTTTTGCATCTCTCACCCACAACTGTGATAAGCTTGTTGAGCAACATGTCAGCCATTTCCATGGAGACTATGAGCTTTGTTTTTTCTCCATAATGTAACCATTTGTCTGTTAATGAACCCAACACCATGGACCAAATACCATTTTCCTGCAGCATACAACACACATGTTAACTTACAAAGCTAAATTAATATTCTCTGGTACTCACAAGTCCCACAGTGGAAGTTACACAAGCTGTTGCCATAGCAACTCTGATTTCAGATGGGGGATGTTGATTAGACCTGATGAGTATAAACAACATTGTACATTCTGTCCCTCTACATGAGGATGAATAAAACATAGTTGCAATAGCTAATACACCTTTCAAAACAAGGTTACAAAGAATGTTTTAATAAAAGTTATGAAATGTGTAAACTATAGACACAATAAATGAATCAGAATTTAGAAAAATTCCTCCAGTGAGAGGAGAATGGTAACCAGTTCATTGTCCACTGGTAGCTTATAAAAACACTGTCAGCTTAAACTGGTAAATGAATAGAGTTACAATACTTAAGAGGCAATAGAAGCACCCATGAAAGTTTAGACGAAACCAACTGTGCGTCCTTTCCTTTTAACTTCCCACCACAGCTGAGTGTGTGAATGCAACTTAAAGCTACATTGTGTAACAATTTCTTCCATCTAGTGGTGAAATTGTTTATGACAACCAACTGAATATTACTTTCTAGCCCCTCCCATTCCAAGTGCGTTTTAACTCCTACAGTGGCCGTATGCCAAGATTAACAAGGCTTCCAGTACGAGTATCAGTGCTATCGCTATTCTGTTTATCGTACAAGATTAATAGCGTAAGGCAACGTTTACAGCGTAGGCTACATATTTTTCTCCGTGAGCAGAGTCAGAGATCAGTTGATGAGATGGCGGTACAAGGGAAAGCTAAAGGAACCTCTTATCAAAAAGCCAAATCTGGACACCTTAGTTCTTGAAATCTATCGTCCGATCTCTAAACTTCCTTTTATGTCCAAAATTGTAGAAAAGGCAGTTCTCGTGCAGCTACAATCTTTTTTGATCTGCATGATATCCTTGAGGTGTTCCAGTCTGGCTTTAAAGCATTTCATAGCACAGAGTCTGCACTTATAAAAGTTTTTAATGATCTTTTAATCTCAACATACTCTGGAGATTCTGCAATACTTATGCTTTTAGACCTCACAGCAGAATTCAACACTGTTGACCACAGTGTTCTCATCTCTCGTCTCGAGCACAGTGTGGGGATTAAAGGCACGGCACTCGAATGGTTTAGATCATTTTTATCAGAGAGAGTGTTCAAAGTTAGCTTTGGTGGCTCTACTTCACCCACAGCACCGCTGACATGTGGTGTTCCTCAGGGATCTATGTTGGGGCCGATTCTCTTCTCCCTGTATTTGCTTCCCCTTGGTTCCATCTTAAAGAAGCATAACATCAGCTTCCATTTCTATGCAGTCTCACAGATATACTTGCCTATAAAAAGTAAGGGTGATAATTCCCTAAAAAGACTGCTTGATTGCTTTTCTGACATAAAAGCCTGGATGGTCTTAAACTTTTTACATTTTCATGAAAGTAAAACCAAAGTCATGATATTTAGACCCAGTAGTGCTCTTGGTGCCTCCCAACTGGACCTGGGTCCTCTGACACCCTATGTAAAGTCCATGGTAACTAACCTTGGTGTTAAAATGGACAGTGAGTTTCAACTAGAGAAGCAGATCATTTCTGTTGTAAAAACTAGTTTCTTTCAACTCAGGCTGCTTACCAAACTGAAGCTATTTTTATCTTTCACTGATTTTGAGAGGGTTATACATGCTTTTATTACAACTTGCCTGGATTACTGTAATGCTTTATATGTAGGTATTAACCAGGCCTCCCTCTCTAGATTACAAATGGTTGAAAATGCTGCCACTTGGCTCCTTCCTGGAACTCGGAAACAAGATCACATTACACCTGTTCTTGCCTCCCTTCACTGGTTACCGGTTTGCTTTAGAATACATTTTAAGATTCTGTTGTTTGTTTTTAAATCTCTTTATGGTCAAGCCCCAGCGTATATCGTTTAACTATTAAAGCTGCACACTCCTCTCAGGTCATTAAGGTCTGCTGACCAGCTCCTCCTTGTTGTCCCTAGAATGCAACTCAAAAATAGGGGAGATGGAGCGTTCTCAGTCGTGGCCCCAAGGCTTTGGAATGACCTGCCTCTGAATGTCAGATTGGCCCCCAGCCTTCACATTTTTAAATCACACCTTAAAACTCACTTTTATTCTTTGGCCTTCAAACCTGCTTGAGAGTTGTATTTTGTATTCTGCATTTTATTTTTCTAGTCTGTTATTTGTTTTAAATGTTTGTTTTGTTACTCGCATGTTTATAATCAGGTCAATGTCCAGCACTTTGGTCAACCTGCTTGTTTTAAATGTGCTTTACAAATAAAGTTGGATTGGATTGGATTGGATTGGAAGAGGGAAAGGTAAAGAAAAACCAAAAGACAGAGCCGGTGGCAGTGGATCGGTGAGGCAAAGAAAAACTAAAGAGACACTCTCCAACGATGACGAGGAGAGAGTGGAAGCCCTTCAAAGACAAAGGAGAGAAGCAACGGAGGTTTGTGTTTTTAATATATTTCTCTGAGCAATATGAGCAATGTCAATGAAACCGAAATTAGCTCTTAGTATCTCCATCGTTTACACGCAGCTGTTCTAGCTGTAGCTAGTCTGTGTTACAACTGTACATGACGTGAGTTGTCTGCCAGGGAAATCACGATGTTATGCACAACCATGCTATAGTTAGCCAAGCAACTATAAAACTTTGAATTTACACAAACAGGCAGAATTACCTGTCAAGAAGAAAGCAGGCAACTTCAGTGTCCCTTTTAAAGTCCTTGCTCCTTATGAGCTCTTTCCATCTTGGAAAAGCCACGCCAATATTATCTTTGGTCTTGTTGCTTTTCCTGTTGCGTTGTCATTTTAATTATCTTTTTAACCTCCTTGGCGACTCCGTTACATGTCCTCGAGAATAGGTGCGATCTTCTGTCTTCAACAGGCTTTCAAATCTGCTGGCAGTCGCGAGTAATCTTCTCCCCCTCCCTGGCATTCGTCACGGTGCCACTGAGTGTAAAAGCGCGAAAGGCGGAGGTATGTCCCTCTTTGGCTAATGTATTTTAAAGATGGAGGTCCAACATGGCGGCCGCCATTCGAGCGACTCGCTCGTATGTATTCTGAATGATTCTAAATGGCAGAGTCTATGCTCACGAGAATACTTTGATTAGTTGGTGGAAGTAATTACACATGAATGAGCACATATTTGTGAAAGAACAAAGGTTTTATTTTGCTAAGAATCAACTCAAAACATTACACAATGGAGCTTTAAAGGGGAACTCCTCTGATTTTACACATACAATAAAGGTCAGTTCACTTGTCACGGCTGGTACTACTCAGCCCATTAGAACACTTGTAAGATGTCTTTTATCTTTTGTGGCTCCGTAGTTAGCTTTGTTATGTCTGATAAAAATAACCTTGATGATGTCATCAGGGTTATCTCTGTGTGAGCTAGGAGATTAGAAATGTGTAACAGCAAGCTTGTGTTACAAACTGGAGGCATGGTCTGGATGAACATTGGAATTTACCAGCCAGGGAGGGTCAAACAAAATGATGATATTGGTTGCATTATGGAAAATGTAGGACCATTTCCCAGGTATCCAGCTAATTTGAATAGCTAACATTACTGTATTGTGTGAACAGTTAACTTAATTTTATTTTTCATGTGGCGTTTTCTTTTGCGGGGAATTAGCCATTACAGAGCTCCCTCCCTAAAGTTACGTGCAAATGTTCCACCAAAACAAGTTCCTTCCCAAGACTATTTTGCAGAAGAGATAGGTCTGGCAATGCAAGATTAGGGTTTGCCTAATACTGATAAAACAGAAGGCTGGAGGCAATAGGACTGATGCTTTTTCTTCATTAATGTATTATACATACATACATGCATACATACACAGATTCATGCATACATACATACATACATACAAACCATTTTCTGAGGCTCTAATTGGGCTATTTTTGTCAGTCCAATCTGGCAACAGTGCTGACAGTTTAGTGCAGTAATGTGCCAACAAACGTAATGTACGAAGAAAGGCAGTGGAGAAGAAAAAAACTGTTGCAAAGAATATAAATGATGAATGATTTAAATTATTCAAAAAATCTGCTTTGCTAATGTTTTATGAGGAAGGAAATGCACTTAACACAATTGTAAGACCTCAAAGATACACACAATGTGAAATACTGAAAGTAAACATAAATTAAAACTCTACAGGGCACCTTTAATGTCTTTTGATTCATGTGTTTGTGGCAATTTTGTAAATCATTATTGCAATAACTCATGAACAAATTTTGGGAGCAATCCACATAAAGTTCATCCCTTTTCAGCAATTTTAGATTTAGTGTCACCAGTAACTGAACTACCAAAATGGCAAAGGCCAGTGACCCCAAATCCAGACCTCAGAAACCTATGGGTGTGTCAATCTGCTAGTTTGTCTGTCATCTATAGCTCGCTCAGAAAGCAGTGAAATGACTGTCCAGGTTCTCACAAACATTTGTGCACTTTATTTTTGTATTAAAATGTATAAACAACCTTGTATTTGTTATATGTGATGTATTTACTTATATATTTTATTGTATTCAATTGTAACAAACAGCAACAAAAATACAGCAACTACAAGCTGTGTTGAAGTGAGGTGTTTGGTAGTTAAATAACTACAAGTAAAGGTGAAGAAATCACAGAAAAAATAACTGTTGTTTTAAATATGTGGTCAGGTAAACAGAATTAAAGACACAGTTCCTTTTAAAAACACACTGCACACATAAGTACATAATGTATGAATATGAGTTCATGAGATATGGATCAGAAGGCATTATATTATACTTGATGACTGTAACAATCAACATTAAAAATGCTAAAATTAAACTATTAGGCAGTGCTTGTTTTTTACTACACTTATTTGCTGATCCTAATGATGCTTTTGTGAGCAGCAAGTGTTCTGCCATGTTGATTGCACCCTGATTAGCCAGCTGAATGTAGATCATATTGTGCCAAATTACCGCAGACACAGTGATTAGTTCCTCAGCCTGCCCTATGAAAAGCTCTGAAAATGGCATGGCATGGTAGAATTTACTAGGTTATATGATGATGGGGTAATGATTAGCACGGATCGGTATTTTTTTAATTGAAAACTGACATATCAGATGACCATAAATGTAATGCCAAACCCTACAGCATTCGAACACTGTCTCAAAATTCTCTGTGACCCACTCTGTTATCCTGACATGTCACGTGCCAGCCTGCTTCAAGACCTCAACCATAATCCCTGTCCCCAAGAAGCCAAGGACCACAGGACTTAATGACTTCAGACCCGTCGCCCTGACCTCTCTGGTTATGAAGTCCTTTGAGCGCCTTGTGCTTTCACACCTCAAAGCCATCACTGACCCCCTCCTGGACCCCCTGCAGTTTGCCTACAGAGCCAATAGGTCTGTAGACGATGCAATCAACCTGGCCCTACACTACTTTCTCCGGCACCTGGACTCTGCAGTAACCCACGCCAGGATCCTGTTTGTGGACTTCAGCTCTGCCTTTAACACCATCATCCCGGCTCTGCTCCAGGAGAAACTCTCCCAGCTTGGTGTGCCTGACTCCACCTGCAGGTGGATCATTGACTTCCTTTCTGACAGGAAGCAGCATGTGAAGCTGGGGAAACACGTCTCCGACTCACAGACCATTAGCACCAGATCCCCTCAGGGCTGTGTTCTTTCTCCTCTGCTCTTCTCCCTGTACACCAACAGCTGCACCTCCAGTCACCAGTCCGTCAAGCTTCAAGTTTGCGGACGACACCTCCCTCATCAGACTCATCTCTGATGGAGACGAGTCCGTCTACAGGTGGGAGGCTGACCACCTGGTGACCTGGTGCAAGCAAAACAATCTAGAGCCCAATGCTCTAAAGACAGTGGAGATGGTTGTAGACTTCAGGAAGAACCCAGCCCCACCTGCCCCCATCACCCTCTGTGACTCCACAATTGACACTGTGGAGTCATTCCACTTCCTGGGAACTATCATCTCCCAGGACCTCAAGTGGGAGCTGAGCATCAGCTCCCTCGTCAAGAAAGCACAACAGAGGATGTACTTCCTGCGGCAGCTGAAGAAATTCAACCTGCCAAAGACAATGATGGTGCACTTCTCCACAGCCATCATTGAGTCCATCCTCACATCCTCCATCACCATCTAGTACGCTGCTGCCACAGCCAAGGACAAGGGCAGACTGCAGCGTGTCATTCGGTCTGCAGAAAAGGCGATTGGCTGTAATCTGCCGCCGCTCCAGGACCTTTACCCCACCAGGACTCTGAAGCGAGCTGGAAAGATTGTGGCTGACCCCTCCCACCCCGGACACAAACTCTTTGAGACACTCCCCTCTGGCAGGAGGCTGAGGTCCATCAGGACCAAAACCTCACGTCACATGAACAGTTTTTTCCCCTCCACCACTAGCCTTATTAACAAGGCCCGGAAACCACCCTGACTCTCTCCACACCCCCTCTCTGGCTCTACATGCCCCTGTACTTAATCTACTGTTCTGCTCTTTTTATCTTAATTCTTACTCTCTTATTTTAAGCTTTTCTGATTCTAATTCTGATTCTGATCCTTGTTACTGTTACAGTTTCCGTATCAGCGCACCTCTATACAAATTCTTATTTTGCAACAAAGTAGTAAATTTACTCAGCTGTAAACTTGCTGACTGGCTGCTCACACGCTGTGGATGACATGAAGTGGAAGTTTTACACTAAATCCCTGCAGGGAAGACTGAACCCATTTTATGTTAAAAATACTTGATAGAGTATGTGTATCTTAGTTAAGGTCATGGGGGAGCAGAGGATTAAATAGTGTTAAGGACACTCTACAGTGGTGACTGAAGATGAGTTTACTATTAATATTCCACTTCAGAGCAGGACATTAGGTAGATTATATATGACTCTTGTAGCCCATAGTCTTGACATGTAGGGTCATGAATAAGAGACTATTCTATTTATTTTGGCCATCTAATATATGTACCTGCGCCAAACCTTAAAGCTTTGGAGTCCAATTACACTTAAATGTCTGCATAACTTTATTGCTGTGCAGAAGTCCAGGCCTTCGACCTATAAAGGCATTGTGATCTGGGATTATGGATGTGTGATGGAAGGATTAAGACCCAATTAACTTGAGGGCTGTGAATAATGATGATGTTTGAAGACATTTCTTCCCTTTCTTTGCCTCTTTGGAGTGGAGCACCGTTGCCCCTATCTTAGTGCAAATACTTTAAAGATCTATAGTCCATTAACAGTAGGATTTTCAACAAATCATTTCTCAGGCAGCTCACAGGCATTTGCTAGATGTTCTGTCATGCCGTGTGTGTGTGTGTGTGTGTGTGTGTGTGTGTGTGTGTGTGTGTGTGTGTGTGTAAGAGAGTGTATATCAGTGTGTGTGTGTGTATGTGCTTGTTTGTGCACAGCAAAACTGCCCACTCTGGATGGCTGTCAATGTGCTGGTTCATGTTTTCGGTGATATACAGATTAGACATGCTCTAAATTCAAATAGCCTCACAGCTCAGTAATTCAACTCTTAGCCACATTCAGTTGTGTGTGTTCAGCAGGGACAGGATTCATCCCAATAGACGCGGCAGCCAGATGCTATGTGAGAATCTGCGGCACACCGCGCAGAACAAGACCTGGGTGCAGACCAAGACCTGGGTGCAGACCCAGACCTTAGATTGACTGTCTGCACTCCGTAAACACACGCACAAGCGCACTTCCCAGTCTCACTCTCCCATAAGCTCTCACTCCTTTACAAATAACTCTGCTAACCCACAGACCAGCTACATCATTCCAGTAAGAATCAATAATATCAGTAATCACAGGTGCAGCACTACACGCTCCTCTGTGCTTCCTTTGGAGCAGCCACCCATTCATAATCCCATAACTACGGTGTCTGTCCCCCGACTGAGATCGGTAAAATCAAACGTAAACCAACGAGGTGCTACACTTAACAACCTAATTGGAATTAAAACAACCACTGCAAAGATAGAACAGAATAGGAGAATCAAATGTGGACTATTAAATATTAGATCTCTGTCTTCTAAAGCAATATTGGTAAACAATTTGATATCAGATAATCAAATTGATCTATTCTGTCTTACTGAAACCTGGCTGGGCCATGAAGAATATGTTAGTCTAAATGAAGCCACTCCTCCCAGTCATATTAATACTCAAATTCCTCGAGGCTCAGGCCGAGGAGGGGGAGTTGCAGCCATATTTGACTCAAACCTGTTAATCAATCCTTAACCTAAACTAAATTATAACTTGTTTGAAAGTCTTGTTCTTAATCTTCAACATCCGATATGGAAAACATTACAGCCAATTATATTTGTTGTTGTTTACCGAGCGCCAGGCCCGTATTCTGAATTTTTATCTGAATTCTCAGAGTTTTTGTCATGTGTAGTCCTAAAATCAGATAAAATAATTACTGTAGGTTTTAACCACACACTCGACCTTGTGCTGTCATATGGCATCAAAATTGTAGATTTAATAGTATTTCCACAGAATTCCTTATTATCATACCATTTTTTAATAACTTTCGAATTCTTACTACCCGACTATACGAAATTAAATAAAACCTTCTACACTAGATGCCTATCTGACAGTGCTATAGCTAAATTTAAGGAAAATATTCCAAGAGCATTTAACTCAATGTCGTGTTTTAATATAACAGAGGAGCTTTATGTTAAGTTTAGTCCCTCCCAAATTGATAATTTTGTAGACGGTGCTACGGCCTGCCTACGGACGACTTTAGACTCTGTTGCTCCTCTCAAAAAGAAGATGATGAAGCAAAGGAAACTAGCACCTTGGTATAACTCCCAAACTCGCAAATTAAAACAAATCTCACGAAAACTTGAAAGTAAATGGCATTCCTCCAAATCCTCCAAGAATCTCGTTTAGTTTGGCAAGACAGTATGCAAAAAAAATGCCAGATCAGACTATTACTCATCATTGATAGACGAAAATAAGAACAACCCAAGGTTTCTTTTCAGCACTGTAGCCAAGCTGACTGACAGCCAGCCAGCTCTACTGAGCCATCTATTCCCCTAGCTCTTAGTAGTGACGACTTCATGAGTTTCTTTAATGATAAAATTATAACAATTAGGGATGGAATTCATCATCTTTTGCCCTCAACTTCTAACGGTTCACCTTTGAATGCAGGAGTGCTAGAAAGAACAACAGGACCTGACATATACTTAGACTGCTTTTTTCCAATAGACCAACAATTAATGCTAAAGGTCTCTTCAGCAAAGCCATCTGCCTGTCTATTAGACCCCATCCCAACGAGGCTACTTAAAGAAGCGTTATCTGTGGTTAACACTTCATTCCTAGATATGATCAATATGTCTTTATTAACAGGTTATGTACCGCAGTAATTTAAAGTAGCTGTGATAAAACCTCTTCTGAAAAAACCCACCCTCAATCCTGAGGTCTTAGCCAACTATAGACCTATATCTAACCTTCGCTTTCTCTCCAAGATCCTTGAGAAAGTAGTCGCTAATCAGTTATGTGACTTTCTACATAGGAATAGTCTATTTGAGGACTTTCTGCCAGGATTTAGAAAGCATCATAGCACAGAGACGGCACTGGTGAAAATTACTAACGACCTTCTAATTGCTGCTGACAAAGGACTTGTGTAACCAGCTACTCAATCGCTGGCCACTTCTATATGGATAACCACCAAATTTGCCTGATAGTAATAAATATTCAAGGTATCTAGATGTTTGGAATTGGGCCAGGTCAGAAGATTATACGTTTGCTCGCTGAAGCCAAAAGATTGAATTACCACAGTGAAAGAACAACACAAGGCACAGAAGAAAGTTTAACTGCATGTATTGAATGCGATGCGTAACAAGGTAAATAGCATCAATACAGTAACAATTATGTATCACACATGTAGTGAAGTGGAAAAGTGGGAAAGTGGGATCCCATGTACAAAAGTAAAAAATTACAAAGTATCAAAATATTAAATGTTCAGTTCAATTGCGAGTGCACTCAAAATAAATTTTGACCCGGGTCTGTTAAAATAATGTTCACAAGTCATCGATAGTGGATCAATGCACAGGGTAGTTGTCCTCCAAGGAAAGCAAGTGTCAGTGTGCACAAAGTTCTACCTGACCCCTTGGCCAAGGGGGTAAATATATCAAGGTTCTCCGGCTTGAGGTCTCTAGGTTGCAACCTCCTGGCTACAACCGGGCTCGTTATCAAGTGGGGCTTGGCTCGCCATCCAGTCTGAAACATTTTTTCCAAGGTCTCTGCGGATTTCCGACACCGGTCTAGACTCCACCAGACCGCGATCTCTCAAACTCTGAATCTCCCTAAAAAACCTGACCTATATGAAATAGGTCAACATAAAATTACCTTAGAGCTAACACTGTTGACATTGCTGTCATAGGCTAAGGCTGGTATCAATGAACTCAATATTGCTAATCACAGTATCATGTTTCTAGTTCAGTTGTACAACATATTACATTTCTCAATATATCATAACTATCATTTTTAAATAAAGTGCATAACCATAATACATAGTTATCACTAAGGTGCATAACAACAATACATAGATGTAACACAATTACACAGAAATACATTCAAAATACGCTTAATAGCCCTAAAGGAGTGAATGAAATGCATGAAAGTCAGACCTCATTATCATTCACTAGTATTAGTGTCTCAACAGGCCGCTAACAGACCATTAGCAGGGTTCCAGTTGGCCACTAGGCCGCAACTGTTAATACAGCAAGTTAACTCAACGTTAAACACAATTTCAAAACATATAACTTGATGGAGCTACTCCACTCACCAGCGGTAGTAGTCCAGAACACAGTAAAAAATATCCCGTTTTATCGTGAAATCCATTTTAGTAACTTAACAAGGATAATACACTTTAGCTGTTAGCTTCAAGTTAGCAGCAGCCGCGGCTGCTAGCGCTGTTTACATTGAGAACAATGGGCACCCAAAGGCGGACATTAGCATATAGGCTAGCGGAACATAACCAATTCACCAGTGCAAAGAGGCAGCACATTAGCTTGAGCATGCCCTCCGGATTAGACTGTCTCTAGTGTTTCACACAATTAGTTACAGTCAACAGTCACAAAATCGAATATCAATACTTAAAATGTATAATTAATGTAAGACTACGATGATTTAGCTACACTGGCGTCACTTCAGATCTTCCTCTCTAGCGCGAACGGCTGAGAGGCGGGTCTAAACATTCTATTAGCTAGGGTGTAGTAACACTCAGGCTTATAGGCTAATGCCACAATAATGCCACCATAATAATGTCCTCGTATTGGATGATATCAATGTTTACAAGCGATCCTTTCAACATAAAGCATTTATTTATACTTATATAGTATACAATAAATGACGACAATAAAGTCAGACTAATACGCCCTCTATGGTAGAGGCAGACCTGGAGGATGGAACAATGCGGATTCCGTCCTGGTCGTGGAACAACGGACCAGATCTTTACTCTCGCAAGGATCCTGGAAGGAGCCTGGGAGTATGCCCAACCGGTCTACATGTGTTTTGTGGATCTGGAGAAGGCATATGACCGGGTGCCCCGGGAGATACTGTGGGAGGTGCTGCGGGAGTACGGGGTGAGGGGGTCCCTTCTCAGGGCCATCCAATCTCTGTACGACCAAAGCGAGAGCTGTGTCCGGGTTCCTGGCAGTAAGTGAGAGTGAGGTGAGAGTTGGCCTCCGCCAGGGCTGCGCTTTGTCACCAATCCTGTTTGTAGTATTTATGGACAGGATATCGAGGCGTAGTCGGGGTGGAGAGGGGTTGCAGTTCGGTGGGCTGGAGATCTCATCGCTGCTTTTTGCAGATGATGTGGTCCTGATGGCATCATCGGCCTGTGACCTTCAGCACTCACTGGATCGGTTCGCAGCCGAGTGTGAAGCGGCTGGGATGAGGATCAGCACCTTTAAATCGGAGGCCATGGTTCTCAGCAGGAAACCGATGGAGTGCAGGGAATGAGTCCTTACCCCAAGTGAAGAAGTTCAAGTACCTTGGGGTCTTGTTCGCGAGTGAGGGGACAATGGAGCGGGAGATTGGTCGGAGAATCGGCATAGCGGGTGCGGTATTACATTCAATTTATCGCACCGTTGTGACGAAAAGAGAGCTGAGCCAGAAGGCAAAGCTCTCAATCTACCGGTCAGTTTTTGTTCCTACCCTCACCTATGGTCATGAAGGCTGGGTCATGACCGAAAGAACAAGATCCAGGGTACAAGCGGCCGAAATGGGTTTCCTCAGGAGGGTAGCTGGCGTCTCCCTTAGAGATAGGGTGAGAAGCTCAGTTATCCGTGAGGAGCTCGGAGTAGAGCCGCTGCTCCTTTGCGTCGAAAGGAGCCAGTTGAGGTGGTTCGGGCATCTGGTAAGGATGCCCCCTGGGCGCCTCCCTAGGGAGGTGTTCCAGGCACGTCCAGCTGGGAGGAGGCCCCGGGGAAGACCCAGGACTAGGTGGAGGGATTATATCTCCAACCTGGCCTGGGAACGCCTCGGGATCCCCCAGTCGGAGCTGGTTAATGTGGCCCGGGAAAGGGAAGTTTGGGGTCCCCTGTTGGAGCTGCTACCCCCACGACCCGACCCCAGATAAGCGGACGAAGATGGATGGATGGAATAAAATTGAATTGAAATTGAATTGAAATTGAATTGAATTGTGTGTGTGTGTGTGTGTGTGTGTGTGTGTGTGTGTGCGTGCGTGTGCGCACGCGTGCATGTGTATGTATACAGTAGCAGTACATCAGACTCAAAGAGCCAAGAGCCCTCTTCAGAGCCAACCCCCCACCCGCTTACTCACTCACTCACACACACACACACACACACACACACACACACACACACACACAAACACAGCCAGATTCTTTATCTTTTATTCTTAACTGCCCTCTTCTTTCAGAGATTGCATTTTACAATCCAGCTTTCCCTTTGTTAGAAAAGAGAATACTGCTTTCTGTCACTGCCAAAGTTAGCTGAAAAACAAAATGCAACAATCTGACAGCACCTTCTGCAGCAGAAAAGAGCCTCTTTTTCCTTTTTGGATTAAATTATGTATAGAGGCTTAAAAGACTCTCCCTGGCCATGGTGGAGTTACTTTCCTCATATTACTTATTCAGCGTGTCGAACCTTAGGCTCCATTAGCGTTGGAGAAGTAAAGCTATTTCCTCAGCTCTTCATGTTCAAACACAGGCCCAACATAGAGGAAACCCACTGTGAGTCATGTGTCTTCCATCTCTGTATGTTCTGTTTCCTGCTCTGCCATCCTTTGGCAAACAAAAGGACAATTTCATAGCTTTAAGCTACAGATAGCATGCACTGCCACAGGCAGTAGAGTCCCAGGGTTTGCCATATTTGTCTACATGATGTGACATTGTTGCTCTGCACGTCTTTAATACAAACTTGTCTTTTAATGTTGGCTTGTCTCAGTGAATCAGCGATGGAGAACAGAACCTTTTTATTTCCCTGAAATGTGCAGTGCTACAGCTGTCACCTGGATGAGGTGATTTGTATGCACCTCCTCTGCACATATCAAGTACAATGCCTTGACTGTTCATTTCATATCACCATCCCAGCTGCGTTATTATGGAACCTACGCAACTTCTAAGAAAGGCCCGCCCATCAATAGCATTCACACACTACTTTTGGCCAGGCGCCCATGCTTACGCAAGATAACGTAACCAGATTTCTTCAGGTCCTTAACCACTCGAGGTCAATGCCTAATCCAACCAATCCAGCGGCTTTGTCGGGCGGGCCTTTCCTAGAAATGGCGTGTAATCCCAGGCGTTGTACCGCAATTGAATGTGGGCATTTGTTTTTTCTTTGTGTCTGACTGTCTTTGACATGTTGTCAGTGTGGAAATTCACATTACCCTGCCACTCTTCCTCCAGCAACCTCTTGATGTGCCACAGTGAGAGTCATGTCATGAATAAACATGCTGAATTACAAAGGGATGAGTGTTGGTTATAGATGAGATAGACAGTTTACATGTGTTTGAAAGGAAGAGTCTGCAGAGAGGGGTGTAACAGGGTCGTGGAGCCCCCACCCCCCCTAAAAAAAAGCTGCATTTACTAAGATCTGTTTTTTTAATTTGTTTTTTAATGTCTAGCAATGGTTAAGGTGCACTATGTAATACTGACAGCTAGTGTTTAAAATAGTTACTGCAGTACAAATTCAAAATACTGGAGAAAGTCGTCTCCCCCGCCCCCTCCTCCCCAGACTCGAAGTTCACGGAGGTTGCCAGGCTGAGACCGCAGCATCCATAGTCTCGCTTTGCCAGACCCTCCTCCAAAGGGCGCTGAAGGAGCATCCACGACAACACTGCTAGACGCTTGTCTCACATAGCCAGACATTACTCCACAGCACAGCGGGGTAGCTAACGTTAGATGCTGGCTATATTGACAGTCATAAAAGCCATAAAAGGCGGGCTGTACCCAACTGACAGGCATACTTTTTCAGCTTAGAATTTGAGAACTTGCCGTCCTCTCCACCCGACTGAACACACTTTGTCTTCAACAAACACTTGCCTACAGCCATAGCAGGGACATCAGGAAGCAGAGACATGACAAAGGAGCACAGGTGACTTATGTAGCCTAGCCCTGATTAGGGGGTTGGCCATGAGAGGGGTCAGGCCAAGGCTCTATTCAGGTCCACTACACATTTACCTGCACTGAGGGAAGTCTTCCCCATTAAAGATACATCTAGTCTGCCTTGCTTGTCAAACTAGGCCTCTGTAAGCTTAGCAGCTGAACAGGGTTATTTTAGATCACTCTGATTTTACATTTACATTTTTCCTTATCAATCAAGTCAGTTGTTTTTTCAGTTTTAACTTGCTGTAACTGTTTTGGCAAGCAGTGGAGGGGTTTGAGGGGAGAGCGTAATTTCACCACCCAGCTGGCATACGGTAATGTTTTTCATGAGTTCACCTGGAACGCCCAAACAGCAAGTATGTTAAGTCAATTAGCATTAGCTAATGTCAGTTGATGTTAGCTATTGTGGGTAACAATAGTCTCTATTTGAAAAACAACGACAGACAGAAACAGACATACTTTGAACTCATGAAAGCCGTTACCGGAGATGTAGGGTAAAGCCAGGGGCTTACTGAGGACAAGCCGTCAGGCACAGAGAGGAGGGGCTATTCACAGAAAGGGTAAGTTAATGTTTGAGAGAGAGAGAGAGAGAGAGAGAGAGAGAGAGAGAGAGAGAAACAGAGCAGAGCAAGAGAGAGAGAGACAGAGAGAGAGAGAGAGGGTGTGGGGCAAGGATGGGCTGAGAGAATCAATCCTTTTTTTTACCAATTTTAAATAGTAAAACGATAGAAAATCAATAAGTGGCGGTCATTGTTGACATTGTGGCGGACTGCATATCACTGAATGGGAAACTCTGTAGTCTCCAGTTAGAAATTACTAAACTGCTTTTGTCTACCTGAAATCAAGGAACCATTTTTTTTTTTTAAATGCAAAGAATTTTGATAATACATAATTGTCTGCGGACAGTCAATTATGTATTATTATAATTTCATTGCTGCCACATGTCAGCTTGGTGGTCTACCTTAATCCAGTTCTGCCCATATAAAGTAGTACCTTACCATTACTGTACCTGCTATAGTATTACCAAACACCACCTATCCCTCACCATTTTGAGAGGATTATCAGTTGAGTCTCACAGTCAGCTGCTTTCACATACATGTGGCACACACTGTCTGTCTCTTATCCTCTGTGGGTTGTGAATGAATAGGATGGAGTGCTGAATAGCAGCTGCCGAATGCTATGGCGGCTAGCAACACGGCAGAGAGATGTTATCGGGGGGGGGGGGATAGTGTCTCCTGGTTGATTTCCTAGTCATGTAGTCTGCTTGTCTGACTGCAGTATAGCAGATAGTGTCAGAGGGACATCAGAAGACGCCCGAGGGACTGGCGCTAACAGATCAACCAGGGAAACGTTCTCCATGACATGGAGTCTGAGCATGGGCGAATGCTGTTTTTACTGTGACATCAAAGCAGATAGATTTTCTAATATTTGTAGTATTCAAAGCTGGACTACGTTCAATTTGTATAGAAGCTGCCATTTTATTAAATCAAAAGTTTAGGCTGTTAACGGGAAAGTTGTCTGATACCTCTGACTGAGATGCCATTGATTTACCCTGTTTACTTAAATTAAGGGTCAGGTATGGACACTGATTCAGATGGAAATCTGCTCATCACAGGAAGGGACATTCGGTAATTAGGAGTGAAATGCAAACAGGATTCTAATCAGCAGTTAGTGAGCTCCCAGCCCAGAGCTTTACTTACAGGTATGAGGTGCTGTTCTGTTCTCAGGTTGGTATATTACTTTACTGACATTGTCTTACAAAATTACTGGGTACCGAAATCCAAATTCTGTGCAGCTTGAGTTCTGTGTGTTGTGTGGGATGGCAGTGGTCAGAAGTATCCCAGCAAATGTCCTGATTGGTCAAAAGTCTATCACAGGCCAACATTTTCTAAATGTTTCATCTGATATTCATGACTGTGGGAGGAAATCAAAATACCTAGGAGAAACACACATTGAGCCCCTGTATTTTCTTTCAATACATCATTCTCAATTTGATTCTGACCTGTTTTGAATATAGTAAAATGGCTGTATAGAAAATAAGACAGAATAAGGAAAAGCAACATTACCAAACAGACCTAACTTCCAAATGACAAACAAGGGGGGTGCATTCAGCCCTGTAAACGTAGCACTTAATGTGTCCTACTTTTTAACATAACTGAATTTATGAGCAGCACAGGGTTTGTTACTGAGTAAGGAAACTTGTTCATTATAAAGGAAATCGCTGAATGACTACCTGGAGCAGTATTCATAACATTATTCATTGTTTTCCTTTTCTGTTCTGTTCAGGTAAGTTTTTTCTAATTTCATTTGTTTTGCTCTGCTTCATCCTGTTTTGTTGCAGATGCCAGTTTTTGTTCAAAACAAACATAAAAATGAACCATATTGTATTGAAGCTACTATTCCCAAGAGCCTTAACCTTTACTATGGCCTGTACATAAGTCACCTGAATGATCTCAAAAAGGCACCTGCATCTTTCTTTTCTAATATTAAAGCATTGCAGATAATGGAACTAAGCAAGGCCTCTTCACTCCACTGCTGGCTGTAAACGCTGTAGTATTTTCATTGTCTGCCTCGCTGCTAATTTGCCCCCATTACAGTGACCAGATCTAGTCCTTCAGTAGGCCGATGCTAACGTTTAATGACATCATAATGTCTTGTCTGGCCTGACTGCTTTCCAGAGGAAGATGGTCAAGTAAACAGCTAAGAGTCAATGTTAGCCTGAAGCATTCTGGTTACACAGGCCTCATTAATGTAAGACCTCCTCTCTTATAAAGGAAAGCAATAAGCCACTACGTAGGACAGATGTCCAACTGGGAGACGCTTCATTCTGCCTCCGTGCTTAATCAAATATTCGTAATTAAAATGCTCAAAATCTACTGTAAAGGTGGCTCTAACTGAAGTCTTTAGAAAATTAAACAAGCCATTTGTGATAACATCAAAACTCAAAAATATTCTAATGCAATCGTGCCCAGATTGTTGTTATTCTAAATGTTGTTTTTGTCTTGAATGTGGGTAATAACCAATAATAATAACCAGGGTTGGGAGTGTTACTTTTAAAATGTATTCTGACACAATTACCTGTTAAAAATGTAGTCAGTACCCTAATTTAAAGTATCAAAATATTATATATCGGTCAAAACTGAACTGAAAACACAACATACAGACTGTGTACCAGATCGCAGTCAAGTGCGCCCTGCCATGTGCATCAGGAGCGTGCCAAACACACTTTTGGTAATTTCAATGTGTCTGTCTCCAACACACTTGTTGTGCAAAACAAAACTGTGTAGAATAGCCTAGATAATCAAAATGACACATTTGATAAGAACAGGGGCTTCTGTGGTTATTTTACAACAGTCTGATGTTGGTTGCACAACATTTAACAAGGGGATCTTCCGTGTGTAATTGTGGCTTAGCGGTGTGAACCATCACTCCAGTTAGAGACTGCAGATGGAACAGATACAGTGGGGCAAAAAAGTATTTAGTCAGCCACCAATTGTGCAAGTTCTCCCACTTAAAAAGACGAGAGAGGCCTGTAATTTTCATCATAGCTACACTTCAACTATGAGAGAAAAAATGAGAAAAAAAATCCAGAAAATCACATTGTAGGATTTTTAATGAATTTATTTGCAAATGCCTCGGGAAAATAAGTATTTGGTCACCTACAAACAAACAAGATTTCTGGCTCTCATAGACCTGTAACTTCTTCTTTAAGAGGCTTCTCTGTCCTCCACTCGTTACCTCTATTAATGGCACCTGTTTGAACTTGTTATCAGTATAAAAGACACCTGTCCACAACCTCAAACAGTCACACTCCAAACTCCACTATGGCCAAGACCAAAGAGCTGTCAAAGGACACCAGAAACAGAATTGTAGACCTGCACCAGGCTGGGAAGACTGAATCTGCAATAGGTAAGCAGCTTGGTGTGAAGAAATAAACTGTGGGAGAAATTATAAGAAAATGGAAGACATCCAAGACCACTAATAATCTTCATCGATCCGGGGCTCCACGCAAGATCTCACCCCGTGGGGTCAAAATGATCACAAGAACGGTGAGCAAAAATCCCAGAACCACACGGGAGGACCTAGTGAATGACCTGCAGAGAGCTGGGACCAAAGTAACAAAGGGTACCATCAGTAACACACTACACCGCCAGGGACTCAAATCCTGCAGTGCCAGACGTGTCCCCCCTGCTTAAGCCAGTACATGTCCAGGCCCATCTGGAGTTTGCTAGAGAGCATTTGGATGATCCAGAAGAGGATTGGGAGAATGTCATATGGTCAGAAACCAAAATAGAACTTTTTGGTAAAAAACTCAACTTCGTCGTGTTTGGAAGGGGAAAGAATGCTGAGTTGCATCCAAAGGACACCATACCTACTGTGAAGCATGGGGGTGGAAACATTATGCTTTGGGGCTGTTTTTTCTGCAAAGGGACCAGGGACGAATGAGCCGTGTAAAGGAAAGAATGAGATGGGGCCATGTATCGTGAGAGTTTGAGTGAAAACCTCTTTCCATCAGCAAGGGCATTGAAGATGAAACGTGGCTGGGTCTTTCAGCATGACAATGATCCCAAACACACCGCACGGGCAACAAAAGAATTGGCTTCGTAGAAGCATTTCAAGGTCCTGGAGTGGCCTAGCCAGTCTCCAGATCTCAACCCCATAGAAAATCTTTGGAGGGAGTTGAAAGTCCGTGTTGCCCAGCGACATCCCAAAACATCACTGCTCTAGAGGAGATCTGCATGGAGGAATGGGCCAAAATACCAGCAACAGTGTGTGAAAACCTTGTGAAGACTTACAGAAAACGTTTGACCTCTGTCATTGCCAACAAAGGGTATGTAATGAAGTATTGCGATGAACTTTTGTTATTGACCAAATACTTATTTTCCACCATAATTTGCAAATAAATTCATTAAAAATGCTTCAATGTGATTTTCTGGATTTTCTTTCTCATTTTGTCTCTCATAGTTGATGTGTACCTATGATGAAAATTACAGGCCTTTCTCATCTTTTTAAGTGGGAGAACTTGCACAATTGGTGGCTGACTAAATACTTTTT
Source organism: Sander vitreus (assembly GCF_031162955.1). Taxonomy (NCBI): domain Eukaryota; kingdom Metazoa; phylum Chordata; class Actinopteri; order Perciformes; family Percidae; genus Sander; species Sander vitreus. Next base: position 632,212 of record NC_135855.1, on the reverse strand, counting down.
TGCCCCACTGTACCTGGATGGCTGTACTCATCAAATACACAGACTTTCCCAAAACCAAATCTCACCCCAAACTATATAGACAAGTTGGCAATGAATTGACTGCTATCTATGGTTTCACTCGAGACCAGTTGTGTTGTGTGAGAGTTTTGTTGTGATGTGTGCACGTGTATGTAGTATATCCTTCTTTATTTTAAAAATGTATTTTAAAAATTCTAATCCTGCTAATAATCCCCTAAATGTATTGGTAATCTGATTATTTTTTTCCCCTGTAACTTTTAATGGCGTATAGTTCCCTATTTATCCTAACTACATAAGGCCATTCCATGTATTCCGTTATTAAACAAGCCTGATAATGTCGACAGCAGAAAACCTTCACAAAAGTTCTGTATCCTACAGACATCAAGATCTCACTTTATGTGGAGCTTCAAATAAGGGTGTAGTTTGTTAAGGGGTCTCATCAGAAACATATCAGATCTGCTGGGACTCAAAGAACCTTGTCTCTCCTTCACCAAGGCTTAAAAAACACACTTCACTCAGTAAAACCAAAACACTCAGGTCAAGATTAAAGAAGGGAAGAAAGATGAGAAGAAACCTAGTAGCAGATTCTTAACAGTACTCCCTGGTGAGAGCAGAAACTACAGCAGGGATGGGAAGAGCACAACAGTTAGACTACCAGTCTAAATTGTAATTCAATTCAATTCAATTTATTTATAGTATCAAATCACAACAAGAGTTGTCTCGAGACACTTTACAGATAGAGTAGGTCTAGACCACACTCTGTAATTTACAAAGCCCCAACTATTACAGTGATTGCCTCAAGAGCAAGCATTAGCAGTAACTATTGCGACAGTGGCAAGGAAAAACTCCCTTTTAGGAAGAAACCTCGGACAGACCCAGGCTCTTGGTAGGCGGTGTCTGACAGTGCCGGTTGGGGGTATGATGAACAATGGCAATAATAGTCACAATAAAGATATTGTAATAGTTGTAATAGTTCATGGTGTCGTAGAGCACAGCAGGGCGTAACAGGGCGTGGTAGGGCGTTGGCCGGACATAGCAAGTCGAAGCCGGGCATTGCAGTGCGTAGCAGGGTGTAATAGGGCACAGCAGGGCGTAGGGCATGACCACGGCGACAGCTGCCACCATGATGTAGGTGCCATCATGATCCAAGATGATGATGCTGGGCGGAAAAAGAATATAAGGACTCCAGGGAATAAGCTCCCCGGAGCTATGTTAGTAACAAGCATTTCTGTGACACGAATACACACAGATGGAAAGAGAGAGGAGAGAGAAGCTCAGTGTGTCCAAGGAGGTACCCCGGTAGTCTAGAACTATAACCGCATAACGAAGAGCTACAGAGAAGGGGAGATAGGGAGGCTGTGTTCCGTGATTGTGGCTACACACCTTCCCCCGCCGGTCTAGGCTAACGCTGCGACTCATTACTCCCTAAGTATATGTAAGCTTTCTATGGGGAGAAGCAGAGATAGGGTGGGGGTGCGACATGACTGTGGCTACACACCCACCCTATACACCCACCCCCACCGGTCTAGGCGAATGCTGGAACTCCTCATACCCTAAATATAGTAAGCTTTCTATGAAGAGAAGCCAAGATAGGGTGGGGATGCATCATGACTGTGGCTACACACCTTCCCTCGCCGGTCTAGGCGAACGCTGCAACTCCTCACTCCCTAACTATAAGCTTTATCGAAGAAACCTCGGCCAGACCCAGACTCTTGGTAAGCGGTGTCTGATGGCACCGGTTGGAGGTGTGATGAACAGTGGCAATAATAGTCATAATAAAGATAGTGGAACAGTGACTACAATGGTAGTCGTAGTATTTCATGTCATAGTAGGGCACAGCAGGGCGTTATGGGGTGTAGTGTAGCACAGCAGAGCATGGGTGGACGCGGAAGGACGCAGCAGGATCCAGCCGGACACTGCAGGGAATCGCAGAGCGTAGCTTGGTGTAGTAGGTCCACAGAGACAGCTGCACCCAAGACCCAGGTCTTGGTGCCACCCTATTCCAAGGCGATATTCTGGGTGGAGAAGAAACATAAGGACTAAAGTCCCCAGAGCTAGGTTAGTAACAAGCATTTCTGGGACTATGATGGACACAAAAGGAAACAAGTGAAAGAGAGAAGAGAGAGCAGCTCATTGTGTCCTTGGAAGGAAGGAACTTCCCCAGCAGTCTAGAGTTATAATAGCATAACTAAGAGAGGCAGGCTAAAGAGAGGTGCCGGATCGGGCTTGAACTCTCCCCTGCCGGAACGGGCTGTACTCACCTGCCTCCCTCTACTCTCACTATATTATTGTCTATATGATAGATAAATCTGATGACAATGAAGAGAAGCAGGCGGCCGGGTTAGGTGGACGCAGAAACTCCTCATTCCCTAACTTGACGATTATGAAGAGAAGCAGGTGGGCCGGGTTAGGCGGACGCTGCAATTCCTCACTCCCTAACGTGGCGACTATGAAGAGAAGCAGGTGGGGCGGGTTAGGCGGACGCTGCAACTCCTCACTCCCTAACTATAAGCTTCATCAAAGAGGTGGTTTTCAGTTTATTCTTAAATGTGGTGACGGTGTCTGCCCCCCGAACCCAAATTGGGAGCTGGTTCCACAGGAGAGGAGCCTGGTAGCTGAAGGCTTTGGCTCCCATTCTACTTTTAGAGACTCTAGGAACCACAAGTAGCTCTGAGTTCTGGGAGCGCAGTGCTCTAGTGGGACAATAAGGTACTAAGAGCTCCTCAAGATATGATGGTGCTTGACCATTTAGAGCTTTGTAGGTCAGGAGAAGGATTTTAAATTCAATCCTGAATTTTACAGGAAGCCAATGCAAAGAAGCTAATACAGGAGAAATATGATCTCTTTTCTTAGTTCTTGTCAGAACACGTGCTGCAACATTCTGGATCAGCTGGAGAGTCTTAAGGGACTTATTTGAGCAACCTGATAGTAAAGAATTAAAGTAGTCCAGCCTGGAAGTAACAAATGCATGGACTAATTTTTCAGCATCGTTTTGAGATAGGATGTTCCTGATTTTGGCAATGTTACGAAGATGGAAAAAGGCTGTTCTTTGTTTGTTTTAAGTGGGTGTTAAAGGATAAATCCTGATAAAAAATAACTCCTAGACTTATGGCAGTAGTGCTGGAGGCCAGGGCAATACCATCTAGGGTAGCTATATCTTTAGATAACAAAGTTCGGAGGTGCTGGAGTCCCAGCACAATAACTTCAGTTTTGTTTGAGTTTAACATCAGAAAATTGTGGGTCATCCAGGATTTTATATCTTTAATGCATGTTAACTGACCGCTTTTGTCTGGCTTAATTGACTGGTATAATTGGTCGTCTGCGTAACAGTGAAAGTTAATTGAGTTTATATATATATAATATATATATATTAATATATAAATATATATATATATATATATATATATATATATATTATTCCTAACACTTTGTTGAGGGTTACTAGTTGGTTTGTAAACCGTCTATAAACATTATTTAGATAGATAGTTAATACTTTGTCAGTGGTTACTAGTTGGTTTGTAAACTGTCTGTAAACAGTTTCTGGATGGTTATTATAATGTTGCAACATATAAAATAATGATATAGTATATATATATATATACTTAGCACAAAAAGTAAGGACATTTGTGTTTGGTAGATTATTTCTCTGTGGTAACGATGCTTTTTGGTGCCCCATTTGTAAGGAACATGCATTTGTGGGATTAGCAGCAGAGCTGAGTATGTGGGTTGCGCGCATGAACAATTTGCCAAATCTTCTCTGCCAATGCCAAACAGCTTATTCTGCCATTGACTTGTTTGGTGTTTGGTGGATTGGATGATAGAAGTTTGAAGAAACAAGACATATTGGCAATTCATTCATTTCACAAACAGGAGCCTCAGTAACGTGTGGAAGAACCATACACAGCCACAACAGCCTGGCACCTCCTCCTCATGCTGGTCACCAGCCTGGTCACATACTGCTGTGGGATGGCATCTTCAACCAGCATTTGTCACAAGTCAGCCAACGTGGTTGTGTTGGTCAATCTGGCACGAACAGCACGCCCAAGCAGATCCCACAAGTTTTCAACGGGGTTGAGATCAGGACTGCTGGCAGGCCATTCCATCCTCTCCACTCCCACATTCTGGAGGTAGTCTCTGATAAACCCCGCCCTGTGGGGGCAAGCGTTGTCATCTTGGAGGATAGAGTTCGGTCCCAGACTGTGGAGATATGGTATAGCCACTGGTTGCAGAATCAGGCACCTGATTTTCAGCACCTGGGGGTACCAGAAGCTCAAAACAAGAGTCAATAGCAACAGCAAAGAAAAGCTGTTTGGCATTGACAGAGACGATTTGACAAATTTTTCATGTTCATGTTCCTTACAAATGGGGCACCATTTGTAAGGAACTAAACAGGCTTTCCAACGGTATAAGATTTATTGCCAAAAAGCATTGTTCAAATAATCTACCAAACACAAATTTCCTTACTTTTGTGCTAAGTTTATATATATATATATATATATATATATATAATTATTTTATATGTTGCAACTTTATAATAACCATCCAGACACTGTTTATAGACGGTTTACAAAACAACTAGTAACCCATAACAAAGTGTTAGGAATATCTGGTCCTTCTATCGATGAAAAATGGTTTCTTAAAGGTTTACAAACATTTTTTAATCATTACCCGATACCTAATATAGTATATGAGGGATATAATGTGTGTAACAATAAACTGTTAATTTACAGCACTACTAATAATTAGTAAACATTATTAATTATAATTTAATTGATTGTTAACAGTAAAATGACTGTTTGCTAACACTTAAATGACAATTAACTAAAGATTAATTAACTGTCAATTTACCATCTATTAATGATGGTTATTATAAAGTGTTACCAAGGATTCTGCGGAAATACTATTAAATCGTCAATTTTGATGCTATATTCTAGCACAAGGTCGAGTGTGTGGTTAAAACAGTGCGTGGCCTTATGCACACTCTGACTGAAACCAATTGAATCTAGCAGTGAATTACTGTGAAAGCAGTACTAAGGCTATTGCTGTCAACGTCCACATGGATATTAAAATCACCTACAATAAGTACTTTGTCTGATTGAAGGACTACACATGATAAAAACTCAGAATACGGACCTGGCGCTCAGTAAACAACAACAAATATAATTGGCTGTAATGTTTTCCATATCGGATGTTGAAGATTAAGAACAAGGCTTTCAAACGAGTTGTAATTTAGTTTAGGTTTAGGATTATTGAACAGGCTTGAATCAAATATGGCTGCAACTCCCCCTCCTCGGCCTGAGCCTCGTGGAATTTGAGTATTATTATGACTGGGAAGAGTGGCTTCATTTAGACTAACATATTCTTCATGGCCCAGCCAGGTTTCGCTGAGGCAGAGTAAATCAATTTGGTTATCTGATATCAATTTGTTTACCAATATTGCTTTAGACGACAGAGATCTAATATTTAATAGTCCACATTTGATTCTCCTATTCTGTTCTATCGTTGCAGTGGTTGTTTTAATTCCAATTAGGTTGTTGAGTATAGCACCTCTTTTTTTAGTGTTTGAGTTAATCGGTCTCAGTCGGGGGACAGATACTGTGGTTATGGGATTATAAATGGATGGTTGCTCAAAATGAAGTACAGAGGAGCGTGTAGTGCTGTGCCTCCGATTACTGATATTACTGATTCTTACTGGAATGATACAGCTGGTCTGTGGGTTAGCAGAGTTATTTGTAAAGGAGTGAGAGCTTTTGGGAGAGTGAGACTGGGAAGTGCGCTTATTTGGCCCGAAATAAAAATCTTTTTCCCAGTGCTTTTTAAAGCTTCAATGAGAGTGCCGAAGTCTTTCTTTGTGCGTTCACTCTGCTGATAGGACATGTCGTTATGTCCAAAATGGACCACGATGCGTTTAATAGAGGTCGGGAGTGAGGGTATCAGGTCCACAGCTTTAGCCAGGATGTCTGCAACTTTGGCTCCAGGAAAGCAGTGTGTGACAGCATTAAAAAACCTTATATCCCGGATGATGGAGTCACCAATAATTATTGTGGTTGGGGGGAAAAGCGGACAAGGAGTGGGGGGACATGAATGGCCGGTGGCAGGAACAGCACAGCCAGTATCGGTTTGAGATGGACAAGGAGAAGAAGAGGAATATTGCTTACCGTTCGGTGGGGGAGATTGTTTTTGAGGAACGTTGTCATTTGGCCGGTTCAGGCAAGGGAGGCCACCGGACCGTCTGATTACCGCGTCCCTCAGAAATTTTCGCCGTGAGGCAGCGGTGCTCTTTTGTGACGACAGCTGGTCAGTAGGCTTTGGAGCGGGGCAAGCCCGGGTTACCACGTCGGCCGTTACCGGGGTGTTTTCGTACAGATTAAACAACTGTGTATATATTTTACATATAAGTATCCAATCAGACTCTGTACTGGCAGAAACCCAATATTAAAAAGAGTCAGGGCCAAAAAAAACTTCACCGGGACTTCCCTAACTGACACCAAAACCTCAGTAACACATAACGCAGGTGGGTTTAAAGCAATATGGTGTCAGTGAATCTGGGCACATGGATAACAGTATGAGAGAAAAAGGGCGTAACATTTGCTTTTTCTACCCACATTTGTCCAGCTGGTCTGTGGATCCCAATTGGCCGCATTCTCACCACCACTGACTCAAGTTAATTTAAAATGGGCTCTACAAGCACGATGAAGTGGAAGGCACAGTGCCAAAACAACAGCATCTGCAGTAAGTCCCCATTGAAGATGGTATTTAACTAAGTCAATTTAATACAGACACAGAGAGAATTGGGAACCCACCAAATTAAAGGCTAAGCACAGTAAGGATTGGCCTGGCATTGGTCTAGAATTATCCTTTTTTATAAGAGCAGTATGTTTTTTCAAGCATTAAAGAACTGTACACTCTGTTAAGAGATAAAAAGGTGTTTCTTTTAGTATATTTGGTCCTTAATCTAAAAGCATATACAGAGGTAAACAAAGTAGCACACGAGTAGCACACAATATTTTATTATTACAATTTCTTCTAATAATTCTGTTGGTGTTAAAAAATACATAAGCAAAAGCAGATCCCCTGGAAGTCTGAAGCTGATGCTCCTAAATCATGCAGATGTGTGGGAACTATTCACAAGGCTACAGCAGACACTTAAACATGCGCTACTGAAGCTGTGTATGAAGGTTTTCCTCCTGTCATTTAATAGTCAACACAGTACAAGAGTACTGCTGTGTGAAAACACAGGGTGTATGCTAATAGCCAGTATGTTTGTTTGCAAGGCATCAAAGTAAAAGGTAGGTCCATGTTGCAGGTTGATATTTCAAATAAGATAGCTGTAGAGAAGCAGTTTTACGTGGAAAGACCATATAACAAACACTGTAATGCAGAAGGACAGTATTGATATTGAAATATAAAGTTACACAATATAGTGTATATCACCTCGTCTGTACATGTAGTCTGTGCCGCTTCATCGTTTGGTTTGGTAAGGCATCCGTCATCACACTTTACTGTTGTGAATGTGACTTCTTATTTATTGTAAATGTACAGCCTTTGCCCCATTAAAAAAATAGATATTGAAGCAAATTGAAAGGCAAGATTTCGATAAAGTATGCACATTTACAGAAAATGCAATTTTACCATGAGGGGGAAAATGTGGCTGAGTCAGAAAATCAAATAATACAGAACCCATTCCCATTTCAATATCCTCCTCGATAAACATCAATGGAAGACTCTTCGCTTTCCAGACGCCATCTCATTCAATCAAGTCCTACCTCAGACCACAAGCTGGGCAGTCATTTACTGGGTTTTTACGGTTTATTTTGTCTTAATGTGCATCAAGCAATATGCGCACAGAGAAATTGACTCATTCATCATGACTCATCTCTGCATATTTTTAGAAACATGACTCAATCAGCTTATTGCTAATCCATGCAAACAGGCACAGATCAATATAGCAGATTCTATGAAGTTAAGGAAACTAAATCTAATCCTGTAATAAATAAATAAGACACTTTTTTTCCTACTTTGTCTACTTTGTAATCCCCACTGTAATAATAATAATAATAATAATAATAATAATAATAATAATAATAATAATAAGAGATGCTTTTTACAGGTATCTGCTCAGCTCCCATCAATCAACTCAAAGCACAGATGATACATGTGATGGCCGGCCTGCCGTCATTAACCATGCATGCCACATCCATGTCGTGTTTGATGGATGACTTCTTGGCACCTCAGTATATCTCAGTGAATCACTTGACCTTTACAGATACGGCCCACTTCAATATAATGAACAATGAAGGGCTCCATCAATTTAATACATCATTGGTTTTGTCAAAAGCCTGAACTGAGCATGAGTAAAGATGTTTAGATTTATGTAGGCAGAATTAGTATGTTGCTAAATAAATTAAATGAGATGAACTCATAAGATGAATAGAATGTTTAACAGCAAAAGATGAATAAAAGATCAGTGTTCACGCCCACGATAAATGCAGGTCAATTATTTTTTAACCAAGGTATTATTTAGGCAAATGCTTATTTCCATTGAGGATGACAATGAGGATCCACATTTCTTTATTTGCCAAGTAAATGTACAGACAGCCTTTGTACATACATTGTCAGTGGTGATGGACTGTATTAAAAGTACCTGGGAAAAACCAGCCAGTAGCAATGTTGGGCTTACAGTTGTTCAGTGCAGAGCGCGAATAGAGAGAGAGGTGTAAGTTCAGGTATAATTGGTTGGCTTTGAGCTCTGAACTCAGCAGGAGGCTGCTTATGATCCATCCCTGGAGAAAGCTCCTCTGTGGGCCTCTGATTGATCCGAAACCTTCTGGTTCTCATCCTTTACCAGAGTCAAAGACAACATGCTTTGTTTGACGTCCCCAGAGGGTTCTCCTTTTCAAACCAAAGAAAGGCCAACTTCTAAGTAAACTCGGCTATTTTTCTGAAAAAAGAAATGACCAATGTATCCCTCATTAGATCTTATATTAGCGGTGTACTTAATCAGTCAATCATATTTATGTAATATAATCAATCATATAATCAACATTGTGTAACCATTATACTTGTTGATAACTGCTAAATTGTTTGTCAGTTGTAGTGGTAAAATACATGTATTAGTTTTGTTTGATAGAACAAAATTACTGTCCCATACCAAGTAATGTCTGACTCTTTAATATTTGACTGACAAACCCTAATTATAGTTGTCAGCTCTGTACTTAAGCTCCTTAAACTAATGTTGACGTTAGTTTTACAGATTTAGGCCTACTGCTTCACAAATCTGAATCCTGGAGGTCCTGTATTTGAGAAGCTATCTGTTGTAGTTATGGCTGATACTGGGGCAGGGCCATCACAGGAAAAGGATAAAAAGGGAGAGGGAAAGAGAACTGGCAAAATCCAATGTCAATCTTGGTCAGACTTTCAACAGATGGAGACAATTACTGGATTGTAAATGATTCAAAACCCACTCTGAATTGGCCCTCAGGTATGTAATATGTCTATTTCATTCATAAAATAACTTTTGATTGTGCGATGTGGTTGTACGCCAGTAGCCTGTATTAAATCCATTTAGCACGCACGTTTTATTCCTTTTAGTCCGTGTTTGTGTTGGCCTACTATTTTCTTTTCCCTTGTCCCCCTGTACTTGTGTAAAGCGTCCGTGGGTTTCATGAAATGCGCAATATTAAGTTATTATTACGTTGGTTGCTACAACAATCTCTCAATGCTTTGGCTCGTGACACAGTGACAGTGATACCTGGTTTATCTCACGATACATCCAAACTAGGCTAAGTTACTGTAGCAACACTTGAAATGCAATGATGCATCCGTAACTTATTCTCTTATTGTAAATGAATGATTTTCTGTCTGAGCAAAATATTCATCGCGACTACATGACTTCCTGGTAACACTAACTCCTTGATCTGTACGACAGCAGGTATGGTAAAAATACCACAGCTTTTGTCCAAAGGGGCCGCTGAAATCTACACAAACTGAAAGTTACATATAGCCACTTTAAACTTCATGCTAGCTAGCTGTCTAAAAACAGCTAGTTCATTTATGCTACCACAAGACCCACTGGTGGTGTTTTGAACTGCAAATGAGTAAACTACCGCTTGTTAATTATGTAATATATAATAAAAATCCTGCCTCTTACCATTTCAAAATTGCACTCTTTTGATATAAAAAAAATGTTTTACAAATCTTTCTCCTCTAGTCTGAGCTTTTCACAATGTGAATGTGAGGATCTATGAGTTTGCATTTAAAGCTTTAGGGTGTAACTTTTTGATATTAATAAACGCCCGTTCCATTCAAGCCTTTGCCAAATGAGTTGCTACAAAGCTAATTAAGACTATCAGCTCCACACAACTCTCTCTGGATTTCTCAGTGTGACTATGTTTAGAAGATCGTGGCGTCCGGCGACTTTCCCGCGCAGAAACTCGATTGAAGATAATAACCTCTTCTGAAGAGTCAGTCATGTTTTTTTAATCCTCCGTGTCCTCCTTGACTACTAGCAACAGAGTGGTGTGTGACTGAAGGCTTGTATCATGTGGATGCCCCGACCGTTTTGTTGTCATTACTTTGAATTCCTCATGAGGGCGACAGAAACTACGCACTATAGCTTTAATGTCAAATATTGCAATATTAAATAAAGCTCAATAGAGTGCTGCAGGGAAGACATATTTTTGTAGGCCAACTCGGATGTTAGCGTCGCCCTGGTTCCCTCATCAAAAAGCCAGTGGGATTTTTCCATTGGAATATTGCAGAAAAAAGGCTCTGTGGTACACTACTAGGCTGACGGTGACGTTTCATGTCTCCAACAACCTCTGTAGTCTCATCTTTTTTAAGAGACGTACAACATGAAACATTCACAGTATGGTACCGACGTATTTTAGGTCGTAAAACAAAATGTGAAAATATCTTAGGCTTGTGTTAACCACAGACCTTATTTCAGGCATCTAACCAAAAACCCATTAAAAAAAAACATTGACTTCGACACAAGGGAACCGGAAGTGCAAACATGAACTTCAAAAACTAATTTCCGGTGTTTAGGACTCATTCCTGCAGCACTTTATAACACCAAGTAATGTAGTAAACTTGCGTTTTTTCCGACTCAGTGAGAAGTGAGAAAACCCAGAGGTATATTTAATATGAAAGTGAGACAACCAATTAAACACACATTTCAAAGACCTTGACAAGCAAATCACTTCAGCTCAAAAAAATTCATTTTTTTGTAGCCTACTCCTTTCCCAAAGTAAAGTATTAAATATACAGGAAATAAGGACCAAAACAAACCACATCATATCCCTGGTATTGAGTAGGGTCAATATCATTTATTTTTCATAACAGGCCACTAGTTGATGTCACTTCTTCTATGCAACTTGCTTGTGCTTTTGGATATAGTCCTGCAGGGATTGGTTTCCTGTCTGTCTCCATTCCAGAGAGAGTCTGTCATTCACAGCCGAACTGTTTATTTTTTGACCTTTGCTTTCGTTGTATTTGTCTGTCCTTTGGTTGGCTTTGCGAGCAGAGTCTTGTCCTCAGAGGCGAGGCAAGGAGGATGAGATGAAAGATTCATACGGGCACACCCGGTGTGAGAGAGGCAGAGGGAGATCTTCACCAAAGAGAGTTAATTAGGATCTCCCTTTTCCAGGCAATCACTCTGCTCTTGACATTTCATCTCACTTTTTCCTGAACAAATCTCCCTAGGAATGGAGGAGACAGGCAGAGAGAGACAGACAAAGAGAAAGTGCTTGACCTTGGTTAGGTGTTGTGATGCATTGCTGGTTTTAGCCCACATCAGTCTGCCTGCCCATGATAACGTTCAACATGAAACAGTGAAATAATCCCACAGCTCTCCAAGCAACCTAACAGCCTGCATCCTTTCACCTGAAAGGAAGAGCCCTTTCTTTTGTCCTCCCCTGTGCAAATCCTTTATTTTGTTCAAGAAGCACACCTATAAATGTTTTACGGACCCATTTCAGAGTGCCCAAGGTTTTCCTGCTGCAAAATTAAAATGGTGAAACATAAAAACACATTCATACGCAAATCAGTCCCGGTGGAGAGAGAGTCCAGCAATACAATAAAAGAACAAAACAGGCCATCAACACTTAGGATTTTTTTCTTTTTCTCATGACAATCGAAATAGGAAACATAATGATAGCTCGGCTAAATTGAAAACTCTCCGTGTTCAATATGAAAGAGATAGATGTGATGATTAAACCGTAACAAGAGAAAGCCTGAGAAAGAGGGAGAAAGAGAGAGTCTGTGTTGGGAGGTAAAATGTGTTTATTGTGCCCATTTCCCTGTCTGTCATTTGAAATTGGAGAAAGCAGACTGTATTATTGGACACCAGTGCCAGTCCCAGCAAATGATCTGGCTCCGTGATAGATTTGTTTAATGCACACTTTATAGCTGGCAATCCCCTGCCGAGGATTTTTCAGAAAGCTGACAGAGTGGTTATAGGTAACCTGCTTGCAGAGAAAGGGGAACATTACTGCTCTGAAATGACTTCAACCCAAAGCTCAAAGCGGCAGCACGTCTCTCAGTCCCCAGAACCCTTTTGGCTTGGCTGAAACAGTTGACTGAATTTCCTCACCTCCCAAAGATTTCATCATGATTGGGACAAAAAAAAAGAGAGAGACAAGTGGGAATATTTGTGACAAACACAAAATAAGGTAGAAATGCTACTCACTGTTGCCCCTGTGACAATGGGACTACAGTCATTGATTCCTGCTTTTCTGTAGTCACAAACTATACAGCCACACTCCTGACTGTGCTGTAAAATGTGCTGTACAACATTCAGATGTAATAATAAAGACAGAATCCTTTGTTTTAGTGCGTCTCAAAGTACAGGCTTCTTCGACTACGGCCCAAACCTGATGATTACTGCTGTGAGCCACAGGTCACACAACAAAAGATCTGAAGGGGTCATCCAATCAGTGATGGGTATTTAGCAGCCCTTGGCAGAGATTGCTCACATTATGGCTTCGCTTATTAAAAACCTTTGTATGGCTGTAGGTCAGCAGGGTTCTGAAAGGTGTCAGTGAGATGAATGACTCTGTCGCAAAAACACACACACACACACACACACACACACACACACACACACACACACACACACACACACACACATCCAACCTCACCACCCTGCAAGGGCAACCGCTGCCAGCAGGAACAGTAGTCATGAAAATGAGGGTGGCTAACCCTGCCATGCTTTATTCATAAATCTGCCGCTGATGAAGCCAGTGTTTAGCTGCAGACCATTTGTTGTTTTTTGACATAGGCAATAATGATATCAGTTATAATCAGTTCTCTGTATCATTTATCTGTCAGGAAGTGAATTATCCATTTCTACCACTGTCATTTAATTTACATTTTAGACATATGAATGTTGTCACTGCAAGCACAAAGAAGACAAAAACAAGACATGTTGCCATTTTCGTAACATTTATTTGCCTGGATTTGGTAATATATCATACAGTAGATGTCCAGGTTTTGACTACCTCTGTTCTCATGTTGTAGACAGCAGAGATGTTCACTAGTCACAATATACAAGTCCAAGACAAATGTCAACTCTCTAGAGCAGTTGTTTTCAAAGTTGGGTCCGGGGACCCCCATGGGTCCTTGAGGGGGTTCCAGGGGGTCCCAGGCAAAAAGGGGAATTATTTGTTTTTAGTATAATTCCATCCACAAGTAACATAATTACAGAATGTGTGACTATTTTGGTCATGGGTTTCATACATTTCCTGTAATAAAACATCTCAAAGCAAAAATCCTGGTAAGACAGATAACCCTGGAACCCAATCTTATCAAATGGGGGTCTGTGGTCTAATTTGTGTCATTTTAGGGGTCCTTGAAGTGAACAAATTTGGTTCATTTAGTTCTTTTAGAGTGCACCTCCAGTCACCAGTCTGTCAAGCTTCTGAAGTTTAAACAGTTTTTTCCCCTCCGCCACTAGCCTATCAACAAGGCCTGGTACCCACCCTGACTCTCTCCACACTCCACCTCTGGCTCCTCATGCCACTGTACCTACTCTGCTGTAGCGTTCCTTTTTACTACTGTTTTATTATTTATTTACATTTATTGTATCGTTATTAATACATACTGTGTGTATATGTTTATACTTATATTGTTTATATTCTTTTTATCCTTCTTATATTTGAATGTGTGACGTGCACCAACAATACCATGACAAATTCCTTGTATGTGCAAAAACGTACTTGGCAATAAAGCCCTTTCTGATTCTGATTTTGATATCAGGTCTGGTCTTCATCATCAGTTCAAAAATGATTTGATGATTTAGAAATGAATGATGGCATATGGCTTTCACAAGTAGGCCTACATTATGACTTTAAAGCACTTTCAAAATTAAACAAAACACTTTTAACACAATTAATCAAACTTGATAGTTTTATTATTCCCACTTTCCTTCTGTCATCTCTTGGTCAAAGGGATGTAGGCAGTGCATACATTCAGGGCCCACTAAAGACAAGGACTCCAAAAAAACAGAGGCTAGAGTGTCTTGTAATGAAGAGCTTTCAATTTTCAAAAATAAATAATCTTAAATCAATAGTTATTATTTTAGGAAATATGCTAACTCACTTTTCTTGCTGCAAGTTAGAAGATTGATAACCACTGTCATGTTTGAGAGTGTTATTGATGTTCTCATCTGACTCTTGATTGCCCTCTTAAACAGGAGCTTTATAGAGTAGGATGTCCGAGTCTAGCTCTTAATGTTTTCCACATTCTGGACAGAATTCAACTCTTCTGTTTACCTTAGCTCCAGGGCTGGACTGGGACAAAAAATTGGCCTGGCATTTTTGGCCCAGGCAGCCCACACCCACCGTGATTGGTCAGACACATTCCCTGCAGACAGTCCTCTTAAAATATGCGTGCATTCTATGATATGAGTTACCTAGTGTTCATGTGATCGTTTTGGATCCTTCAAGAGGGGGTCTCAAGACTTATCTGTTGATCTTACACTTAAATAATTAATTACTTCTTAGAGTTATGATTTGTATATTTATGGTATTTTTATTATTTGTTATTATTGATATTTGATATTGTATTGTCATTATTATTATTATTACTGATTTACTTAATGTTGGCTAAGTAACTTTAAAAAGTGTTTACTGTTATTTTGAACTATTGTAAGATTCATATTTTTCAATGTAAGCTTTATTTTACAGCCAAACTGCTTGTTGTCGTTATGACGTGAGGCACGCACACACACGTGCACACACACACACACACACACACACGCGCACACACACGCACACACACACACGCACACACACACACACACACACACACACACACACACACACACACACACACACACACACACACAGCCTTCCTCCCTTCCTGTGAGTCCCTGTTAATTTGCCTACTCCTTACCACGTCGTCATCTACTCTCTCTTCCATCTTTTCCTCACTCGCTCCCATGGCCCTGTCATGGTCACTCTCCTCCTCGGCTTCTTCCCTGTCATGATGTTGTTTCTGCTTCTCTGTATAGCCAGCCACCTCTCCTCCTCCTCGGCTTCAGGTAATACTGATGTTGAAGCAGCTACTACAGCCCTAAACATGTCCGAACTGTTGGCATATTTTGAGGAATCCGCCTGTAGATTATTAATCTTTTTCTCCCGTAATTTCTCTGCACCTCCCTTGCGCTTTGGTGGTTGTTTAACCATTTTAACGTGGATGCTAAACTTTCAGCATAACTATTGCAGCTCGTGTCTCAGGGCCGGGAGGCGTGGCAATAGTGGGATTCGTAAATGTGCGGCCCGGAGTGGGGTAGGGGGTTCCTGGATTTGGTTGGGTCAGGCCAGTGCCAATAAAGAAAATTAACCAATGGGCCACTGTGAGTTCTTTATGGGCCGGCACTGCCAAAAAATAAATAAAAAATAAAAAAAGGCCTATTTATATCGGTGATTCGGTCCAAAAGTGTGTTGGCCCACCGGGAAAATGCCCGATATGCCAGATGGCCAGTCCAGTCCTGCTTAGCTCAAGGGCTTTAAATTCACTGAAACCAAGTGTGTGGTACAGATCTTTTGGAAGCTCGTCTGAGACCAACTCAGCTTGTTGTGTTTGTTGATACACCTGTCTGTGGCTGGCCAAAATACACTGAAATGTTTTAAAGGACAAGGACGGTTTGTTCAAACCAGAATGCCTTACTGTGCCATACCAATCTAAAACTATGAGACTATAAGTCTGAAAACAATCAAATCAAGAAAGAGGTCTATTTCTGCATGACTGAGATGCTCATCTTCAGTTGACATGTAGCTGACTCTCATCTGAAGTGGTTGAGTGGGAGAGTAGAGTGTGCTTCATTTCTACATCAAGAACATGACCGTAATAATCAGGGACTTGATGTCATAGCATATTCCATTATTACTTTGAATGAGCATGCAAGGGGGAAGTTCCAGGAAAAGAAATTGAGCTACTGAGAAAGCTAAAGGAGTTATTCTACCCAGATAAGAGCATATTAGAGCGAGTACAAGAAGATGATAAGGGGATATGATTCAGTGGGAAGAGGAGGGAAAGGTTGAAGTGGTTTTATACAATCAAGAGAATCTGATGTTTGCAACAAAGAGTTAATAACCAGGTCTTTTCTCGGTGCCTTTAAGGTAAGCAACAAAAACAAAAAACAGCATTTCAGCAATATTGGAAAGAAAGAAAATATTATGATTGTATTTAAAAAGTATCAATTTCAACCTAAAGTGATGATTACCCCCCTCCCCAACACAATTAAAATTATTTTAGTGTAAAATCCCTTAATTAAAGTTCCCATTCTTTGTGATGCCACTTTCTCACCATGTATTTAGTCCCCAGATTTAGCCGCTCTTTCATCACCACACAATGGATTATTATCAGCCATAAAGCTCTGATCTTGATAAGGCATCAACAGTTTGTCCAGAAACATTTCAAACAATCCCAATCTTGAAAGAGTCAAATTATTATTATCAGCTCGCCTGCAATTAATTAGGATGTCATTTGTAGAGGATGAACTCAAAGAGAAATAACTGACACATTATAAAACTAGTTAATTGTCTTTGATAAGGCTCAGCTTGGAGAAAGTACGTTTGTTTCTGTTCTCACTGCCTTTTCTGTCTTTCCATTGGCACTTAGCGTGTCCAACAGCCATGTATTCTGGCGGAGTGTCCTCGAGCAAAACACTCTGCCCCTGTCTGCTGACTATAGTAAGTTCATGCATTAGGGTGTAATGTTCCCACTGTGAATGTAACTCTCAGTGAAGAGTTGAATGCCTTGTCAGCTGTTAGTTTAGTCAGCAGAGTCCCTGTTTTCCCTTATAACCTGGAAAATCATTGTGATGTCCCACTACCCCCTAAATCACATTTCCCTGTGTCCTCCTTGATTCTCTGGAATGTAATCATAATCCTGTCTTGTTAATCAAGAAATACAAAAGATATATGTGTGCCGTGACCTCTGATCCATAACCTGCTTTGTATTGGTTGCTTAGGATATTGGCAATCTAGCAATTTAAACTTATTCTGCCTCAGTTTAAATGGACATTAGCTGTTATTGAGATGCATATCCAGTCTTACCTCCCGTTGGACAGGAGAAAAACACAGCACTTTTTGTAAAGACTGACCTTTTAACATTTAACCCCGCCATCCCTGGAACATGGCTCTAGCAGTGACATTGTTGGTGTTTCACTCAATTGGTCCAGACTGAAATATCTCAACAACTATTGGATGGATTGCAATGACCCCTGACTTTTACTCTAGCGCCATCATCAGGTCAAAATTTTAATTCGTCCAATACTTCTGTTTATGACAAAGTAGATGCAAAGTTGATGACATTCCCATCAGCATGGTGTTTAGTGCTAGCAACCAAATGTTAGCATGCTGACGCTAAACTAAAATGATGAGCATGGTGAACATTATACCTGGAAAACATTGGCATATTAGCATTGTAACTGTGAGCATGTTAGCATGCTGACAATGGCATTTAACTCAAAGTGGCACTATGTCTAAATAAAGCCTTACAAAGCTCTTAGCATGGCTGCAGACTTTTGGTCTTGTTTTGGGTTCTCTTAGTGCGCACATGTGTGTGTTTTTTTTATTTTTATGCATGAACACAATTACCATATTAGGCAAGCTAAATTCATGTTGCCAAAAACCACAAACAAGTGCACTGAAAAGTGCTGTAATATATAGAGCCATGCTTTCATGGAGCTCTTTGCTCATACATTTCATTCAGGAAACAGAAGTGTTGAGCAAGGCATCATCATCCTGAGCCTGCACCTGTTGGATGTTTCAGGGAAAATAAATAGTTTTCAAACTATCCAGAATCAGGATAGTCCTATTCTCGCTCTCATACAGTATATCTGCATGCCAAAATGCTTCCTCCAATTGTGGATCATAATTTAGCACTATACCACGCCCTAATGATTATTGATGTGTATTATCATTAAATGCAATGTGCTTAGTGTGCTTGAAATTGAATAGGGAGGCGTACATTTGCTTTGACACCGCAGGGCAAATACCAAGAGTCATTAGACGCACTTCTTAGATAAAAACGTAAAATCTCTTCCGCTGCAGATTCAGCTCCCTCTGGCTGATAGAGAGCCTAATTAGGAAAATATTGTCTGACTTATTCCTTCGCTCTGCTGTACAATTATCTCCACAAATGTAAGAAACAAAACACACAACAACAGAGGCTGAGGATAGCTTCATGTCAGGTCATGTGAAAAGGGTGCCTGAAGTCTTCCTGTCGTTAAATGTGTGAGGTAAACTACGGAAACAGACAAATTTGACATAAATTACCTGTTTTGCCATACACTTAAATAAAGTTAAAGGATCCTTCATAAATTTAGGAATACATTAACACTGTGGGAATGTTACAAATGAGCCTCAACCCTTATTACCCTTTTTATCACAGAAAGAGCACTTCTGTTTCTGTGATAATTCTGGGCCTGCTGTTTAACATTATAGCTGTCATATGTAAATCTAGTAGGTGTGGCTTTGTTCTCAACCTTCTAGATATGTTTACAGTATTGCATTTGTTATGTGTTAGTACACTTTATATTGCAACGGGGGAACTGAAATAATGTGAATAATGAAAAAAGAGTAGAACTGATGAATGGATGTAAGTTTTCAACTTTGGTTGGAAAAAGACTTAATCTAAAGTTCATCACATTCTGTATGCCTATATGTATCATTCTGCATTTGCACTGGTGTGAACATTTGTTGTGTACTAGCTGGCTAGTGTGAAAATCATAGGCCATGACCACTAAGCAAACTGCTAATGTAATAGTGTTCTGTACTTCTTGATATAGATAAGATTTGCCCCTTTATTAACAGATTTTTTGCCACTAGGGGGCAGAGGAAACAAGCTATAAACACAACATTGGTATATTATCACTTATAAAGTTGATAAACTGATTGAGCAAGGTTGTTAGCAAACACTTTTTGCTAACAACAAACAAACGCATTTTCAACATTAGCATTAATTTGGAGTGGTGCCTGTGGCCATTTAATGAACACCCACACACACACACACACACACACACACACACACACACACACACACACACACACACACACACATCAGAGATGGGGACTCCAGTCTGAGACTCGGACTCGATTCGCACAAACAGCTGACTTCAGACTTGACTCGGACTCAAGCTTCGAGACTCGTCAACATGTGTTTTCATGCAATTATTGCTTTTTAAATAAAAATGTATTCATGTATTTCTATTTTCTTTTATTGGTGCATATACGTTGGGGAAACGTATGAAGAGCTGCATGTCCCCTGCCCTTTGCCATAATGTGCAGCGTAACTCATGCACTATGCCTATGTGAGCACACTCACATATCAAAAAATGCATTGAGGATGACGACACCAAGTCCTCCCAGACTTGGGCCTTTTGTCATTAGTTTAGCTTTCAATAACTTCGTAAACAGTGGCAGTAAGCCAACAGCTACATGCAAGGTGTGTGCAGATAAATGATGCCGGATCAACAACGTCGGACTTCATCAGGCATCTCAAAATGTTCTATTGACATGTCATCAGTGTTCTGTGTAATCCTTCGTTTTGCTCTACTCTTTTTAAATTTAAATTTAAATTTCATATTTTGCAGTACCATTGTTACAGTAAAGTTTCACTTTATCTTTTACCAGTGTTGGGTACAGACCTTATCATCTAAAATGTGACAATATTTCTATTGTGTGAGACTCTTCAATTAGAGTCCTTTCCTGTCTGCCTACTGCACCCTACAGGTCACAGTCTACATCAGCATGATGCCGTGTCTCTTGTTTACCACATACAACCTCATCATTTTTTTCAATCCCAGGTGAGCAGTTGACTACCTCTGAAGGCTGTCAAGCTAAACATGTTATTGCCCGTAATAGGGAAGTTTGCATGGTAGACAAACAACACAGCACATGTCCACAATAACACACAGACAAATACAATTACTGTATGTGAAAACGTCTAGTGTTTAAATCTCTCTCCTTTTCCCTTTAGCAAATCTTAAATCTTACTCACAGGGAGAGTACAGTGCAGCATCACAGCCTTGGAGACAGACCGAAGCAAAAGTGATCGGCTAGCCACGTGGACCCACTGTCAGGTCAGATATCAGACTATCAGACACATAGTCTAACTTAAGAGATGGGGGCTGTTATTCACACAATATGTCTTTTCATACGGAGCTGAGGAAAGGGCCAATAAATTGATCCAGCGCACGCGCACACACACATGCACGCATGCAAACACACACACACACACACACACACACACACACACACACACACACACACACACACACACACACACACACACACACACACACACACACACACACACACACACACACACACACACACACACACACATACATACACATACACACACAATGCAAACATTTGTGTGCAAAAAACGCAAATGCTGCATGAATAAAAAATGACATACATAGGTGAAGTAATTTGCATGCACACTGTTTGCATATGCATTCACATGGAAATGTATATATATATTTTTTTAATTTACATTTTGTTTATTAAAGTGGCTTTAGCTAGTTGATTTCTCTGTTACAGTTTTCAATTATCCAATCAGTCGACAGTGTTCCATTTTTAAATACCAATAATTAGTACTACTAGTACTTTTCATTCAGCTACCTCAACTTTTCAGGGTCATAATGAACCTCTACAAAAATGCTTTAAATATGTGAATAGAATATTTTTATTGTAAGGTATAATACTTATAATGGCTAATGGATTTTATACAATGTATATTAAATGCCTTTGCTTCCTTTAGGTACAGTAAGCATCTTTGTACTTGTTAACAGAGATGAGAGGGGTCCACACTGCTGCTAATAGAGATTCAATAGACATCCACTCAAAGCTTTTTTTATTATGCAACTAAGACAATAATGTTAATAGGGCAGAGTGATCTGATTTTATTAATTATTAATCAGTTATGCTTCATTTACTTTCACATTTAGGTCACCATGTAGGACACGTCTTGTAAAATCTGAGTCAAAGTTGTGCATGTGTACATGTGTTATGTTAGTGTATGTGGAGGTAGAGCATTGTTATCAACACTGTATCTGTAATCCTAAACTGTGAGCAGAATATTTTTGGTAGAGTAATAGGAGCAGTGCAGTGCATTCTGTGTGCATGTTGTAGTGTTCATTTTATAATTTTCTGCAAGTATGCATGCCTCCTCCAGTGTGTTGGATGGTTTTGTACCCATCACCCAACTTTTGAAGAAAATTCAGTCATTTGTGTACAGACACAGATGAGATTTGTTTGCGTGTCTAGATTTGTTTTAGACACGCCAGGTTGCATAAACAACTGCATTAGTCATCTAGGGTTTGTTATGCTACCCAAAAATAGCTACAGAAACAGTTTTAGTTGCAATATTTGGCAGCAACACACAACATGAGGTACAGTCAGCACAACCGATAATAAGACAATTTCATTATCATAATTTATCAACTAAATATGTTTATTTTAACACTGCGCACTGTAAAATATTTGTAAATATACAAAAAGAACATAATGTATGTCCACTCTTAATAGCACACAGTAATACACATATGCAGGCCAACGTGCAGGACACACAGCGCATGCTCGCTGACCAGATACTGTGTGTGGAGCGGACCCACCCGGACTCCCTAGTTATTGTCCTTGGAGACTTTAATAAAGGGAACCTCACTCATGAACTCCCTAAATATAGACAGCATATTAAATGCCTGACCAGAGAGGAGAACATTCTGGATCACTGTTACACCACAGTCAGTGATGCTTATCACGCCATCCCCCGTGCTGCACTGGGTTTCTCTGACCATGTCATGGTTCACCTGATCCCCGCGTACAGGCAGAAACTAAAGCTCTGCAAACCTGTAGTGAGGACATCAAGGAAGTGGACCAGTGAGGCTGTGGAGGATCTCCAGTCGTGTTTGGATTCTACTAACTAGGATGTGTTCAGGACTGCTACCAACAGTCTGGATGAGTACACAGAGGCTGTGACGTCATACATCAGCTTCTGTGAGGACTGCTGTGTTCCATCAAGCACCAGGGTGAGTTACAACAATGACAAACCCTGGTTCACAGCCAAACTCAGAAGGTTAAGGCTGACTAAGGAAGAGGCGTTCAGGAGTGGGGACAAAGACAGATTTAAAGAGTCCAAGTACAAGTTTAGCAAGGCAGTGAAGGAGGCTAAACGACGGTACTCTGAGAAGCTCCAACGCCAGTTTTCAGCTAACGACTGTCTGGAAAAGGATTTAGGCAGATCACCACCTATAAGCCTAAAACCCCCCACTCCTTCAATGACCGACACCTAGCCAACGACCTGAACGAGTTCTACTGTCGATTTGAAAGACAAAAGGACAGTCCTGACACCATCCCCCACGACACCTCCCTACAGCTACAGCCACTGTGCTTCACCTCCACCTCCCCCACCTCAGCAGGGTCCTGGGCCTCCCCACCAATGCCCTCCATAAAGGTCCCCCCTCCACCCCCCCACCCACCTCAGTGACGACTCTCTCCATCCATGAGAGGGACGTCAGACTCTTTAGGCGACAGAACCGCAGGAAAGCTGCTGGACCGGATGCTGTCTCCCCATCCAGCTTGAAGCACTGCGCTGACCAGCTGTCTCCAGTGTTCACAGACATTTTTAACACCTCACTGGAGACATGCCTCGTGCCAGCCTGCTTCAAGACCTCAACCATAATCCCTGTCCCCAAGAAACCAAGGACCACAGGACTTAATGACTTCAGACCTGTCGCCCTGACATCTGTGGTTATGAAGTCCTTTGAGCGCCTTGTGCTTTCACA
Organism: Sander vitreus; assembly: GCF_031162955.1. Classification (NCBI taxonomy): domain Eukaryota; kingdom Metazoa; phylum Chordata; class Actinopteri; order Perciformes; family Percidae; genus Sander; species Sander vitreus. The sequence continues at coordinate 608,895 of NC_135855.1, read as the reverse complement.
CCTCAAAGACACCACCGACCCCCTCCTGGACCCCCTGCAGTTTGCCTACAGAGCCAATAGGTCTGTAGACGATGCAGTCATCCTGGCCCTCCACTACATCCTCCGGCACCTGGACTCCGCAGGAACCTACACCAGGATCCTGTTTGTGGACTTCAGCTCTGCCTTTAACACCATCATCCCGGGCCCTGCTCCAGGAGAAACTCTCCCAGCTTGGCGTGCCTGACTCCACCTGCAGGTGGATCACTGACTTCCTGTCTGACAGGAAGCAACATGTGAAGCTGGGGAAACACGTCTCCGACTCACAAACCATCAGCACCGGATCCCCTCAGGGCTGTGTTCTTTCTCCTCTGCTCTTCTCCCTGTACACCAACAGCTGCACCTCCAGTCACCAGTCCATCAAGCTTCTGAAGTTTGCGGACGACACCTCCCTTATCGGACTCATCTCTGATGGAGACGAGTCCGCCTACAGGTGGGAGGCTGACCACCTGGTGACCTGGTGCAAGCAAAACAACCTAGAGCTCAACGCTCTAAAGACTTTCCGCTTCCTGGGAACTATCATCTCCCAGGACCTCAAGTGGGAGCTGAACATCAGCTCCCTCGTCAAGAAAGCACAACAGAGGATGTACTTCCTGCGGCAGCTGAAGAAATTCAACCTGCCAAAGACAATGATGGTGCACTTCTACAGCCATCATTGAGTCCATCCTCACATCCTCCATCACCATCTGGTATGCTGCTAGCAGAGATGTTCAGTCATTTGTTGCAAGTCCAAGTCAAGTCTCAAGTCTTTGAGCTCGAGTCCAAGTCAAGTCTCAAGTCTTTGAGGGGCAAGTTCAAGTCAAGTCTCAAGTCTTTTGCCACAAGTCCAGTGAAGTCTCAAGTCTCTGGCCATCTGACCATGTCCTGTAGCTACCATCCATACAGTACAGTATCAAAATCAGTTGTAGTCTAACTTTATGGGGTCTACTTAACACATCCCCCTAGCCCTCAGACCTGGTGAAATATGGACCTAAGTCTGTCACATCATATGGATACAACTATACAATTTGCATGTTCCCAGCATTAGCACAACACTTTGTGATGGTTAGCTTGTTACCTCTGATTATATATGCTAAATGTAACGTCTCTTTCACTCAAAAAAATGTCTAATGTCGAAGTGGAAATCAAGAGAAAAGTGGCAGCGCCACACCAGTTACAGAACAACATGCATCTCAGTGTCAGTCCAAATTACGCAATAAGCAGTATGAACTCACTGATGTAATGCCATTTATTTTCTAAGTGTTTGTAGGCTCAGTGAAACTGAGTCCAGCGCAAGGGAGACCCGACTCAGAGGAGGAGAGGTTAGTGAGGCCAGCGTCTCCACGGCAGGTGACAGTGCACACGGGTCCGCTGTACCACGCATGGATGAAATAATTAAATAGTAAATAGGACTACAGTAACAGAAATATGTGCAGAATTAAGACAGTCAAGACGGCCCAGTGTTTGGTGGACCGGGTACACCTTGTTCACTTAATAGCCTACAAATCATCCACGGGATCAATTACGCATCACATGAGTTTGCCCACCCGACACAGCGTTTGTTCCTGGGGAGATGGATCTGTGCGTCCCGCCTCCTGTGCGCCATGGATGTCTGAGACTCAGCAACCACTAACTATAAGATACAATGATCCTGTTCCCAGCATTAGCACAACACTTTGCGATGGTTAGCTTGTTACCTGTGACGATATATGCTAAATGTAACGTCTCTTTTCACATTAGTGTTTGAGTGACTGACCTATTTAGGTCATTATATGCGCCAATAAAAGAAAATAGAAATACATGAATACATTTTGATTTAAAAAGTAATAATTGCATGAAAACAGGTTGTTGACGAGTCTCGAAGCTCGAGTCCGAGTCAAGTCTGAAGTCTTTTGGGTCGAGTCGCAAGTCAAGTCTGAAGTCTTTTAGGTCGAGTCCAAGTCAAGTCTAAAGTCAGCTGTTTGTGCAACTTAAGTGCGACTCGAGTCCGAGTCTCAGACTCGAGTCCCCATCTCTGGCTGCTGCCACAGCCAAGGACAAGGGCAGACTGCAGCGTGTCATTCGGTCTGCAGAGAAGGTGATTGGCTGCAATCTGCCGCCGCTCCAGGACCTTTACGCCACCAGGACTCTGAAGCGTGCTGGAAAGATTGTGGCCGACCCCTCCCACCCCGGACACAAACTCTTTGAGACACTCCCCTTTGGCAGGAGGCTGAGGTCCATCAGGACCAAAACCTCACGTCACATGATCAGCTTTTTCCCCTCCGCCACTAGCCTTAGTAACAAGGCTCGGAAACCACCCTGACTCTCTCCACACCCCCCCACTGACTGTCCTGTGTGCTAAACTGTGGACCAGCTTTTAATTCCTTACATGATCAAGGTCAGAGGACTTTGCCATTCTGTCTACATGTGTTCTGTGGATTTCAAACTGTTCCAGCAGCTCTCCTCTTCGGTCTCTTTGTAAGTGGGGTGGCACGGGGGGCAATAATCAGTCAGGGGGTGCTCAGAGGATATAATCGATATACAGCATAGAAAATCTGCTTAGAAATTAAGAAAATATTGGATAGGATAGCACAATGTAATTTTGCTCAAATAAAACGCATCACATTCGTTATTAATTTCACTTGTTTTTGTTTGAAACAAATTGTGTATCCAAATATAATACACATTTTCTATGGGCTCTTAAGGCCTCTTTTTTTCACAAAACCATATAATAAATAAAGTGCAATACACTTACAATAAACGTTCCTCAAACTTCAACAAAGAAAACCTTGCTGTACACAGTTTTCAGATAACAGGAAACAGAACAGAAATAAAGTGCAATACACAATTTATTTCTCACAGCAACAAGTGCTCACATGGAGTTCAATATGTTTCTACTTCTAAACACAGTTGCCATACAATGTGTGTTTAAAGTATATAATTATTTACTAAATGGAAAGGCAGCGGTTGGCACAACAGGCAGCAAAGTGACATTACTCTGATCCAAAGGAAATCAAATATGTCAGATTGACAGCACTCTAGCCCAATGGATTGGGTGGCCACCCTGGGACCCCCCTCTAGACCTGCCCCTGCTCCTGTAGGAGGTGTTGTGGGTATAGAGCTGCCCGGGTCGCTGCTATAATCCATTTGGTCCCTGTACAGTTAGAGTGACAGCTATGTCTGTACTCCTGCATGTTCAAGGTGGACGTATGTCTTTGACAAGGATGTACTTTGACTCCCCTCCTGCTGTGATGTTCACAGTATGCAACAGTTTACAATATTACAATACAGTTTACAATAATAGTTTAGGCCAACAAGGGCTGCCCCATTTTAAAGCTTAGAGAAATTCTGCCCCAGCACCAGCACAGAACTAATGGATGTTTGCGTATCTTTTGGTTCATGTACCTTATGTGAAGTTTAGAATATTCTGAGGCAGGATTTGACATCTTTGGGAATCATATCATATCTATTCATCTTTCTGCTGTATTGGGAGGTAAACCGTATAAATAAGTTATTTATGCTACAACGTTTTTAAAAGGAATCTTCGCTTGCACATATAATTGGCCACCGTAGCGTTTAGCCATATGATGTCACATTGAGTTGTGGCAAAAGTTGAGCCTGGTTCAACATTTTTGACAGGACAACCAGTTGTTTTTTGTCTGAGCTCTCTGCGTTGGCATCCTCACTGTATCATCAGACTGGCTCTATTAAAAGGAATAAGAGGTCTAAGTTTTCTCATTCAGGACTAATGTCTGATCATGGCCTTAGCTGGCTAAATGTTGCTAATGTATTGAAGTTGTGGATATGTTAACCATATAAAATATATATATAATATAACCAAATAAAACACTACAGCTGTGAACAAACCGTAAACTTGGGTCTCATGCAACTTGGCAGCAGCCGTGGGGCAGTGACAAAAAGGTGTGGTCAGGTCGGACAGTTTCCAGCCGTTTCCAGCAGCCTTCAGTCTGAACAGTCACAGAAACACTCACATCATGTTGGGTCCGATTCCGATTTATTAAAATGTTATCAGACACATTTATCAGCTTATACGCAGTCTCTGGTTGTTATTGTTAAGACAGAGTAGCTGTTAAAATGCTCTGCAGGAGATATTTTGCTGATGTTAATAACAGACTGTAGATGATCTGTAATCTCAACAGGTTTAGCCTCTGTGACTTTTAAACGTCACTATCAACAACATGTGTATAATAATAATATTAATAATTAATAATAATAATAATAATAATAAGCCTTTAAATCAGACAAATAGCAATTAAAATCCCTCCAATTCAAAAACTATAAAAAAGGTTTATATAAAACGCCATCATGTTGAGTTGATTCTGAACCAATCAGCTGTTAGATCAGCTGAGAGCCAGGCGTTTCCCATCCCCGGCTCTAAAACCTGCGGCCGCCTTGACCTCGTCTTGATATCGTTGCCCACGTGTGCATGACGTCAGAGCAAGTCGGGATCACAAGTCGGACACAAATCAAACCAGCATGCACTGGGTGGCGATCGATTCTGCGCAGGCCTGGCTCATCTCGAACGAGCCTAGTGAGACCAGGTGATGTCATATTCTTTTGACATAATCTTTTTTATTTATTTGTTTTATTTATTATGGGCCATGTACAATATTAAACATAACTGTCACCATTTGATGTATTGTACCAGAGTTAAGTTACTTAAATAAATACATTCGCAATAGTCTATATATATTTCAATATATATTACGATATGTAACACCTTTTTTGTTGTTCAGCCTGGCCTTCAGTTCCTCCAAAAGGCTCACTTTTGCAGAGCATGTCTAAAGGATTCAGCCGCTGAACTGCAACACACCTATTGTCCTGTGTCTTTGAGCTTTTACATTCTGTCTAGAAGCAAAATCACTCCTTCAGGAAGAAGGAGGCCATCAACTCCAGAGACTCATCTTGCTCGAGAGACTAATAAATTACAAAAAGGACAAAAACTGTTAGAAGGGGAAATCTGATTTGGTCGGGCGATAATAATAATGATTCACATCTTTCATAGGATAAAAAGAAAAGAAATTCAAATGAAGATGCCACAGCTGTACTGAGAATAACCATGATGGGAAGAGGAACATATTACACAATCAACACAGTCTCACTCCCTACTCGTCAAATGTCTGACCCATGGTCAAGGACCCCTGGCGTCAAGTTCCAATGAAAGAGGTGTACCTGTTGCGTTGTTTTTCGACGGGGGGGGGTCCGTCAGATCGACATTCATGTTAATCCCTCACCGTCAGATATAGACGAAAGAAAAAACACGTCCCTTAACTCAAAATCTGTGGCATTTTTGGCATTTGTAGCCCTATAACCGCTGTTTGAATCAACATTATTCACCAGATCGTATCATGGTTTATATGTATTTCTTTTAATGTTATTATTTCGGTCTATTTCGGCCAGGGAAGTTGTTTTGCTTTGTTGTTTATTGATATTTTTAAAACTATAACGCTACATCTCATCAACATATATTTAGATGTTATCATGGTATTCATTTCTTTATTTTAATAATATTATTTCGGTCTTACCGGTGAAATATTACAGTATGCTGTAATACAGAACACTACGATATGAGCCGAGCTGGGCGCATGCAAAGCCAATATCCCACAATGCAATGCGGGCATTCATTTAGAGAATCGGAAAGTGATCAGCGGGTCTTTAACGGCAGTAGCACTTCAATGTACATATATACAGTCATGTGAATAATTAGGACACCCATGCTAAAGTTGACTAAAAAGAGGAATAAAAAAATCATCTTTTGGAAATTGATCTTAATGCCTTAATTAAAAGAAATGAGGACAAATCCAATCTTTAAAGACACCAATTTTCTTTGGGAATGAATAATGAATAATGAATAAATAAATAAATGTTCTTCCTTAAAATACAGGTGGCATAAGTCAGTACACCCCTATGTTAAATTCCCATAGAGGCAGGCAGACTTTTATTTTGAAAGGCCAGTTATTTCATGGATCCAGGATACTATGCATCCTGATAAAGTTCCCTTGGCCTTTGGAATTAAAATAGCCCCCCCCACATCATCACATACCCTTCACCATACCCCCCATCATCATATACCCTTCACCATACCTAGAGAATGACATGGTTGTATTTCAGTTAGCCTAATAGCTGGTTTGATATGCAATGAGAGATGATTTTATGGAAAGTACCCCATGCCAATCTCTAGGTATGGTGAAGGGTATGTGATGATGGGGGGGTATGGTGAAGGGGATGTGATGATGTGGGGGTATTTTAATCCCAAAAAATACAACAGTTGGTGACATTGTTTATTGCTAAGGCCATATGGTCAAAATTAAATGATTTAATAATAATGTATAACAATAACAATAACTTATTTCACTAGTAAATTGCTGTTGAACGACAAAAACAACAACCAGATGGGAAAAGGACATTTACAATAACTTCAAATGCACCACGAGGCTGTAGTTTACCAGTTTCATTGAACGCACCGTCTGTGTTGTTTCTCCGACGGCAGCTGCAGATTGTTACATCCCGGTGTTGAATCCTCTACAGTAAAACACCGTTTAGTGTTAGCTGTGTTTAGTGTTTAATCCAGCTACTAGCTAGCGGTAGGCTAACGTTAGCTGCTGTTGAGTATAGTGTTAACTAGCGTCATGTGCAGCGGTGTTTGTGTTTCAGAGCAGCAGAGAGAAGAGCAGACATATCAGTGGCATCAGATTTTCATCTGTATGCAAACGTCAATATGGAATGGATTAATCTGCGTACATTTTTTTTATGCGTTATTTTTTCTCAGATTAATTAATCGAAATTATCGCGTTATTTTGACAGCCCTAGTTTTTAGATATTGTCATGCTTTCTGACATATGAATATGCTCTGTAATGCAGCCCTGTATAACATAACTCCTCTGATTCACCATGAGAACTGTGCCAAAAATGCCAAAACACATGTTGTATATGGACACATACCCATACAAAGCTATATACATCTTACTCTGTGAACAAAAACCTCTGCAACAATCTGCTTATCCTGTTAATTTCTTGAAAATGCTTCCTAAAACTAGTCCCTTCTTAATTTTGAAAAGGTAGTCTCAGTAAAGGCTACAAAGGTTAGAATGGCTACAATCTGTAACCATCTTCATCATCACACACACACAGACACACACACACACAGCAGGCCCAGTTAGGAGGAGGACACAGTTAAGTTTCATAGCACCTACAATTATTACACTCGGGTCCAGTAGACCCGAACACCTCATATGTAATAGCTATGTGTGTGTGTGTGTGTGGGGGGGGGGGGCAGTCATTGAGTAATTTTTTTATGTTCTTCACAGAAAATGAGCCAAGGTCAGTGAGTTTCAGTTAGAAGAAATAATAAATAGCATAATTTTTCAACAAACATTGAAAACGGGTCCCACAGACCTGAGAGAGAGCGAGACAGAGAGACAGAGACAGAGAGAGAGCGAGAGAGAGACAGAGACAGAGAGACAGAGAAAGAGAGAGAGAGAGACAGAGAGAGACAGACAGAGGGAGAGAGAGAGACAGAGAGAGAGAGCGAGAGAGAGACAGAGAGAGAGAGCGAGAGAGAGACAGAGACAGAGACAGAGCGAGAGACGGAGAGACAGAAGGAGAGAGAGACAGAGACAGAGAGACAGAGAGAGACAGAGAGAGAGACAGAGACAGAGAGAGAGACAGAGAGAGAGAGACCGAGAGAGAGACAGAGAGAGAGAGAGAGACAGAGAGAGAGAGAGAGAGAGACAGAGAGAGAGAGAGAGAGAGAGAGAGAGAGAGACAGAGAGAGAGAGAGAAAGAGAGAGAGAGAGAGAGAGACAGAGAGAGAGAGAGACAGAGACAGAGAGACAGAGAGAGAGAGAGAGAGAGATAGAGAGACAGAGAGAGAGACAGAGAGAGAGAGAGAGACAGAGAGAGAGAGAGAGAGAGAGAGAGAGAGAAAGAGAGAGAGAGAGAGAGAGAGAGAGAGAGAGAGAGAAAGAGAGAGAGAGAGACAGAGAGAGAGAGAGAGAGACAGAGTGTGAGTGTGTGTATTGTTGTGTGTGTGTGTGATCTCCATTAGCTGCTCTGCTCTGACAGCCAACCAGGATCACTGTGGCCATAAAAGCCTGCAGGTGAAGCAGCTGATTTTATACCTAAAACAGGTTTTCAATATTTCATTGATGGCAATACACATGTGGATTCACCATATTTATTTTACATGCCCATTTTAAGCAAGTGGAAGTTGTCATCTGTGAAATGGGTGAGGCAGAGTGCTCTCTGCAAATAGGAACAGATACATGCTCTTGGTATATTCAGTTACCATGAGAAATTAATGAGGACACAAGAAAAGCATTTTTTTCTCAAAGTTTCAGCACAAATGCAGAGAAAATGAATATGTATCCTGGTTCAGGCTTATCCTGTCACACCTGTCAGCCAGCCAATTCTGGAAAAGGATTCTGATTTTAAAGCTCTGCAGAGACGTGAACTACTCCCCAAAACACAGCTGCACCTCTTATATTAGCTCTCTATTTCCAAACATGCAGTAATTACACATTGCTGTTCCATTCATTTATATATACAGTAGGCATGCTTACAGCAGAGAATATTTGGTCCTAAAATATATATTTTTTGTGGCATTTTAAGCCTTTATTGGATAGGACCGCTTAGACATGAAAGGGGAGAGAAAGGGGGAGTGACATGCAGCAAACGACCTGCGGCCGCTGCATCGAGGACTGAGCCTCTTTATATGGGCACATGCTCTACCAGGTGAGCTATACAGGCCCCTGGTCCTAAAATAATTTACAGATTTTTTTTGTAGAGTAACTTTGTTTTAGTTTAGAAACCTCTGCAAGAATTATGTGCTGTTAACTTCTGCATAGCCCAGAGACTGACCACACATCCCAGCCTTCCGAACTCCCCGCGGTTTGGCTGCGGTAATAACACAGTGATTTGATCCTGTGGAGAAAAGAGGCACAGGCATCTGAGTGAGACACTAATTAAGAAATGCAGTCATGTGTGAACATGGCCATGCTTGTAGCATTCAGATGAAGTCACCGCTACCTGGCCGCCCCCCATTAATCAGATAAAGCTTCTGCATTTAAAAGGATAGAACTGTCACAGAGAAGAGGGATGCTGTACTACAGACTATCACTGCAACTGCTAAGAAGGAGAAAAAAGCAAAAAAAGATAGATAAAGAAAGATAAAGATTGAGATAATAAAGATAAAGGCTAATCTCTTACATTACGATATATAACATTGCAGGAACACATTAAAATTAGAATGAAAACAAGTGAAGAGATATCAAAGCAGTACTAGAAATATAAAAAAGAAGCCAAGACCAGAGTGATTAGTGACGAAGAATGCAGCTGATAGATTTGTAAAGGCAGTGTACAGGACACAATGGGCTAGGGGTTTAATAACACATCATGTGAAAATGTCAGGGGATCACTTACAACAATAATATTACAATAGTTACTATTAAATACACTTTTTAAAGCACATTTTAAAACACATCTACAAAGTGTTTTACAATTAAAACAGGACACATTTAAAACACAAAGATACAAAAAAAAAAAACTAGAAGTCAAAAACTAAACACAAAGAAACAAACTAAAATTATGAATAAAAACAACTTCATGGCAAACCATTCAGTAATTGCTGAGATATTTCAGTTTGGACCAAAGCAGTGGACAGGCCGACATTGCCATTCCAAAACAATTAACAAAATGTCATTTATGCATACAAATCAATTAGTTTTATATTATTTAGTCTGCTCCAGTCTCTTGATCAACAACAGCCAATAGTGAAGAAATCAAAGGTCACACTACTCTGATATGTTAGGTAAAGAGAAAGGATGCATGTTTGGTGACCACAACCGGGTTGGATGCAAGAATAAGATGAGAGGAAAATAATATAATTTTGAGGAGAAAAGAACATTCCGTATTTAGTTAAACATAAAAACAAAATGTGCAGGTTATGATTGAAGATAAGGAGTCTGCTGCCGGAGGTGGTTTAAACAGAACAACCATCTGCCAGACGTTTAACTGGATGAACAACACTGGATGGGATTCATTAACAGAGAGTAGAGAGAGGGGGAATTCTTTTGTGTAAGCTTTATATCAGTCCGAGCAGCTTCAGTGTTTTGCTCAAGGACACTGTGGGGATTGAATCTTTAACCTTCCATTTACAGCATTTGCTACAGCAAGAAAGACACATTGACAGGCCTCTGTGTTCATTGTTTGTTTCAAACCTGGGACTTACACTAAATGATTTCAAGAACTGACCTGCTATTTTGAGCTAAAATACTTTATTTGTCCTGTGTACTTTAAAGAATCCCCACCCGTTATCTGTCGAAAATGGTACCTTTTAATGTAAACAGCTGGTAATATACAGCCAAACCATACAAAGTAATATAGTACACAGTGTATGTACACAGTGTATGTTTTACTCTCTGTTGAATTATTTATGTGAATTGAGCAAATATTTGCATTACATTTATATGTTGCATTATGTTTGTTGTGGTCACTTTTTGACTTAATATTTTTTATTTATGTTCAATCCATTGCTCCCTTTTTCCACAAGGCTAGGGTTGGGGAGATAGCAGGTCAACAGTAGATGCCACTAAGAAGCGGTATATCATATCTGAAAGATGCGAACCTGAATTATTATGCTCACTTACAGTACATGTCTGTCTCAAAAGTTGTTGCAGCAATTTTTGGGTTGATACCATTTGTTAAACAGATTTGGTGCAAAATGTATATATATATATATATATATATATATATATATATATATATACATTTTATATACACATATTCATAATATTCTGCATATATTTCAATATATTATGATACATTTTAGTGTATTCTGTATTTTACATAATGAGTTGTGCTTTAATTTGCACATTTAAGATTTCTTTTAGTTGCTATGCATGTTTCCTTCTCTTTTATTTATTAACATAGTTGTGATGAGCATAATAACTTGCCTATTCATGTCTGAATACATCTAAACAATCCAATTTCCTCAAAGGGATTATTGCTTCGTCTAATCTCATGAGTACAGTTTTTTCATCGATTGTATTTGAAGCTTTTTAGGAGGTGTTTGTTCCATTGGTGTTCAGCAGATCTGTACTGACCCAGTCAGCATTGAGGTCGCCAGCGTTTTTACAGTAGCAGTAACAGACCTCACATCTCCGGCCTCCATCTCTAGTGGCAGCCGACTGGCTCAGCAGGGCTTCTCTTTATTTTTTGTTTTTTTATGAGGCAGAAAATGCCTCCACAATGTAAATGTTTTATGATGCATTTCCAGCTTGGCAGTGATATAGGGGGGGGGGGGCACATTATATTAGATACTAAAATTGATGTGCCAGGCCAGACTGGAGCCAGCGCTGATGTTTGGCTGCTCTGCTTGGCCCTCTGAGATCGATAGAATAGAAGATCTTTCATTTAGCAATGCTTTGGTTCAACTAATGCGCCTTAAAGTACAATAAAATAAGAAGGTACACTTTCACTACACGTGGGAATCAAACCCTGTCATCTTCACACTGTCAATACGTACACTACCTATATGTATGTTACTAAAGAGGTCTGTATACAAATGCTGAAGGAGCATGACAAACAGGCCACGGATGAACCAGCACACAGTGGTCAGTGATTGATTATTGCATTTTTAAGCTGATCGATTGTTATTTTCATTATGCAGGTCTCTGTGCAGCACTGAAATATTCCTCTAAAATGTAACGTGGTCTGTGTGCATTAGCGTAATCAGAGCGTCAGATGCGTGTGTGTGTTTGTATGTTTGGAGTTGAAATGAATATGAACACACACAAAGCGTCTACTGGGTGCTGTGCTGATATGGAGGGTGAGAGTCTGAGGCTAAGCTATGCTGTAATTGAATAGCAACAGGGGCCCGTATTAGGAAGGAGTTTTAACAAACTCTGAGTTGATTTACCCTGAGATGGAAACTCTGAGTTTTTGGTTCCAGAACAGCTGATTTGAGTTCAATCAACTCGGACTAGGTTCACTCAGAGCTAAGCACGTGCACCACCACTATAAAAAGGCAGTATGAATGGAGCCATGATCCTACGATTCACCATGGCAACAACCACAAACAAACTGATCGGCGGAAATGTATTTAGTTAAAAAAGCAACACAGCGGCTGCTGCAAAAAAGAGAGAATTTGCGTGGGAGAAAATTGCTGCTAGAGTAAATGAGTATGTTCCAATATAGTGTATTAATATCGTATTTAATCATAAGTATAATATTACTAGTGAAATGGTATTGAACCTATTATCTATAAAAATCCTAGGCCTACTAATCCCATTCTGAGGCTGCAGCACTATCATTAACAGAATTATAATTCATAATCTTTTATTTCAAAGGGTTTACATCATTCACCTGCAATCCTGTGGAACTCCTTTCTAATGTCTCTTACTGGTTTGTGTCCAGGGAACACTACAAAAACGTTTAAAACACGTTTCAGAGCGAGTCACACTCTTCTGACGGCGCTTTGCTACAGTGGCTTTACTAATATGCTCCGCATCACCAATGTTGTAAAGAAAACTGTCGTTTGCAAAAAAAATGTATGTGACACAAATAATCTGCTGGGATGTAGAGCATGTCCACGATGTTACCATAGTAACTGACTCTGAGGTTAAGTTACCATTGTAACTGACCTTTCTCTCAGGTTAGATTAACCTCTCTTTCTGTTTCCCTCAACTCAGGGTTAACTAACTCAGAGTTTTCACTAAACCTGATTTCTTTTCTTTGTTTTGCAATCAAGTTTTTATTAGCACCTTCAGACATACAAAACAAATTCCACAATGTGTGACAGGCAATGTCAGATGGCGCACATAACAAAGAAACACAAATTGAACAAGAACAAAAACCCTCTCCCACCCTCTGCGGTCTTGAGGAAAACAAAACAAAGAAACAAACAGAAATCCCACCTTGCCTAGTCACTCTCCTCTAGTTCTTGTGATGCTGAGGTCATTAGGACTGATACTTGTGCTGCTGAGCTTTTCCATAGGTTGATAGTTGATGATTTAGCTTTGTTAATATTTGCTGCAGAGAGCTCAAGCATAACTATGTAAATACGCCAACCACTGTTTTAGACAAAGCGAGTGTGTGTGTGGGGGGTGAGCTATCATTTTCTTGGTTGCGGTTGAGCCGGCTAGCCAAATTGTCCTCTGTCTCCCAAGCAGGTGTAATTTAGAGTCATCATTAAGTAACAAAACAATCGGATCAGTAGGAATTCAACATCATATCACATCAGATATTACTGATGTTGTTTGATTCCAGAACTCATGCACCTGTTCACATTCCCAGACCATATGCAGGAAAGTTCCAGTTTGTTCAGGGTGACAGAACGTGCAATAGGGAGTGGGAATGGCTTTCGAGACGTATCTCTTCTGAGGAGTCCAATATGTCCTATGACATATGTTGAAGTGGATATACTAGTGATTTGGGTTCTTGGAACAGTGGAAAATGTTGTCCCAAACTGTCTCCCACTTAATTGTGTTCCCCTCAGGGCTCAGCTCTCGTTCCCATTTCTTCACTATTGGGAGTTCTCCTATGGATACTTGCATCAGTTTAGCATAAATCCTGGACACTAATCCTCTCACAAGAGAATCAACAAACCATTTAATGACTGGGTGCACCTCAAGACTGTTTCCCCATGGTACTCCATAACATTTTAGGGCTGATCTTAAGCGAATATAAAAGTAAAAGGATGTCCTTGGGACCTCAAAACTAGCTCTCAGTTCTTCAAAACTCAACATACGTTCTAATTCTAAAAAGTATCAGAGAGAACTGGAATTATTCAAGTAAAACTATATATGTCATTCATGTAATAAATAAACTGTGTGGGAAGAGTAAGTTTTATTATGTATTTTCACATAATAGTCAAAGGTTTCATAGTCATTGCACATGAACTTAGAAATACCAAGTAAGTTTAAATAGTGTTGGGTGTTTTGAATCCGAGCATGCGGCTTGTGACGCGCGTACAGGACGCATGTGCTTCGTTGTCCGCCAAAACACAAGAAGACGACGACGGCGGTCAGGTTTAATGGAGAAAGGAGCAGCTAAATCATCTTGAAGGTGAGTCATTCAGGGTTTTTCCTGCATATGTAACAGAGTTAAAATATAACATGATCCCACTTGCAATTATCACACGGGTCGCTAAACGTACGTACCTGTGGACTTGGGTCGTGCACCCCGGGGGGTACAGCAGTCAGACCTTGCTATCCCCTTGGTAAGTGCACAAGTTATGAGCTCCACCATCGTTTTTATTAATTATCTTAATTGTATACAAAACGAGTGGTTTATTTTGTTTATGAAACGTGTAGCTCCCGAACGGTCGAGCACATTCTTTTAATGTAACGTCGACGGTGGTTTCCTTTATATAATGTGGCCAGTGCGACATGTGTTGCTAGCTAACCAGCTAACCTCTTTTTATTTTGCACTTGCAGTGAGACGTATGTGTGTGTGTGTGTGTGTGTGTGTGTGTGTGTGTGTGTAAACCTGGACTGACTGTATGATTAATCCTTCACTAGATGCTGTGAATAAATGGCGGGTTTGCCAAAATGATGAGAGTTTCCTTGTCATAATTAACACAAGGCAACGACAGAGTACACAACCGCTACACATAGGAGCAGGGAAAGGAGGAGAAAAAGGTCTAGGTCGGCTTGGAGAGGCTGCGAGCAGCCTCTGCCAGACCTCACCAAAACCCTGATGCTAATTATTATAAATAAGCTAAAGAGGAAGCTATCGTTTTTGTTATTTTGCAGTGTACTCTTAGTTTGCCACCACAAATCTAAAATCTTACTGAGACAGTCTGTGCATCTGCAGAGCAAACAGAGGACAGGAGAGATGTTCCTTCCCACAACATTTCATTCAGTATGTCATGTTAAATATGATTTAATTTATTGGCATTTCAGATTTGTTTCTTACTGTGGCTGTATATTTTTATTCCATATATGAAAATACTTTATATGTGTCATATTTCAATTAAAAAAATATTATTTCTAATTCCCTCGTCTATATTTTGCTCATAATTTGATATGAAGCCTCATTGTTCTCTATTCTGATTCTGTTTACACGGTTTACATTTAGATTCTGCATTATTATTGATACATATGACACAGTGGAAAAAATGCAGGATTTTCTTAATTTAAGATTTAACATATGTGGAAATGGTTCTGATTCTGTATGAAAGATGTGTCATTTGTTAGATCAGAGCGATATTTTCAAATATTTTGACAGCATATTATCAAAAATACATTGGTTTGACTTTGGTTTAATTTTGGTTACATGATTCTGTAGTTTTTAATGTACTATTCCTTGTAGTATTCTGTAGTTTTAATGTATTATTTTGTCCTTAAGCCCAAAGCAACAACTTTGTACATGTGACACAGTGCCCTCTCAAGCAGCGACTACAGCAAGCTGTGTCACAAGCAAAGCCATCTGGCTATTCAGGTAAAAAAAATAACTGTGTAGTGCTTTGCACTTCATAAGTTGTAAGAGGTTTACCATCATCACAGAATATACATAATATTCTGAATTAAATTGAAGCAGAATATATTTTGAATTGTGAAGTTATGTGTTGCGCCGCATAAAATGTAATGTATACAAAAGTTGAAAGGACAATCTGATTTGAATATAGCCCATGAAATGCTGCTTCTCCATTACCCCTGGCATTAAAGTAACTTTGAGTATGATGCATTAATAGATTTCTTTGTATTTTACAGCCTCCACCAGAAAACTTCTCCTGCTACCTACCTAGGTACCTCTCATTCTTAGTTTTAAGTTGACTTATACTGATATGAAAATCTAATTCAGATGAGGTTTGATTTATTTCTGTCTGTATTTTCCAGATTTCCAGAGACGGGAGGCCATTATTCGTGCCCTGATGGAGTTCCTGGGGGAGTCGTCAGGGGAACTCAAGGACTACAAGGTAAATTCAAACATTTTCAGATCATAAAGTTCACTTGAGTACATTATATTGAATTCTTATTCACTTCCCCTTTAAATACAACTTGCCTGCTCTGTATTATTCAGTGTTTCCAATAATGAGAGACAGGAACTAAAGTTCAGGAATCACTAGAGTTGTGCATAAGGTCCATGAGGCCTGATTTACTACGGGTTGTTTGTGCAAACTTGAGCTGTTATCAGTACTGTGGAACAAGAATAATTTCATAATCAGAAAAATGTATTTCAAACTGAATATTCACAAGACACAACATTCCACAGCAGACAGTACTACAAGAGTTTGAAAAGGGTTTGGAATAAGCAAAGCTTATATGTTTCCAGACCATAACAACACAAATGCATACACAAAAGAGACAAATAATAACAACATCATCATCATTATCATCATCATCATCATCATATAGGATGCACTCTCTAGTTCCCTGCTACCCCTTTCCTCCTCAGTTGGCAGTCTCCTCCTTTTTGTATGATTCAAAGACTACATTCCTAAACTTAGTGAAATTATTTCAAATGTTTAGGATTGATAGATATTGAAATATTGATAGTTTTGACACTAGTCTATAACTTGAATAACTCATTAAGCTATACTATGCACCTGAACATGGATTCAGATATATTTACAGGATATCAGCAGAGAGGAAGCTCAAGAGGACCAGGCTGACCAAGTCCTGAGGATCTGTGTCTTCCACACAAGTGAAGAAGATGAAGGTGCATCCGAAACTGATGTGTTGATTGTTACTGAAGGGACTGAGGTACTTGACAACCGTGGTTGTTGCAAAGGCCTGTCTCCTGCTCATGGGCATCATTTATGCCATGAACCTGAGTTACCCCCCAAAAACGAAGTACACTTTTGAAGTTTTTCAAAAGCTTCTTCTAGAGCTTGATGTCCTTACGTTGTCCCCGAAAATCCTGTCTCTGCGAAACAAACTTATAGCTTGAGTGCACGTTTGACTCATGAGTTGTCCTTTCAAAGAGGGCGCAAAAAGAAAAATACAGCACAGTTGTTTATGTGGCTATTTGTCTATTTTCTTCTTTTTCTCTCGTTTTAATGATGTCATTTTTATTTTAACTTGTTGCGCTGTATTAAACATGTGGCCATGTAGAGTGGCTACGTTTTGGGGACAAAAGAAAAGAAGTTAGATCAGCATTTTCAAGTTAAACCAGATGTTCTCAACTGGTGGGTTGTGGGGCCATTTTCAAAGGGTCGGGGATGTGAGTGTGGGCATGAAAAGAGTGAGGGGCGAAATATTGCACTTTTTAGTGTCAAGATGCTCTGCTTTTTGTAGGATATTACTCATGATACAGAAACGGACGTTTAGAACCTCAGGGCAAAACACTGTTCTTTAAGATGAAACCAATAATCAGCAGTCTTTTAAGATGCACCGAAGGGTCGTGAAACGTGTCAAATGTTTTTTTTCGAGAGTTTAAGGTTAAAAAGCCTATCCAAAAGATAGGCTACGTGTGCTCTATGCAAACAGTTCCTGAACTGTTCCTTGTGCCTTTAACAAGCTACATCAGACCCATTTTAGCCACCCTAGGATGACATTTCTGTCATCATCTACTCACCCCGATGCCGACAGGACTGAAGTTTTGTCAACATTCATACTCTTCTGGGAGTTTGCCGAGATGTTTGTTTGTCACAAACTGCAGTGAACGGCAACTTGGCTTCAAACATCCAAAATATGTCATGAATCAAAACAATGTCTCCATACTGCTCATCTGAAGTAATCCAAGTGTCCTGCAGTTTACATATTCCTAGATGTTTTGAAAAAAACATAACAAAATTGTGTTTTGTCTTTGTTTGCTCTGCTTCCTCTGTGGTGCTGCGTGAACACGGATGGGCTGGCTGGAAGTTAGTGGTGTGGAAGTTAGTGTGTGGCGTTGGAAGGAGCATGCATGGGGAAAAGCAGCAGAGCAAACAAAGCTGAAAACACACGTTTGTGATGTTTTTTACAAACGTCTTGGCATGTGTGAGCTACAGGACACTTGGATTACCTCAGACAAGCAGTATGGAGACATTTTATTGATTATTGATGTATTTATGGACGTTTGAATCTAAGATACCGCTCACTGCAGTTGAGTGGAAAAAACGTCTCTCAAACTCGCAGAAGAACACGGATGTTAACAAAACTTCACCAATCCTGTTGACAAAGGGGTGAGTACATAATAACAAAAATCATCTTAGGGTGAACTATACCTTGTTGTTGTTTTGCCATGCAAACTTGCTGGAAAAAGTTTCATTGAAAAAATTATTTTTTCACTTAAGAAAAATAAATGGGTTGTTAAATTTAAACAGTTGCCTCATTTTTTTTTTAAGTCATTGTTTCAATAAACAAAAACATTAAGAACATATTTAGGCAATTTAAACTGCAGAAAAACTATGTAAAATGTTGTGTAAATATTACTTAAATATAGTTCATAAATAAAAGTTAGAAAAAGTATTTAAAAATGACCTTGAAAAGCCATTGGTTTTAGGTGAGATTTTTCAGTTTGAAGCAGTCAGAGTTTAAGTAAAATTTAGAAAGAATGAGAGAGTAAAATTAAATAACCATATTAATAAACATCAGTAAATTACCTGAGGTTTGCTAGTAAAAGAAACTTATATGTGCAAGTAAAGTTTACTTGATGATCGCCCTTGTAGAATTTACTTACAATTTCTAAGTGCAAAAACTTTCCTAGGTTTTCCCAAGTAAATAACACTTAACATTTCTTTCAGTGTAGGTTAGCATACACTTTTTTGGACACACTCCTGCAAAGGCAAGGTCTTGCAGTCTTACTGTACATACACACCGCCACAGACTTGAGCTGCAAAAGAAGCTCTGGCCGCCCTGTCAAGGACGCTTGTCAAAAAGTACGGGGAAGCTTTTGACGCTTTGGCTGTTCTGACGTGACACATCTGTATATAGGCCTATATGTAAATATATGTATATGTAAATATTAGTTATTCTCAACCTATTTTCATTTATATATTTGATTACAATATCACACAGCTCTGTTACACTTATGCTAGTAAATCATTGATCAGCTGTTTTTCCGTGAAGAGAGAGAGTGAGAGAAAATGGTGCGCAACAGATCAGCTGTTTTTCCGAGGGGTAGTCAACAAGTCGGCTCTTTAGATCAAATTGTGGTCAAATTGTGGTATGTATTTTCTTGTCTTTGTTTTTGGTAGTTGTTGTGTTTGGTGTAGAACTGATTTCAAGCTTTGGACACTGCTCAACTTGGAAGCTCAAGTCGGCGGCGGTGTGTACGTACAGTTAGACTTCCAGTGAGGTTTTGCTCTATTTCTCTCCTGAAAACCTGGAACTGTAGACGAGGGGTCCATCCACACTCTGAGGCCCTGTATTTGAATGGCTTTGTGATACTAAACCTGCTTTCTGAAACGGACCCCTGGAGTGGTGTTTCTACTTAGACCTGACCTTGAGACGCTACCGCTGATAGACAGCAACACAAAGCCCCGGCCGGCTAATTAGATTCAAAAACATGGATCCCAAGGGATGGAGATGTGACAAGCACATTGATTCACTACATCTCCTCGGTTTCCATGTCTCTTTTCTGATCTCTCCCTCCTTTTCACTCCCCCCTTCTCTCAGTACGTCTCATTTTATCCATCACACTGGGCTCTATATCTCAGCTCAGTGTCTTCCTTCTTTCTTTCTTTCTCAGCTCAATGTCTATTGTTCTATCTTTCTTTCTCAGCTCAAGGTCTTTCTTTCTTTCTTTCTTTCTCAGCTTAATGTCTTTCTCTTTCTTTCCTTTTTTCTTCTTTCGTCACCACCTTCCTTTTCTCAAGACTAACAGTAAGCCTACATGTCTTCAACTTACACAATAATGAGGAATTGATGTGAATTATGACATACTCGTTTGAGTATTCGATTGTTTTATGACGAAATTATTTGATGAATACTTTTGTCTAAGACTTAATGTCGTTGCAGTATGTATGATGTATGATTGGTCTTACAAATGTTTTACTGTCATTGTAAAATCTCATTGTCAGTAAGATATCGTACCACCAAGACCTCCACAAATGTCATGTATGAAGTCTTCTCCATGTATAAGGTCAGGTTGTTGTTGAATGGACATTACCTGGTACATTATAACATTTACGAGGGCATTTATTGATCTTGCCTCCAGATAGTGGTACAGCAAAAAAAAAAATGCGAAAAGCATTACTATGTTTTTATGTCTCTTGTATATCTGTTTTTCCTTTTGAAGAGTAACATATTACCCTCAAAAAATCTTGTTTTTGCTGACCGCTGGTGGTTTAACTTCTCACATTGCTGCAGTGATGTAAAAGTGACATCACTGTTGTGGTTACAGGGGCAAGGGAGTACACTTCTGACAACATCCAACCACTCCCTACAGGAACGCTGGGTGTGGTCAGAGGTGAAGCAGTGTAAACCAGAGTGGGCAGTGAGACGTTGCGTTACAGCCCGGTATTGTGTAAGAACCTTCACTTGCTTCAACTCAGCTGGTGGCTTTTTAAATATAGTATTAAATAAAGGTTATGTAACTAAAACAGCTGGGCACTTTAGTTTTTGGTGACGGTGACCTAAACGTAGGTAAATGGGAAATTTGTTGGCCTACAGTATGGTGCCATATTTAACAGCATGATGGTATATTTGGAACCGCCTTAAGCTCATGTTAACGGCAGCAGCTAGTAAGTTAATTACAATTCAATGCTGCAATTGATTCAAGTCAATTGCAGCATTTTGGTTTTAAGTTGTTCACGCGACGACAACAACGGGACGGTGGAGGTTGGGTTTAGGAAAAGAACAACGGGGAAAGGACGCGTCACACACTGGGAGACGGCCGTGGGGAAGCGTGACAACAACGGGATGGCGGAGGTTGGGTTCAGGAAAAGATGAACGGGGAAAGGACGCCTAATACGCTGGGAGACGGCCACGGGGGACGTGCGACAATAACGTGACGGTTGTGATTAGGAACACAACAATGGGGAAACAAAATGCCACACGCGGGCCACAATCCCCGGTTTCCTGGGTGAAAGTCCTGTGTTTTTTTTTTTTGGCATTTCATACTACTCGCTACCGTAGTTGTGCTGTGGTCACGAAATATGCTTCCCATTGAAATACAATAGTTTACATTTTCGTGCTGGCCACCACGAAAAAAATTAAAAAAATGTGCCGGTGTACACGAATCAATAGATTAAATAACGTGACAATTTCATGAACTACCGTGAGACTGGGTTGAAAAGTATTTCTCTGTGGTCACTATAGCCAGCAAGAGATAGCTAACGCTGCTAACACCAGCAGTGACTTAATCAGCTAACACTGCCTCTTCACTTGATGCAAAGTAATATTCAAAGCTCACAACCCAGCCAAGCTAGATGGCTAAGTAGCAGCCTTAGGTTAACTGTGTCTGCCTGTATACAGAACACTCTAGCTGGTTGATTCACAATTATTTAGACATTGCTGTAGCTCTAGGTAGCAGGAGCTGACTTGCTAAATGTAGTTGCAGTTGTTGAGCTTGCTAAGAGAGGCAGAGCACATGTTTTCTCTGAAAGGTGCAACACATTCTCACTCCCAGCGTGTCAAAAAGCAACCCTTGGTCAGGTGCCTTTGGCATTTGTTACGGACGCAAAAAGTCTCCTTTAGCGTCATATTTAGACACGCTTGGTCAGGACTCTTGGCGTCCTGACTTTATGATGCTTTGGGTCACTTTTTGACACTTTGGGTCTGGATGTACATTTAACTGACATGTGGCACAAGAACGGGACAGTTAGGTTTAGAAAAAGATGGTGGCTGGGGTTACAAAATGTACATTTCAGCAAACTGCGGGAGAAGAACAGGACATGAACCCCGGTCTCCTGGGTGAAAGTCCTGTGTTGTTTGACCCATCCACCACCCCTACAATCTTTTATGCGGATTTTTGGTCTTTCATACTACTTTCTAAAGTTGTATTTCTTAATACTACGTTGTCTTACAGTGCCGCGTCGTGCTACTGCTATGCCCAGTGCTTTCCATAAGCTAAAGAGGGATTTTTGCGTCAGTATCTGACGCTGAGGGCCACTGACAAAGCATTAACGAGTTGGGAGAGTGAGAACAGGTTGAAAGGTAAGGGGGCAGTGTTTTGAACACCCCTGTCCTGAAAAACAACAAAAACAAAGTGACATTATGAAATAAAAGTTGTCAAAGGGGAAAATGCCATTATTGCCATTTCATAATAATGAGTTGAGTTTTAATGAGTTCTTCAGTTATTTCACAATTAATTGGTTCATTTACACAACTGATTAATATGTTCACACATTTCATAATGTCTTTTTCAAATTCATTTGATATTGAAAACTTGATATATTGGGCTTTGGCTACTCAGGAAATATTTGTTAGAAGGATAGATTAATTGTTGGATTTAGTCTTTTCATATTGACCCTGAGAAAAAATACAAAATGTCACCAGCATTATCCTTAAAATACCCAAATACCACAACTAATTCCTACAAAGCTCAAACCAGCAGTGAGCAGGGGCCGTGGAATGGAATCCCCATACACATGGAAGTAAGGCTTCAGTGCAGCCATCCTGGCACTGGAAAGGGCAGAAGCATCAATTACAAGAGGGGGCAGAGACAGAGGTAACCCTCAGCGCAAATCTAGGTAGAAAGAGCTGAAATGCATAATCATCACACTCCCTTGCGGGTCCTGTTCTCTAATTAAGCCATCTCCTTGTTACAAGGCTTCAGGCCCAGCTTTCTTTGGATTGATAGACTAAAAGGACACCATGCAAATGGCTGACAGTTAATCACTATGCTCTTATGCATCAATCACAGACCAAAGAGAAGTGTCAAATAAGCAAACAGCACATGCTTACTTTTCAGATTATTTGGAGAGGCCTTGATAAACATAACATACAGGATTATTTTCAAGACTCCATGACAACATTGATATATGAATATTTTTTAAATAAAAGTCTTGATCTTTCAAGATCAAAGATCAAAGAAGTGTATAATCCTGATAAAACGTGCATGTCCTATGATCCTATTTAATACAGTGAGAGGGCTGTAATTCTCTCATCAGCTTAGTGCGTACAGCATTCCTATCCATACACAAAGGGAAGAAGGGCTGACTTTCATCACCTGGTTAACAACTTCAGTCATTGTCTTCTTTAATTACAACAAAGTCAACAGCTCGATTACTACCCCCCCATATCAATCTTTCATCCCTGCGCTCTCTGAGGATTGGGATGTTAGGACAAAACAGAGCAGGCCTCATTCTCATCTGTAGGCCGGCGAGAGGGTCTGCTCCCGCACTGGAATGTAATCAGCATTCATAGGAAGACAAGAAATCGAGACGTCCAACGAAAACATGTATCCGTGGCTCCTGATGTTAATTAGTGTTCCCTCTGCCAATTGGGTGCTGTTTTCCACAGGAGCAACTGCTGCTCTCCTTGAAGTTAATTTTCTGAGCAAGCCAACCAGCAGCCAGACAGCCGGTAAACCAATCACTCAGTCAGTCAGTTGCTCAACCATTCAGTAAGTCAGCTAGTAGGGCACCAGTATCTCCCATACAGTGAACCAGCAACATCTTCTAAACAAGGAGTTGAAAAAGTTAGTCAGCGAGTTATCTAGCAAATAAACAAGCCAATCAGTCAGTCAGACAACTTTCCAATCAGGCAGTCCATCTACATGTCGGCCAGTCGTTTAATCAGTCAGTCAGAGGGTGATTTATCAGAGATGTATCAACCAGTGGCCTCCTTGCCTTGTGTTACAGTGGCTATACTGGAGCTGGGACAGCCCACACTAATGCTGTGTGGCTCTAGGAAGGGAGTGATTGATGAGATGATGAGCATAACAAATGATCTAGTTCAATCAGCGTGGTTCTAAAGCAGCACAATGAGAGTTACAGCTTGTCATTAATGCCTGTAAAGTTTACAACAGCTATGATATTACTCAGTAGTGTGAATGAAACCACATTAAGACTGATAGAGATGATAGTGATAATTTACTTTAGATTATCTCCCAGCAGGGGACAATTTTGGACATCATGTTTAATCTAAATTGGGAGGTGTTCCAGACACGTCCAGCCAGGAGGAGGCCTCGGGGAAGACCCAGGACTAGGTGGAGGGATTATATCTCCAACCTGGCCTGGGAACGCCTCGGGATCCCCCAGTCGGAGCTGGTTAATGTGGCTCGGGAAAGGGAAGTTTGGGGTCCCCTGCTGGAGCTGCTGCCCCCGAATAAGCGGACGAAGATGGATGGATGGATGAATTGGGGCAGCTGCGCAGTAAAGGATCGAAGAGCAGGCTTATGATAGGAGGGTCAAAGGTTTGAATGAGGAATACCAGATGAGAAAATCTGGGCGAGGAAAGTCAACGAGAAGCCCTAACAAATCCTAGCATCAAAGTGCCCTTGAGCAAGTCCCATAAGCCAGGCAGTGCTGTAGAAGACTGTTAAAAAGAGATTTAGGTGCATAAATAAAAACCAGCTCCATCCTCAGGAAACCTCACCTGATTCACTAAAGAGAGATGTGTTAAACTGACTATCAGAATGTAGTGCCAGGCACTTACACAGTCAGCCCAAAAAAGGATGCATGTGTCTGTATCGTAAGTCATTACGGCTAAAAGCGCCAAATGGTTCAATACTATGTTATCCTCCACTCTTTAGATCCACTCAAATATCAAACACAAAGAGAGTAATAACAACTCACTGGATATAATGACACATTTTATTAGGCCATATTATTTCATAAACCCAAAGCGTGTGCAGAAATACTAATATACAGTCAGAATGCAGTCCAGTATTCCTAGATATTACATCCAAATTAGATGATTCTGCACCTGGAAATTTAAGTCCAATGCCAATGCAGGCAGAGGTGTGCTCTGTATGTAGTGCTCTGTGGTAAGGTAAGGCTACGGAGGCCTACTGTAATTCCAATATTTTCCTTGTTTTAGTTGCCTAACCATGATACCATTACCATTTGCCATAACTTCAATCTTTCCTGAACCTTACCTTAAAGGCATTGGCACAGGAAGTAAAAATGATGGTACTGAATTTAATAACACGACTACAGAATCGTTGAATACTGATATTCTTGTCTGGCGATAGAAAGATAGATTTGATCTAACTTTAGTAAATTGAGTTTTGTTTATTTCTACAGGTTAAAAATCAAACAAATGACATACACATTCCAATGGAAATTATTTTCATGGCGATGAAAAAAAAAAAAAAAGAGATAAAATGTCTGTTTTTTAGGACTTTCAGGAAGATATAACTAAATGAGATACAAAAAGTGTGGATTTTGTCTCCCAACAACTTGCACATTAGAAATGGATCCCTAAAAGGTCTTATTTTATGCTCATTTTCAGGTTGATATACATACCTCCGCATCTGCGCCCTCGGAGTCTCTGCATCGTCATTGCAGCAGGGGAATGATTGTAACGGCACTGTAGCATTTTCTACCTATATAGTACTGATGTGACATCACAACCATACGGTCCTGGCGGCTCATTTAAAGGCACAGTTTTTGAATATGGGCTGTGTGCATTTGTTTGTGGATTGAGCTTGTTAATACTTTCACAGTATTTACATATCCATAGCCATAACCAAAAAAGACATGGAAATCTCACTTTTTACAAGATGGAACATTTAATTGCTCAATTTAAGTGCTTTAATTGCTGGTATATTCCAGGAGTGATTACAGCAAGAAACACTTACAGTTACATTGTTCATATGGGCACCTTCCTATTGTTTTAAGACAGACTTAAAAATGTATTATTAATTATCATTACTTTCGGCAGTTTGTTGTTGTGTTGTTGCTGTTGTGTATGCCCTGATATTTTTTGCATTTTTACAATTGCTAGGTAATAGCCAAAACCAAGTTAGTGTGTGTTGTTAAATGTGCAAAAAGGACTTTCACTTTGTCAACTGTTTCATAATGTATATGAATGAGTCATTCATTACATTTGCTCATTTCACAATCTCTAATAAGATTTGGAAAACAAAGTGGGAAAGTTTGGCTAAATGCAGTGACAAAGTCAAACCAAATTACAAAATGATGTGATTCAAAGGCCTCTGGTGTGGAACAATTGTGCACAGTGCTGTGTAGTGTGGCCAGAGCAAACAAACACACTCAAACCTTAGGTAAACATTACAGTTTAGCACTGCTCACAACACGCATCACCCTCCAACAAGTAAACAACTTCTCAAAAGACATGTTTCTCACTGACAGTAAAATATGAGCTTTATAGTAAATGTGGGATAGAGTATAAGGTCATAACTATTCATAATCGTAAACCTCCAGACATCCCAGCATATTTAGAAAATGCAACAGAGGTGTAAGGGAGCAATGGCTGTAGGTAGGGTTTACAATGTGTGTGACACGCAGGGGACATGGGGGTGACTTACAGACCACCACTCAGTGGAACATGGACAGCAGGCCCGGATTGGCTAAGCGGGAGCACCGGGAAAATTCCTGGTGGGCCGGTCTGTTTTTTTGGCCGCGAGGGCCGTTGTTGTCATGGCACTGGGTTGAAATATGGATGCTGTCCCTAGACTGCCTGCACTCACAGCAGCCCCACTCTTTTTATTTATTATTTTACCGCAGTCCCACTCGTTTTTATTTAATATTTTCTCGCAGAGTGCAGCCTGCAGGTTAATGATGACGTGATTATCTTTTGACTCCCTGGCCCCGCCCCCGACATGGCACCTTGCAAGTTACTCAAAATAAAAAAAGTCAGATAAAAATGGATAGCAGGAAGCGCAAAGGCGGCGCTGAAAAGGCCAGACTAAAAATGAAGAAAGCTTTGGAAACTGACGCAGCCAAATGTTCTAAGCTGAGCACATTTTTCCTCAAAAAAACAAATGAAGACGACGAGGCCGGTAAGTAAGTTAACGTTAAGGTAGTTATGAGCAGTGCAAAATGCTAGCGACCGTGCAAAACAACATTGTCTGCAAACCACCGTTCATGTATCAAACTTTTTCTTGTAGCTCTTCAGCAGCAGCCGCCTCTAGTCCGGTTTGCTGCTAACAGTGAAGAGCAAGGCCCAGTAACGTTACCAAGCTCCAGTCATGAGCCCAACACACCACAATGGGCAGGTACGATTGTCATTCAGAAGAACTAATAGTAATGAAGAGCCCTGCTCAATGAAAAATGCCCTGAGATAATTAATGATACCTGATGATTCAGTAATACATTAATGAAACTGACTTGACTTCATTTGAAAGCTTTGTAAAAAGGGGATATTTGTGGTGAGACATCAAATGCATGTAGTGTCAGAAACTACGGTGGCCCTGAAGTGCAAATCACAACAGCAAATAGAAAAACGCAACAACAAATCATAAAACACGACAGCAAATATGAAAACACGACCGCAAATATGAAAACAAAATGGCAAATATGAAAACACAACAGCAAATATGAAAACACGACAGCAAATAGGAAAACACGACAGTAAATAGGAAAACACGACCGCAAATATGAAAACACGACAGCAAATAGGAAAGCACGACAGCAAATATGAAAACACGACAGCAAATATGAAAACACGACAGCAAATAGGAAAGCACGACAGCAAATATGAAAAACGACGACAGCAAATAGGAAAACACGACCGCAAATATGAAAACACGACAGCAAATAGGAAAGCACGACAGCAAATATGAAAACACGACAGCAAATATGAAAACACAACAGTAAATAGGAAAACACGACCGCAAATATGAAAACACGACAGCAAATAGGAAAACACGACCGCAAATACGAAAACAAAACGGCAAATATGAAAACACGACAGCAAATAGGAAAACACGACCGCAAATATGAAAACACGACAGCAAATAGGAAAACACGACCGCAAATACGAAAACAAAACGGCAAATATGAAAACACGACAGCAAATATGAAAACACTTCAACAAATCATAAAACACAACGGCAAACAGAAAAAGACGACAGCAAAAATGAAAACACGACAGCAAATATGAAAACACGACAGCAAATATGAAAACACGACAGCAAATATGAAAACACAACGGCAAATATGAAAACAAAACGGCAAATATGAAAACACGACAGCAAATATGAAAACACGACAGCAAATAGGAAAACACGACAGCAAATATGAAAAACACGACAGCAAATAGGAAAACACGACAGCAAATATGAAAACACGACAGCAAATAGGAAAACACAACAGCAAATATGAAAACACGACAGCAAATAGGAAAACACGACAGTAAATAGGAAAACACGACCGCAAATATGAAAACACGACAGCAAATAGGAAAGCACGACAGCAAATATGAAAACACGACAGCAAATATGAAAACACAACAGTAAATAGGAAAACACGACCGCAAATATGAAAACACGACAGCAAATAGGAAAACACGACCGCAAATACGAAAACAAAACGGCAAATATGAAAACACGACAGCAAATATGAAAACACGACAGCAAATAGGAAAACACGACCGCAAATACGAAAACAAAACGGCAAATATGAAAACACGACAGCAAATATGAAAACACTTCAACAAATCATAAAACACAACGGCAAACAGAAAAAGACGACAGCAAAAATGAAAACACGACAGCAAATATGAAAACACGACAGCAAATATGAAAACACGACAGCAAATATGAAAACAAAACGGCAAATATGAAAACACGACAGCAAATATGAAAACACGACAGCAAATATGAAAACAAAACGGCAAATATGAAAACACGACAGCAAATATGAAAACAAAACGGCAAATATGAAAACACGACAGCAAATATGAAAACACGACAGCAAATATGAAAACACTTCAACAAATCATAAAACACAACGGCATTAAATCTACCGGAAAAGGTAGGGCCTATCTAGCAGAGGACGGACCCTCCTGATTGGACAGATGCACTGTCTGTCTTTTGACAGGAAGAAGAGGTGAAAAAATAAAAGGGCCTCACTGTCTATACTTTTAACAGACGGACTAGCCGTTTCTCATTTCAAAACACTGGACGAAATGGATGTGGAACTGTGAACTGTGCTGTAGGTGAATCAGCGTCAGTCTGCTTGCAGGAGGAGAACATTCTGTTAGGAACTTTGCCCGCAGCGTGTGAAGGTAGGTAACGTCACCGACACTGATAGGCTTTAATATAAGCAATATTCGTTTTCTCTTATTTATCCCATGTCAATAAATTAGTTCATGTTTGTAGAAGTCATAACACTTACCCGTAAGGAGAATTGCATTAATTAATCTTAATTATGTTAAGCTTACAGTAGCTAACCGTTTACATTAGCTTGTAGTTTACTGCATGTATGTAACATTAGCTCATTGTCCAGTAGCTTCTAGCTTTCAGACAAATGCGGTACAAAATATGATCAGCAACTACAAGGTAAACGCTTCCAGCTAATGAGCTACCACAGGCAGTATGATATGCAGTAAACTGCAAGTGAGAAAGGGTAAATAGTACTGTAAACACACAAGCTACAAGGCTACAACCAACATATGAAAAAGCATAATACCATTGATAAACACCCACTAACACAGTAAAGGTAGGTGTGAGTGTGTTAAATGGTCAACAGTTGTCAGTTAAGACCATGATGAAGAAACTACACCACTACACAGTTACATGAAGTACCTTCATGTTACAGTATGTTTAAATATACTTGTGATACAATTCTGATCTTACCAGGACAGGTTGGATAACTACTGGACTAACCTAATCTCACCAGGACAGGTTGGATAACTACTGGACTAACCTAATCTCACCAGGACAGGTTGGATAACTACTGGACTAACCTAATCTCACCAGGACAGGTTGGATAGCTACTGGACTAACCTAATCTCACCAGGACAGGTTGGATAACTACTGGACCAACCTAATCTCACCAGGACAGGTTGGATAACTACTGGACTAACCTAATCTCACCAGGACAGGTTGGATAACTACTGGACTAACCTAATCTCACCAGGACAGGTTGGATAACTACTGGACTAACCTAATCTCACCAGGACAGGTTGGATAACTACTGGACTAACCTAATCTCACCAGGACAGGTTGGATAACTACTGGACCAACCTAATCTCACCAGGACAGGTTGGATAACTACTGGACTAACCTAAATCTTTCTCCTTCTGTCTGCAGTCTTGAAGCAACCCCATCATCAGCAGCTGAGTCTGATCGTCGCTTCATGTTGAATATACTTGTGTACAGTATATAGTAATGTTTGAATAATCGCAAAAACGTTTTTATCCTCGCTTGAGGTGGTTTTTGCCTTTTTTGAAAAAGAGTGAATACACAAAAGGGGAGATGGAAACAGCTTTGCTTCTTAAGTTGTGACGTAGCGAACATGTAAGTCACATGACTATAGTCCCGGTATCCATTGGATGGGGGAAGGATCGGGATACAGGTCCCATCCAGGCACAAGGTGCGTGGTGGAAAAAATACAAACAAATTACAGTGCATTTCTTTTCTTAGCTATATGTACCTATGGTTCATGAGAAGAGCCTGTTTTGCATGTGTGTGTTCATTGCAGTTCTCAAATCGCAGGCTGCGCAATATTTGTTTAAGATGAAATTAAATATGTGTCAAAACATCTTTGTTTGGTACAGAGCCATGAAAAAAACATACCATAATCATATTAATATGTTTTTCAATGAAAATAATAATGATGTAAAAATTATTATTCACTCTAGTATCGCAAATCAGTCAAAATAACAATTAAATAATTTTTAAAAATTGTTTAGCCCTAGTAGCCACGTTGCTGTTCATAGGTATTTTTGAATACAGTATAGTTATAAGAGTTGCATACAGTGAAACAAATACTAATTTAACAGCCTGGTCGCACAGAACTCCGTGAAATGATCACAAACTGTTAACGCTGCATTACGTGGTGGTGGCACAGAATGTGTGAAAATTCCATGTGGCCACCACGGAAAACAATGCCGATGTAAAGTCAATGAGAAGATGACGTAGCATTAAGAGCGACTACGCTAGCGATTAGTATGTAAGGCCGAAATTCCGCGTAAGGAGGTTGGTTGGGGGGGTGGATGGGTCAAACACAGGACTATCACCAGGAGACCGGGGATCGTGTCCCACATGTCAAGTGTCATAAAATCGCTTTCTTCTTTTCTGTCCCGTTCTTCTCGCGTGTCACGGAACCGTAAGCCCACCCACAACCTTTTCCTTAACTTAAGGGGCCGTGTTCATTTCACGGAATTCTTCCGTGGGCCCATCAGGGAATTTTCGGCGATCCGTGTTTATTTCACGGAATTCTTCCGTGGGCCCATCACAGATTTTGAGTTAAGGGGCCGTGTTCATTTCACGGAATTCTGTGAGATCAGGTTGAATTTAATCTTGGTTGTAGGTCCTCTTTCACTAATGTTTCAGGCATTAAAGTAGCATGTAAAGTAAATTTTAATACATCTAAAATTAGCTGTCTGATTGACTAATTGATGATTATTTTGTACCTCACTGTCTCGCCCCGGTGACTGTCTGGTGTGGTGTGACTGTGTTTGTTTTAATCTTCCTCTTTTGTTGTGCCTGCTATGTGGTTGTTGTGTTTTGTTTTTACCTTTACTTCTTTCAGTGTGGAGACACGCCTCTCCTGCTGCCTTCTCCCCACACCTGGTTCCAATTTCCAAATCAACTCAACTGCTACTCATCAGCTCATCAGCCACCTTTAAGAACCAGAGTGACCTTGTTCTTGCTGCTGGATTGTTACTCACCCCAAGTATGAGGCTTCTGCAGCGTTTGTTTGTGATTTCCAGTTTTGATTCTTGCCTTGATCTAACTTGTCTGTTTCAGTGTTCTAGAAGAATACTCACCTTCAACAATCACCAGACCTTGGACCCAGTCATCTCTACACCAGTCTCCTGCCTACCTCAAACCCGGTTTCCCTCGTCATCTTCACTACCAGTTTCCAACCCACTACGGACCAGATTTCCCCTACTACAAATTCTCACTCTGAATCAAATAAATATTTTTCTTTTTGCACCACTACAGTTTTGCGTCTGAGTTTTGTCCCCAAACCTGACAGTCACTGCTTATTTCCATAACAACTACCTGTAATCAATTTTATCTCAATCATCGGGCTATGTCCAGTTATCAGCAAATGTCTGTCTCTGAACTCCTGCACAACTATTTTCACAAAACTTCTAATAGATAAAACTGCAAGTGTAATGTGACTTTTAAAATTATTCATCCGTTGCCTTTTTGTTCTCTGCTTGATTCTTCCCACTAAGCATTGCTCAGTGTGAGCTCTTGAATCAGCAACCTCAGAAAGGTAATGAAATGTAATGGGAAATGAAATGGGAACCAAAGAAGCAGCAGTTCTCTGTATTCCAAATACTGAGGTTCTGAATCCCAGTGTTATAATGGATTATGTGCCCTTTCACTACCTGAGTTTTTGTGTAGCCAGGGCTCCTGAGTCAGTCAGTCGATTTCTGACATTTTCTAAGGCAGTGAATGCAGATCATGTTTATCAATGAGTGACGCTCTATATAGAGTAGGAAGCACATTAACTCAGCCTCCCCTCTCTGCTCTGATCAAACCCAAAGACCTGAACCAACACTACACAGCCTCTGGGCCCAATTTTTATTGGCACTGAGTCTGTGTGCTGAATCACCCAAGCCTCAATTATACAAATTCCCTTGGGCTTGTGATGTTATTGTGATGCAGATGGTCATTCTTCTGTTAACGTCTGCCTTTCTTTTTTTTTTTTTGGTAATTTGAATAGAGTTTTTTTTCTCACACAGAAAAGAAAGCTACATAATGCAACATGGTCACAGTAGGGATAGTCTTGCATTGCCTAGATAGACCTATCTGCAAAGCGCTGTAGAGTAAGGGCTGGCTACTTCACAGATACAGTACATTCTTGGGTTTGCATTTCTTTAAACCAATCACATTGGGCTAAGCTCCGGACTCAGCAACAATGACTCTGCAGAATGTTCTAGGGAAGAGATTGTTTTGGTGGAACATTTACACCCTGGAAAAGAAAACGCCACATCTTTACAAAACCAATCCATCAAGCAGATGTTGTTATATTTGAGTATACGTTAGACCTGATGGTGGCGCTAAAGGAATCACCAAACTTGAAAAGATTCATGCTCTGGGGAACGTGAATGTTTGCCCAAAATTTCATGGCAACACAACAAATAGTTGTTGAGATATTTCAGTCTGCACAAAAGTGATGGACTGAGAGACAACATTAAGTTACACATTAAATAAATATAAACATACAAAATACAGTAAAGAATCTACCAAAAAAACAGGTATAATATTGAGTCAATAAATAGTTTGTGCAATGTAATGTCTAAGTATTATGGCAGTAACACAGTACAATGCAGTAGTCCAAGTAAAAATACTGAGTGTAGTACAGAGTCTATATCTATATCTCTCTACATATATCATAATCTATATAATTACTACTGAGGGACTGACCAACTATTGTCCTACAGTAGGAGTCACGCTGCTAGTGTGGCTAAAGAACAACTCTGTTGTTGCTTCCAGGCTCATTTAAAATGATGATGATGTGGGTCAGACATGATGCCTAAGTAGTTGTGTTATGTTACACCTCATTAGTATATATAGTCTTTGATCTGTGCTATGCTATGTCATGCTACATTAGGTCATAATGTGTTATGCAGATGCACAAAACATGCTGATCTGTTTTAACCAGATTTGTTGGGGGTGCACTTTGTCTCACAATGTATGTATATAATGTATATATAACATGAAAAGACAGGAAGTAAGGCTGGGCAGTTGTAACTTAATTCTTTGTAAGTATATTACATTACTGTAATACTACACATGCATTAATTTCGTTACATATGCCGGAACATTACATGCATACATGTGCATTATTTTGTACCAAGACTATTTTGTATATTATAATGCATGATTTTGCATGAAGTGTAGATTAGTCCAAGCCAATAATAAAGAAACAATGTCAATGAAAAGGTTGTATTAGGTCTATGGAGGGATTAAGAATGGCCTGCATTCCGGCTGCTCTAGTCATATTTCTCCAGGCAATTTTATTAGAACATGTTTACATGCTTTAATGAGCAAGTTCATGTTCATCATGTAACAAATCCATGAAATATTTTGTGTTGATGTAAAGAAAAAAAAAAAAGATATGCAGTAGAAATGCAATATAAACATAAAGGTCATTGCAACAGTCATGTTTTCTCATATATTCAGAGGAATACAAGGCATATATTGTTGTGTTTATGGTCTTTGGTTGGTGTAGTGTAAGAACTGAATGTGATATATTATGTGGAGTTTGATGCAGAGCCTTCCTGCCTCCTACCAGAAATCTCCTTCAGTATAATAATATATGATTCACCAACATCAGAAACTACTGTAGGACAACTACTAATGTTCATTAGAGGCTCTATTCACTGGAAACCAATAATTCTAACCATAGGTGCCGATTTATGTTTTCCTCAGTGGGTGCTCACGGGCACACGCCCTTTAAAAAAAAAAAGTAGTCAAAAAATGTTTGCAATGTTGCATTTCAGAACCTTAGGAAATGGACAGCGGCTGACTCAAACACACACGCCTATTGGCTCGATAATAAATCTTTCACCTCAGGACAACGCCACTTCTCACAAATACAGATAGGATTGGAGATGAACACGTAACCGCGATCACCTTCGTGGGAAATTAAGAATCAATTCCACCTGTCTAGTAGCCTAGGCACACTATGACAGACGCTCCACTTAGCACCAAATGCAATGTTTCATTTTAAATGAATGCAGCCTACTGGCAGTCTGGCACTGGGTGCTCAGTATTTTCCGTGGGTGCTCCCACGGTATCGGCGCCTATGATTCTAACCTTTACTGTATGTATTTGACGTTTGAACCTGTGGATTTATTAGAATGTCTTACAAAAGTGTAATGCTTGTATATATGCCATTTTAAACCTAATATAGCCCTTCTTTTCCCTTTATAGTGTTTGTTTATCACAATTGATTGCATTGATTTACATTGGTTGCCCTAATGTTTTTAAAGTGGGACTTGTGACTAATTCATTAGCTATTGATGTTAATACTGCAGAAAAGAGACAGTGAAAAGAACATAGTGGGCTGAAATTCAATACTCTCATCCCTCTAAATATTCATTTAGTGTGGCAGGACTTTTTAGTCATCATAATCTTAGAAACAAACCATTCATCCTTGAATGGCCGCTGTGGATCCATGTTAATGGATGTCCGTATTCAATATGAGTGGACATACAGCAGAGTTATTTCCATTTGTCAGTAATGACAGCTTTGATGAGCATCTACATCAGCTGCAGACCTAATCAACTCGATGTTTCCACTCAGAGATATAAACAGAGAACTGCAGAGGTGCTGCCCTTTACGACATTAAAACATGGCATTAAAGTGTGTGGATCAATTCCATTTCGCACATCAAACCCTATTCAGATGGGATTATGGCAATAGGCATAAAAGTTCTTTCTATATGCCATATATGGACATATATATGCAGGGTGCGATTTGCCTGGGGGGGATGCATGAGATTTCCCCCTTTCTGGTATACATATCCCTGCCTCTGCTGAATCAAAAAGATCAATGCTACTTCACCAATAGACCATTATCTAGCCTACCTAAAATAGCAAAAGCATTTTAAACTAAGCAAAGTGCTCTAATATGTACAGTATGTAGTGCGATAGATCGATAAAATCCGAGCAGCAGTTGCTGGTTGTATTTAGCCGCTCCTTTCAGGGGCCATGTAGTGGAGTTTAGCCAGAAAAGTTCCCGAGGAACAAACAAGCATTTCCTTGGGTGAATATTTTGTTTTTGCCGCAAAGTCACCTCCGCTCTCCGATGTGAAAGCGTTGTGTTAGCCATTGAATATTAAAGTGCATATTTAAGTCTTTGGTATCCATGGTGGTATTGCAAGGGGGAGTTAATTATTGCATGTTTTGTTTTGTTGTGCAAATGAACAGACAATGTGCTCTAAACAGATACCAACAGTATCTGAATTTTCGCAGTAATATTCGTGATAACTGAAGTTAGGGACCATTTCAAAAGTCCATGCCAAAAGGCAAAGAGAGCTTTTTACATTTTTGTCAATACAGTTTTTTTATAGACACTTAAAGCCAAATTTATTTTTGTCTCGATCTTCTCTCATACCATGCACAACCTACTGTACTCATTATACAGTGAGCTATTATATTATGGCCTGTGTTATTTAGATTTCTGTTGATAGCTTTTCAACTTCTTTCTTCAAGCATGAAGTGCATTTTCATCCACCTGTTTTGATGCACATTTCAGTAAAAAAGTTTGGTGTTTTGGTGGAAAAAGTTGGTGGATCGAGTTTAATGGACACAGACTCAGCAAATAAATCATAGTACATAACACAAGTAACACCGAAGACATAACAATAATAATGGCAGACAAAAACATCAGATCGGTTTGAACCAATAAGAACATTCCTTAAATTGATGCATGAAACAAACATAAATGGCATATTGTTTATCTCAGTGTGCCCGACTCCTAATAGTCACATAATGGTAGAGGATGTATATATGTATTAATTTGCCTTTTCAATTTAAATTGATGCTAAGATTTTTTGGGGGGGATTTTTATTGGATAGTAAAGATAGACAGGAAAGTGGGGAAAGAGAGGAGATGACATGCAGCAAAGGGCCGTGGGTCGGGTTTGAACCTATTAAGGACTCAGCCTATATGGAGCCCAACATGGTGTCCAACATGGGGCCCACGCTCTACCCGGTGAGCTAGAGGTCACCCCCAAATTTGTATAAAATTTCGATGGAAACCTGGCTATATACACTTCAGACCAACTTGACATTAGCATTTGGATTTTGTGCCATTATATACACCACCTCCAGATTTATTATTGGATAAAAAGCAATAGATTTCTTAAACAGGCACAGGTAGCAGCTTTGAGTTACACCCCTAGTTCACACGAGATACTGCTATTAATGTAACACCAAACAACAGAAATGGCAGTGTTTAATCCATTTAATTATTAATATTACACCAAAATTATGTGATGCATTACTTGCACAATTAGATATTGAGGTGCACAAACCAGCACAGCTGTAATGGATGAACTAAAGCAAAGTCTCTGAGTCTGATCTCAGTTTGGGGTGAACTGAATGTTTCAGCACTTTCAGGTGCAGTTTGAGCAGATGGCTCTCAACCATATGCTTTGGGAGGGAAGAAGTTTGCCAACAACCTCAGGGACGTCAGTTTGTACAGGTCTAGTTTCATCTGAGGTTATTTATACCAGGTATTTAAGCAAAGGTGTAAAAAAGGGAATGGATTTTTACTGGCGGGACTGTAGAAATTACTGGCATGCTCCGTTAGATAGGGATGGGACTACAAATACAGGTGTAGCTAATCCAGTCAAAATTTGACTTGCGAGTTTACGCATTTAGCTAACGTTCTTATCCTGGGAGACTTCCAAAGAGCATGCAGTAAAATAAGCCTCAATGCTCTTATCACCAAGAAGGAGCCAATATGCAGGCTGTAAGGCTCTTTTTAGAGAGGTACAAGAAACCTAGTCAAAGGAAATGTTTTTTGATCCAGAGTGTAAAGCACTTGCATAACCTTGTTTTACCTGAAGGACAAACAGTACATTAGATACATTTTGATTTGAGTTGAACTGGAATACTCACTATGTATAAATCTCACATAATATAGAAGTTATTGTACACACCTTTGTATAGAGAAAATAAATATTGTCTGTGAATTTTCTACATCCCACTTGTAAAGCAGTCTTTGTTCATCCTCGTACATTTGACATTCCCTATTTTAAGCCCTACATGTCATGTCTCTTTCACTTGAAATTAGGCTTTGATGAATATTGTATGAAGAGGAACCTGCTTGCAAAGAGACTGACCTTCACAGCTGCTTTTGAAGTATTGTCAAGTCCTGTGGGCTTAGGAAGGCACTCAGACTAATAGAAGTAGAAAGAAAAGGACTGCAAAATATTTAACTAACATCACCTTGATTTGAAAAGGCTAGCCACAAGGCTCAACAGGCAAGGGCTTAATCACCAGGATGGTGGTATTTGAAACAACACTTTAAATGCCCTTTCTCCTTGTTCTGTATTGGTGAGCTGTCTATGTTTGCCCATTCAGCTGCATAGCTGCGATAAAGGTTAATCTGTTTATGTCAGATATCACAGTGGAATGGCTGTCTTTGGATTAAAATAACAAACCGGGAGACACCCAAGTAACAAACACACAACCACACACAGTGAGGCTCTGACTCTGTCTCTATTTATGATTTTTCAGTTTTATGTATTTCATTTCTCTTTTCTTATCAGTTTGCCTGCTTTGAAAACATGTGGTGATTGCGCTGCCTGCTAAAAGCACTTTAAAGATCAATTTGACTTGACTTAATTTTTACCTTTCACACTCTGATGGTCTACTGCACTGCCAGCCATCTGAAGAGTTTTGAGTAAATAACTACTGACTTTTTAATCAAAAGACACTGAGGCTTATGGCTCCACCTTAACACACACGCCTCAAACATCTGGGTGACCAGCTGCTCCTTTCACTAATCCGATCGGCTCCTTAATGTTCTGAGAAACATCTGGCAGCGCCTCAGCTCTTTGATTCATCTCACCTGACAGAACCTTGCTATTTGGCCTTTACCTTGCTCAGTAAGCATTTTAAAAACACACTTTGAAAAATGTCAACGCTCCTGACTAGAATCCATCAAGGAAAAGTGGAGACACAAAAAACAAAAGAGTCTCCAGTAATCTAATCTGTTGTGCTGCAGAGTTTTCCTGCAGGGTGTTTGTGCTTACACCACAGCCTCAGATGACATTGATCGCTGGCTCATTTGCTCTTTTTAACGTGTCACTGACAGTTCATACTCAGGGTTATTGGTACCAGCAGCCTGTTAATATCTGCAGCTCTAATGCAGGGCAGAAAGGCTGCAGGCTCCACTCACTGCACACTACACCCTTCACCTCCCTTCAAAGCAGAAAAATGGCACAGCCTTGATTGCAGAAGGTGTCCAGGATGATTGCCCCTGTAGATCTAAGTCAAACTTCTACACACGATTACCTTTGAAAAGGATGTATGGGGCATGCTAGGAATGTCTTGAGGAATAAATGATACTTCTTGGTAATGTTGTTCCACCATTAGTAAGGTTATTATAACCA
Source organism: Sander vitreus (assembly GCF_031162955.1). NCBI lineage: Eukaryota > Metazoa > Chordata > Actinopteri > Perciformes > Percidae > Sander > Sander vitreus. Next base: position 569,841 of record NC_135855.1, on the reverse strand, counting down.
AGAAGGTAGGGGGTAACATAATTACAGGCCCATGTCCTTCATCATTCATTCATGTTGATTACAATTTCAAGATTGATGACGACAGAGCATCCAATAGCACTTGTGCAAATAGTGCAAAATCCAATAAAGTATTCTATTAGCATAATTCAAAAAACATTTCACATATTTCAAGGGTACAGTCTGAGGCTCTGGAGCCACAAAGTAAACAATAAATATGCTAAATATCAGGACAGACGTTCATATGCGGAGAATTTTGTCCGACAGGTCTATAGGGAAGCCTGCATAGTGCTTGGCCTGCTTCCTGTGCAAAACCTGGGCTGCAGAGCGTCTGTTGGGGCAGCTGTCCAAACTACAGCCCAATCAGGCCCCGTGCCATCTTTCTGCAAATTCAGCCTCAAGCTGTCAAGCTCAAGAAAGTTCTGGCACACTTGTGGGCGGCGGAAATGGCCACCATTTAGCATGGAAACACAATATTGGTAAATTTAGATGGTGTGACGTGGAGAATGTCTCCATACATACTGCGCAGCGTCTCTCAGAGTAGCCTCTTACCCTAATGAAACTGGCATTCAAGATACTTATCGCCACAGTTGCATGGCTCTGCCTGTAGACATCAGCAGCGCTGCTCTCAACCTTCCTTTTGTGTCATCCTCCCTCTCATCACACCCATGTCACGCTGCTGAATGCCTGGCCTACATAAATGCTCGGACAATCTGTCATAAATTGTATGTCATGCTCTCTTAAAATGTCTCTATTCTTGGATGTGCAGCAGTTGAAGTGCTGGTTTCACCCAAACCCCGTGGCTCAATCTCTGTACTCTTAAAATTGTCAGCTGCAATCATTTTACCCACTTGAGTGCAGGTTCTTATGAACTCAACCTTGGCTAACCTACACAGCCAGGCTTCTGATAGCTTCCTTGTGGAGATAATATTATTGGATACCATGTGATAAATCTTGATCATTAGCACTCTGATCTGGAGAGATTTGGAGAAGAGGGGGAGGTGGGGAGCTTTAATCAATAATGTAAGTGGCCTGATCACCCCTAGGGGGCTGCGCAATTGCTGTACGGTGTCACTTTTTAATTCAATAAGCCCACACAGCAGTCACTTCCCCCTGTAGAGCCCTTGCCTCTCTGTTTCTGTTATACACTGAGAATCTATTATATAAGGCACAACTCCCAGTTAACACAAAGAAATCGCTCATGCAGACAGTCAGAGAAAAGTGCAAAGCTTACATATAGGACAACATGATGAGGTATTGGTACCAGTAGAGCTGGGTCTTAAACCTTAAAGCGTAACTCTCGCCAAAATGCAACCTAGGGTCTTTTTGTGAATGTACCCGAGTCAAACTTTCGTTTAAAAGCATATTTAACATAGTTCACCTTCATTTCCACTGTCTACTCTTGTTCAAATGGAGATTTCCTGCAGGATAAAGACGTTTCAGAATAGTGACAGTATCTTCACTTCAGACCCCACATCTCAACCCAACAGAACTCCTTTGGGATCGTGTGCAACAGGATGTTCATAGCATGACTGTGCTGCCAGAAAATCTACAGCAACTGTGTCATACGCCAAAATGGACAAAGATCCCTGTGGAACAGCTTCCTTGAATTCATGTGTCCAAGACTTCATACTGTACATAGAGTTTATAGTCAGTGTATATGTATATACTCAATATATCTGTCACGCGTTACAGTGGGTCATGTTTCTGCTCGGTACATAGCCAACGCAGACGTGCTTAAGAGAAACAAAGAGAAGCAGACACAATAGATAAAAGGAGAAGGAAAACCAAAAAGTAAAGAAACAATGCTTCAGCTTGTTATTCTCCTGCTCAGTAAACAACTCTCAGCGCATAATTAGTTTTTACCTAATTGAGTAATGTGAACAAGGTTGGGGAGATGCCAATGTAAGGAAGTGCAATAATCTGTCACCTATGGTGAGAGCATGGTGTGAATCTGATTGACTGTGACTCTTCCCTTGGTAGATAACCTTCAAGACCGTGTGCCTCTACAGTACAGTGGTGCTCTGAAAAAAAAGAATAGGCAGATGTAAGAGGCATTTCCAGCCACTAAACACAATACAAAAATAACCACGTAGGGGTTGAATTGACCATTGGCTAAACGCCTCTCCCAAACATTAAAGCTGCAGTGGGTAGAATGCAAAAAAAAAAGAAGTCAGAATTTAAAGTAGAGTGAGACCTCTTCCTGCAGCTCTTCCCTCTTTGTCACATGGGCAATGCATGCGCAGAACAGCCAATAGTCTCTCTCTCTCTCTCTCTCTCTCTCTCTCATGACCTGTGACTAAAACTAATGACCAAAGTCTCCTGTCATGGCTAGATTTTATAAAGCCTGAAAACAGAGCCAATAGCAGGTGCAGAAATCTAGTTTCTCTCATACCACTTGAATTACAATATGCTGAAAGATTAATATGGACATTTTGATGTATGAATGTATATTAGAAAGCACTAATACTTAATGTTATAATTCTTTTAATTGGCACAAATGCATACTTGCATGGTATAAGTAAGGAGAGGTGCCGATAGATAATTCTGCCACAATCCTTTCTATTCATCCTAAAGCTGTAGATACTGTCAGAGGGATATTTTAAGCCATGGGTCATGCTCAATCTTTCATCTCTTTGTAAAAAAAAATATCTATCAGTGAAAAAGTCAGCCAAAGCCACCCTCTGTGACATCTCAAACTGGGGCTGAACGGCTGCTGTATCTCTCAGAGATCACAGGTGATCTGTCATAGCAGGCAGGTGTTTTGTATGCTGTTCAGGGTCCCTTCAGAACAGCATCTGCTCCCTCTACATTCTCCCTATCAGCTGCCCTGTGCACACACATACATACATGCACATGCTCTGGTCTAGTGAATGTCTTTGTGCCCGATGCCCTCTCCAGCCCTGTTGTTTATCTACACCTTCCCCAACACAATCCAACTCAACATGGAGGCGGCAGAGTCATACCTGGGTACAAGTGTTTTCTAAGTAGCAGAGTACAGCCTGTCAGCTGGCCAGCATTGCATTTGAGGACAGAGAGAAGGGTCTCTGGCTGTGAATATGGATGCCGTGGTTCCCCACTTTTTGTCATTGGGACTTAATAAAAATGCACGATTCAACAAGGGGCACTGAGCAGAAAGATTAAACTGGGAAAAGCCACCAAACTGCCTGCCACTTGAATTTTACATCTCACAGGCCTGGAGGTACAGTCTACCCATCTGAAATACTCCACTGGTCTTTCAGGCAGATCTGAATGCATGCGCTGGTGTGTCTGAAGTGATACAGGAAGGCCTCTCCAATCTCCTCGCCGATGGACTGGAACAATGCCAGTTGAGCTCACTGACACTGCATCTCTTCCCTGTATCTCTGGACCGGCCTCAGATAAGAACCAGAGCAGCCAAAAGGATTTCTGACGTGTCAGCCTGGAGGCCGTAAACCCACCAGGTCGACACAGATGGAGGTACGGATGACTAAACCTGACTCACACAGCCATGCAGGTGGCAGCATTTGGTAATTGTTCACACTGGCAGAAAGAGGTAACATCAAAGACTTTGAACTTTGATACAAATAAGTAATAAGTTCGGTGATAGCAGTAAAATTCAGATAACTCTATTATCTCTGCCAACCTGGAAAATATCTCCAATTACACATTTTTGACACATTACTCAATAATATTTAGCTTGGAGCTGCAAGCCAAGAGAAGATGGTAACTGGGCTGATGAGAGAGGCAAAGAGACTTGTGAAGAGAATTCTCTTGTTTTCTTGTAAATGGGGCAAATCTATGGGGTCTTAATTAGTTATTGTGGGACGCTCCTCTGTTGTGCAGCCCTATTTGCTTCAGGCGAATACCAGGTGTTTTTTTTTTTTTATATAAAAGTCAAGACACAGGAAAGACAACTACTTATTTTCTATTGTAAAAAGGGCTGACGATGCTACAAGTAAAACAATATAATTTGGTTAAAGTTACTATATGTAACTTTTACACACTTCTGAAACTGTGCAATGTTCCATCTGATGATCATAAATGACCTGTTACTGCAAACGAGACTAACGGTGAAAGAATGCTAGTTTTATATAGTTTTTATTAATGCCTCTGTCACAAAATGTCCACGGCAGGTAGACGGAGCTACAGTCACACATTCTGACGGGTCACAGATTTCAGAAGCCTGTGTTATTGTATCCAGCCAGGTAAAGGGTAGAGATGGTCCGATACCATTTTTTGCTTCCCGATACCAACTCCGATACCTGAACTTGCGTATTGGCCGATACCGAGTACCGATCCGATACCAGTGTGTCATATATTTTATTATGTTTTAACAACTGTATACTACTATCTCTGTATGGATGTGATATGATTTCTATCTTTGTTGTCAGTCTGGCTCAGGTTAAACTCTTTGTGAAACATGAACAAACACAGACAATTAGGGGATTGTAAATGATTTAAAATGTTGCAGAATTGGCCCTCAGGTATGTAATATGTCTATTTCATTCAGAAAATAACTTTAGATTGTGCGATGTGATTGTAGGTCAGTAGCCTAGATTAAATTACGTCCCCCTTCCATTTAGCGCCAAACTGTTATTCCTTTTAGTCCGTTTGTGTTGGCCTACTATTTTCTTTTCCCTTGTCCCCCTGTAAGGTTGTGTAAAGCGTCCTTTGCCCTTGATGCATCTGTAACTTATTCTCTTATTGTAAATGAATGATTTTCTGTCTGAGCAAAATATTCATCGCGACTACATGACCTCCTGGTAACACTAACTCAGTAATCTCTAGTGGGCAATACAGCACCGTAAAGAAAAGATCTTTACAACAGCAGGTGTGGTAAAAAATACTACAGCTTTAGTCCAAAGGGGCTGCTAGAATCAACACCAACTGAAAGTTACATATAGCCACTTAAAACTCAAATTACATAAACTAAGTTTTAAAAGTGAAAACTTGCAAATTAACACGATTCACGATTTCTTTTTGATACTGGTGAAAGAATATGCCTATCTCTGTCTTGCTAAACATGTAAGATGCCATTTAAACATCTCTTTAATTGCCATATTTTAGTTTCCACCCATTTAAAGAAGCTAATCGAATCCACAAATAAAATGCTGTTAAATCCTTATTCGTGCACAGAAGACAAAAACAGAGAAACTGAAATCTATCATGTAAAATGAACTTTCAACTCATGCAGAAAATTTTAATTTTATGTAAGACGTCTTTACTCTTACTTTACTGAGAAAATGTGTTTTCAGGGCCTTGAAAATTGTGTTAAACTATAACAATGTGAAAATCTGTAACCATATAATTCCCAGATGTTTAGAAATGTGAAATTCAGATGAAAGTACCTGCTCTCAAAAGAATGATTTAGCTCATAGTGAATGATGAATCATCCTTCTCCCACTCCATCATAAGTAATAACGACAGTAGTGGTCTGTCTATGTGCGGGCTACCATCTGCTTCCCTTTCACATCCATTGGGCATCATCATCGCAGTCAGGAAGGAGGGATACATCATTTCTCCCCAGCCATATGTATTCAACAGAGGAAGAAAGCCTTTACTTGATATTCAAAAACTAAGCCATGTTAGTCTGTCAGCGTACACCGTCTGATTTCAAGGCTCTTTGTAATACTCTGATTTTCTCCCACTTTCTTCTCTGGTCTTTTTTAGATCATTCCTTTTAACTTTGTCAGGGAGAAAAGATTCATTATTTGAATACATCCGCTCTGTCGCTAATTTGTAGGAGAGTGAAAGGGAGACTGATGCCCTCTCCGACCCGAATCTAATTATGCCGTCTACCTTTTTTTAGGTCACACCTGGTGTCACAGCGCCACACTCCTGCAATGTTAAGTGGTGCTTTTAATGGTTTTTTTGCCACTGGTTAAAGTTAAAAAATAAGGACCAGCATACACCGCTACATATTAGGGATCAGAATTACCTCTATGAAGGCGCAGACTCATTTAAGGGACCGTTCGGTATTTATGGAATGGACCACCGGAGGAAAATAGGGGAGGGTCATGTCTTTTTATTCTTTGTTGAGGGGAGGGTCACCCAACATGTTTTAGTCTGGAGGGGGGGGGGGGAACTTTTATACGTTTATTCCACTTTGTTTAAACGGCGAAGTGGAGAGGCCTTGTTCACCTGTTTGGAGCTGGCTGGTGAATGGGACGCTCGTATAGGCCTTGCTGGATACACCGGGACTCTGTTTGTGGATCTACTGATCGCTGTGGATTACTTTTTCTTTCGTGTCATTGGATTACGGCAAAATACAGATCTTTTTTCTTAACGTGTCTTAACGTTTTAGGGTGTGACTGTGCTTCGTTTCTGCGTTTGGAGATCGTCTCAACAGACTGGAGGTCCAACACTGATTGTTCACCGTTACATTTTAGTTGAATGTAAGTGTCGGGGCATCCCACCACCGTCTGTCTATTGCGTTCCAAGACAGCCGTGCCGCGATTGGATTTCATAAGGGCGAATTGTTAAATTGTTACAATGTCATTTAAAATCTGCTTTAAAAATAAACATATATGTTTCGGAATATAATGTTCAGCCTCGGCAGCTTTACCTATATGCTAAAATATACAACGACTGAGGAAGCCTAGTGACGAGTCCATAGCAACCAGTGTTGAATTACCCAGAGTGCCTTGCTGAATGGTCTCAATATTTTATTGTTTTATTTCATGTGAATACTAGTTTACTAGAGGAGTACCTTAGTATTTGAAGTAATGCAGTAATGCAGGAAGTGTGCATTTAGTTTCCATGCTCATTGTGTTTCCACAACAATGTTAGTGAGTTAATCTACTGAAATGGCCCCCCCACCATAACAATGTTAGTGAGTTAATCTACTGAAATGGCCCCCCCACCATAACAATGTTAGTGAGTTAAAATACTGAAATGGCCCCCACACCAATACAATGTTAGTGAGTTAATCTCCTGAAATGGCCCCCCCACCATACCAATGTTAGTGAGTTAATCTATTGAAATGGCCCCCACACCATAACAATGTTAGTGAGTTAATCTACTGAAATGGCCCCCACACCATAACAATGTTAGTGAGTTAATCTACTGAAATGGCCCCCCCCACACCATAACAATGTTAGTGAGTTAATCTACTGAAATGGCCCCCCCCACACCATAACAATGTTAGTGAGTTAATCTACTGAAATGGCCCCCCCCACCATAACAATGTTAGTGAGTTAATCTACTGAAATGGCCCCCACACCATAACAATGTTAGTGAGTTAATCTACTGAAATGGCCCCCACACCATAACAATGTTAGTGAGTTAATCTATTGAAATGGCCCCCACACCATAACAATGTTAGTGAGTTAATCTACTGAAATGGCCCCCACACCATAACAATGTTAGTGAGTTAATCTACTGAAATGGCCCCCACACCATAACAATGTTAGTGAGTTAATCTCCTGAAATGGCCCCCACACCATAACAATGTTAGTGAGTTAATCTACTGAAATGGCCCCCACACCATAACAATGTTAGTGAGTTAATCTCCTGAAATGGCCCCCACACCATAAAAATGTTAGTGAGTTAATCTCCTGAAATGGCCCCCACACCATAACAATGTTAGTGAGTTAATCTACTGAAATGCCCCCCCCACCATAACAGAGGAGTGTGATGTGTAAAATGAGAATTCACAGGTTAACTCCTGTACATCATGGCTGTAAAAAATCTAATGACATCTGTACTTCTATGTTAAGTGCAAACTTGCATGCAAGGGGAGGGTCATGCCTCTTTTTCAAATCAAATCATGTTAGAAAAATTATTACTGGCAAGGGGAGGGTCACGTCTTTTTAGCCTAGAGGTCCCAAAACTCCTCAGGTGGCCCCTTAATTAAATAACAAACAGTCCCTAATGTCCGGAGGAGCCTAACTCGTTAGCTGTGTATTCCATGTGAAATAAACAACTAGCAAGTTAAGACTGACACTCTGCTTTAGGCAAAATGTGTTTTTGAACAAGGTATTTAACCCCCTACCCTCCACCAGCTGCTTTTTGACAAACTGGGCAAGACTGTGGATGTACAGGGAAGCTGTCAGCGCAAACCTATGGAGCTCATTCAACTTTCTCTGGATAAGTAGCGGATTAAAATAAATACTTTTATTGGTCTGATTCTATGAATGTTTGATATGCCAGACTAATCTGGAAAGCCCTATTCTGCAAATCAAAAGGTGAATAAACTTAGTTTAGATGGGTTTATCCCCCTGTATATCCCTGCTGCAAAGTGAATTTCAGTTCAACTCCCCTGATACTGAGGCTTTGCTTAACAGGAGGAGTTGAGAGAGAAAGCCCAAAGCACTCAAAATGAAGGACTGTTATAATTTTTGTCAGAAGGGGCGTCAGACTTGGATTCAGGCAGACAAAGCTTTAGCAAAACACAAGGGATGGTCCTGTGGGGGAAAGTGTGTGTCATGCTCAACACCTTCACAACCCATTCTGATCAAGCTCTTTTACTGAATGGGCACATTCTATATATAGGCCACGCACACACACACACACACACATTCTCACTCACAACTACTACTATACTACTACTACTCAAATACTGATGTTTGGTTAGGACCCCTTGGCGTCACTTTTTAACACTCTGGCATATCTCTTTGGCATAATTTTTCAACATGCAGGTAAAACCACTTAGTTAGGGTTAGGAAAAGATGGTGGGTGGGGTTAAAAGATGTATGTTTAAGTGACACACAGGACATGAACGGGACACATAACCCCAGTCCCCAGGGTGAAAGTCCTGTGTTGTTTGACTCATCTACCACCCCACCCTACCTGCTACCTAGTTCTGGTCTTTAATACTACTCCCTACCATTGTTGCTCTTCATACTGTAGTACGTCATCTTACAGCACCACGGTCAAGCAGTTGCTCTGCCCGGTGCGTCCCATACAGATGGTAAAGGGTGCCTTGTGTGTCGGTATCTGATGCCGAGGGCCACTGAACAAGCGTCAGTATGTGACAAGCTGGGAGCGAAAACGGCTTGAAATATGAGCACACAAGAGTAAAAAAGTAGGAGACCACAGCGTCTAAACAACTGGGACGATATATAAGGCATACACCTTTTCCCACACATGTGCAGAAGACGATTAGGGCCACATGTGAAAAATGTATTTGAGTTCTGAGTTTAAAGTCAGAATTTTGAGAATGAAGTCAGAATTATGACTTTAATCTCAGAATTCTGAGTCAGATTTCCTTTTATTATTGTTGTTGTTATGTGTTATTATATGTTTGCAGGCTATAACGCATTCTGTAAAATGTCAAAGGCGCATTTATAAACTTCATTTTAAATTATTCATGAGTAATAATTTTCATCTTTTTTATTTATATTTGAGCCATCATCACCCTAATGATCGTTTAATTTGTTCGGACTTGTGAAGCACTTTGTACAGTCTGTTTCAACATGAGCACTATAAAGAAATCATTGATCATCTCTCTGATGTTTAATAATAATAATTTACTGCAGCGATGTTTTGCAGAAATATGATTATTAATTGGTATGCACGCTACAAATAGCCACAGCTGTGCGTAATGACAGCTACCATTGGAGAACCTCGCTGAAGTGACACAGTGGGTGAAACTGCACTTTCTTTGCCGTATTGCCCATTGACAGGTCTAATGAGAGGTGGAGGGGGCACAAGTATTAATATGAAAACAGATGTTTAAGGGCGTTTCTAAATTCATTTATGGCTACCTGTGGGAGTGGAAATGAGGATTGCAAGTGTGCCCAGTTCCACAATGATTGAGATTTATAAAACTGAAACTGGTTCAAGTGTGGCTTTATAAATATGACAAAAAGAATGCATATGCATATTTCTGTCTGTGTGTGTACACACAGTTTTAGTTAGTTTTGATGCATCTGGCCCCATGGGATCAAATATGACAGACAAGCACAGTACTTTTTACTTTTAGCTGTTTATATGCTGCCTTTTGCCAACATCATCACACCCTGCCTGCCTTTAGTTCACCTTTGACCTGCCAATTGACATTCACTGTTAAATGCATGATGAGGACAAGATGGAGATTCTTTCATTTGGTCCTCCCAAAGACAAACTTCTACTTCAGAATAAACTTGGAAGCTTATCAATTCACGTTAATTCTGAAGACTTGACTTTCAGTGGAAAGAGATTATAAAATCTCTTAAATTCACTAGTCTTGTCTCATTTAGATTATTGCAATGCATTACATTCAAGTCTCAGCCAAAGTAGCATACATCATTCACAACTGGTACAAATGGATGCACGGCTTTTAACAGGATGAGAGAAGTACGGACATATGACTCCTATTTTAGCTGCCATACTTTTGCTCCCAGTTACTTTTAGATCATGGTCTTGCTCTGTCTTACACAGTATTAGTGAGCTTTTAACCCCATACTGTATAGATGTACCTGGTTGGTAACCCAAGGTCCTCAATGGCACCTTAGCTTTACCTTCATCAAAACTTCCAATCCATTAGCATAACCAGCCTGAATAGCTAAGGTTAGCTAGCTCTGTGTCTGCTTTTAAGCCTCTTCTGAAAACATTTGTTTATAAGACAGCTTTTTATCCTATGGTCTTTTTTTAATATGGTCAAGTGCATCTTTATTTCTCTTTATATATTCTTACTGTGTGATTGAATTGTTGCTTGTGCTATCTGATGTTTTTATTCAAACTCACTCGCTATTACTTGGTTGTTGTTATTTCATTTTACTTGTGGAGCACTTTGTAACATTGATAAGAAAGGTGCTATATGAATAGATTATTATTATTATTATTATTAGTAGTAGTAGTAGTAGTAGTAGTAGTACTAGCAGCAGTAGTAGTATAGGGGTAGAAGATAAAGAAAAAGACATTCTCATCCTCCTCACTTGCAAATGAACTACTTAAGATGACTGGGGAAGATATTTCTTTGTCCTTTTTCATCTTGCAAAGCTATATTTTCTCCCTCAGCTGTTCAGAGAGATGAGATATCATAAAAAGATCAATAAATTGGTTTATATGTCATGGGACCAATGTACCGTGGGACTGCAGCTTCCATACTTTCTGGCCAAGCTAAAGCAGAAGACATAGGAGAGGAATAATGTGATTTGATGGTGAGGACACATTTCTTTTGAAGAGATGAGTGTTCAGTGTGATTCAAATTGTTTTGATTTCTTGAAGCAGAATTAGCTGTTTTGAGTATTATATTGTGATTATGGCAATATCCCCCAAGGGACTTTATATATCCAGTGTTTTTTTGCTGATCTGTATTATTTGTATGGCCAAATCATCTACTTCAGACCATCATGGGAAACTTAAATTCTCCATGGGTGGGTAAGGTGGGTTAGCGGCTACTTCTAGCAGACTGAAGCAGGTTTTTTTGTTAGTTTTACTGACTGGCATTCCGGAAGCTGTTAACTTAAATTCTCCCACACCACACTGGGATATTTTTCCTGGCCAGTTATGTGATTTATGATATCCTTAATTAAGGGGTTTACTTCCTTGGAGGATAGTTCCATCATATGTCATCATTATGTACAGCATTGTCCTTATCAGGGGTTGGTGCATAAGTGTTTGTTTTTACTCCCCAATTATTTATTCATCACCTTTTGCCACTATCACAATTCTTTGTATTGGAGACGATTTCCTACCAGTGTGAGTACCTGACACCATACTTTCACTAGGGCCAATAGTAGGAAGCCATGAGGTCTTCTTATGAGTCATAGGAAACTTTTCTCTATTCCAAATCCACTTTGCAAATTAGGCAACTAAGACGGGTGTGTTTTTATATAAAGTTCTTTGTCTTTACAGCTTTAAACTTTCTAATACACATCATACAAATAATCATATATAATAATAATAATAATAATAATAATAATAATAAATAATCAATAATAAATAATCAATAATCTGATGCACATAAAAAACATCTATCTCGCCCCCCCCCATTTTATTTTGGGACATGGGCCAAGCTAAAACATTACGTCAAATACATTTTTCCCCAAGATGTTTTTTGTCATTTTAGATTGTTTCTCATCCCGCTGATGTTTGTTCATTTTTCCGATGAGTTTGGTTTTAATTAGTTATTTGATACTATAAAAACAGGGTGAAACGTCATGTTTTACAGCTGTGATTGACTCACGATTGGTCGTGTATGGGCGGGACTTCGAAGTTACGGTGGAAGGAGTGGCTGCAGAGCCTCAGCTGGGCTTCAAGGAGTCCACACAGCATCCACAGGGCTGGGAAGATCTTGTATACCTGTAGGGAGTCAGGGAGTTAAGGTCTGATTAATATTGGCGCTCTAATTACTTCTGGATCCAGTTCTTGTTTGTATGTGTAAAACCTCAAAACAGCTCTACTGGGTGAAATGGTAAAATTAAATAAAAACATAAATAACACAGAGACAAGGCCAGACACATTGCCATAGACAAACATCACGTTAAAGTTCCATCCACCCACTGAAAATCTCTGTGGGTCAGCTGCAGTCATCGCTCATGGCTATCAGTACAATAAAGCAGTAAAACAGTAAACAAAAAAAAGACATCATCTATGTTTTACCCATATTTAGACTTGGCCTGTTCAGGGCTTTTTTTTCCATGTATCTACTAATATTATATCATTTCAGAATTGAATGATTGCTATCAAAAAATAAACAATATAATTTTCAGAATGTAAGTGTGTATATGTGTGTGTATAATGTGTCTACATGGCCATGTGTGGGGAAAGTAAATGGATGTGTATGAGTCTTTGGACTCCTGCTAATGACTGCAGCTGCATCTGTATGCCTGCCATGATGCTGCTGTCGTGATCAGGTCTCCCTGGATAAACAGCTTTAATCTCAATAGGCTTACTCTGTTGTTAAACAAGGTGAAATAAAGTTAATAACAGTTTAAATATGAGGTCAAGTGAAAATAGGCTTGTTGGAGATGAACTGCGCCTCGCCTGTAAAGTTGACGAGAGCAGGCAGCAGCAGCCGGGGGCGGTGACAAAAATCCGCTCTCAAGTTGGACAGTTTCCAGCTGATTCCAGCAGCCTTCAGGCTGAACAGGAAGTCACAGAAACACTGTGGTCCAATTGGATTTAATAAAATGTTGTCAGACCCATATATCAGCTTCTACACAGTCTCCAGATGTTTTAATTATGACAGAGTAGCTCTCAAAATGCTCTACATGGGATCTGTTGCTGATTTTAATTAATAACAGACTGTAGGTGATCTGTAATCTGATCAGATTTAGTCTCTCTGACTTCTAAACGTAACTATCAGCCACACAACATGTGTTCTGTACAGAATGAGCCTTTAAATCAGACAAATAGCAGCTAAAATCCCTCCAATTCAAAATAAAAGAAAGTTTATATAAAACGTCATCATGTTGAGTCAATTCTGAACCAATCAGCTGTTAGATCAGCTGAGAGGCCAGCATTTCCCAGCATGCCCTGGGTCCGCCTGGGTCTCAAACCTGCGGCTGCCTCGATCTCGTGAGGTTATCGTTGCCCGCGTGTGCATGACGTCAGAGTAAGTCGGGATCAAGTCGGACACAAATCTACCCAGCATGCATTGGGCGGGGATCGCCAGTGATCGATTCTGCACAGACCTGGCTCATCTCCAACGAGCCTAATGATAAATACTGTGGTACATTATTTTGGTTTGTGTTTGTCCCAGTTTCCTTGCAGTTTGCCTGTTTTATGTCTGGTGCACCTACTGAATAATGAAAAGCTCTGTTTTAAATTGCAGCTGTTAATCGTGTTTGTTAACATAGCAGGACAGATAACCGTGTGATGTAATTAAAGGTTTGACATCATAATTTGACTGCTTCAGTGCTGAATACTGCTGATGTCACTGCCACTGTTCTACTGTATTGCTGTTACTACTGCATCCGATACTACTGTTTCTTCAACTAGCTTTTACTACGGAGACAACTACAACATTATAGCTCCGGTACAGGTAGTGCGTCTACTGCACTGCTTCTCCTGTTGCAACTACTACTAACACTGTCTGTATTACTTCAATAACAACTGCTTATACCGCATCATTACTGCTACTATTGTGACTATGAAACTTCTCTCTACTGCCATGGTACTACTACTACCACCACTACTACTATTACTAGCAAATCTTACATGCATGGTTGGTAACTATTTCCAATATACACTTTTTGATATATCATTTGAAATGGTCTTTACACCCCGACAGCAATAACTAACTTATGGGTTCTGAAAAAAGAGCGAAAAAGATCTGTCATCTGTAGCTGCTGTAATCCTGTAAAAACGCCCACCAATCACTGCCTCGCGGTCAGCTTGGACAGAACAAATGAAATGCCTCCTTGCCCCGCTGCGCGTACCCCTCCTGTGTATGAACCTGAGCTCAAGGCACGTCGTCGCCACATTGCTAGTTATGTTTGTTTTAAACATTTGGTATGATATTAGCTGTTTGCTTACGGTGAATGAGACATGAAGTAAAACTGTGCTCCTTTCTCTGCTCTGTAGCAGCGACGCAGAAGTGCTCGTGCACGTCTGTGTGTGGGCGGAGCCCCGAGGGCAGGAGGAGGGGTTAAACGGAGCCCCGAGGAGATGCTAACTTTGGCCAACATTACCACCCTGCATTTAAATGTGTAGTTAGGAAATATGCTTTTTGCTTCTGTCTGTATGGTAACTATGAAGCCAACTATAGCAGCCAGTTAGCTTAGCATAAAGACTGGAAATCATGGGGAAACCTCTAGCCTGGCTCTATCCAAAGCTTATAGAATCCACCTACCAGTAGTAAATAACACGTTACATTCTGTAAAAAAATAAAAAATAAAAAAGTGAAAAAACATAACATTTTTACGGTAGGTTATGTACCAGGCCAGGCATGTAGATGTGTACACGCAGGGTGTAAACTTCCCTCTCAAGCTTTCTTTACTCGTTATTACCAAAACTACCTCCATCACATTTTGTGTGTATATGTCAGTGTAACACTATTAATTCCTTTTAGAAAAGATTGTACGAAAGTGTACGTCATTATCCACATTTGTACGATTAATTGCACGTCACCCCTCTATGATGGTCTTTAACTGTTCAGAGGACACTTCGTACAAACCAGGATGATTGAAGCACATTACCATCATACCGTTTCTTTTGTGTACAATGGACGGACACTCAAACAGTCAAATGAGTGCATCGTACGTTTTATCCAAATGCAATTAGTGGCACCAAAGACATAGTTTGTCAGGTAAAGACATGAGTTGTCTCTGAGATATGGTGAGGGACAGACAGATAACAAGATACAAGATGATAAGTGTACAGATCATTGCCATAGACTCTTCTATTAAAGTCCCTCTTTGTATCCGCCTGTCAGTATTATGGGAGGAGAAAACCAATCGCAGCTGTGTTTTAACAGACGAGAAACTAATGTTTCAATCATGCGGCAAACAAGATTAACGTGAGCCTCCTGTCTGTCTTCATAACATGCAAACATGATACTAATGTTTCTTCGCTGCAGATGATGCCGTGTTTCTGCCTCACAGAGTTCATCTAACTGGTTTCATACGTGTCTTTTCCACATCATTAACGAGTCAACGAGGCGAAAAACTGCAGTAGCCTCAGACAGACAGACATGCAGCCCAGCACTGAAGAAAAAAGAGATATTCAACTTTTCTTTCCTCCATGGCCCTCATTTCTCCTACAACAAGCATCTGACTTTCTCCTCAGATTCTATTTTCAAGGCTTTGTGACTGTGACCTCTCTGACACATCTGTGACACTTTGAAAGCATCAAGGGATTCTGTTTGTTTTTACTCCCCAATTCTTTTCAATCACCTTTTGCCACTACCACAAATCTTTGTATTGGAGAAGATTTCCTACCAGTGTCAGTACCTGACACCACAATTTCACTTGGAGAAATAATAGAAAGTCATAAGGTCTTCTTATCTTTTTTTGATTCTTTGGTACTATTATCGCAAGTAGGTGGTAAAACCTCACAACTCTTTTACAAAACTCAAAGCAGATCATCAACATGGCTGTTTTTCCAAACATGTAATCACATGTTCAATTGACTAAGTACAACACACAGAACTACACAGTAACTTATTCACCTCACCTTATCAGTGTCATCAAAGACAATCCCTTTCATATGAAGTAATTGTCTTTCACAATGTAATGCTCACAATACTTTTGATATGCTTCTCTTCTGATTTGCATAAATACATTTCACCAACATTCAATCCAACTGCTCTTAATGGTTAATCACTGAATCGTTTGGTAAACCCATACATTTTAAACTGGTTTGTCAGCTATATAAAATGTGTGTTTGTATGAACATCTAAATTACATGTACCCACACATAATGAATACTCGTTATTGCTAGTTGATTTCACCTAATGGTAACCACAATTGGTCACCCTATTACAGTTAATAGGGGGGCACTGGCAATTTTCTTCAACATGGAGCAGGAGAGTCAGAAAGAAATAGGAAGAGCTTGTGGACAACGGATCTATCAGAGAGGTGGCCATGGGCCCCAACAGAGAGGCCAGAATGGTGGCCATGGGCCCCAACAGAGAGGCCAGAATGGTGGCCATGGGCCCCAACAGAGAGGCCAGAGTGGTGGCCATGGGCCCCAACAGAGAGGCCAGAGTGGTGGCCATGGGCCCCAACAGAGAGGTCAGAGAAGTTACTGTAAATACTGTAAAAAAAACAATTTGGACAAATGACTGTAGAAGATGTCTTCATTGATCACAACCTGATTATACATGGGGTAGGTATTATGGAAATGATAGATTCTGTAAATGCTGGGTAATGTAAGTGCATTACCTAATGTGAAAACTGTAATCTGTCTTTTACACTACTGTAGCATATTACTTTCAGCACTTCTAACGGCGATTTGAAACATGTATCTTGCATTGTTTGTTAATGGATTCACCAAAACTTGAATCATGATTGTGAGGTGAGAGATGTTTACAATCCAAATTAATGCATAATGGAAAGTTTTGAATAAAAGACTGGCTGTGTTACAAGTGTGATGAGTTTGCAGTTGTGATAATAGTACCAAAGCAATCAAAAAAATCTGTAAGACATGTATGTTTCTATTTAAAGTGCTTCTACTTTACAGCTTTTAACTCTCCATTACACATCATACAAATAATCATCTGATGCACATAAATTATCTACGTGCAATATTTAGGCCCTTTAATTGATGTTTGATTTGTAGATCATTTCACATTAGTTTATTTAGGTTATTTTCCAAAGTAAACATGGTGTGTGTGTGTGTGTGTGTGTGTGTGTGTGTGTGTGTGTGTGTGTGTGTGTGTGTGTGTGTGTGTGTGTGTGTGTTGGGAGCCAAGACTCTGCAGGACATTTACAGCATATTCTGTATCAAGACATCAGTGTAGGAACTGCTGAGTGTCAAGGGGCCCAATGGATCTGACACACAGAAGCATCCCGATGACACTGTTTAATTATTTGTGTTAGATGTTTAAGTAAGATGCACATTTTAAAAACTCTCAAGTCTCACTTCTGACATAAGATAATAGCTGTGCAACTGTTAACATTAGCAGCCATGGGTTAGGCAGCAGAAATTATGGAACATCATGTCAGTAAATACCTTTGTAGACAAATTCAACAACTTCAATTGGCTCATTTACAGTATAAATGAGTTTAAGTTGAATTTCATTTTCTTTTGCAGAAGAAATAATTAAACCGAAAATTAATTTTCATTAATTCGTATTTTTTTAAGGTGCATTTGTACTTTTGGGGGGCATTTTGTGCCTTTATTTGAGAACAGACAGGAAATGAGGGGAGACAGGGATGGGGAACGACATGCAAACGTCTTTGGCCAAAGATGCGGTTCATGGAGGGTGACATAACCCCTCAGCCACCGAGGCGCCCCATTTCTGTTTTAATAAGGCAGCACACAATGTGTTTCATGCAGCAGATGTTTTCAGAGTCCTTAATAACCTGTAAACTTAAAGGGGCAGTTGTTTTTTTAAAGTCACTTACCTATAGTGGCCATGCAGAAAATTTTTTTTTAGGTTTCCCCTTAAAAGGTTTATTTTTGAGGTAAAGGCAGTGTGTTTAGAGCTTTATGGTACAAGTTACATTGCTTAAAATAAACTATTTATGAGCAAGTCAAAGCAGCAAGGGTACACATCTTCCTGTGTGCATCACACACTGATTAATGGGTGTACTGTCCCCACACACGCTGAGGTCACGACAGAACTAGGTGTCTTTCAGTGATGGATACATTGACAACAGGGAAAGGGAACAATTTTCACTAATTTTACTGTGTTTTGATTGAATGGCACTCTGTGTCATTTGGCTCTAACACAATACTAAGACTAAATCTTATTGTTGTCTACTGAACTCAAATATTAGTTGCTACAATGCAGGAGGGTTCGATTATTTTAACTTAAGTCCTAATAAAAATGTATATGAAGTGTATACCACTTGTGATGCTTTCTCTTTTATTTAGCTGTTATGTTAATTGGTTATGGGTGATAAGTTAAGATAATCATGGGACACAACAGAAGAGGTACGCATGTGCTTATTGCAGAATAAGAAACAGGCAACATGTAGGCCCACCATTTGAGAATGCATTAACTTTGCACGCATGACTTTTTAGAATATTTATATGTATAAAGTACTGATTACTTTAGGATTAGGTATTCTTAGCATATACTTTTTTAATTTATAGTGATTGAAAAACTGGCCTCAAGGACACAAATAACTGAATAGAACTTCAAATAGGTGAGATGAGGTGACTTGGGGATTTAATCAGGATGCCTCCGAGACGTCTCCTGAGTGGAGATATTCCCTGGAGATGGCCCCGGGGTCTAGACGCAGAACGCGCCGGAGGAATTACATATCCTATCTACTGTAGGTTGTAAAGAAAGAGCTGCAGAACGTGGGTGGCAAGACGGACGTTTTAGCTTCTTTGTCTACTGCCGATTCTGCTAAAAACACTGCGCAAGTTCTGTTGAAATTGGAGCAAAACAGGGCACCTGGGTAGTTCACCTGGTAGGGCGTGCGCCCCATGTACAGTGGCTTAGTCCTCCTTGCTGCGGCCACGGGTTTGGTTCCGACCTGCGGCCCTTTGCTGCATGTCATTCCCCCTCACTCTCTCCTTTCATGTCCAAGTCCTATCAAATAAAGGCCTACATTGCCAGAAAAATTATCTTAAAGAAATTGAACAACAGTTCAAACAGTTGTTTGGAAAAGTGCCTTAAACTGTGCTAAAATGAAGCCTAATTTGACAACGGCTTGGTTTATTTCTATCTTAAAATCCTGCCTGGTTTCATGGATGATTTGGGAGAAACGTCACATTTCCTGGAACCAAATACTATAAAGCCAAATAAGATGTAAATTTATCCAGTCAACTGTAGGAAGGTTTTATGTGTAAGTCCACGTTCTGTGAGACCGTTTCAAGTAAAATGACATCTTTCAACTAAATGCAGTACCTGTCGAACCTTGCCAGATGACATAAAGTGCAAGTTGTGGGCTGGCTTTTATCAAAGCTAACTTAATGGTCAGAACAGTCCTCACAGGAAACTCCTGAATCTCATCTGGTCAAATTAGTTAAACCTTCTTTTTTTACAGGCCAAATTGGGCCTAATGCAGCTTAAAGTAGAACAGAAATCACGTTTGGATGTTTTCCATTTCCTCTCCAGAGCAACAAAATAGCGCTGCCTACCAGCAGCATTTCAAAGACAGCAGTGTGTACTGTGTGTTTAACCTCTGTTGTGGTATACAGTATGATAAAGTACGCAGCATTGTGTGGTATTCTGCATTTGAGAGTGTGATCTATGAAGGAGAGAGCATTATAAAACCATTATAAATGAAAAGAGGCTACAGATAACCTAAACACTGCTGCTTCTCTCCTGTTATCTCTCCTGTAATCATTGAAGACGCGGTGCATTACACAGCACACAAACACAATACATCGCAAACACTCGGTCATTTAACCTCGACTTAACACATAATTCCACCTACAGAGGACGGATATTAGCTGTGTCATCCAGCGGAGAGGAAAGCAAAATCTGGAATTTGTTCTACTGTTTGAGATGAGGAGAAAACTGAACAGCACATGAAACTGCAGGCTGGCATTATTAAGTTTAATCTTTAAACTTCTTTATTCCTCCTCATATTTTTTTAAGATCATTTTAGATTGTCTTCTCCTTTTCACAAAGTTGTACTGCTGGTATTTTTAACACCAACATAATGACGCAATCATTTCTCATGCGTTTATGTTCTGGGAGAATTAATGCAGCTGCAATAGGCAGCTCATTTGGGAATTTGGGTAGTTAGGCAGTCCCTCCAGGATTTCACGATGTCGCGATCGCAGCAATTCATGCGAATTCAACCAATCACCGCAAATTTAGTGCGACTTGCAATTTTGACCAATCAGCGCAACTTTTCCGCAAATTTGAACAATAACCTGAAGTTTCCCACGACTTCAACCAATCCCAGCAGTCCCACATGCCATCAGTATGTGACTCTGAGAGCCACTGACCAAGCGGGAGTGAGAACAGGTTGATCCATTTCCATCATTTCGTTTCTGATGAAGACGCGACGTGTGTGAATGACTCGAACATCTCACATTTACCAACAAAACGTACAGCGAAAGACCGTGCAAAACATTTCAGACAGTCCTGCCAACCTGTATACATTTTAACATCAATGTACACTGTTACGTTTTTTCTCTCTAAAGTCGCTGAAAGGTGCTGCTGTTTCAATCCTGTCGGCTGTCTGCAGTGGGCAGGGCTGCTGCTCAGTTCCCCCCGCGACTGATGCGCGCGCGTGCACACACAAACAAACACATACACACACACACACAATCACACACGGTGGCTGCAGGAAAAATGAGGAAAAAAAGGAGATGAGACGACACGATGACCTAAATTGAGGACAGCTACGCTCATTATTGTAAGTGCAATGATCCAGTCCAATAAGTAACGTTACTTTATCAAACCGTATGAATGTATGTCCCAGGCCAGGATAGAAAATTAACTAACAATGTAAAGATCAACAAGCCACTGACAGATATGTTCAGATTTGATTCATTCAATAAATAATTTTTTTTTGTCTCAAACCCACCAGCCATTTTCATATTATACCAACATTAGCAGCATCCTGAGCCTTTTTGGTAAGTTTACTAGGAAAACTCAGCCTAGAGTAGCTTTATTGTCCCCAAAACAAGTTTTCTCATATTTTTAAAGAACTATAAAAAAAATTTAAAAAATCGCAACCTTTTTTGCAACTTTCACTTTCTCCCGCAACTTCATTGTAACAAACTTTTTACAAAAGCTCCCGCAAAATCAGGCATTTTGGGCCGCAACAATCTCAAAAAAAGGCCGCAAACTCCTGGAGGGACTGATTAGGGCATCTCTACGGGGTCTCAAAGGCCAGATGGAATAATTTACTTTATAATTTAGGCTAATGATTGGGATGTCATATTTAAACCACAAAAGTACATATTATTTCTGTTTAAGATACTTTTTAGACGTTTTCTGCTTCAACAACACATTAGTTCAAGATTCAACTTATCCACCTGTAGTGCTGTGTTGTACACTCATTGACCAATTGACACTGACAAAAGCTCTGACCCTCTCGTCTTTTATATGTTACCAGAGTAACTAGCCAGTTAATACTGCTACAAACCTACTCAAAGTTGAGCTTGCTTACAGTAGGTGTAGGTCTCTTGAAGCCAAGCTTCCAGAATAAATATTATACAATCTACAGTATGATTCAATACCACAAATCTATAGTCAATAGACTTAGTACACTTGTGTTAGCCTGTGCTGTGGATAATATTACTGCTGCCTGCGGTCTTTGTCAAGACTCATCGTCCACAGGTAATTTCTGCTACTGTCCTGATACAACAACATAAATTGGTCGATTTACTGTAGAAATAATACACGGTTCCTGTGACATTCAGAAGTCCGGACCCGGGAACACCAAGGCATCATACCACTCGTACATCCTGACACTATCTATGCTTTTCAGTCCAATTGATTCAACTTAAACAACAAATGATGAATTACTATTTGAATACAGGTTGCAGCAGTGCAAACACATTCAGTGTTTGGTTGCCGATTGGCTGTAATTGTGTGACTGAGCTGTGGGAGGCTGGCTTTAAAGGCCAGCAGTCTGCATGGTGCTGGCCTGGTAGTGTCAGTCCAGGCTGCAGATGAATAACCGATGTTGGCTGACAGGCAGGACCATTTGTCATTTAACTGTCTAAGC
This sequence comes from Sander vitreus, assembly GCF_031162955.1. Taxonomy (NCBI): domain Eukaryota; kingdom Metazoa; phylum Chordata; class Actinopteri; order Perciformes; family Percidae; genus Sander; species Sander vitreus. The sequence continues at coordinate 547,681 of NC_135855.1, read as the reverse complement.
AAAACAGGCTGGAGGGTGTCACCATAAGTCAATGTCACAGGCATGGACGGCGAGGAAAGGATCCAAACATTTCAATACTATTTAGCCCCTCTCTGCTTTGTACCATTGTGTCTCTGATGACCAACGCCACGGCTCAGTACGGACTGCTGTGTGTGTTAGCTCCGCCACCCCGGCACATTCACTGCTGATAATCGCTCTTCTTCTATGATCCCGATAAGTGGCTTGATGTCTCACAGATCTGGAGATCTGTCCAAAACTGAATTCATGGAGCTCCGTTAAAAAGAACTTGCTGAGCATTTATTGCCTTGGACCAGAGTTGGTTTAGTGGAAAAGATTTTTGATATCTTCCACTGTCCAATTTTTGCCTATTTCTGTACTGAGAAAAGGAGATGCAAGAAGATTTGACTGCTAAATTGTGATATTAAAATGTTTTTTCTTTCTTTCCCGCCATCACTACAGTAGATTGTTTAGATTAATATCTGTCAGTCTGTTATTACTTCATGTGATCAACTGCCTCAGTATGCAGGATGACACTGATTTTAACAGTGCAATGATTTTTACCATGTTTTCAAGCAGTTGCTTTCACGACACTGAGATATACAACGCCAGTTTAAGCAATTGAAATGAAATCTAAACAGTAAATAATTATATTTTACTAGCGTGAAATGCATATGCAGTTAAATTAAACGCCACTGTGTTGAGTTCTCACCTCTAATAAACAGCTGCACTGCCCGGAGCTAGTTTAGAGCTACAGCAAATGACAAACTGCCCATTAATGGTCGACTCTTATAAAAAGCTTGGTTGTCTCATGATGAACTGTATTTCAGTCCTTCCATTGGCATGGTTTAAATAAATGTCAAAAAGCTAATACCAGACCAAAGCTGTAAAATGCATACATCTCCGGCTGCTTCATTTCTCCAGGCTCTGCGGCGTCATTGTTTTTGATGTTCTCTGGAGAATGATGGCTTCTTTTATTTCTAGACAACAGCACGACAACATTCCTCATGTTGACAGGACTCCATATTCACCTCAGCACTCTGGGGGCTCGGCCCGGCCATTTCTTCCAGAGCTCAGCTCAAGGTCACCATCTACACTTGCACACAAGCTTTCTCCCAGTTGTTTTGTGCGACTGCAGCCAGATGCGCTTAACTCCATTTGGATTGTGTCCTCTCTCCCTCTCTCCTCGCAGCATGATTGCATGTTATTTTGTGTCGCTGTCATAAAGCTGCCTGTGAATAACTGTGACAAAATCCCCATCGGAAAAAAAGCAACCAGACATCACGCCAGAGGAGCCGTGATGCAAACAGCCGAATCCCTGCGAGACAGTAGGCCCTGCAGCCACACAATCCACTGCATCAGTCAAATGCCTCCAACAGCTAAATCTAACCACAACTTCTCCATACCAAGGAAACCTCGCCCTCCATACAAAAATGAACAATATTATCACTTCACAGACAGCTGCCAAAAGGATATTAATCGAATTCAATTGCAGAGGAGATTGGACACAGAGATCCTGTTGTGTGTAGTTAATAAGAGGCAGACTCTGTCCAGAAGGCCAGCTCTGATGCAGTGTTATGAGAAGAAATGTATGGAATTGGAAGGGAAAAAGGCATTCACAGTGTGGACACTGATCTAATACAATTAACCAGCGTGACATACAATGAATAAGAGATAGAAAGAAATAATGAGAGAGAGAGAGAGAGAGAGAGAGAGAGAGAGAGAGAGAGAGAGAGAGTGTGTGTGATGGGATGACAGAGAAAACAAAGGTCAAAACGAACTTTAATGAGAGAGAATACACATCACAGCTGGGGATTGGTTGCTTCCTGAGGCTTTCAGTGTGAGGAAAATCCTAGGTTTTTCAAAACCTCCCAATTTACTTCAAATTCAAATTATTCAAATTTTCAGACAACCATTTTATTCTGGACATTGGAATAGGAGCTGAGAGGGTGGATACTGTGTTCTCTTTAACATGCAGGAAAACAAAGATGGACGGTCCACTGTAAAGATGTCATGTATTAGAAAAACTCTTGGCAATAAACAAATTATTGTAGATATTTTTGTGCATATTATTTTATACGATTAGACGTAAGCTCTTAGTGCTGTTGTCTCAGATACACATCATGGTCATGCATAGTTGGATATTTTCTTGCCAACAGTTACATAGATGAGAAATTTGACACCATTCTCATGATTGTTTAGTAAATATGAAGCTACTGTTGCTGGTGGCAAGCAAACGTAGCTAAACACAAAGAAACAGCTAAGCTGGCTGTCCCCAACGGTAACCACAACTTCCTGGAGACTCCAGGAAGTTACTGTTCCCGGCCAACTAAAGTCATTTTTCCATTACATGGTACCTGCTCGACTCGCCTCGACTCTACTCGACACACTGTGCATCCGTTTTCCATTGCAGATTTTAGTACCGCCTCAGCGTGGCTGGTCGTCATGGCGGCGCCGCAGTAAACTGCCGTGACCTAACGCGACACACAGAACATGGAAGGTGTGTTGTTGTTGCCAGAAGACACATTCAGTTTCTAAAGAAGCTGGAGGCAGAAGAAATAAACACAGCTGGCTAAACTATTTAAAAATGGGGGGTTTGTTCAGGACACCCCCCTCTGTCACTTTCACGTCACCTTTTGGTATCGGCTCGGCTCGCTGGGAACCTCGACTGAGGTGGTACTAAAAAAAAGTACCTATTAGCAGGTACCAGGTACTTTTTTTCATAATGGGAAACCAAAAAAGGCGAGTTGAGTCGAGGCGAGTCGAGCAGGTACCACGTGATGGAAAAGCGCCAAAAGAGTCCAGTACTTAAAACAGTGAATTGTTGATTTACAGTTTGGTGTAAATGGTGATTGGCAGACCACTGGACAGAGCCAAGCTGTTTCCCCCTGTTTCCAGTCTTTATGCTAAGCTAAATTAGCCAGCTACGGCAATAGCTTTATACTTAGCGTACAGACAAAGAAAACAGGTGTATTTCTAAAAACGCTTAACATTCCCTTTAATGTTATGGGGATAGACCAAATAGCAGGAACACCTAACACATTCCAGTATCTATGATATAAAAAATCCCAATTCATTTGGCTCAAGAAACTGAACATTGCAACATTCACTAAAGGTAGAACGTATTGCTTTTGGACTACATTGGCGTTCTTGTAATTGTGTCCACCTCCTGTATATTGTAGGTTTGTGGAGGTTGAATGTGATGACGTTTGACCAGGTTACTATCCATTAACACCATTGGCTCTTTTCTTAGAGAGTACAGATTGTTCTAAGTGCCCACGTTTTTGTCTTGATTAAGCATATGCAATTTATAGGAATCCTCTGAGCCCAATTTGGCTGAATTGCTTTAACTTGTTGATTGTTGAATGTAATGTTTCTTTGCAGTATAGTGCTCTATTTCATTTAATCAGTGCTCAGTCTGCACATTGGGTTCCTTACTATGTGTTGGAGCATTGTGTCACTCGCCTGTTCCTCTGCTTGTCTTTCTCATTTAGTCCAGGTCACGTGTAGCCTGGCTCCGCCCTCCTACGTACTTCCACTCAGTTTTCATTTTCCTTCAGTACTCCGTCCAGGTATATTCTTGGGTTTTCTCCGACCAAATATTTGGCGGTCCAATCAGCGAACAGAGGGAGTGGCTGAGAACGATGACGTTGAGGTTGTGACGTGCGCTAGTTTGAGTTATAGTTCCGTAATGGCGGCGGAGAAAGATGCGGTCCGTTGTGGCAACACTGCAGAATATCCAGAAGTTAAAGCCCGAGCAAGAACAGTCTTTGCTGAGTTGTGTTGGTGGCCATGATATTGTGGCCCTCCTCCCCACGGGGTTCGTGACAGTTTGATTTTCCAGCTTGCTCTGTTAGTGGTGAATGAGTTGGCTAAGGCTAACACTAGCGATGCTAAGCCGATAGTTGTTGTCATCTCCCCTCTTGTTAGCCTGGTCCTACCAGACAGTACGTAGGAGGGCGGAGCCAGGCTACCAGAGTGGCTCTGGCCAGATCCAATAGTTTTAAACTTCAATAGAGTACCCGCCTTCAAGGAAGTTAACACTTGTCAATACAGAGTGGCCAGACTCTCTGTAGAAATGAAATGTACAAGAGTCTGGTAGGACCAGGCTAGGCCACGTGGTCTCCTCTAAAACTTTTTCTGTCTGCACTACGTAAAGAGAAGCCAGGCACAGCACCGCATCTTTTACTGCAACAGCCTGCTCACCCACATTGTGCTTATTGACTTTGTAGAAACAGTTGTGGAAGTCTGAAAGATGCGGAATCATGTGAACTAGTCCACCAGCCGACCAGACTGGGAGGAGACAAAGCCATGGGAAGCCATTATAAGGCAGAGGTCAGGATGTGAAACTCAAGCCATCATTATTATCAACTTTGAGAAAATGATGTGCAAAGGATAAAGAGGCTTGCTCTTTTCGTTGGCCCTTTTTTGGGAGATTAAATGAACAATATGTAATTTTCTGCTGCTAGGGGTCTCTCAATCGAAACCATGTAAACACAGATTTTTGTTTACATTGTTATGCCATTGACAGGCGACCAGTAACATGGTCCATGTCATAGGATAAAATTACAGATTTCCCTGGGTTTGGACATTGTTGGAAAAATTTGGGATAATGCAAGTACCCAACTAAAAAATATATATATAATAGGTAGAGTTGTTTTTATACATTTTAATGCAGAGATATTACATATTATATATTTAAGGGGATCCTGAATAGGCTGGATCACAACTGTTTATAGTTATGTGATATTTTAGGGAATAGGGAGGCAAAATAGTAAAGCCACTAACAACACAAATCTTTAAAACAGAGTTTGCTAGAGTTCATGATTTCTTGGTGAGACTCCTATCTATATTAAAAACACAGGGCTAGGAGGAGTGAGCTGCAGCGTCAACCACCATGAACATAAAACCAAACGCACACCTTCCGGTGAATCAATGTGGTTCATCACATCCTGAAAACACTGCAGTCAAAAAACATCTTCACCCAGGTCTGACGGTGAGCATGGCAAGGGACTTCTAACTTTGCATATAAATTAGATTGGGAATTAGTATCAGATTGGTCTTCAATGTAAGCATTGCATGTTGATGGCATGTCTTCACAAGTTTTAAATATTTTGGGGCGGGGGGGTGAGATACACACTTGTAAGTTTGATGTGCAAGAATAAAATTAAACCCAGCATGTGTAAAATGAAATTCTCACACACACACACACACCCACACACACACACACACACACAGTTTTTACTCAGCATAATTACACAGTCAATATCTGCATCAGGGCCATTTCATCTTCTTGGTTTTGTGCCATTCAGTCACCATTTAATCTTCATTTGAGTAAATTATACAATTATCATTTACTCATCTCTTTATCATTTGTATGGATAGTCAAGTGGGTAACACAAGCTGCATTACATGTAACCCCTTATCAACCTATTTGGCCTTTCTGTATGTTTAAAAAAAAGGAGAATTAAAAGGGACAGTTTGGATCTTTTGTTAATATCCAACAGACTGTAGATGATCCGTAATCTGAATGGACTTAGTCTCTCGGACTTCTAAACGTCAGCCACACGTGTTCTGTACAGAATAAGCCTTTAAATCAGACAAATGGCAGTTAAAATCCCTCCAATTCAAAAACAATAAAAAAGTTTTTATAAAACGTTATCATGTTGAGTTGATTCTGAACCAATCAGCTGTTAGATCAGCTGAGAGCCAGGCATTTCCCAGCATGCCCTGGGTCTGCCTGGGTCTTGCAGTCGGTGGAAAGCAACTGCGGCGCCTGGCTCTAAAACCTGCGGCCACCTTGATCTCGTACTACATCATGTATACTAAGTAAATAAATGTACAGTATACATGCAAACAAAATTATACTGTAAGATTCATCACCACAGAAAAATTGGATATAAAAAAGGTAAGTGTGACAAAGTGGGTGAGATTCCCTGTACTCACCATTTGTCCCTTGTGCTTGTCTACATAAAAATGTATTATTTTACACATTGCTATGGTTTTTTCATATTGTATTCATTTTCAGTCTGCTATAATTTACCATTGCTTTTTGTGTAGTTCATCGTTTGTTCTTCATACTCACCTTTCTTTGTTCCTTTATTTGGTCCACCAGTCAGAGTAAGCCCTGACTGCAGTACGCAGATCGAGGAGTGGCTCAACGTGGGTGGAGCTAAACATTTGACTCCGCCCACTTGCCCAATAGCAATTGGCAGAGCCATTTCTCGATCACTTGGCAAAAAAGGAAGAATGTATCTCTGAGGGGACAACACAGGACTTTCGAGCTTTCACCCCGGAGACCGGAGATCTTTTCCCGATCTACCGGGAAATTTCGTAGACCACCGGCTGGCAGGTAGGGTCCGTCTGCCGGCAGGCAGCATCCATACGCGGGCAGGCAGCGTCCGTTCGCGGGCAGGCAGCCGGCAGGTTAGTCCGTCCGCGGGCAGGCAGCGTCCATTCGAGGGCAGACCGGCCCTCGCGGCCTCAAAACACTCTACTGGAAACAGTCCAGACTCTACCGATTGCCACTCCGCCTCTGCCTTAACAACCGTCAGTTGTTGTCTGGCGTCCCCCAGAGACCAGGGCTCGTTTCCAGCGAGTCACGTTTGCTTTCCCCGTTCTTCTTTTCCTAAACCCAACCCGTTCTTTTTTCCTTTTTACAATTCAAATATAATTATTTATTATAATCTATATATCTATATATAATATATATTATATTATAAAGGTGCTGCATTGACGCTTGGGAATGTGCTGCCTGATGTCCACCTCCAGATGGCGTGCCCACAGTGTCAAACGTTTAGCTCCGCCCACATTTAGCCCAACCCCGATCTGTGTACTGCAGTCAGGTGCAATTGACCAGTCAGGGATGTTTGGGGAGGAGCCGCCGAGCATTTCCTGTGTATTTATGGTGTTGATGATGTCATTACTGACCTCACTGGACCAAACCAATTGATTGGGGTTTCCGTGTGTGTAGAGATATTTCATGTGTTTGTTTGATGCGTCTGAGGGGTAATTGGGGAGGTTACTTACCTCGTAAAGTGTACTTTAATTGTGTAGAGGAGCACAAAGTGAGTCTAGCTTAATGTAAGAAATGTTTTGCAGGCTTACCTCTGGGAAACAGTGATGCAGACCAGGGTAGAAGTGATTTTCACAATTGAATATCCTACAGATTATATCCCTAATATTCTGGCGACATACATCACATAATTTATAACGGTGACCAAATACCACACTTACACTGACACTTTACATTAAGATTGTTCTAATATGTAGGAGTCACTGTATATTGAGATGATGATGAGGAGATGATGAGGGCCATCTGTGTGGGTGTAGCCTACTGTACCTCTGGTGTATCTTTAGAGAAACACTCCCCAATTAGCATCAAATAGCAACCCATGTCCCAAAAAGTTCAGCTCACCTAGCTCACTATTGATGTCAACTGTGAGTTGTGTTGAAGCAGACTGCCAACTTCATTCTCTCCCCCCTACAGCTAGCAAGTAGCTAGCGCCAAGCTAGGCTAATAATGGAAACTTACAAGACAGATAAACAAATCAGAAGTGCCATTTCCAACGGGGTGTGTGTGCTCTTGTGTGCGTGCGTGTAAAACCTATTTTAGACTCAGTGTGATCTCATTATCAAATGTTACATTATGGGAATTTCTCAACATGTCTATCATCTGATGCAGGAAGATCTGTGTGATATTACACACTGGCTAACAGGCAGAAGACTGTGGTTTCACTGGACAGCTCCCAGTTGTGTGTATAAATGTGGTCCTCATTTATATTTCACTCTAGAAGCAATTATTTTAATGATTTAAAAATTTAAATTGACTCATCAGTACAGGGTGTGTCGTACATTGGAGCAGTGATGGATTTTCCCTTCTACTGGAAGGAAACTAATGAAATATGTGATGTCTTACAGATGCTTCCATTATGTGACATCACCTTTTTTCTCCATTTCAGTCAGTAAGTGATTTTCAGGCCTATGGGAGCCATCCACTGCTCTAATTAGAAACCCAGTTGCATTACTTAAAGGGCTCTTTGATTGCAAGCAGAATCACTAGGCCTCTGACAATCAGCCAGGCCAATGAATCCAGAGGGCCCTGGACATCTGCCGGCTCCACCAGCCTCCTGCTGTTCAATCCCCCCATTTCAGCGCACCAGTCAATATTGCTTTCTATCGATAGGACACTGAGGAGAGAGGAATGGGTTTTCATCACGTCAACTAACTGCTGGTACTGACAGCTATCAGCTTCTTCAAAGATCAAATCCAAATTACGAAAAAAACAAATACAACAAAAGACTATGCTGAGAAAAACAGAGACGTCACATCGCCAATGTTTCCATTAGCTGGGGGGGTGTAATTACTTGCAGGTGATTGCCCGATGACGGTGATGGAATCAATTGATCAGGAGCAGACTAACAGCAAAGGAGTGTCTCGCTTAACAAGATGAGCAACTGTTTACGTGTCTTTAACTGATTAAACCAATTTGGACTGAGTTGTCTTCACCTCCAGTCAACATTTAGCACACCTCTTTTTAAAGTCCTGCCCGTTGTCAGATACAGCTCCTTGGCCTGGGTATGTAAGAAATATTTACTTGCATCTTAACTATTTTACCTTTTTACTTGTAGGCCTACTGCCTCTTTTAATATTCTATCATGATCTCCATGATTAATTGTTGTACCTTTTGTTGTTGTTTTTGTCTCATTGCTTATTGCAGCTCTGCATGTTTGAATGTATCAAGAAAGTGGCTATAATCAGTGTTTTTTGCTGGGTTTTGTCGCTTGTTTGCTGGCTTGCATGGCTACTTGTACTGAATGTTGATACTGTTGATGCATTACTGTACTTATGTCTTGCTGCTTCCTGTTGCTCTGCATGGCTTCTTGAAAATGCTTATTTTGTTGCTGTCTTTATGGCGTCTTGTACTGATGTCTCGCTGTTTCCCTGTTGCTCTGGTCTCAAAATATCTCGCCAAAGGACTACAAAATGAAAATGAGCCGACTGGCTAACACTGGCACATTTACAGACATGGTAATTCATGTGCATTGTCCTTATAAATAAATAAATAAATATAATAATAACAAGTCAAATTTGCTAACTTTTCCTCGCACCCGGCTTAGCACCCGTGGTGACCGAGCCTTCGACTTGGTAGCACCGAGACTTAGGAACGCTTTGCCTCCTCTTATACGATCTGCTGTCTCTGCTGACTCTTTTAAAAATCTGTTAAAGACCTATGTTTTTTTCATACCTCCTCGTGTGCCGCTTTGGTATGGAGTGGAGTTGTGTCATTGCAGTGTTGTGCTTCCCTTTAAATTTGTCTGGGTTCTGAGGTGCATCCATAAAGTGCATCCATTAAATTAAACACCTTGACTTGCTATGAGAAGGGAGCACTTTGTCTTGGTGTACACACACACAGAGTGCAACTGATCGAAGCAGAATGCCACTGATGGAAAATGTGCCAACTGCTGAAGGACGAAAGCAGTAGATAAAATGGGAGAGATGAATATCCCATCAGCCCCAGGCATGGGATTTAATTTTCCTCTATGAGCATTTCTACTTCAGCTTGGGAAATTGATCATTTATATTCCCACACCAAGGTGGAAAAGAGGAATGGCTTGTGTGCACGCCGGTGTGTGAGTGTGTGTGTGAGTGTGTCACCGAGGGAGAGGCAGAGAGAGAGGAGAGAACGCATGAGAGCATAACTAACCACACCGAGCCCAGAACAACAATTCACGGCGGCGATACAGTTGTTACTCTGTTAAATGATTCAGCAGTAACAGGATAAACTGAAAAACAAAACAAATATCAAACTGACAGTCAGCATCGCAGCCAGGGAAAAACAACAGAAGTTGACAGGTAGATTAACGCTGTCCCACAGACCGTTTAGCTCCAAAAAATAACATAATCATATTAATCATGGCTCTTGATTGATAGCCACTCTTCTAGATGACATCTCTATCATGCATCACATACTGCATGGTATACACGCACATGCAATCACTCCAGCTGCAGTGCTTCAGTTTCATCAGTATATCCTGCCTCCGCTTGCTTGTCACCTACTCTGTCTTTCTGCAAAACATTGCAGCTTTTATGTCTAATACTGCAGACACACATACGGTGTGTTCAATCATGTCCTTGTCAGCTTGTTGCTCACAAATAGACAACAGGTCTTGGTGGGCTGTGTACGGTGCTGTAGAAACCAATCTCTTCAGCCACACACAGTGCCATTAAGATCACTTGACAACAACACACACATACTCCCACAAGGCAGAACACAAAAACATATTTGCATTGACTTGACTACTCAGCTGTAATACGTTTGAAAGCTGTAGGGCGCTGCTGGGAGGCAGAAGTGCTCAGTGTAGGTTTGAGATAATGACCGTGTTATACTACAGTTTAAAACAATGTTACTGCAGTGTTGGAAAATAATTCCCATTTCAAACACCACAAACAAGGTGTCAATATGCTTCTTACCACACTTGAAAAACGTGCCAGTGAAACTTCAGTAGATGAGGTCTTTTGTTCTTATACTCTGAGTTGTTGTTGGTAGAAAAATGCAGCACAGAAACTCTAAATATCAAGAATAGAGCAATAGAAGACTGGAATATCTGCGTAAACAAAAAGATAGATTACAGCATTAAAAGAGGACTTCCTGATAGGAAATAATTAATGAACATGTATGTTATTCAAACATGATATTGCATATTAATACATGCTATATGAAGGTTTTATAGTCTTTGAAAAAGGTGAGATTCACTACTAAAACAACGGAAATAAAGATATGGGTTTAGAATAGTTTTATGCATATTGTAGCTAGACAGTCATGATGATGTAGGAGGGATGGGTTAATGATACGGAGGGAGAGATGAAGGGGTGAGGAATGAAGGGATGACGGTCGAAGGATGAATGGATGATGGGATGAGGGCACAAAGAGATCAACAGATGAGGGTTGAGGGATGAAAGTATGAAGGGATGAAGAAATGAGGGTTAAGGCGTGAATGGATGAGGGTATAAGGGTCGTGGAGGGAGAAATCCGGGTCGTGGACAGAAGAACAATGGATAAAAGGCAGGAAGACAGGAAGACCGGGGTAGTCGAGACTCTGAGCAGGGGCAGATTGGCCATCTGGCAATTCTAGCAAATGCCAGAGGGGCCGAACCATTTCTTTTAAATGTGGGCCGGTCAGATTTAAATTGTCTTTACAGGCCGACAGCGCATAGGATGGGTTTTTATCACTTTACACGATTTCACTATGATTATAGTAATAATAATAATTATATTAATAAGAATAATAATAATAATAATAATAATAATAATAATAATAATAATAATAATAATAAATATTAAACATTTGGCCAGTCAGCAACGGCCGGCCTGGTCCCGAGATGGGCCGACCGACCCATCCAGAGGTACTCAAATTGGGACGTTTAGTCAAAATCAAGCACGTCACCTTCAAACGGGATCTCCGTTTGCAGGGTTCAGGCTGTACCGGACCCTCCCGGTGATCATGCTGCTCTGGGGGACCGGCTGCAGCAGTGAAAAGAAGAGAGTCCGTCCGTGCGCGCCGTCTGACGGCATCAGAAATTAAGTGAGACAGTTTCATTACTGGTTAAAAACATCTCGTCTCATTAAATATTAGTCTAATTCAGTGTTTTGGTACAGTTGGTTAAAAACGTGCTCCTTGGGGAAAAGAAGTGACCATGAAGTCCTGTTCATGCTAATTAAACAACTGGACCTTGGGGTCAAGTGTTGTCGTATCTGGCCCATGTCCCAGATGTGAAAGCCCCCTTACTGGACTACTGAATATAATAATATTCCATTATATTTTGTATTTTTGAATTGTTACCTGCCACCAGAAGTTGTGATTTCCTTGACATAAATATAGACGTTTTTACCATAAATTGGTGCCTAGAAATGTATCAGAATGCAGGACTGGAAGTGTTTTACCCTCAACATTTCCAAAAGGCCAATTCTGAGCAAGGAAAAACCCTGAAGTATAATCAGACAGCCATGAAAACATATTTAAATTGCAGAGTTAGAGAGTTAAAACAGATGAAAAGATGGAGAACCAGACAGACAATATGTACGGTGTCAACGGAGAGACACACAGACAATCGAACAGACAGACAGTGACAACAAAGAACAACATACTGTAGAGAATGACAGCATACAAACAGCATAATCAGGCAGTATGTGTACATTTGTTATAAACGTGTGCTCTTCAAAAAGTAGTAAGCATTGTTTGCCAGTTACTTACATTAACTGTTTAAAAATCTGTTACATAAGGTAGGCCTACTGCTCATATTATTTCACCATCTGTACACAAATGTAATTAGTGAATGCACGTGTCCGTGGGTGGGGCTGCATGGGCGGGGGGATGTGGGCTGGTGTGGCTACAGCGGCAGGGCAGAATTTTTGTCCCAGTCCGCCCCTGACTCTGGGGTTAAAGGCGCAGGGATCAGATTTGCTTGAATTTTACTTTGAAATGGGATATGTTTCAAGGCGTGGTCTTGTTCCAAAACCTAGTTATAAAACTTCATTTATACCATGTAGTGTTTTATACCATATGTGGTAGCAGTAGGATCTTATTTAATTTGTTGGGAGAATTGTTGGCAATACAACCCAGGGGAAATTCCCCCCCAGAAAAGTCTTCAAAAGGTTTAACCACTTTGAGGACGTTTTCACACCTATAGTTTGTTTGCTACGGTCCGAATCAGTACGTGAACAATGCACACCATCCAAATGAGCCACAGTAAGGGAGTGAAGGGACACCGCCACTGAGGATCAGCCTGTCATGTTAGAGAGAAAGCAAACAGTTAACAATGTAGCAGGTGGGGGGGCGAGGCATACAATACACTGGGCCCTAATTAATACAGAGGCCACTTATCTGTTCCAGCTGAGAAGCACACCATCATTACACTCAGCCACCCTGACACTGCACTGGTCGAGGTGAACGCCCCAAATTCACTTGTGACTCAAAAACACACATTACACACACACACACACACACACACACACACACACACACACACACACACACACACACACACACACACACAGGTGACCACATAAAGAAACACAGGCAGGGGAAATCCCAAAACAATACGAAAAAACTAAAACTAAACCCAAATTAAGGAATAGCAGGAAATACAAAAATCAAATAACCAATGAACTGAAAAAAAACTTACGTAACTACACAGTAAAAGGGGCCATATGAATTAGTCCACATAAAAAACAGAAAGAAAACCAAACAAAGACTCAATAAAACAACTCTAGACCAGCAGTAGTTGCTCGTTGGAGCCGTGGAGATGTAGGTACAGGTTGTTGCACAAGGGAGTGGAGGCCAGGAAAGGCAGGCTGGCCCAAAAATGCACAAAAACACTAAAATGACCAACTTGGAAATACAGTAGAAATAAAACTAATGCAAACTTGCATATACTGTACATTCATACCGGAGGGCAACAGCAAAGTTTTCTAGAGAGAGAGAGAGAGAGAGAGAGAGAGAGAGAGAGCAGTAGCCGTGACTCAAACAGCAGACCAAAGACTAAGACAAAAAACTAAAGTTAGCCTACCTCAACCAAAGCGAAGCTGCGCTAAGCAAGGCTTGATGGTCTGTTTACAGTAGAGAACAGACCAATGGCAATCTGACATATTACCCAGATATTACACAGACCCATGAGATGAGCCAGCCATGCTGCAAAGCAAAGAAACAGAGGCAAATACAACGCCAGTGACACACAATGTGAGCGGGCAGTACAGAAAAACTAAAAAAGTAAGGTAACACTTTACAATAAGGGTACATTAATTAGCATTAGTTAATGCATTAATAATTATTAACTAACCATTATTAAGGGTTGAATAAATTGTGAAACATTTATTAACAATGCTCATGTTAACTAAGGTATTAATTGATGCCATTGATTACCATTAGTTGATGCCTTAACTAACTGTTAATGTCAGTTAACTAAGGTGTCTATTTTACCATTAGTTAATGCAGTAATAAGCCTCGACTAACTGTTAATAACAGTTAACTAAGGTGTCTATTTTACTATTAGCTAATGCAGTAATAAGCCCTGACTAACTGTTAATAACAGTTAACTAAGGTGTCTATTTTACCATTAGTCAATGCAGTAACAAGCCTTGAATTTCAATAACAGTTAACTAAGGTGTCTATTTTACCATTAGTTAATGCAGTATTAAGCCCTGACTATTAAAAACCGTTAATTAAGGTGTTGATTATATCATTAGTTAATGCAATAAAAGCCTCGACTAACTTTTAATCACAGTTAACTAAGGTGTCTATTTTACCATTAGTCAATGCAATACCACGCCTTGACTAACTGTTAATAACAGTTAACTAAGGTGTATATTTTAACATTAGGTAATGTACTAAAAAGCCTAAACTGGAAATAAAAGCTAACTAAAGTGTCTAAGTAAACCCTTAGTTGATATTGATGAAGGTATTTCCTAATATTACTAGGTGGCTGATAAAGATGTTTGATAGCATGTATGTCTTAAGGTTCACGGCCAAGCCATGTCATTATGAGAAAACTTTTTTTTATTGTTTATTTACGGGTTATGGTTGTCCACATACCTTTGTCCACTATATTTGTCCATACTCCAACATATGACTTACTTTTGGTAGAGGGTGACATCAGGGAAAAGACTCCATAGTCTCCATGCAGAGGTTTGCTTCTTCCTTTGTCTTCATGTAGACATTAACTTAAAGCCCAACCTATATAAATTATTGTGCATGCTATATAAGCATTACTTAACCTTAAATGGTCACTTAATGAATGTGTAACAATACTGAATAAGCCTTACTAAACCATAACTAAACAGTTGTTAATGCTCTTTGGTAGACTTATTGTAGAGAACATATGCACCTTAACTAACACTTAATTAATGTGTAACAATACTGAATAAGCTTTACTAAACCATCACTAAACAGTTATTAATGCTCTTTGGTAGACTTATTGTAGAGAACATATGCACCTTAACTAACACTTAATTAATGTGTAACAATACTGAATAAGCTTTACTAAACCATCACTAAACAGTTATTAATGCTCTTTGGTAGACTTATTGTAAAGTAGAGAACAATATGCACCTTAACTAACAACTAATGTGTAACAATACTGAATAAGCCTTACTAAACCATCAGTTAACAGTTATTAATGCTCTGGTAGACTTATTGTAAAGTAGAGAACATGTGTACCTTAAATAACACTTAATTAATGTGTAACAATACTGAATAAGCCTTACTAAACCATACTTAAACAGTTATTAATTCTCTTTGGTAGACTTATTGTAAAGTAGAGAACATATGCACCTTAAATAACACTTAATTAATGTATAACAATAGTGAACAAGCCTTACTAAATCATAACTAAACAGTTATTAATGCTCTTTGGTAGACTTATTGTAAAGTTAAGAACATGTGCACCTTAACTTACACTTCATAAATGTATAAGAGTGCCGAATAAACATTACTAACCAATGATTCACAGTTTATTAATACTCTTTGACTTAAATATGGGCATGCTCCACTGTAAGTTGTGTCTTTTAATGTTTAAATGCATCAATCTGGTGCACTTTGAAAAGAAATTCAGAGGTTAGACTTGATTATTCATATATCTATGGATGGGAATATTTGTGCTGTGGCCTGAGCTATTTTGCACTTCAGAATTTTAACCATGCACACACAGGTGGAATAGTTTTTTCTTCATATTTTTGCATTAATGTCACTAGGAAGCATACCAGTAGAAATATATATTTATATTTGTAAGTGGGATATATTTAAGTAAGTGGGATTGTCTGGAATCTGGCAATATAATAACCATTATGGTGGAATACACTAGCTAAGCAATTTACCAAAAATATCTGTGCTGACATAGTTTACATGAGAAAACATTATAAAGTTGTAGACCATGTTCAAATTTTGTTGCAATTTCAAAACCGGATTACTCAGGGACCGCTTCTTGTACCGATGCATGTGTTGAGTGAAGAGTTTGGGAGATATTTCACAGAGAGTAATGGGTGTGCAGAGATGTATGCAGAATGCAAATATGATAACATTTCATGTAAGTTCAATGTTAATTTTCTTGCAATTTGTCACAGCAATGGGGTTAACACTTTTCCATGCACCATATCTGTGTCACATTCTCATTAGGGGCTGAGCCCCCCTAAAGGTCTGATCCTAGAATCGCCCCTGCTGCTACTTAATAATTGTACTCCACTACACCTCAGAGGGAAATGTTGTAATGGTTACTGCACTACATTTATCTGACAGCTTTTGCTTTATTGCTTCACGCTGGGCTTGTTTCTGCAACAGCTCATTGAGTATCGGATGCAATTAAAACTATTGAGGAAATATTTTCCTTTGACATTGGTCCAGTATTAAGAGAGATTGCTGCAGTCGGCAACGGCGAAACAAGCTACAATGTAAGTTAATAGGACGTCAATTGTACAGCTTGATTTTACGTTCATAAAAGTGCTCATTTTGCCACTAACAGGCTCAGATTAATATTCTAAGTGTCTGACAACATTATGGAAAGGATTTCTAAGGAGGTCGACCTTTCTGTTAAAGAGTAAGATCCTTTTTTTAAAACATAAAAAGTCCGCGAAATTGCGTTCACTAAACCCACCAGACTCCATGTAAATAAACAGTGATTTTAGCATCGCAAAACGGGCATTCTAAAACATCTCTGAGCAGTGCTTGCTCTGGCTGTCTTGAGCCTGTGCATGTAGGGTGCACGACTATTTCATTCCAATTTCGGGTCTGTCAGTCACAGTGAAAACCGGGGATATTTCCGGGGACAGGTCACCGAAACCGGGGACGTCTGGTCACCCTATACAAATGACAACAAAACATGATAGGGCAGCCTTAATGTTACACACTCTACCTAGTGAGTGGTGAGCTACTTTGACGATCATGATTATCCATTATCTAGATAGTGTCCAGAATATTAATGCATTGATGCATCTGACAGCCAGCAATCACAGCATTCGCATGTTTGTTTGTATAGATCACAGTATACTATGGACCATAAATAATCATTATCATAGTGTAGCCTCCCCGGCTGAAAGATGGTCTTCATGGTTGGATAGTTTATTCACTTTCTATGCAGAAATCAACCTAAATTAAAAGCCTAATACAATATTTAAATGATTCTCCTTTGAACAGTCACATCCAATATACTGTAGTAATTGCATTCTATCCCTCAAGTTACACCGTTTCATGTAGCTAAACAGACTCATTAGCCTGGTAATTAACTGCAGGCTAAAATATGTTGACATGCTAGCTTTACTTGCACATAGTCATCTCCAAGTCCGTAAAACTCTTAAACGGCATATCATAAAGTGACTGACAATACAAACGATATTAGATTAAACACTGACAAACCTTGTTGCTTTATCAGCCAGATGATAAACAAGATAAGCATACACCATGCTTTCTTTGGCAGAGTATTAGCAGCACATGTTGCCCGCAGCCTCAGCCCGCTTATAATACTTCCGGTTTCGATCTTTTCAAAATGAAGCTAGCAAGTTAGCTAGCTTTAGGTAACCAAAATGACCCTGTTCTCTGGCAGATATTTCTGCCATTAACTTATGTTAGAGCTAGCATAACAGCCAAGCTAGCTCTAAGTGACCCACATATTATTTCGTTTCACTCATGTAATAATCTATAGCAGTTTCCAGCGTTAGCGTTTTTATTTTGAAAAGATCGAAACCGGAAGTATATATTTCTTCCTACAAGCGGGCAAAGTGTGCAGCTCATACAGGCAAAAAGTTTTATGTTTAACTTGTTTAGCACCTGGTTGATAAGGGGATAAGGTTGGTCATTGTTTCCTCTAATATTGTTTGTATTTTGAGTCACTTTATGATATGCTGTTTAAGAGTTTTACGGACTTGGAGATGAGTAAGTAAAGCTAGCATGTCAACATATTAGCCTGCAGTTAATATTACCAGGCTAATGAGCCTGTTTACATAAAAGGGTGTAACTTCAATTACTACAGTATATTGGATGTGACAGAAGGTTCAAAGGAGAACCATTTTATATTTAATTGAATATTTCATTATAATTAAGGTTGATTTCTGAAAAACAAGTGAATAAGAATGGGAAGTAACACTCAATTTAAGCACTCAAAGGGTCATTTACAATAATGTAAATGGGGTTAAAATAAAAAAGATGGCTATATTTAAACTAAAAGTATTTAGTTTAGCTTACAGTGGTTAGATGCAGTGTGTTCAAGGCATGTTTGAAACTGCAAAGGAAAAATGAAGTCTTGGGGAACCATTAGTTAAAGAGAGCCAGACCATCTTTCAGCCGGGGAGGCTACACTATGATAATGATTATTTATGGTTCATAATATACTGTGATTTATATAAACAAACATGCGAATGCTGTGATTGCTGGCTGTCAGATGCATCAATGCATTAATATTCTGGACACAATATTAATGCCTAATCATGATCGTCAAGGTAGCTCACCACTCACTAGGTAGAGTGTGTACCATTAAGGCTGCCCTATCAAGTTTTGTTGTCATTTGAGTGTACAATATGTGTAAAGATTTGACGGTGATATAGTTAACGATCAATTCTTGCATACGTAGCTTTTGCATGCATTTAAAAGAAATTGATATATCCCACTTGGTTTGTTAGGTTTCAACAGAGGAAAACTATCCAGAAGACATGACAGTGAAGATGACAAGAGCGGGAAAATATCCAGTGTAATCTCCATACAGGACTCAAACTGTTATAGCGCTGAGGCTCAGTGGAAAGAAAGATGAGAACTGACTGAGTCTAACTCAGAATCAAATGAAAACCTTGTTTACATTTTGAACATGTGTGCATAACAGAAGGTTGTCATGAAGATTTGATTTCGCATTGACAGTGTTTCACTAATGTTTAAAAGCTGTGTTAATGTTTAAGTCAAAGAGTATTAATAAACTGTGAATCATTGTTTAGTAATGTTTATTCGGCACTGTTATGCATTTATCAAGTGTAAGTTAAGGTGCACATGTTCTTAACTTTACAATAAGTCTATCAAAGAGCATTCATAACTCTTTAATTATGGTTTAGTAAGGCTCATTCAGTATTGTTATACATTGATTAAGTGTTAGTTAAGGTGCATATGTTCTCAACTTTACAATACGTCTACCAAAGAGCATTAATAACTGTTTACTTATGGTTTAGTAACGGTTATTCAGTATTGTTACACATTAATTGTTAGATAAGGTACATATGTTCTAAATTTTACAATAAGTCTACCAAAGAGCATTAATAACTGTTTAGTTATGGTTTAGTAAGGCTTGTTCAGTATTGTTAAATGCTTAATTAAGGTGCATATGTTCTCTACTTTACAATACGTCTACCAAAGAGCATTAATAACTGTTTACTTATGGTTTAGTAACGGTTATTCAGTATTGTTACACATTAATTGTTAGATAAGGTACATATGTTCTATACTTTACAATAAGTCTACCAAAGAGCATTAATAACTGTTTAGTTATGGTTTAGTAAGGCTTGTTCAGTATTGTTACACATTAATTAAGTGTTAGTTAAGGTGCATATGTTCTCTACTTTACAGTAAGTCTACCAAAGAGAATTAATAACTGTTTAGTTATGTTTTGTAATGGTTATTCAGTATCATTACACATTAATTAAGTGTCAGTAAATGTGCATATGTTCCAAACTTTACAATAAGTCTACCGAAGAGCATTAATAACTGTTTAGTTATGGTTTAGTAAGGCTTATTCAGTATTGTTACACATTCATTAAGTGACCATTTAAGGTTAAGTAATGCTTATATAGCATGCACAATAATTTATATAGGTTGGGCTTTAAGTTAATGTCTACATGAAGACAAAGGAAGAAGCAAACCTCTGCATGGAGACTATGGAGTCTTTTCCCTGATGTCACCCTCTACCAAAAGTAAGTCATATGTTGGAGTATGGACAAATATAGTGGACAAAGGTATGTGGACAACCATAACCCGTAAATAAACAATAAAAAAAAGTTTTCTCATAATGACATGGCTTGGCCGTGAACCTTAAGACATACATGCTATCAAACATCTTTATCAGCCACCTAGTAATATTAGGAAATACCTTCATCAATATCAACTAAGGGTTTACTTAGACACTTTAGTTAGCTTTTATTTCCAGTTTAGGCTTTTTAGTACATTACCTAATGTTAAAATATACACCTTAGTTAACTGTTATTAACAGTTAGTCAAGGCTTGGTATTGCATTGACTAATGGTAAAATAGACACCTTAGTTAACTGTGATTAAAAGTTAGTCGAGGCTTTTATTGCATTAACTAATGATATAATCAACACCTTAATTAACGGTTTTTAATAGTTAGTCAGGGCTTAATACTGCATTAACTAATGGTAAAATAGACACCTTAGTTAACTGTGATTAACAGTTAATGTATCAACTAATGGTAAATAATGCATCAATTAATACTTTAGTTAACATGAGCATCGTTAACAAATGTTTATTAGACAATTTATCCAACCAATAATGGTTAGTTAATGCTTATTAATGCATTACCTAATGCTAATTAATGTACCCTTATTGTAAAGTGTTACCAAAAGTAATAATTTACATTCTATTGGTAACTTTAAAGCAGTAGGAAGTAGGGCTGAACGATTTTTGAAAATAATGTAATTGTGATTTTTTTCAAAAATATTGCGATTTAATATGCAATTATTTTTTAAGCTCTTTGTGTTCTGTATTATTCAACAAAGCCAAGCAATAAATCATTGTATAGTATGAACAACACAAGAGTAGCTAGATTAAACTAACTGTTCTTTTCTGGAGGCCAGGCCTGGACGTGACGATGACATTAGGTGATGCATGAATTTATATGAATGCCATCTTTTATTTAACTACTTCAGTCACAATAGTATACGGAGCACTGACCAAGCCTGGTGGAAACATTCATATGAAAGTCAGAAACAAATTACACAAACTAAAGTGCAGATTGCAGAAATATAAAAACAAATATGTGGCTTTACCACACTTAGTAGTATTTAGATTTTTTTATTATTATTTACTGTAAACATGTGGATTGCATTGGATTGATTTTTAAACACTGTCTTGAACTTTACTAGACAGTTAAATAAGTAAAAATATAGTATATACAGTATATATGTAAGAAGGGCCGGGGGCGTGTGAATATAAAATTGTGTAGGGGGGCCGACAACGCCACCTAGGTTTTTGGCTTGAGGCCTAGGACTTCTTAAAAATACAAGATTCCAATCTGAGATAAAAGATTAAAACATGTCCTTATTACTGGGGGAGAGCAGTTAAACTAGTGTATTTAAAAACAGTGAGTAAAAACCAGTTGAGGAATAACAATTTATTTAAAAAGACATAAAACAATTAAAACTCCTCTTTAAAAGAATTTAAAAACAAAACCAACTAAAATCAAGCTAAAAAAATAGTACAGCAGAACAGGAGTTGGAGATTAAAATGTCCACAGGTTTCCACTGGCAACCAGCTTCTTTGTTGTTTGGCTCTTCCCCTCGGGCATAGCCTGTGAAGGAGAACTCTAAGCCAGTCAAACGTCCTTTTAAAAGCCACAGTTTTCTATACTACTCACAGCAAACACCGGTCTTAGAAAGAGACTTACGCGGAAGGGAGAAGTTTTACCTTCTCCCACTGTTGCCGCTAGCGATCGGTGTTTGAGTTTTCCCATGTATTATCCGGTCTCCTTCGGACCAGGGCCGATACTCTTCTCACTGGGCACTGGGCACCGGGCACCGGGCACCGGGCTGCGGTCTCTGCGTCTCTCCGTCTCTCCGTCTGTTCCTCTGCCTGTTCTGTTCCCGTCTGTTGTACTCGCAGCTGCCTCTTCCTCGTTGCTGTTCTGTCCTTTTTATCTAAAAAAAAAAAACCAGTCAATTCCCTGTCTGGCTCCCAGGTGCAAATCCTTTATCCTAATTACTAAGTGTCCGATGGCGGAAGTAAAACATTTAAAAACGCACACCACACGTTTCAAAATAAAAGCATGCAATATAAAAAAACACAGCAAATAGTAAAAACACAGCACTTCAAGTAAAAGCATGCTTAAATAAAATCTACTTCCACCCCGTGACATCAGCTGTAAAAGTTTTAAACTACAACTCAGAGTTGTTTGAATGACAGAAATCAGCTCAAGGTACGGCGTAGCGTTAGCGTGCTAAGTTGATGCTTTCTCTGCGGAGTGCAGACTGATTTGCTCTCGCGAGTCACAAATTGCAGCCTTTGTGATTAGGAAATCGCATTTTAACGAGGTCTGTCAGCATTAACGCGTTAATGGCGATGCGATTAAGGGCCGAGCATAACGCATTACATTTTTAATTGCATGCCGCCATTTATTAATTTATTTTACACTTCACTCTGCACCTTTACTTATAATCAAGCTGCGATACTTCCTCCTGCTGTAGGCTGCAGGCATGATGGAGAAGCAGCAACACAACTCTGAATGGCGCTTTTTTTTTTCCAAAACTCCTGGACGGCTCGTAGAAAAGTTGAAAGCCATATGCACGTTGTGTAAAGCCGAATTAAAATATCACCGAAGCACGTCAAACTTGAGCTACCACCTACAAGCTAATTAACATGACTCAGGTTGATGCTACCCGCTAGCATTCTACCCACTCAGGTAAAGTAGTATTTTGGAGAGTGCTACTTGCCGACCTGTGGATGAAACCAAATCCAAAAAAATTACTGCAGCTCTTGCGAAACGGGTGGCAACTAACTGCAGACCTGTCAGCATGGTAGAGGACTCGGGTCTTAAAGACGTACTACGGTTGGCATGTTCTGACCCGTCTCATTGCCGTGGAGGGGGACAGCAGCCCCACACAGCCTGTAGGACACGGGGAAGGCAGCCACACTGGAACTGCTGCAAGGTGCTGCAAACTCTGTCTCATTAACCGCTGATCACTGGACGTCAGTGAGGAATCTACATTATTTAGGAGTTACTAAACACTAGATTGACTCTGGTAAGGACAGGGATTTTTAGTTTTTTAGTTAGGGACTAGGAGGAATTGGGCAATAATGACAGATTCACACATTTTTCTTTTGTTTACTGTAAATAAATAATAAACAAATACAAATCTTAAAGTCAAGTTCATAAAATAACATTCATTTGATTCCCAATCAAGATCCTCTGGTAAGAATTTCTTTCCATTGTTAATATGGACTTAAAAACAGTTCTGAAATGCAAAATAATAGAATTTAAATCATGTGATAAAATATGCGATTAACTATAGAAATTCAGCGATAGTAGGAAACATGTAAAGGGCATTGATTTGGATATTTGCATCACAGTCTGTTCACGTCATCATAAATCTAATGTCTACAGTGTATGGGCATTGTGCTTGCTCTAACTGTTAACTATGGTACCAATAACATATTAATGGAAGCAGGAAGAATATGTTCAGAGGAAATGTCTCCTTGATCAGCAATGGGCCAGAGAGGAGGGAGGATCACCACTGATCTGGGTTTGGAGGAAAAAGATTAGAAAAACATCTCCTTTTTTTTAAGAAGCATAATTTGTGTCTGCATCGTCTGATTCCGATTCAAGTGATGCCCTCGGCGGCGGCTCCCATGAGAAAGGCTCTTGGGAAGCCGGGCTAATCAGATCGCTTCGTTCTAAATTAGACCTCCAGGGAAGAAAATGCCCAAGCAAACTGAAACCGTAAGTGTGTTTCTCCCAACAAGGAGCGACGAGGAAGATTCCCCCTAAAGTGCTGCTGCGATTGGACTACCTCCTCTCCAGTTCTCTCTTATCTTGTCCTGGAAATATTTTTTGGTACATCTTTGTCCTCCATTAACCCGCTTCTTTTTCCTAACTTCTTAAAAACAAGTCCTGTCTTGTCAGGAACAAACAGAGCTGGCTCCCACAGCTCCAACTGAAGACCCTCCAATCAGTTGTCTGTCAGTTTGCAGCCAAAACCAACTCAGAAGTCGGCTTTCCACACTGCCACAGAGCACAGAGGGAGCCAACAGCACTGCTAAACATCCCCACTTGTGCGAAAATGTGTAATTAGCCGCTACAAATTGCAGGATCCTTCCAAGTATGAATTTTTGCCCCCGAAAAGGGCTTACATATTAAAGAGGGAATATTCCGTTGTAATGCATATTTTATTGATGTCCAAAAGTTACTTGTTAGAATGTATGCAGAACTTTGCTAAGTATCTTTGCTATACTAATCCCAAGGGAGTCTAGACAACATGCAATTTGAATGAGTAGTACTAATGAAAGTGAGGTGGGCCTCTGCACCACAAAGGACCTTCAAAGACTGACTAAACTAACAACGCAAACTCATGAGCTGCATTACCTAATGTCGATAAATTAAATATAACCTATGGAACTAAACTTCATCTGTTGATCTTTTTGTTTTTTTCAAAACTGCAGTCATTCGTTTGATGCATGTGGAAACTGCAGCATTAATACTGGATTCCCAAGTGAGAGCGGCACGGAAATTAAACTTCAGTCCTCATCAGAAATTGAATTGATATTTTGGAGAATTTCAGTGTTATCAGCAGTAATATATAAGCATGTAATCAAGCATGTAATCGCTGCGGGGGACGAGGTCATGTCCCCCCCAATAAATGAAAAATGGAAATTTGTCCACCCTGATATTTGTAATGAACAGTCATCAAATTATTCCAAAAGCTATGAGAAAGCTCACATATTTTTCTCTTGAATCAAGAGAAAAATATGTGAGCTTTCTCATAGCTTTTGGTTTTCTTGCACCCAGAGCAATAGACTTTGTACACCGACACATGTATCATTCCTATTTTGCATCCGACACACAGCGGACTTTTCCCTCCACAGGCTCACGTCAGTGAATTAGAGAATAAATTTGCGCTCCCGGGGGCGGTTCAGCAAAAAGAGGAGGCGTGTTCCGGTGCAAACGTTCCCTGGTGCTATTTTATTATTCAGATGCTCTTTTAAAGGCGCATGCTTGGCCGCAATGTAGAGTGTGCACACCACGCATACACTTTGCATCTCTCATCTCACGGACCCAGCAATTCCCATTTTTGGGATAAATACAAGGAAAAATATGACTTTGTTTTACACAACATTTCCATGAATCATGGATGTGTTGATGACATAAATGAGGAAATATTAGAGGACTTAAGGAGATGTGATGTTGAACTGCATGTGCCCATGCCACTTAACCCAAATGCCCCCCAGCAGCAGCACGGGACAGGAGAGACAGAAGAGCTGCATCGTCTATAGTGAGGTCATCTCGGTCTAATGTTAGACTACATTGCAAAAATATCACCATGCATTCATAACCTCGTGATTCAGTGAGAGTGAGCCCAAAACATCGGATGTATGTATGTTTTTGTTTTTTTCTTTATCTACATTTTGTCAAGAAGAAAAATCAATAGCAAACGTCGGTCTCCTCGGCTGTGAACCGCTCCTGGCGTGCGCCCATGGATGTATTAAGAGCGTGTGCCTAGCAAATCCACCATTATAATAGCAATCCGCCATGGAACAAGCACGCCTGCTTTTACAGGGAATGTGAGATAACGCTGTGATTGGTTTATTGCACGTTACGCCCAAACCACACCTATGAGTAATGTAGCTACTTCAGACCAACCCATTTTAGATTTGCGTCGGGCGCAAGAGTCATTTATCCCGCCGGTATAATAGCAACAGCGCCCGAGATCCGCCCACAAAGCTACTTGCGTTTGGCGTTTGATACTTCCGTTTCAGATCGTTAAAATAGGGCCCATAGTGTTAAACACTGGAGGGGGGCACGGGGTGGCATAGGTCCCCTCTAAAATATTATTGGTGCCCCCCCCCACATCCATTGGGCTAGAGTGCTGTCAATCTGACAATTGGGAATCAGAGTTGAATCAGAGTACTGTCACATGGCTGCCTGTTCTGCCAATTTTTCCAGCCCTTGTCAAATGACCAATTAATGTTTCCATGAGTATCCAAAATCCTGATATCATGGAACCAGCACTGGAATTGTTTTTCAAAATAGTGGTAGAAATACATAGAAAATGTGTATTGTATTTGGATATACAATTTGTTGAAAATAAAAACAAGTGAAATTAATAATGAATGTGATGTTTTATTTAGCAGAATTGCATTGTGTTGTTCTATCCTATCCAATATTTCCTATATTTCTAAGCAGATTGTCTATGCTGTATTTCGGTTTACCTTCATCCAGTAGCTGCTGGATAAAGTATTAATATTGAAAATAGAGAGAAATATATGTCAATAATGTATGATTCTCCTTAAGTTCTAGTCTGTTTACCAAGGATCCATAAGTCCTGTAGCCTGTTATCTAGTGGGAGCCGGGAGCCCTTTGCAGTCAACTTGGTGAACCATTCTGAATCACGGCACAGACAACTGGCACAGATTTAAAGTTTAAACAGAACTCACTCTGGATTTCATTGTGCTATAGAGTATTTTTTTCCTGAAAAATGATAATTGTGGCGTCTTGGTACAATTACTTGTTTTTTGGCATTTGGAAATGTTTTGGAAACTTGTGGGCAGCAAAACAAACTGAAACGCAATTGATATATTATCTCCTTATATAGTTGATATGGCTATGGTTGTGATTAGTTTAAAGAAATACAAACAAGCCAAAGTGTACTGTAAGTCCAATATTCACTCTCCTTTTAGCTTTGTTTTGGTCTCCAGCAACTTATGAGAAAATCAGTCTCTGGCTCTATAGCAGTTCAATTCTACTCTCTGTTCGCCAGTGTTGGATCCAAACAAATGTGCATAAACTGATCTTGTACAAAAGAACACATGTGGCCAACCATTACTCAGAGACAAAAGACTCAGAGACCATGTGGTCTTTCAAACAAAGGGTTTCGGCCTACAATTCCACAGCCTTGTCACCAAACTCCCATAGGTCACCCCAAGGGAAAAGATCACAAAATGGCCGAATGACCACGAAGGAGTGGCCAAAGTGGTCAAAACTCTAAGAACTACAAACACACAGCAGCGGTCAGGGCCTATAAAACCTTTGGACACACCTTTTTTCATTGCTTTCCATCTCAACTCTGGTTGTAACAGGTCAGCGCCCAAGCGCTTGTGCTAAAACTTCCACTTCTGGACAAAGTGGATTTATTTCTAGGTGTTCTGAAGAACACTACTGGATCCTGGAAACACACGTCGTGTTTCAACGCTGCAGAGAGAACAACACGTTCTCTAGAAGGAAATCGGTCTGTGTAGATCGTTGTTTCTTCAAAGTCGACTCTGGCTTGTTCCCCGCTGTCCCGGGGACCAGCAAGTTTCTCTGTGTCGCTGACGAGCACACGGACTCGTTCTGTTTTTCTGTGGAAATCTATGGACAGAAACAACGAACTGCACATCCAAAGTAAGAGGCTTCATAGTGTTCTGGGCAGATTAGAACAGGGTATGTTTTATTAATGAGTAGTTATGCTATCGTTGCTATTTGTGTTACCATTAATGTGATATGATTAATAATGTGCTACTGATGTACGGTTCATTATTAATCTGATGGTGACTGCTGTGTCCCATTATTTTGCTATTAATGTGTCATTGATCACGATACTGTTGATGTTGTGTATAACTAATGTAGCTTAGGTAAACTGTAAATGCTACATTGCTAGCTCCTTCCACGGAGTTTTGGTTACTGTTCTGTGGGATAATAATCTCCGTTGGTCCGTCTGTTCACAGCCGCGAGGCGACGAGAACGCCACCCCGCAGTCTGTGTAGCCCGGCGGCGCCGTGTTATCTCCGCGGAGAATCAGCTGTTAGCACACCGGAGTGGTTATAATGAACGTCCCATCAGTCAGACGAAGAGTCTGCCCTAATTTCACGTTAGTCCAGACATGAGTGACTGAGAGGGCTGGTCATTATTGATGACTAAGATCTAAATGTGTCTCTTTCTTTCCTTTCCTCCTCTAACACACACACACACACACACACACACACACACACACACACACACGTGTCTCTTTGTCAACCACACGTTAGTCTGAGAGCTAACGGAGCTAACTGACTAGCTTAGTCACGTGGCGTTGCAGCCCACTACCGCCTTTTAGAGGCTGAATAGCTTTTGTGCAGCTAACACAGGGGTCACCAAACTTTTTGAAAGTGAGAGCTACTTCATGGGTACTGAGTCATACGAAGGGCTACCAGTTTGATACGCTCTTCTGAAATAACAAATTTGCTCAGTTTGCCTTTAGTTATATATGATTATTAATGATTAATGATAGTCATCTATGTGAAGACACTGATCACGTTAATGATTTCTCACAATAATAATAATAATAATAATAAATTGAATTTATATAGCGCTTTTCACGAACTCAAAGTCGCTTTACAGGGTATAGAAAAATAGACAAACAAAACAAAACAAGATTCAGGCACAGATGAAAAGGGGAGGGGCGTGGGGCTAGGGATAGGCAGTGGTGAAGAGATGGGTCTGGAGGCTGGAAGATGGTGAGGGTGCGGATCTCTTGGGGGAGGGAGTTCCAGAGCCTGGGAGCTGCCCTGGAGAATGCTCTGTCCCCAAAACTGCAGAGGTTGGACTTTTGGATGCAGAGGAGACAGGCTGAGGTGGATCTGAGGGACCGTGAGGGTTGATACGGGGAGAGGAGGTCAGTGAGGTATGAGGGGGCCAGGTGGTGGAGGGCTTTGTAGGTGAGGATGAAGATTTTGTAGATGATCCAGTAATTATCAACAATGACTTAACAAGATAAGAAAGAAACAGATAATATCAATATTACATTTTCATTTTTAGAACAGGCCTGAGGGCTACTCATGTGGTCCTTGGGGGCTACCTGGTGCCCACGGGCACTGTGTTGGTGACCCCTGAGCTAACACATAGCCTAGCTTCAATGAGCTAACGGCTAATCTGGGACGTAGCCTAGCAACCTCCCCGGGTGTCGTCACCCCTCCTTCTCGCACTCTCTCTCTCCCTCTCTCTCTCACACACACACACACACACACACACACACACACACACACACACATCACGTGCTGGTTTTGTTTTGTTTTGTTGTACTTTAAAAAAATGTATATTGGGTTTAATTGATCAAAGGATTATTGATTGGCCATTGATACATTTGAAGTTAATAAATTCTACTATACTTTAATTAGCAGTTGCCTGTGATTATTTGTGTACTTATTGTAATAATTGTTGGTTGAACACAGGTAGTGCTCAAACTTCATCCTTCCCTTTGTTCTTTGAGAAAATACCACATAAATTAATCAAATTAATTAAGATATGTATTTTAAAGGGAACACCACAGAAATGAGACAGTTTCACAGTTGATTATCTCCCTGTCCTGCAGATCTACAGCTACCTCCTGCTGAGTTTCCATGTCTAACGGAGGTTACAGGCTCAAACATTTGGGAAATTGGCCTTGCTGCTCTTTGCATAATTTACATCACGACCAGTGTGATGACAGATAGAGTGAGGAAGATGAAAAGGTTCGGCAGCCCAAAAGAAAATCCATAATCTTAAAGTTAACAGTGGTTGTCAGAGACGGCTTGAGCACCTTGATCTTCATAATACTTGCCTTTTTTTCAGAATCAGTGGCTACGATGCTCGCTCCCCCGAGAGTTCGAGGGAAACCAGGTTTGATATGATAATTCTGCAGTTCAGCTCTCCACTCTGCCATATGCCCGACCTCTCTGTGGAGAGAGGAATACAGCTGGCTCTTCTCACTATTAATCAGCCTGATGGGGGGGGGGATTGTGGCGATGGTGTTGGGATGGGGAGGTATTAGCTGCAGCCGGATGCTGGCCAACATTTCATTACACACACACACACACATTTCTACATGTGTGAAAACAGCTGGCTCAGCTTTCTCCTGTTCTCCTCTCCTCTGTAGCTCATTTGCTCCTTTTATCCTTGTCTCCTCCTCTTCTTCACTTGTGTCCTCATTTCCTTCCTTTTATTTAACAGCCTCTAATATCCATCACCCCTCAGCCCAAATACACTCAGCAGCTAGAGAGCAGCGGTGAGGGCCCAGCAGGGCGAGTTTACGAAGTGGACAAAATATGAGGATATCAGGAGCAGCTAGTGTCTCCATCAATCAGCCTGCTCAGGTGAATCCAGGTGAAAGCTTTGATCCCTGCTTGATTTACCTGTTAGAGCCACTTCAGTCACGAAGAAGAGATGGAGATTAAGGAGACTAGACAGTATAAAGAGAGTGGTAGAAGGAACCTTGAGGAAAAGGAGATATGTATTGTGCAGAGATGACCCGCACAAAATGTCAGGCAATGAAAACAGAATCAGTAAACATAGAGGAAAGATTTAAAGGACAATACATTCATAGAGGAATAAAAGAATGGCAAAAAAAGTATTTTTTTCATTTAAATCCTGGCTCATTTGCATATTGTTTTGTTTTTACAGGGTGGGTGTCCGAAAAGAGAAGCTGTCACACAAGGATTTACTGATTCCAATGTTGGCAATCCTTCTGCCAGCTAAGGTACGACTGAGCTTCAGAATTGGACATACAGTAATAAGTGTCGAGGAATAGCGTATAAGGCAGAATTATGTTAAAACCCCATACAAATCCTAAAGGTGCAAGTCTCACCTTGTTGTTGATTGTACTCTGAAAGCACAGTAATCAGAGTAACTCTTGCTATCCTCTGCAGTGCTATCCACATAATATTTCTGTTTATAACTAAACTCCATATATAATAGAACAATAAGTGTGCTTCTCCAGACGTACACTTTAATTTACTAGAGACATGTACAATCAGCTGCCAGCCATGTTGAAGCTCATGGCTACTAGTGCATTATATCTCAAAAAGTTAGATATAAAGTTAGCTTAAATTAGCTACTCTGTGGTGTGTTGAGTGGTTTGTTGACAAGTGACATTTTTTTTACCAACTGTGTAGTGTTAATTTCGTCAGACAAGACGAGACTAAATATGTTCGTCAACGACCTTTTTTTCCATGACTAAGACAAGACGATGACGAGACTGTGCCAATGTCCAAAAACGCTGACTAAGACTAAATTAACATGCATTATTGTTGACGATACTAAAATGTTTTGCATAAAATAAAAACTAAGATAAAATCTCTCTTCATTTTCGTCTACAATTGTCTCTACTTTTTCATCATGAGATAGAATATTGTTACTAGGGTTAGGTACTGAGTCCCGGTGCTAATACGGCACCGACCGGTACCTTAACGACCGTTATCTACCGGACTGAATAGCAACACGGATTTCTGTGCCTCATGTCGGTGCTACTTAAATGCCTGCGCTTCTCTCTGATGCTCCTGAACGGATGTTAGAGGCAACCAAAACATCGCTGCACGGGACGCTAGTTAACACTACACTTGGCAGCAGGTAACGTTAGCCTACCGTTAGGTAGCAGCTGGATTAAACACGGTTAACATGCTGACAGCTAGACGGTGTAAAAGTGCGTCTGTATTTCACTGGAGAGGTTTCTAACACCAGACTGTAGCTGCCGTTGTCTGAAAAACAACACAGATGTTGCGTTCACTTGAAACTCGCCTCACCAGCCTCGTGCTGCATTCAAAGTTATTGTAAAATACCCTTTTCCCATCCATTGGTTGTTTTTGTCATTTAACAGGAATTTACTGGTGAAACAAGGAAGAGACTCGATATTTATATAACTTTATATAATTTATTTTTATATAACTATTTGACTGAAATTGTTATCAGAAATAATTTCAGAAATAATTTGTTATTTAAAAAAGACTAAAATGTTTTGACTAAAACTAGACTAAAATGACGAGACTTTTAGTCGACTACAACTTGACTAACAAAAAATGATATGTGAATGACTAAATATGACATTTGGCACAAGACTGAGGGGCCGTTCACATTGTACGGGCAAGCGGCAGCGCTGCGCTATGAAACCCATGATTGTCAAGGGCTTGCGCGCGCAAGAACTGGTCTGCTGCTGCGCTGAGCAAAGCGCAGCGCAAGCGGAATTTTGCCGCTTAGCCGCTCTTGCGCATGTCACGGTCAAAGTTCAACATGGAAACAAACATGGACACAAACGGAACATGGACGAGAGGTTGATTTTGGCCGTCAGCGATCTCCCAGAGTAAGTTCGAGGTCGTACAGAGACCTCGGACGCAAAACTATGCTGTGGAAGCATATTTCACCATAATAGGCATGCCAGCTGTGTAGATTATTGTAGCCTCTTAATTTAAATCATTCAGGTTTGTTTTAGCTATGTGAAATCAACATGGACATGTCTCCACTGAAATAGAATCCTACGTTACATTTTTTACTTTGGTGCATTTGTCAAATCATAATTTGCATTTGCACAACAGTGAGTGCATTTCTTAAAACAATTGGTGTAAACTGCACCGCAGAGTGACTGACCTGAAAAATCGTGTATCTTGCTGGAAATCTTTTGTTTGTGTCCAAAGCAAGTATTTATACCAATGAATCAAACTGACAAGTCCTTATGCCATTGTTTATACCAAGATAGTGAAACTGCTTTGTGTTGTTGTCCATATTTAACAGTTCACTCTGGAAGTACAGTCTAATGAACAATGCACATGACGGGGAGCACTATTCCCTATGTGACAAAGTTACACATTATTGTCATCTCTGATCTGAGAAATGCGCCAAAGCAACTGAGAAGAACTGTAGCTACTGTTGTGAGCTGTGAAAACCAAATACCAAGTTGATTATATAGCTCCATACAGGTATTTGTAGGATATATTTGTATTTGTATGTTTATATGATGTAAAATATGTTGGGACTGATTGACACAAGTCATGTTTGCAGAAATGTCAGGAGACATTTAATTTTGTGGGGGAGAGTGTGGCACTGTGTGTTAAATATTTGTGTGTTAAGTATTTGCCCCCCCTCTAAATTTTGAGCTGAGTGAAGCTAAAGTCTAAAAACACGAGGTAACTACTGTCTCTATTGTCTCTAATATACCACAAGGGATTCTGAATTAATGTGTTTTGAATGGGTGATATTATCCATCCATCTTCCATCTTCATCCGCTTATCCGGGGTCGGGTCGCGGGGGTAGCAGCTCCAGCAGGGGACCCCAAACTTCCCTTTCCCGGGCCACATTAACCAGCTCCGACTGGGGGATCCCGAGGCGTTCCCAGGCCAGGTTAGAGATATAATCCCTCCACCTATTCCTGGGTCTCCCCCGAGGCCTCCTCCCAGCTGGACGTGCCTGGAACACCTCCCTAGGGAGGCGCCCAGGGGGCATCCTTACCAGATGCCCGAACCACCTCAACTAGCTCCTTTCGATGCAAAGGAGCAGCGGCTCTACTCCGAGCTCCTCACGGATAACTGAGCTTCTCACCCTATCTCTAAGGGAGACGCCAGCTACCCTCCTGAGGAAACCCATTTCGGCCGCTTGTACCCTGGATCTTGTTCTTTCGGTCATGACCCAGCCTTCATGACCATAGGTGAGGGTAGGAACAAAAACTGACCGGTAGATTGAGAGCTTTGCCTTCTGGCTCAGCTCTCTTTTCGTCACAACGGGTGATATTAGTCTGGCTTAACTCAGCTTTGCCAGCAGAGGGCGCTCTAAGCTTTACACTTGACTGGGTATCAGTAGCTGACGCCAGTAGTGCCGAAGTAGAAGTCAGTACGTGATGAACGAGTTTAAGTGTAAAAGCTACAGCTCCTGATCTGAACTGTGTTTTCATATTTCCTACAGGTAAGCTGACTGTAATCAGAACCCGGGTAATATACATCAGTAGTTTGTTTTATTAGAGCTTTAGTTAACTGTGACATTAAGAGATATTGAATTTGACTGTGTTATGAGTGTGTATGTTTGCCGCCTCGTGTGTCTAAGATGGCGGACGCCGATAGTAATGACTTCGGTCGCTAAACACAAGCTACTACCTTTCTGTGTGAGCTGTAAGGAGTGAAACACATGTTTGGAGATATATGTGGTTAAGACAGTAGTGAGGACAACCGGTGTGAAACGGGATGAACCGAGTGAATGTTGTAGGAAACTGTTTAACTGTGTGTATTGTTTAGCAGGCCAAGCTAATGCTAATCACCGGTAAATGCTAACGCCACAGCCTGAGCGTCATGAAGGTTAAAGGAGCATCTCGTGATGTTTTGATAAGTGGAGTGTGCGGGTAGTCAGTGTTTAAAACGTTAATTGTGAAATATTTGTGAAAATAATACAGTAACTGGCTGTGAGTTAAAGATTAGTTATGTTACATAATTCAGTTCATAAACATAATTCATAGAGGTTTAAAAACAAAAACAGTAAAAGCATTGAGATTATTCAGTCTGGAGTAATGTGGTATTACTGAACTGTTATTTTCATGTTTTTATGTAATTTCAAGTTATGTATTACTTACCTGTGTGTATGTTAAAAAGAGTAATTTTACACTAAAAAGAGACAGTATTTTTGTAGCTACGGTCACTTGCTAAATACTTACCTGTAGTCCCTGTAAGAGTAAGTAAACATGTATTTGGGTACTTACCATGGGTATTGACACAAAGTAACGGTGGAAGCAATAGTGAGTATGGTACCAAGAGTAGCATGTTTGTTTAGTGTATGAGTTGAGTTGTGTATGAGTTGTGTATTATGAAGTGTATTGTTATTGATAGTAATTGAGTAAGAATTATGAAAGTATATGCTTTGAACCAGTAGTGCCGAAGTAGAAGTCAGTACGTGATGAACGAGTTTAAGTGTACATGCTACAGCTCCTGATCTGAACTGTGTTTTCATATTTCCTACAGGAAATAAATGTTTTATTCCAAGAGTGAGCGTCACCTCATTCTTAAAAGTGTAACATAATTCTAACCTCTGGTGGATTTGTGAGGACTGCGGTTAACTGCTCCTCAGATCTCTGCAGGGTAAATCCAGACAGCTAGCTAGACTATCTGTCCAATCTGAGGTTTCTCTCACACGACTAACAGCATCGAAATGGATTCAGCTAACTCTTCAGTTCACATCGTTCAGACAGACTGAAATGACAGTGGGACAGTGGTTTTGGATGTGTACCACAGGCGTTTTAGAAAAGCTCCCCTGTGTTTTACTATTGGAAATATTTGCTTTGGTAAGGTCTCTTAACGGGAGGACACAGCATCAGCCTCGGGGCACGGTATGATGACAAACAGATGGTCTGCTGTGATTTGTGTCTCAGTTGTTGGTGTGGAGATACCATAGCTTTAATGGGATATAATAAGATGAGATAATTGTGTTTTCAGATAGCAGGCGATAGCAACAGTGGTGATGTTTACTGTATGCTGCATTATTTGTTTCTTAGAAATCTTTTCTCAGATTTGACACGTGACTTTTATTTTAGGTTTGATTGAAGGCCATGAAAACATATTCTCTCACTCAGCTTTTTATTTTTATTATGAATGATCCTACGTGAAAATATGTGCTTATTTCACATCTCACCTCACATGTGTGAACACCTCCACGTTTTCCACGGCAGGACTGTCTGACCAGTAGGCTACTCCAAAACAAATGCTTCCTCAATTTTATTTTTTTTGCTCTTTACACAGTTTTGGTTGCCATACATTCAAAACTTGTGTTACCATGGTTCTGTTTGCTCTTGCATCCAAGTTTATGAAACCACACAAACAGCCCCCGTGTATTTGAAAACAAATCACCCTCCTCCAATGTCATCTCCTAAAGGTGGCACGTGGCTGCAAAGGAATCGAAGAGAAGCACATTGCCAAGTGTCCGGACATGGTTAGGATTCATCTCATGGAATAAGATATGAAATATTAACCTTGTTTTCTGTACTAATTGGCTGAAGCTTCTGAGAAGGTGAGAGGTGAGGTTGAGAAAGCACTTTGAACACGGCGAGAAAGGAAATAGCAGCCGACATTCCTCATTAGCTCAGAGGGTGCGCTTATGGTAGGACGTCTGTCTGTCAATACGAGAGGTCACATTTAATGAAATTTTGTTTTTTGTCTAGCAGTTCCCACTCTTCATTTATTAGGCGGCTGCAAATATTTCAGCATCACTAACCTCATGTACCTCCCGTGTCTGGGCGTAGGCCTACTTACCTACTGAAATATACTCAAGAACACAATAACAATGTAAAGGTACTGTACTGTATTGGATGATGAGGTTGTGCAACAGCGCTGGAAGTGGGGGGCTTTAGGGCCTGCAGCCCCTGCAGCTTTCACTTGGTAATAACCTTAAACTCTTAAAGGAACACGGCAACTTATTGGGACTTTGTCTTATTCCCCGTATCCCCCAGAGTTAGATAAGTCCATACATACCCTTCTCATCTCCGTGCGTGTCGTAACTCTGTCTGAAGCACCCACCGCTAGCTTCTGGAGGTAACCGGTTCCAACTAGTCTACTGTTCCCAATAAATGACAAAATAACATCAACATGTTCCTATTTACATGTTGTGATTTGTATAGCGTGTACAAATAACAAGGTCACATGAGACACAGCCATCTTCTAACTGTATATAAACTGGGAACTATCTTCTCAGAAAGGCGAAGCACTGCTACTTCTGATACTTGGGCGGAGTGATTTGCTAGCAGCACCTGAGAAGCACCGTTGTTACTCTCTGCTCCCCACCACGGGGCTTCTCGGGTGCTGTGAGCAAATCACTCCGCCCAAGTAGCAGAAGTAGCAGTGTTAATCCCAATAATAAATAAGCTAAAATCCCAATAAATCGGCATGTTCCTTTAAACAAAGCTGTTCCTGAGCCAGAGAGCATTTGGGTCACAGTCACCTATGCGTTTTCCGACTGTATTTGTTGGGAAGTAAAGTATACGCATTGACCCTCCTCACCCAGACGTAATCAAACCTCCAAGTTTGTTAGACTCTCACAGGAATGGTAACAATTTTGCTTGTTTTTAGCAACAAAGCTAACGACAGTAAACGTTAATGGATGGTCGATAATGGTTAAACATATTAAGACAGCAGCTTTTTCTGACAGTAATTACAGCAGGAACTCTAATGCCAGACAGCAAACACCTTGACTTTAAGAAACAAATATTAAAATGAAATGTGTAAAAATGAAAGATTTAAGAACTTTAGATAAATATGGGCTCAAAGCCTTACATTTAATTGAATCCTGCCTCTTTTTCCAGACAAAAACCTGCACCTCAGCAGCACCATTTATTTATTGTCCTTCATCATGAATTATTATAGGGGGGAAAGAAGGGAGCCATTAATTAGACAGGGATGTAAGATGTCTCAATGCCAGCCATTTGTCTCGCAAGTGATTACTTAGAGAAAAGCTTTTTCTTTGATATGTGGCTGAAAGCCACAGTATTCTCAGGGAGTTGTACAGCAATGAAGATAAAGGAAGGGCATCATTCAAAAACACACAAGTGAGCCACGGTGACC
This sequence comes from Sander vitreus, assembly GCF_031162955.1. Lineage (NCBI taxonomy): Eukaryota > Metazoa > Chordata > Actinopteri > Perciformes > Percidae > Sander > Sander vitreus. The sequence goes on along the minus strand of NC_135855.1, from coordinate 510,429 downwards.
ACTGACCTATCACCAACAAAAACCCAGAAACCCCAAAACAAAGCAAGCACATCATTTAGATGGCATCATGATAGTTGAAATAGAAACACACTGAGTCACACACTCTGATTTTGTAAAGAAAGATGGCTCACTGTTTTAGTGTCTTTTACTAGAATGATCGAAACATGATAATGTGATCACTCAAGATTTATTGGAACCTCTCTTGAAAACCACTTGTCTTACAAACTCTACAAATAAAAGACACAATATAGAAATGTAACATTTGACAGATGTTTGATGCAGTAAATAAAATCCTCTTGCAGTGTAACATATAAGCATCAAATTAGAATTATCAGATATTAGTGGCTTCATGTGTTCACAGAGATAAATCTCTTTCAACTTTTTTCCCTGATAGGTGGGTACATATATCACCTTTTTTTAATTATTCAACAGGATTTCCACACAAGCTAACAGAAAACGTTTGAAAGGTTCCTTACTGGCAGTTTGGCATCCACTTACTTCGCTGGGAAGACTGCCAGGGTGTACAAAGACAAGGAAAAATTAAAAGAACAAGAAAAAAGAAAGACCATAATGAAATGAAACAATAAGGCAATCGTATTTTACGATTTTCTTGAAATTTGAAGTGAAGCTGCAACATCTGCCACAGTGAATTAGAAGTTGAAATCAACTGCAGACTTAACACAACAAGCAACAACATTTGACTATTTAATATATTTAGCTGACAGCCAAGTCTAGTGTGGTGTAAAGTTAACATGTTTTGGCTGATCAGTCACTTAACCCAAACACTACCTGAGCCTTTTAGTTGATTTAAGTATCAGCTTTTAACAGGCTACACACACACACACACACACACACACACACACACACACACACACACACACACACACACACACACACTACTCAGTGTATCAATCAGCCGTCTATGAGCTAGTTAGAGCTGCTTCTTATTCATTTCACTATCTGTAACGTTGACAGTGCTGTCGCTCACAGCCTATAGCTGACTAGTAAAACAGACCCATCTCTTTATCAAATGCTTCCTCACTGGGACACAAGTATAGCTGGAAACCAGACAAATCTGCCAGCTTATGTTTCATTTGCTCTGGCAGATACGTCTTGCCCCCCTCCCATTCAAACAGATTTCCAGCTGTACAGAACCTGGATGGGCCAATCACAACCGTTTATGTTATATGGGGCGGGTTTAAGATGATGACTAACAGAGAAGTGCCACGTTGGAAGGTAGTTACTGGACATAACAACGATCGTACCAGGCACACAAAACTCAGATAAAACTGTCAAATGGCGGTGCAGATCAAATATGAATCAAGATTCTGTAACTTTATTACCTATTTATAGCATAAAATGTTTTCAGAAATACATTTATGTGTACTGTTTAGCTGTTATTTAAGAAAGTTTGTGACCCGGCCGCTCCTGCTTCAAAACCAAGCATCGCCCCTTGCATGTGTCAATCAGAGCGTTTGTACATATAGCTATGAAAAGTAATGCAATTTAATTTCAATTAATAATAATTCAAAAAATTGTTTTACTGTAAGCCCCACATTTATTGTTGTTGTAAGGCATCAACTGCTAGTGGTAACAGGTGCTCATGTCATAAGTATATGACATGAGCACCTAGTACAGGACCGTGAAGATCCCGCACAGGGAGGAGGCTGGGGTTGTTGGGTCCCAACATAGGGCTTTCAAGCAGGGGAGCTGAATTTGTGTCCTGGGAATTTTTATGTTAATCTTGATCGCTATAGCTATGCGAGTACTTTCGATAGAAAAAAACCCGACCTGGATCGGTCCTAGCAAACTGGGGTAGCTGCAGCTACGTGTACAAGCTTCCACTGAGCTAAAACGGCAGTTGTTGGGGCAAGTTTTAGAGTGCCTTTGTGCCTCTTAACAGACACAAAATGCTATTAATATGTCTGCCACATGAACAGGGCCCTTACATGACAACAAGATGCATTTTCAACTCAGACTCTTTAAATTCACCTACCCTTTATTGATCCTGCCGGTGGGTAGCTTGGCCTGTTAGCTGCTAGCTGTTAGCTGGTAACTACCATCCGTGATAAGTGTGTTCAGCCAGGCTTTTGTGAAAATCATCACGCAGCAGTTCCGTGTGTATTTGCAGCTCATCCATTTTGTGTGTGATCGATCTGGTGTTGGTGAGTATGAGGCTTGTCAGTGTCGATCTGGGTGGGAGTTCCCTTAGCCAGGCATGAAGCCTATAAAAATCCGTCAAGCGCCCGGTGGTCTGGTGGATGTCCTGCATAGGACAGATCATGCCTTCGCAGCGAAAAAGTTTAGTTTATTTCCCCCTCAAAAATAGGTAATTGAGCACTGTAGTGGTTATGACCATATCAGTGACTATGTAACTACATGGAAACGGGATAAATGATGTCTGTGGCTTGCACAGTAATAGCGTTACTGGCTACAGGCTAGCTGTAGCTTGCGTTTGGCAGCTGCTTCATCTGCCTGTTTCCCCTCTGTCTGTCTCGTTCTTTCCAACTCTTGTGAGGCTAGTTCTTCGTCTGTATACTCGGGTTCGAATGAATAAGGATGACCATTAAACTCAAAAGGCTCTTCCGTGTGTTGTATATCTGCTATATTCTCCATAGTTACGTTACTCCAAGCTTCTTCCCTTATAAACAACTCCGCTCTCCACTCTTCACACACTACGCTCCAATCTGCACACTACTGTTTACCTTTTCCTGCTACAACTGAATTCCCAGGAGACAGCATGAGGACATCCACCAGACCACCGGGCGCTCAGGGGATTTTTTTTTTGCGGTAGGTAGAGACGAAGGCTACTTGCCCGGCTAAGGGAACTACCACACAGATGGACACTGCCAAGCCTCCTACTCTCCAACACCAGATCAATAAACACACAAAATGGATGAGCTACAAATACACACAGAACTGCTGCGTGATGATTTTCACAAAAGCCTGGCTGAACACGTATCACGGATGGTAGTTCCCAGATAACAGCTAGCAGCTAGCAGCTAACAGGCCAAGCTACCCACCGGCAGGATCAAGACAGGGTAGGTGAATTTAAACAATGTGTGAGTTGAAAACACATCTTGTTGTCAAGTTAGGGCCCTGTTCATGTGGCAGACATATTAATAGCATTTTGTGTCTGTTAAGAGGCACAAAGGCACTCTAAAACTTGCCCTGACAACTGCCGTTTTAGCTCAGTGGAAGCTTGTACACGTAGCTGCAGCTACCCCAGTTTGCTAGGACCGATCCAGGTCGGGTTTTTTTCTATCGAAAGTACTCGCATAGTTATAGCGATCAAGATTAACATAAAAATTGGCCGGAATTCTCCTTTAAGTAGACCAGCGTTTTAACCCAAACCACAAACCTTTTTCGAATCTTGACTAGCCATTTTTGTGTCAAAACTTAACTGTCATGACCGGGGACCATTACCCACATCAGCCATAATTTTGTACGGTATTATACATATTGTTGTGCTTATGTTTTTGTACAGTATCATAGGCTAAGAAACCAAAGTTCATATATGAACAAATCATACGAAGTACGTAATGTGTTTCTCAGAGCCACGTTTCGTTGATCTGATTGGTTGTAGGTCTATGGACCTTTTTCACAGCAGACATGTTGACTTGTCATAGTAGGAAAAGCACAGCTGAAATTGATAACCTTAACGATGGCTCAATTCCATCAAGTGTCCAGTAAGCTATTTCAGTGAGTCAGCATGAACAATACCAGGGCCTCTCCCAAGTGGAATGCAGCCATCATTAATGGTTTTGAATACACCTGTGCTTTTCCTACTATGAAAATGTAAACATGTCTGCCGTAAAAAAGGTCTATTCAGTTGTGTTCAGAAGAATTTTGGTCTGCACTGTTGATAATGCCCATTGAAAATGAAAAATGCACTGAGAGGTTCCAGACTACTAAAACACGTGTGCATTAGTCTGGCTATGCCAAGCTAACACAAGTATCCAATGAGAGCAAATACTAACAAATGTGATTTTCTCTGATCACGTGTATAATATTATCAACAGCGCAGCAGGACAATGACAGAGCAATCATTTTTACACTGTTCACCCAATGTGGGTGTAAATACATTCAAATTATAGCTGCACTTTGATCTGGAAATGATGGTTTTCTTTCAGATGTTTAATGTCTGTGTCTCTGACTTTGTGTGTTCATGTAGAAACCCCTCTGCCTGCCTGGAATTGGCTTTTCAGCAATGATTAGAACATGGGCATGGCTACAGAGCTGGGACGTTACAAACATACTAATCCATTTAGAAACATGGGTATTGCTTTCTCATACAAGCATGATGTGTAGAGTTGGCTGTATTGTGTGCTAGATATTTAGCATATTAGCCAGTCAGCCAAGCTCAATTTGTTTTTTTTACAGTTAAAGTTAAAAACTGCTGACAATTCTTTTAACTAATGAATCACTTATTCACTAATGAATGACATTATTATCACTGCTCCTTGTGTCCCTCTGTCTCTGTCGATGTCTGCAGTCTCTCTCATTCTGTCTCTACCTCGGTTCTTTCTTCTCTATCCCCATCTCTCTGTGTCTGTATCTTTCTTCCTCTGGTTGCTGTATTGCTATCAACACCAAGTCAGAAATGTTCCTGTTATTGATGCACACCAATGCACAGCCTCTGACAGGAGCAGACAGCATGAAAAGAGAAGCTGCTGAAATAAATACATATGTAATGAAGGAAAAGGGGGCCGCCAAATGGGTTGCCAATTTGTGTTTGTCAAAGGCTGAGCTGGGGTTGCATTGACTTATAGATCTATAATGGAGCTGCTGCTGCTTCTTATGTCATTTAGAGGGGTCTACACAAGGCATGACACGTCCCCAGCAGCGCAGTCTCTTTGGAGAGGTACTAAATTAGCGAGGTGCCCAGTTTGCTTTATTATAGAAAATGGTTTTGTCCAAAGGAGATTTCAAGTCACTCAGGTTGTCTTCATGGGGGAAATTGCATGCCATTTCTGCCAATGGCTTTTCAAAGGTAAAAGATACAAGCTGGAGCTGCCAAGTTGAACATTTCAACAGCAATTTCTGTAGCGCGGAAACATAAAGTAACTGCAATCACAGTAAGCTATTAAATGCTCCTGCGATTTTCAGCAGAATTACATTGCATTACAACCGCAAATGTCCAGAAGTATGGTTATATCTTTATAACTTTATTCATCTTTCCCACCCTCACATTAGTCGAAATATCTCTTTTTTTATGTCTACTTGCTAGTTAGCTATTGCTTCATGTCAGTCCTAAAGGCAAACTGTGCAGAAAATTACTTTAACAGCGTCATTATGCTTTAAATAAAGTGCTTATTGCATCATCAGACAGCATCTGAAACCTGTCACACCATTATTTTGTCTTAAAATTGAGACGGACGTGTCCAACAATTTCTATTACTTTCCGAAAAACAACATTCTGACAATCACGCCCACTTCATGCATCGATTCGTCAGGTGTCTGTTGGTGAGAAATGGCATGATTTGAACGTCTCTTAAGCTCTGATTTTGCATTGTTCATACTGCTACTTCTGTTGTTTTTCATGCAACCAACCAAGTTGAACACCTTGAATACCATTTCGAGGAGAGTACTAGAAACATGGAGGTGTGCGCTTGTAACCCAATTTGTGCGATTCATTGCGTTATGACAACAAAGATGCAAAAGACGAGAGAGTTCATCAAGAGAGATCATGAGGCACTGGGATGCAGTAAGGAGGAGGCTGTGATTGTTTCAAACCTTTTTTTTTTCTTCTTTTTTTTTCGGTTTTATGGAGACTATCTGGTTGGTGTGGCAGCATATCATCTCTTCCCTAAACCTTTTTATGGGACTCAAATGAGGCTAGTTCATGACAAGCATGTTGAACCCTAAACAGTTCCTGAAGCAGATGCTCATATTATGATGTAAAAAAAATACTGCACAGTAACTCAAGAGAGCTACAGTATACTTAAAAGTTTTTGTTGTAGTACAGGACCAACACTGCTCCCTCTCCAGATATACAGTAAATAAGGTTGATCAAAGAACTTTTGTTCTCTTCTCTGTCAAGAGTTATTTGACCTTATTTTCTCTTTTTTGAAAAGTCAGTTATGTAAGCTTTTAGAATCAGTAGAATCTTAACTTTCTGTTTGAATAACAGAGACATTTATACAAATGAGTAAATGAGTGCTATTTAAACCAGAGTAAAGCACATATTTGTACATGCTTGCTGCGTTAACTGTTTGACGCAAGTGATGAATGCAAACAAATTCAATGCATCCTTTCTCACATTATTCCTGCAGTCTGTCAGATATCAAGAGCAAAAACTTTTGAACAGCTTTTTCATATTCACATCGGTTGTGAAACAAGAAACTAGTCTTTCTCTATGCAATAGTAAGGAACAAAAGCAAGAAACTACACCAAACAATTCACTTGATACCACGGATACGTTAATGGATCTGTTGGTCAACTGTGTTCCTGAAAAAGGCCTATTGATGCCTAACATGCCATGATATACAGGATGTTGGGTTGTACATTAGTAGCATACAGTAGATTTGCATTATAACAATACCACAGTGGTGGTGTTTATATAAATACTGAAATTGACCAGTGTTACCTCACATTTATCTCATACTGTACTGCTTTACCTTTCAGCCCTGTTAGTTGTTATTTTAGGCTTCCTACTTGAAATTTCTACAACAGAACACGTCTTAGATCTGAGTGAAAAAACATGTTGCTGTACACGGGAGAATGCTGCGATGATGTTTACTGCTGAGCTCAAATCAGCTGTGGAAATTGTTGCGTGACTGTTTCCTTCAAACAATTTCCTCACAGAATTCATTCATTCTGCAGTGGCCATTGTCGTCCCGTTTTGAGCCTTTATATTTCAGGCAAGTCTTACAATTATGTCTTGAATTTTACACAGCTCATTCCGACTATTCATAAGCAACCAGTTGCACTGAGAAAAGAGCTAAAGTATTGTTTTTTTCAACCCAGCTCTCTTGAAAATAAAGGCAAAATGCAGCTTTGCAAAATGACATTGTGACTATGACAATTGCAATCAAATACTCCAAATCCCACACTTTTGTTGATGCAGTGAATTTATTAGAGTGGACAGTAATACACACAATGTGCATCGAAACTGAAGATTTCCCATCAGCTTCTGTACCACAATAATCACCAGCGCATTTCACAGTTGTTTTTTTTCTTGAATTCATTCAGTAGCAGTGAGCCAAGACAAGCAAGCAAATTACCAACACTGCCAGAGGAAATAGGAAATTAACATTTCAGTCTGCCTAATTTCCCTCTAAAACAAAATAACACTAATTAAAGAGCAAAAATATATGGCTTTTATTATAAGTTATCCAAAGAAAAATGGTTTTAGGATTTGTGCTACTGTTGAACTTTCTTATTTAAAACCTTTCCATAACCAAAAATACAAGGGACAACGTGGATGAAACAGTGTTGTGCTTCAGCTGCAAACATTAGCAACCCAGTCAACTAGCCCACTAGCTAAACACTGTAACCACCTAACTCAGCATATTTTATACAGTCCATGTTTAAAGGAGTTTTTCATACTTCATGACAGGGGTCTTCAACGTTTCTTAAGCCAAGGACCCCTTAACTGAAAGAGAGCTGGAGCAAGGAGCCCCTACTACATATGTTGTTAACTTAACTGCATGTTAAATGGGGCCTACTATAATGTGTAGGGCGGCCTGAAGCCTTTACATACCTTTTTAGTGCATAGAATACTAAGCTATTAAAATAACAATTGTCGGCATGATTTTATTAATCATCTTTTAATGTCAAACATGTGGCACAGTGAATCCTTAGGATATACTGTATCTGTGGATGGCTATTTTAGAGACTACCTTATAGGCCAGTAAGCCTATCATCAGTGGGGATTTATATTTGCTAATAATTATGTTGGATTCATGTTAAGACATTTTAATTAGAAAAACCTGGACCGCCTGTTGAAGAGCTCTGCTTTATGACATTAGAGGTTACGTTTAAAAAGGCCCTGTTTGTGACTAGCACATATGTGTGGTGTTTTCCCCACTGTGTGGAAGCTGCCCTGCCCGGATGCTACTATATCAGAGTTTGAGCTAACGTTAGCAGCTCTGTCCTGCTTATTAAATTTGGGTAAGTTTACACTTCAGGTAGCGTCATGTTCACCAAACATTTCGCTGCAACTCATTGCACTAACATTAGCTTAATTAGGTAGGCCTAGCTAGTCGGCTATACATCTGCTAAAATCTGCTAGCCAGCGACAGTCGTCATTTCAGCCGACTAAACTGATGGCTGTCAGCTAGAAATGGGAAATTGCTTTAGTTTTCCTCTGTCTGACATCAAAGACCATATTGTTTCAAAGATTACTAAGAATTTTGAGAGGTAAATCTGCTACTGTTATGGTATACTGCATATGTCTTGTGCGAGAATGCAAAGCTTGACAGGCGTAGCAACAGTAATGGAGGGCATGTGGGCTTAGCGAAGGTTTATGTGCAGGGGCGGGTCTGTCTAGAGGGGGATCTGGGGTGGCACCCCCCCCCCCCAATCCACTGGGCTAGAGTGCTGTCAATCTGACATATTTGATTTCCTTTGGGTCAGAGTAATGTCACTTTGCTGCCTGTTGTGCCAACCGCTGCCTTTCCATTTAGTAAATGGATATATACTTTAAACACACATTGTATGGCAACTGTGTTGTTGAAATTTTGAGGCCAGTTTAGAAGTAGAAAAATATTGAACTCCATGTGAGCACTTGTTGCTGTGAGAAATAAATTGTGTATTGCACTTTATTTCTGCTCTGTTTCCTGTTATCTGAAAACTGTGTACAGCAAGGTTTTCTTTGTTGAAGTTTGAGGAACGTTTATTGTAAGTGTATTGCACTTTATTTTTATACGGTTCTGTAAAAAAAAATCGTCCCAGCCCTTCCCAGTCACATGACCTATTAATGTTTCCATGATGACTATCCAAATGTTTGCCTTAAGAGCCCATAGAAAATGTGTATTATATTTGGATACACAATTTGTTAAAAATAAAAACAAGTGAAATGAATGTGATGCGTTTTATTTAGCAAAATTACATTGAGTTGTTCTATACTATCCAATTTTTCTTATACTTCTTACCAGATTTTCTATGCTGTATTCTGATAAAATCCCCCCTGATTGGTCCCCCCTGTGCCACCCGACTTAAAAAATCCTGGAATCGCCCCTGTTCCTTTGTCATCATCCTAATGTTTGTGACAAGACAGTTTTCATTTATTTTGCAACAGGCACTTGCATGTTCTCTCACAAACCTATTTTTGTTGAAGCTGTCAATATTCACAGCTGATGGAAAGTGCCTCTCAGAAACGCCTCACAGGCTTGGTACAAATGAGCTGACGGTGGAGTTGCCAGGGCAACAAGCACCATGATCCCTGATTGACGAACCACAACCGCAACCCAAACAACAGGAAGTAACTGGTGTTGCATACGCACCCGCAAAATCCATGCTCCTTCACTTATCTGCCTACATCTGCTGCACATCCCAAGCATCCAAATTGCGTGCTGTTTTTGGAGCAAATGGTAATTTCTCAGAGTTAATACAGTGAGCAACAGTGAGTATTTTTAGCTCCTAGATTATCAGTCAGTCAGAGAAACACTATACAGTTTTACACTGCAGCACAGTCCGTCTGGAGTGCATGGTTTACAAACAGCCTGCACTTTGCTTCAGTGGAGAGCAGCCGGATCCCTGTGGGCAGAGTGAAAGAAAAATCACGCAACCACCAAGTTCATATTTTAGGCTGTGCAAGAGTACCTTACATGATTTTTCCCCCCTTTCCGCTAGCTGGAAGGGAAGAAAAATAGAAAAACACCAGCAGCATTTCGTGCTGATGGTATTACTACTCCTCCCTGCTCTCTCTCTCTTTCTCACACACACTCTCTCTGGCTGTCTGATTAGCTCTCTCTTTCTGCCTCTCCTCTTCTGTTTTTTCTGACATCAGAGAAGCATCGCAGCTTCACTAGAAAGCCATGTGATAATGTACACTGACGGGATCTCACGATAGTGCCCTCAACCGTAGAAAAGACCTTGTCAACACACACACACTTCATGTGATGTGTACACATGCATTGCACCGCCTCCCTTTTACCCCGGCGTTGTCATGCTATGCATCTTGTACAGGAACAGAGTGCAGTAGAGGGGGCATTACAGGAGATCTGGGACCAAACTGTCTTCATTCATTCCCTGAGACTGACTGTAAAGCCCCGGACGTCGGTCATAGTCCCTGCCTTCCTCTCTCGCATGTCTCCTCTTCGTTTATCTTTTTCCTCCTTGTCTATCTCCCTTTCTGGCAAGCTGGTGCATTATGTGAGCAACCTCGTAACTCTGCCGCAACACTAATGGCAGCAGAGGCCTTTATCTGGCAGGGGAACAGAATCTCATCTACAGAGCTGCCCCCGGCTACAGTACACACAGAGACATACATTAAGCCTCGCCAATACACTCAAAGAGGAAAGGAAATAGAATTCAATTGAAAAGCTTGCAGAGAAACAACAGGGGAGGTTTGTTTGTGCTTTTCTTAGTTCCTCCTCCTGCCTTGTTATGCAGCACCTTGAATATCAAAATTAATAAGAAAACATGATTTGCATTATGGTGGTCAGTCACCGAAAAAAAACATAATAAGTTCATGATGAGCAGATACACAGCTCACCGTCACTATGTACTACACACAGCAATGTGTCACAAGTTCCATTCAAATTTCGACATGCCGGGCTAAAATGATTGGCTCTTTAATTAATTGCATTATCATCAGCAAACACAGTGATTTTCTCCCAGCCGTGAAAGCTCCTGAGAGAAGACAGATATAATGTAGCTGAGGCCACTCTACTCAGCCACTGCAGGAGGAAAATCAACAGGTCCAGGGCTGCCACATAGTCACAGTGCCCCCTACTGGCTACCACAGCATGTGCATCCTGAAAGAGCATTACTCTTGGCACATCCAGCAGCAAAAAAGCCAAAGGGTGGCCATTTGTGGACACAGCCTTGGGACACTCGGAGAATAGCATCCCTTTAGTATAGGAAAAGGATTTTCTGCCAAGTGTTTGGCAATCCGTGCAGTGCACATGCATACTCAATTTCAGGGTTGCATTTGATAGAAAACAGCTTTACATGATAGTGGGATGTGAATGTGTACCATTGAGATGGAAATATTCAGCCTTCCATGTAAATCATTTGTAGGCTGCCAGGAGAGGGCTCAGAAAGAGAGTGAGTGTGTCTACGTCTTGCCACAAAGGTTCAGGGTTTACAGTACATGGACTGATATTGTAATGTTTCCAGTTGTCCACAAGACTGAATCTACATATTTAAATGTATGTTTTACTGTCTCAGTTTGATCAAAATGCTCTTATGTAAACATTTGAGTTGACAAGATCCAAATCATTGTGTTTAGACAGGACTTACATGTTATTTTCAGTCCTTACTCTGAGAAGCAGAGAGACATACTCTGCTGCTAAGTCTTCTGCTGTACAAATGATTAAACTGATCCATACACTGAATAATGGAATGACTGCAATGACAATGTGTGTTTGCAGCTGTGAGATTTTACTGGGATATTGGGACATTTTGTGACTCACAGGTGGAAGCTACTGTCACATAAACCTTAGTTTGACTGGATGTCTCAAACTAAAACTTGGCAACAAGTCTGTCAGGAATTCGGTGTCCATTACAGAATACAAGTTCACCAGCTAAATGAGCTATTTCCAGAGAAAAATGTCTATGCTTGTGGATCATGACTTAACTGTTTGAAATCATTAGAAAAGAACAATGTTAATTCAGATTTAAAGTGAATTTTTCCTTTAACCTCTGCCTCACAGACTCTGTTTCTGTCCACATTAATACAACTCCAAACAGGCATGCCAGACACAGACTTGTTGTGCTAAAGCGATGCAGTTTGTTGGGAAACAGCAGCGGCCGAATGGACATATGGTTGAACTGGGCAGACCATATGTCCCCAGTATTCATGCTCTAGTCTATCTCCACAAACATGACAGACCCAGGCCAACATCCCCCGGGCAAAGAGTCTGCTCTTTGCTTCTTTCAAACAACTCCCAAGTGTTAAGAGTGTGCAGTGAGAATAATGTATAGTAGACATGCTAGAAACACAAAGCTTATGGTGAAATGTAACATGGAATAAAAACCATGAACCCTCCATTGTGCATAATGTCCATCTAACATTACTCACTAGAATAGCTGGTGTTACTGCAGGGCTGTTTTATTCTGCTGACAACATCCTCCTATGATCTAAATATATACTTGGCCTGTAGGGAATATATTTTAAATTGCCTTTAAGGATACATTGATCTTTACAGGTGAAGAGCAATCTCTGGAAAGTGTCCGCTTATGAGGGATGGGGTCATATCGCCCATCTGTTGTCTACTGACAACTAAAAGCATTTATAACCCTATGAAGATATATTAGAAAGATGTAGTAATAGTACATATATAAGCACTTATTAATGTCCTGAAGGAAAAGCTAGGCCCACAGATGGACTTTTTTCTTTCTGCATTGACAACTTTTATTAACATGCAAGATGTCTTCTGTCAATTACAATAAAACAAAAGAAAATTGAAACAGCTGGATCATTTTGAGTTTGAGAAAAGGAAAGAAAGCGAGATAGAGAGATGTGATGAAAGTTGATCTCGTGAGCCACCAGAGGTAATTAGGATGTTGTAGCAGCACAGGGTAAAGAACAAGCCAGTTAATAATGTAAATAATAATATAACACAATAGAGTTAAGACAGAAGTGAGATGAGAATAGTTAGTCATACAAAAGTATGATTAACATGGCATATGAAATACAACTACTGTCATTGTAAGAAATAAAAGTTAGCTAGCTCTAATTTCTGAGCAAATTCAACTGTTGTAAAAGGCCATACAGCCGTGCTGTATGCACATGGACTTTTGGTTGCATTAGTTCAATCAGTTGAGTACATTTAATATCTCATCTGTGGTGCTGTGGTTATATAGTTTTTTTTTATTCATCACGTTTATAATGCAAGAAAATGCATTTTGTAATTCTATAAAATGCTGTTAATACATATTTCCTTGTACATTTAAGGAAATATAGTATCTAATAATATATCTGTTTCTATTGTGATTTGGAATGTTTCTACTCCAAGCAAACATCCTAATCTACTACTATTAGCTACTTAACGTAGCTTAACATTTCTGATTTTTTACTTTATATGGGTTATACTGTTTTACTACTTCACAGCAGTGTGGGTCAATTTTGTCATGTATTACTGGTGTGAAACTAAACCAAGTGGCAATACCTAAGTCATTGTTATTAATATTATTTATCCATCATTATTATCTTACATCAGTGATGTTTAGGGTATCTGTGTCCTTACATTAATCCTGTAACAATAAGTACAACCACAATGCTGAAAACAAACTGCATGAAGGCATTAAGGAAAAGGTTAGAGGGGATTTCATTGCTATTTATTTGCACGTCGTACTGCTCTTTAAACTGGAGTTGTTTCCTGACAACAGTACTTGTTTCTGTGAAACCAACAAAGCTACCAGGATCTAACACCTCCTCCTCCCGGGCTGAAAGAGGAGCGCTGCTTCTCCTCTGTATGTTCGTTCCAGTCAGCAGGTTCACATGGACGGCATCCAACTTCCCTGCAGTCTGCAGGGGAACAGAAGGTCTCTGCAGTAATCTGTTGCCATTTCCTTTACAATCTAGCAATTAACTTCACCCGGTGACAAAACAAACATTTTTCTCAATGTAATTTATTTAGTAAGTGATTTTCATTTTGTTAAAAAAAAACACCCACAGTTGTCCCCATAGGGATTCAAATGATATGTAATTGAAGTTTAATGGGTCTCTGCGACAGTAACAAGCAGCAATGAATATTAATATTTTAAAAAGACAATAGCAGTCTGGATGGGTTTAAAATCATGAGTTGCTACAGTGTAACATGCCAAAGGCTGAAAAAAGGCATCTGCAACCTGTTGAGTGGGAGCAGAAGCACACAAGTTTATTCAGACTCAGTGTCACAGTTCAGCCAGACTCAATGCAAAAACAGATGGTGCACTTAGGAGTAGAGGCGACACAGAGAGACACAGATAAGCCACTGCAGCAGCCTTGTGCTCAGATTCTTTTTTAGAGCAGACTGTAATTATTCAGGCAGAGTCAGCTGCAGTTTGTCAGCATCGCATTGCTTTACGCTCTAACACTTCCACACATTCACGCTGGTAGATGCCCAGTACAACTCTGGGCTGAAACTGCCAGCCACACTGGGGGTCTAAGGCCGGCTACACACTGGCTGCGTGGCGTGAGCGTGGCGTTTTTGTTGCGTGTCAGTTGCGTGGCGGCTGCGTGGATATTTCTGTCTTTACACACCAGAAACGTGTCTGACGCGGCGCTGCTGCTGCTAGCCTTGTCTGTACACATATGTTTCCCATTGATTTACTGCGCTCAAGCAGTATACTTCATGTTAAACATAAATATAGACTGATTTGATCACAGCAAAGACAACATCGGCAGTATTGACGGCAAAATAGGCTACAGAATATTTCGTTCTGTATTGACAGGTGCAATATTTGAAAATCGATAATTATTTATTTTTTTAAACTACATTTATATCTGCATTTATGTCAAAACCTAGAGACTTTCAAACATCAAAATGTCATTTATTAATATGTATTCGTGTCAAAATTACATATAAACATCTTTTCCTATTCTATTTGCCTGGAAACACTTCCAACATGCTTGCATGTCGCGTGAAAAATAGTCGTCGGTCCTATTTCTAGCATGCACGTGTTTTCGGCGCGGCTCATGTCATGTGGTCATGTGCCTTGCTCAGGAGTGGGGCTAATTGATGTGGGGAGGCAGAGTTTTTACTTCTCAAGCTTAACGTTTCTCCAAACTATCTGGGAGTCACACACACCAGTTACCTAGTCATACATTTCCTTCCCTAATATCGAGATTAGTGATTCCCAAACAGGGGTACTTGTACACCAGGACATACTTATGTTGCCATGGAGTACCTAAAATTGTATAGCTTAACTAAATTGACAAAATAGAAATGACTATTTGATTTAAGGGGAGACACTACAGGCGAAAACATAACATTTAAATCCATAGACAGCGAAGAAAATACACATTTAGGTGTATAGTTTACTGCACTTTGTCTATTTGCACCTGTAGATTTCTCTTAAATTCACCAAAAGTTAGTATTAGATAATGCCTCATTTGCATATTAAAACATAAGATTTCCAAAAACAATCTGTTAGTTCAAATGTTTTACCCTACTCACCTGTAGTGAAAATAATCCAAAATGTATGGAACTGAACACTACATATCTCAATAGAAGTTACAAGGACATACACACATACTCACTCACACACATACAGAAAATACAAGAAATATACTAGAAATAATACATAAGATATAAATAAAGTATGATAACAAAAGATCAAAATACCAGAACACCTAAGTACACCTAGAGGAAAGAAAAGAGTGTTCATGTATACAAGTGTAGAATACAATTTACAACCTACATACATAGCATGTATATCAAAAAAAATTAATTATATATATATATATGAGTTTTTCTCATACAGTATTTTCTGATTTGTGGAGTGATAAAAAGAGATATCCAAAAGTCCCTCTGTAAAAACCTTCATTGTCATGGTGATATCTAGTAGTTAAAATCCCCTTCCGAGGGAATCAATGAAGTATTCTGATTCTAAATGGTTGACCATGTCCAACCTCTACCACTCTAAGTGGTACTTGTATGAATGCAAACTAAACAAAACATTGACAGTTAAATTGTATTAAAAATTGCTGTACTATAACAATGTCTACTCTTATATAATTAATAGTGTTAAATAAGATTCAGTTTAAAATCAATTCAAATGAGTACATTTTGATCATCTGACAGGGCTGTAGAGGTGCATCTGACAAAAACGTTGGGAACCACTGCTCTAGATTGCTCTGTTCTGCCACAATATACTAGATTAACTCAAGACCAGGATCACTTGAATATTTACAGTAACTGTGGTGGACCAGTGCAGAGAACTTAAATATTATTCTATATCCCCACCACCTCCTGCCAGGCAGCACCACCTTTCCATGCACTGAACTCAATTAAACTCTGCTACTGACCCATTTCCCTAGCAATGAGCTCGGGGAAGCATCTGACAAATGCATGTCTGTATGTGCCCAGGGGACTTTGGCTTCAAAGAACACTCCAAGATCACAACTCTGAGGTAAGCGAAATGCAAATGTCTTGCAACAAGCTCAAAGACACAGCGAGAAGAAAAAAAGTCTGTGAGTGTTAACATCCCTTGGTTTTTTTCCATAATATACTACAATGACTTCAGTCAAAGCTACAGGCTAATCACTACTTACTGTAAATCAATTGGTTAAATGAAACACTCAGCATGCATACTGATTACCAAGACAATAACTTGCACCAATGGAATGTCTCCTTGCAGAGTAAGAAGCAGGCTTCAAAGACAATCTATTAGCAGATGAAGTGGTAACGATTTTAAAAGCCATTTTCTTTAAAGAGCCGAAGAGTAAGCTCATGGGTCCATGGAGTCCAGGTCAGCTCCTATCAGCTCCAGTGTGGAAAAAACAAGAGCACTGGGCCACTGGGACATTCCTGCGAGCATTATCAGCCCTCCTTAACTATTCTAAACTGACATCAATTGCTGTGCCGGCTCGATCCCAGCGGACCTTGTTATCTCCATTTAATGGCAAAATGAGCCAACTTCTAACTCCTGCTCTGGCACCGGAAGCTGTGAGTCCTGGCTGCATTGTTGTATTAGGTGATGAATGTAAAAAACATATCACACTAATTACTGAAGGGACACTGGTTTGGGAAGGCTAAACATTTACATTTGTTAGCACATGGAACCAGTTTGTCTTGGCAGTCACAGAAAGACATTTCCATAAAGACACTATAGCTATTGCATTAAAAACACGAGCAGAGAAAACAAACATGTATAGTGATTTTGCAGGCAATGTGTCCATTTGATTACCCTTTAAGGCAATATTTAACGTATTGCCTTATTAGGACACTTAGGAACAAGAGTTTATACTACAATGCTGTCTAAGAGTGCAGAGCCACAATGAGTCCCATGTGCGATAGGTCTACAGCTTCTATAGCTATACAGTATTATTATCCACTCCTGCTATTAAGATGGAGACAAGGTTAGAGATGGTTGAGAATATAATGAAGATATAAGGAAGTGAACTCACCGCTGCCCTTTGAGAGACTGACTGACATTTCCTCCATCTTGCCAATCAGATCAGCACAAATGTCCTGGGGGGTGGAGGCTTCTGCACTTTTGTCAGCTTTAGTTTGAAGGATGCAACCCCAAACCAGATTTTTTCAAAGTTTGCCAGTTTACTCTGTTAACTAGCTCTGCACTGACCGTCCACTCTGCACTGAAGGTTCCAGGTTTCTTTGCTGGCTTTTGCGTATTAGACGATTAGCGATTGATTTACATATAAGTGACATACCTACTCAAACTAGGTTTGAATCTCATATTCAAGGGAAGTGCACAGACATCTCCCCCTTTAGGAGAGGAATGTGAAAACACCTCTCTAGTGACAATCTGCACAGATACAAGTCAGCATGATCAAGGTCTGACATTTTAGGGGACATAAACATAGGAAAAACACATTTTTGAGTAAAGGGGGACTTTAAATACACGTATAAACTGTTGTCTGTGTCTTGGTCATAGACTGTAAAAGGTCTTGGTAGACTTCAATAGTAGAAAGAGCAATGTAGGTTTTAGTTCCTGTCTCCATCCCTGGCTTCTCTGTCTGGTGAAACCTGGGGGGGAGTTGCGGTGACACAGGCAAACATGTTGAACCCAGTGCTGATATCATCAAGACCATCTCTAAATGTGACAGGCTGACCCTTACCGCTGCAACAGGTTGCACCAGTGAGCAAACAGGAGATTCCCAGACAATCTGAACGTGTATACGTACATATGTGTGTCTGCACATTTTCCTGTTTCTATGTGTGGCTGTGAGACTTTGTATTTTAGTTTAGCCTGCTTTATGTGAGTGTCTGCTAAATGTCTTGGGTGGAGGGGGTCCCCAAGAGTCTGTGGCAGTGCTCTAGTTTACCATTTTAGACCTACAACTGCTGAATCATAGGTAGATTTGTTTTTTATGATAAAGTAGAAAGTGACAGCAGATATGGTCACAGAAAGAATGAGATTACTTTAGGTTCTTAGCTGGATATGAACAGCTATATGTAATTAAACCACAGAGCCACCAGGGAAAGGTAACTGCATTTTAATCGAAAAAAGCACATGGGTCTGTATTAAACTGCATATTATCCTAAGAAAAGTAACCAAATCAAATACCCGCTATTACTGATAATGGCATTTTTTCCATAACTGTGATTTGCTGAGGCACAATGCCATGTGATGTGATGACTTAATGTGCATTTACAGGAGCTGGTAAAGAGATACTGAAGTCCTATTTGCAAACGATGAATGCTACTTGGACACATAAAGGGATTTATAATGATTGTGGAGATTAGTTTTAAATTGTTGCTGCCTCATCTGTAATGTGTGAAGTAAAAACAACAGCACATGCTGCACACCCTACTTTGCAGACAAGCCTGGGTAACACTATTTCCATGTAAATTAAACTCTTCTCTTTCTGCTCGGCCTCTTTTTCAAGTGGTGTTTAAAATCTCCCATTTTTGGATTCAACAAAACACATTCTGTCTTTCTGTGAACTTGTTGGCCCTCCCATAATTGAAGAGCCACTTTAAAGTAGGACGGTATCTCTGAGTTTACTGTTACTGAGTTTCATCAGCTTAGTGCAGTGTGACAACTGGAGAAGGACTTTGCTAATCTAACCTGCTAACTCATTAACATCAGTCAACATATACATTAAAGGAAAAAAAGTAAAGATAAACATTAGAAAAGCAAGACCCCACAAGTCATGTTACAGTAGATTTATGTGATATGCAATTAGCAATAAACTCATATTAAAAATAATAAGCTGGCTGATGAAGGCCACATGGTTTTTCCACAGCATATCATTGCCTGTTACAGACCGGCCAGTGGCTAAAAGCCACTGGGGGAGAAGGGGAAGTATTTTATTACCCACCTCTACTTGTAATATTAATTCTGTCCGAATGGGGCTTAAAGGACAATTCCAGCGCAAAAAGAACCTGGGGGTTAATAACATATGTGTACCAAAGAATTTCTAATAAGGGAAGAAGTTCCACTCTCTCGTTACTTCCGGCTTCTGAACTGGTTGCAGTTCCACCAGAGTTCCATATAGGGGGCGCTCACAGGCCAGTGCAGAATGAATGGGACTCTATGGAGCGATACCCCTCAAAATCCACTTTTCTCAGGATATCATTTTTTGTCTAGTAATTTGAATGTTGCATTTGAAAGGGGAGGCTAAGAAAAGACACACTGCTGGGTGTATTTTTTTAAAGAGGCTTTTTTGTTCTAAAAAGCCTTTTAAAATGTCAATGACGTCATACACATATACGGCCAGAGATACTGCTTTATGGCAAGCTCTGAGTCGCTTCCTTTGTTCTCTTGAAGCATCGACAACACAGCTGACAGGTTAGGCTCTCCCTGTTAATACAACACAGCTGACAGGTTAGGCTCTCCCTGTTAATACAACACAGCTGACAGGTTAGTCTCTCGCTGTTAATACAACACAGCTGACAGGTTAGTCTCTCTCTGTTAATACAACACAGCTGACAGGTTAGACTCTCCCTGTTAATACAACACAGCTGACAGGTTAGACTCTCCCTGTTAATACAACACAGCTGACAGGTTAGTCTCTCTCTGTTAATACAACACAGCTGACAGGTTAGACTCTCTGTTAATACAACACAGCTGACAGGTTAGTCTCTTCCTGTTAATACAACACAGCTGACAGGTTAGACTCTCCCTGTTAATACAACACAGCTGACAGGTTAGACTCTCCCTGTTAATACAACACAGCTGACAGGTTAGACTCTCCCTGTTAATACAACACAGCTGACAGGTTAGACTCTCTCTGTTAATACAACACAGCTGACAGGTTAGACTCTCTCTGTTAATACAACACAGCTGACAGGTTAGACTCTCCCTGTTAATACAACACAGCTGACAGGTTAGACTCTCCCTGTTAATACAACACAGCTGACAGGTTAGTCTCTCTCTGTTAATACAACACAGCTGACAGGTTAGTCTCTCTCTGTTAATACAACACAGCTGACAGGTTAGTCTCTCTCTGTTAATACAACACAGCTGACAGGTTAGACTCTCTCTGTTAATACAACACAGCTGACAGGTTAGACTCTCTCTGTTAATACAACACAGCTGACAGGTTAGTCTCTCTCTGTTAATACAACACAGCTGACAGGTTAGACTCTCTCTGTTAATACAACACAGCTGACAGGTTAGACTCTCCCTGTTAATACACGTGCTAGAAAGAGATTTGCTAATGTTTTAAAGACCACGCCGAAATATTCACTCTGACATTCTGGTTCTGCTTCGGATGCCGTCAAGCGGGATCTCCGATCGTAATCAGTCCTTCACTGACCAATCAGCATTCATTAGCAGAATGCTAGCGTGTTATGGGCAACAACGACTCAACCTGTAAGAAATCAAAAGGACACAAGTACTCGTTCATTCAACTTTTGACCTATAATCCATGTTGAACTTGCAAAAACTACAATCAAATCTGAGATTTCTCAACGACAATCAGGCGAAAGAGACAAATTTAGCCGTCTAGCTCCATAGAGTCCCTTCATTTAGCACTGGACCGTGATCACCCCCAGTGGAACTCTGGTGGAACTGCAACCAAATTCGGTACAATGGGGCTGAATAGGGAGTGGAACGGCTTTCTGTAGACGGGCTTTGTGTGTACCCAGTCGACCGTTCTCTGGGATATGTTTTCATGCTAATCGAATGTGTATTTAGCTTGAAACAAGCTAGCGTGAACCGATGGTTAGCTGCTAACGCTACCTTTCGAGGCAGAGGGTAAATTGCTATTTTATACCACTAAATCACTAATCACTGGTTCGCGCTAGCTTGTTTCAAGCTAAATACACATTTGATTAGCATGAAAACATATCCCAGAGAACGGAATTGTCCTTTAAGAATCTACAGCCATGCTAGTGTCTGTGAGGCTGTACTTAGACATAGCTAGATGCTAACATCAGCACGCTAACATGCTCGCAATGACAATTCTAACATGCTGATGTTAAACATGTTTCACCATTCCCATTTTAGTTTAGCGTGTAAGCATGCAAACATGTGGCACAATTAGCACTAAACAGAAAGTACAACTGAGGCTGATGGGAATGTCATTAGTTTTGCAGGTACATGTATTTGGTCATAAACCAAATTATTGGACAAATTTACATGATGATGGCACTAGATGAAAAGTTAAGGAATCACCATTTCATCCTAGGTGGAACATGAGTGTCTGCACCTAATTTAATAGCAATCCATCCAATAACTGTTCACATTTTACTCAAAACCACAGATGTCACCCCGATGATGGTAGAACAAGCGGAAAGGTCAGTGGATCAGTAGGGTACAGTACATCCTCTGAGCATCCGGACCAAATGTCATGGTAATCCGTCCAATATGTTTTGAGATATTTCAGTCTGACCGACCCTGCTGTGCAAGGAGCCCAGGCCCCCAGGAAGTGTGCTCAGCCTTGCAGCTAAGTTCGCGAAACACGCAGACGGGGACAGCAGGAGTAACACTACCGCACATACTCATTGGTCCACATATCACGGAAGTAAACCTGGAAGCTTAGAAAGTTTTTTGGCGTATGCTCCAGGTGAGCAACTCCATTGAACTTAAAGCGAAAACTTTAAACTTTAAAACTTTAAACTTTAAAGTGACTTTGAGTTTGTGAAAAGTATATAAATTCAATTTATTATAACTGAATAAGAGTCATTTTGGGATCCGGAAGCCAGTTATTATTATTATACATCCATGATAGAGCATGGCTAAAAATACACAGTATCCATCTCTTTCACCATTCAACATTGGTGCAATCACTTTGATTAAGAAAATTGTAGTCCATTGTTAATAGTATTTAAGCCTCTTGTATTGTCTTTGAATTCTGGTTTGTGCGTTACATTGCCAGCTGGTTTTTGACTACAGTGTGGTCTTTAAGTGTGGTGGTGGCTTCCTGAACACTGGGTGAGCCTTCTAGGCACCGTGTGTGCGTGTGTGCGTGTGTGTGTGTGTGTGTGTGTGTGTGTGTATTTGTGTGCGCATTAAGGCAGGGTCATCGAGGAGTAATAGGATTGCTCAGCCCCACTCCCTCTCTCGACACCCTGGCAAAGACAGGCCTCCTAAATCATCCTCACATCTCTGAGCAAGATGGAGGACCTGGCAACGTCTCTGCCCGCCCTCCATCCCCGCTGCAGCCATAACCGCTCTCCCCCCTGTGGTACAGATACTGCTTGCAGCCGTGATTTACCCTCAAAACCTCCAGGAGGACTGGAACAATATCTACTCAGCATTCTATAAATATCCACTGAGAATGTACTCTAGTTCATTGCGGCTGTGCCACAGTTACTTTATAAAGGCTCGCCTGCTGATCCTCAACTTCTGCTCTTTGTTTTTCTCTAAGTTTATTTTATTTGACAGAGACGGCGCACGGCTTCTTACTGCAGCTGTACCACAGTTAGCTATGAGCTAATTTACATCTTTAGTCTCTGGGCAGGAAACGCGAATAATATCTGTGCTAAGAAAATTAATGTTACGTGTTTCAAATTGTGTAACTGGAGTAACAAATGATTTTTGACTTGGGGTTCACTACTCTCAACTCTCCTAGATGAAACCCTGGAAAACAGAATCATGAAGTCAGTGAGTGTAAGAGCGAACCGCCATCTTCGTCTCCAAATCTCTGTCTCTTTATTACAAATTTCCCAAATCATGTTATAAAACATTCCCCTAGTGTAAACATGTTTCAGTTTCAGTCTCCATTTGTTAATTTCAATTTAAACACCTTAATACAGTTTTCTCTACTCTCCATATATCAGTGGGCAACACCTTTCACACTCAGAAATAATCATGTCTTTACAAAAATAAATATCACTCTCTTTATAGTGCAATAATATCAAAAGGATAAATCATGTTTTTATATATATATATATTTTCTTTTTTAACTCCACCATCATACTAATTAATAATGTGAATCATAAACCCTCTTTGGCTGTAAATGAATATTTAAATGGCTTTAAAGTCTAAACATGAATCGTCATACACATAGGGATAACTGTTCAACTTATGATACATTTTAAACACAGACCAGACACCTAACTGCTTCTGTGTAACTTTAGGAAGAACTCCCCTTGAAGTTTTAAACATACCCCTCTTCTCTTAACATTACCAATCATTTATAGCCTGTCAGGATACCTTAAAAACCCCAAATAAAGCATTACCAGGGAGTGACGACACCAGCACCCAGTATCACACATACAGGCACAACACACACCTGTTAACTAGCCGCTAGCGCCAATATTTTACAAAACCTGTTTATCAGAATCACGAAGTCAGTGAGTGTATGAGCGAACCGCCATCTTCGTCTCCAAATCTCTGTCTGAGAGAAGAGGAAGCTGTCCGTCACCTGGGCACCGTGGTGTAACGATACCCGCACTTCGGTTCCGCTTTCTTTGCTTCCCCCCTACGTTAATATTGTCTTACACAATAAAAGTTGAAATTCTACTTAATGCTGCTCTGGTTATTGTGTTATCACATAAGGGTGTACCACATTAACCGTAGTTTAAAAACACAATTACAAGAAAGTTCATACACAAGATTTCACAGCACATCAAAAGTTTGCGTTTATGCGTGGTGGGTACATGATATAGCGATGATTTCATCTTGAATTTAAAATCAGTAAAGCTGCAGCTCTCTCTTGTTACTTGTTGCTCTAATAGAGAAGACTGATGTGCCAAACACAGTCACCTCTGTTGGTCATCCTAGTTGTCCTCTATTCATCTCATGACTCCTAATGTGTGAGGCAAGGGAGTCTACTATTACTATTATTATCTACTATTATTAGTAGATATTATATTACTATTATTCATGTTCGGTACTGTCGTTTTCCTATGCAGGGTCATGAAGAGGCTGAAACCACTCACACAATGACAATTTCTAACTTCTAACTTTTTCAAGTTATTTTTTTTATTCAGGATATTAAGCTAGCACAGTAGAATAGCTCACACAGTTTAATACATATGTATTAACATATGTATTAACATACACATATACATACATACTGTATGTATATGTATATGTGTATTTTTTCACACTGACCTAAGCCAGTAATACGTTTATACTAAAGGATTTTTTTATATCTGTGTGTATGCAGTCCTAAACTCAGGGGTTTTGCAGGGGAGAGCTGATCATGTGCACACACGTGTATGTGTACCATGCCTTCAACTGGCTCAAGCAAACCCTTCTTACAAGCACCGTATTTTAGGAGTTCTAATATGATTAAAGAAAATATCATGATACAGTGTATGTTATATACGTAAATAAATAAATCAAGTTAACATAAATATAACATATTAGCCATAGTTTTTTTATCAACACAGTTCACAACCAGAAGCAGAACATTTCAGCCCCTTTTTTCATTTTATAAAACCTCTTTATGCACTTGTTGTAGTCCAAGGCCTCCTGGTCTGGTCCATCGATGCAACACACATCCTTTAGTCTTAACCTTTAAAAAAAACAATTCATGCATTAAGAAACTTTGTATTACTCTGATACACATATGAAACGTGATATTGTTCTCTATCATATATTACAATCTTGTAGCCTTCACAACACAGTGCACTTTCATCAGACCAGGGAGTCCTGGAGTCTCTTTTCAACTCCAGTTTTTCTCCCTAAAATGATTCTAAATGATCACTAAAGGCTGATGACACACAGTATGGTGTCATACAAAGTTGCAGCAGTGTCTTAAATTCAGCAGCATCCCCAAATGTAGCACTTTGGTTTTTACTACAGTGCTTCCCACTTTGTCAAAAACACTATATTAAAAACAACTATATTCAGTCTAAGTCATTTTAATCATATACCCATCGATGTTATTTAAATGTAGAAATAAATCTTACCTCAAAACGAGACCCAGTTGCTTTGTGACAGAGATGTCAGTGGTCATCAAAATCCAACATGGCTGCTCGGAGCATCAACAGTAGTGAAAGCTGTATACATATACTGTTAGCACCTTTGTCTTATGTGTGTCTCATTAAATCTGCCATACACACAATACTGTCCATCTTCTACTTGGGGGACATATTGCTACGGTGTTTGTACGCGCAAATCACTCAATCCAAAATCAACTGGTAGTGCTAACAATGGCTAACCTGGCTAGAGTCCCACCAGCCTGTTAAATATAAGGTTTTTCTGACTTGTTACTGGAACGCGGTCAACTCGGGTCCCCCCCGACTCACCTCAGTGACGTCTCTTTCCATCCATGAGAGGGACGATAACAAACTCTTCAGGAGACAGAATACCCGGAAAGCTGCTGGACCGGATGCTGTCTCCCCATCCAGCTTGAAGCACTGCGCTGACCAGCTGTCTCCAGTGTTCACAGACATTTTTAACACCTCACTGGAGACATGCCACGTGCCAGCCTGCTTCAAGACCTCAACCATAATCCCTGTCCCCAAGAAGCCAAGGACCACAGGACTTAATGACTTCAGACCCGTCGCCCTGACCTCTGTGGTTATGAAGTCCTTTGAGCGCCTTGTGCTTTCACACCTCAAAGACATCACCGACCCCCTCCTGGACCCCCCTGCAGTTTGCCTACAGAGCCGACCTATTGGCTAGATGCAGTCAACCTGGCCCTCCACTACATCCTCCAGCACCTGGACTCCGCAGGAACCTACGCCAGGATCCTGTTTGTGGACTTCAGCTCTGCCTTCAACACCATCATCAGGCTCTGCTCCAGGAGAAACTCTCCCAGCTAGGCGTGCCTGACTCCACCTGCAGGTGGATCACTGACTTTGAGAGTGTGCTGCTCTTTTTATTTTTATTTTGAATTAATACATACTGTGTATATATGTTTATACTTATATTGTTATATTCTGGTGATTGATTCTCTTAGCCCTCTTGTATTTAGAGATTGTGTGACGCACACCTACAGCACCAAAACAAATTCCTTGTATGTGTAAAAAACCTACTTGGCAATAAAGCTTTTCTGATTCTGATTCTGAGGTCATTCCCAGTTCCAACCTCCAACTTCCGAGGTGAATGGAGTGCAGAATAACATTCATCAGGTGGCCAGATACACGACTCCAAATTAATGCTAACGTTGCTCCATGTCTGCTCAAACATGCTAACATGCTACACATATGTCAGTGTTATGTTTACAGCTTGTTTCTGCTGGCCCCAAGTGGCCAACAAAACATAATGCTGGTTAAGAAATTGTTTAAAGTGCTCATATTATGCTTTTGGCTTTTTCCCTTTCCTTTATTGTGTTATATATCTTTTTTGTGCATGTTATAGGTTTACAAAGTGAAAAAGCCCAAAGTCCCCCCCAAAAGGACTTACCATCTCCAACAGAAAACACTGTTCACAAACTGCTCCAAACAGCTCTATTGTAGTCCAGCCTTTACTTCAGAGACAAACATGGTCACTTTGGAACACACGTTATAATGCTCGCCTAGCTGCTAGCATGGCACGCCCTCATACTCTACTTCTGACTGGCTAGTAGTCCTTACCTAGGTACTGTCAGGGCACGCCCTCATACTCTGCTTCTGACTGGCTAGTAGTCCTTACCTAGGTACTGTCAGGGCACGCCCTCATACTCTGCTTCTGACTGGCTAGTAGTCCTTACCTAGGTACTGTCAGGGCACGCCCTCATACTCTGCTTCTGACTGGCTAGTAGTCCTTACCAAGGTACTGTCAGGGCACGCCCTCATACTCTGCTTCTGACTGGCTAGTAGTCCTTACCTAGGTACTGTCAGGGCATGCCCTCATACTCTGCTTCTGACTGCCTAGTAGTCCTTACCTAGGTACTGTCAGGGCACGCCCTCATACTCTGCTTCTGACTGGCTAGTAGTCCTTACCTAGGTACTGTCAGGGACACGCCCTCATACTCTGCTTCTGACTGGCTAGTAGTCCTTACCTAGGTACTGTCAGGGCACTTCCTCATTCTCTGCTTCTGACTGGCTAGTAGTCCTTACCTAGGTACTGTCAGGACACGCCCTCATACTCTGCTTCTGACTGGCTAGTAGTCCTTACCTATACTGTCAGGGCACGCCCTCATACTCTGCTTCTGACTGGCTAGTAGTCCTTACTTAGGTACTGTCAGGGCACGCCCTCATACTCTGCTTCTGACTGGCTAGTAGTCCTTACCTAGGTACTGTCAGGACACGCCCTCATACTCTGCTTCTGACTGGCTAGTAGTCCTTACCTATACTGTCAGGGCACGCCCTCATACTCTGCTTCTGACTGGCTAGTAGTCCTTACCTATACTGTCAGGGCACGCCCTCATACTCTGCTTCTGACTGGCTAGTAGTCCTTACCTAGCTACTGAGCATGTGCGACTCCCAACAAAGATGGAACAGAAGTGAGATGTCTCACTCTGTAGCTAAAACAGAGAGCTCAACACACAGGGTGAAAAGAGGAGCTGCAGCAATGTGCAGTACAACAAAAATATGTTTTTTTTTGTTTTTAATTAAACCATGTAAACCTATTCTGACAAAACCTCTAAATTCAATTATGAACCTGAAAATGAGCATAATATGAGCCCTTTAAATGCAGGACTTTTAGTTAAAATTGACTATTTGTACTAGGGCTGCACAGTATTAGGAAAATATGGGATATGCAATAACGTTGTTTAATATTGCGATAACCATATAACTTGCGATAAATAAACACATTACAATGTACTCAGTTCTGCATTTCTGCTGCTTTTAGTATTCTTCTAAAATACATCAAATTGCTTGTTGATTTTAAAACAAATGAAAGGAAATAATTTCTAACATTCTTATATTGAACAAATCTAACATTGAATTGAATATAAAAGGCAGAACTAAAAGAGATTGAAAGTTACAATTTGAAGTGCAGATTTAACTAACACAAAAAATCGCGATATGTTGCAGCCTTCCGCGATAAGTGTATTGCGCCAGTTGATATTAAAAATAGGGCTGTCAAAATAACGCAGATTAATCCATTCCATATTGAGGTTTGACCCGGAGCCGTTCTAGCATCATTGGACTGTAAAATGAAGGAGGGAGACAAGAATGTTCTGCCTGGATCAATAATTGGAACATTTACTTGTAAAAATCTTCTTCCTGCCAACCCTGGCTACCGAAATCTGGTTCCACTGATATGTCTGCTCTTCTCTCTGATGCTCTGAAACACAAACACCGCTGCACATGACGCTAGTTAACACTATACTCAACAGCAGCTAACGTTAGCCTACCGCTAGCTAGTTAACACTATACTCAACAGCAGCTAACGTTAGCCTACCACTAGCTAGTTAACACTGTACTCGACAGCAGCTAAGGTTAGCCTACCGCTAGCTAGTTAACACTATACTCAACAGCAGCTAACGTTAGCCTACCGCTAGCTAGTTAACACTATACTCAACAGCAGCTAACGTTAGCCTACCGCTAGCTAGTTAACACTGTACTCGACAGCAGCTAACGTTAGCCTACCGCTAGCTAGTTAACACTGTACTCGACAGCAGCTAACGTTAGCCTACCACTAGCTAGTAGCTGGATTAAACAGGGTTAAATGCTGACAGCTAACACTAAACGGTGTAAAGTGTGACTGTGTTTTACTGTAGAGGATTCAACACCGGGATGTAACAATCTGCAGCTGCTGTTGTCGGAAAAACACAGACAATGTGTTTAATGAAATTGGTAATTTACAGTCTCGTGGTGCATTTGAAGTTATTGTAAATGTCCTTTACCATCTGATGGTTGTTTTTGTCGTTCAACAGCAATTTACTAGTGAAATAAGTTATTGTTATACATTATTATTAAATCATTTCATTTTGACCATATGGCCTTAGCAATAAACAAGCTGTTCTTTAATGTCACCAACTGTTGTTTAGTACCCTTCTTTTTTACCCTTCTTCTTCAGGCACCGTTAATTATGTATGCGATTAATTTTGATTAATTAATCACAGAGTATGTAATTAATTAGATAAATTTTTTGAATCGATTGACAGCCCTAATTAAAAAACAATAATACAAAAAAACATATGTTATATGCAGCCCTTATTTGTACATTGTGGTATGTCAACTTTTACTTAAGTAAGGGACCTAAGTACTTCTTCCACCAGTGATTTGGATGTTAAGGAGAGTGATATGAACCGGTGATGGTCCTAAAAGGCAACATTTCTACTGAAGCTACCTCTAAGAAAAATTGCGGCTTTTGTTATGATAAATCAATGTATTGGAAAGTGCTGATGCTTTGATAAAGTTAAGTGCTTTAATATTGTGTCACTGACTGTCTGTTCCACCCCAGCATAACTCAAAGCTGCTATTAATTAGACAGATTTTGTCAATTATGATATGGCAATAATTAGTTCAACAATGTCAAATTTAGCTTATCTATGCCAGATAATTAATCAATCTGAGAATGTATGAACTGTTTGTCATAATTCATTCAAGCTTTACGGAAATATTTGCAAGTAAAAACGTTTTTTTCTTTTAGGATATGATGGATGGAATGTTTAATTTGGAATAATTGTGAAGTTAGTATTTTATTTCCCCTCTCTCTCTCCTTCCCTCTCTATCTCTCAGTCGCAGTCTCACTTCCCGTTTTGCAACAGCAAAACCTTGCTATCTCCATCACCATGACAACCAGAAGCAGATGAGACTATCTAGCTTTCTGCCATTGGATCTCACCAACAAACTTGCTGCTGAACAACTTACATTTGGTTGCAATAATCTAAAAAGAGATATGAAACTTTTACAGAGTTTTGCTTGGGTAAACATAATTTAACACATCAAGCTACTGACTTTCTGTTTGGTCTTATCAGCTGATGTTTTGTCTCTGGGGTTTATATATTGAATGAGCAGAATGGGGAAATATTTAATAAGGTGCTGTAAAGAGATCCCATGGTTCAATTGGTAAGTTAGAGCCAGGGAGAGATGGGATGGTGTGACATACAAGATCGTACAGTTAAGGAAAAAAAAGATGAGAAAAGAAATGCTCACAGTTGTGGTTTCCAGAGGAAAATCCCTGTGTGCAGCGTGGAGAGCAGCTGGTTCTTTATTCATCAGGAGGTAGGAACGCCGCTGTGTGTCTGCACTGCTGTCAATCCATCAAGATCGTTGTCAGCTCTTTCCTCTGGCGGTGGTGCTCAAACAGCAGTAACACAACTAATGGAAACAGGATCAAACCATTAACAGGATTTACTGATGACCATTTAAATGTCTCTGGAACTAAACAGTGGATTCATGAGAATAATTGATTTTTATTGTAATAAAGCATCCAAAACAAAACAGATACAAAGAAAGGTGTTTATTTGCTGTAGTTAGGACTAGAACACGGATCAGAAGAGAGGAAAGAGGAGGAACACAAAGTAAAGTTGCACCAATCAGAGGTTGGATTATCAACTGGGCAAAGTGGGCAACTCCCCTGGGGCCCTAGACCCTCAGGGGCCAAACTAAAGCCATAGTTTACTGTGTGGCAAATGTCATATTTAGGGCCATCTCATAGGTCCTGCTTTGTAACCTGATCTTGTGGCCCAGTCTTGGGTGGGATGGGTGTCTCTACTCTAGTTTTACATTACATTACAGTAAATAATGGGGGTATCCAGATGTGCAAAGCTAATAAAGACCAATCTACACAGAATTGCTCGTTAATACTGACCTGAAGAGCAGGGGCGATTCTAGCATCTGACCTTTGGGGGGGCTCAGCCCCTAAAGAAAAGTTGATAGCAGTTAAGCTAGGGAGGTCCAGGGGCATGCCCCCGTAAGATCTTTTTTTTTTTAAACCCTTAAATCATGACTTCTGGTGAGTTTTGGGGAAAGAAATAGACAGATTGAGACATGCAATTATGATAAACTATCAACAGATTCAAGGCATCTGCTGTGAAAAAAGATGGAAACTACAAAGCATGATTATTGCAGCACACATACCCAGGGGCGGCGGACTGGGGGGAGAGAAGGGGACTGAGTACCCAGGGCCCTCATGTGAGGAGGGCCCAAAAAGATGCTAGAATGAATAGCTGTGGATGCGGGGAGGGGCCCATAGATAATGCCTTTCTACAGGGCCCAGAATGTGGAGCTACGCCCCTGCACATACAGTACCTTGAACTGGTAGAATAAGCCTTAACATATTTTTAGACAGGATTATTCATGTTTTTTTCTGCTATTAATTTTCAACTTTTTCATTTACACAATTGATAGAAACTGATATGGTTATACAGCTATATGATGACTAATCTAATCTAATAATGCCTCTGAACCAGATGGGGAAAATCCAACATCTCTTTTTCTTAAGAGCCTAGTCCTCCTTGAAATGCATTTGTAAATATAATGTGAATGGAATATTTTAAGTGTTTTTGCCCGTATAATATATGTCCACTTTCTCACCTGGTTCTTCCAGGTCCCTCTCTTTGTCCACTCTCTCCATCCTGCTCTCTCCCTCTATCCCCCTCCCTCAGTCATATCACTGACACATCACAAAACATTTTGTAATCAACTAGGAAATAATCTTCAAATAAAAGAGAAAACAAAACACAGTAGTCCTACTATATATATATATATATATATATATATATATATATATATATATATACAGTCAGGTCCATAAATATTGGGACATTGACACAATTCTAATCTTTTTGGCTCTATACACCACCACAATGGAGTTGAAATGAAACGAACAAGATGTGCTTTAACTGCAGACTTTCAGCTTTAATTTGAGGGTATTTACATCCAAATCAGGTGAACGGTGTAGGAATTACAACAGTTTGTATATGTGCCTCCCACTTTTTAAGGGACCAAAAGTAATGGGACAATTGGCTGCTCAGCTGTTCCATGGCCAGGTGTGTGTTATTCCCTCATTATCCCATTTACAAGGAGCAGATAAAAGGTCCAGAGTTCATTTCAAGTGTGCTATTTACATTTGGAATCTGTTGCTGTCAACTCTCAATATGAGATCCAAAGAGCTGTCACTATCAGTGAAGCAAGCCATCATTAGGCTGAATCTAAAAAAATCTAAACAAACCCATCAGAGAGATAGCAGAAAACATTAGGTGTGGCCAAATCAACTGTTTGGAACATTCTTAAAAAGAAAGAACGCACCCGGTGAGCTCAGCAACACCAAAAGACCCGGAAGACCACGGAAAACAACTGTGGTGGATGACCGAAGAATACTTTCCCTGGTGAAGAAAACACCCTTCACAACAGTTGGCCAGATCAAGAACACTCTCCAGGAGGTAGGTGTATGTGTGTCAAAGTCAACAATCAGAGAAGACTTCACCAGAGTGAATACAGAGGGTTCACTACAAGATGTAAACCATTGGTGAGCCTCAAAAACAGGAAGGCCAGATTAGAGTTTGCCAAACAACATCTAAAAAAAGCCTTCACATTTCTGGAACAACATCCTATGGACAGATGAGACAAAGATCAACTTGTACCAGAGTGATGGGAAGAGAAGAGTATGGAGAAGGAAAGGAACTGCTCATGATCCAAAGCATACCACCTCATCAGTGAAGTATGGTGGTGGTAGTGTCATGGCGTGGGCATGTATGGCTGCCAATGGAACTGCTTCTCTTGTATTTATTGATGATGTGACTGCTGACAAAAGCAGCAGGATGAATTCTGAAGTGTTTCGGGCAATATTATCTGCTCATATTCAGCCAAATGCTTCAGAACTCATTGGACGGCGCTTCACAGTGCAGATGGACAATGACCCGAAGCATACTGCGAAAGCAACCAAAGAGTTTTTTAAGGGAAAGAAGTGGAATGTTATGCAATGGCCAAGTCAATCACCTGACCTGAATCCGATTGAGCATGCATTTCACTTGCTGAAGACAAAACTGAAGGGAAAATGCCCCAAGAACAAGCAGGAACTGAAGACAGTTGCAGTAGAGGCCTGGCAGAGCATCACCAGGGATGAAACCCAGCGTCTGGTGATGTCTATGCCTTCCAGACTTCAGGCTGGAATTGAATGCAAAGGATTTGCAACCAAGTATTAAAAAGTGAAAGTTTGATTTATGATTGTTAATCTGTCCCATTACTTTTGGTCCCTTAAAAAGTGGGAGGCACATATACAAACTGTTGTAATTCCTACACCGTTCACCTGATTTGGATGTAAATACCCTCAAATTAAAGCTGAAAGTCTGCAGTTAAAGCACATCTTGTTTGTTTCATTTCAACTCCATTGTGGTGGTGTATAGAGCCAAAAAAGATTAGAATTGTGTCGATGTCCCAATATTTATGGACCTGACGTGTATGTATATATATATATATATATATATATATATATATATATATATATATATATATATATATATATATATATATAAATATATATAGTAGGACTACTGTGTTTTCTTCACACAGTAGTCCTACTCTAGGCTACCTAGCCATTTTCTCACCTTGTTCATCTTGCTCTCTCTGCCCTTCTCCCTCTCTATTCTCCTCACTCCTTTGTGCTGTCAACCAGAAGGCAAATGTAATCGACTAATCAACAGAGAATGCATCGTGTGGCTACCAAAGGTTATACATTCACCTATTTATAACATATGTGAATATGGCGTTGCTGTTCAGTGCAGTGGGATAATGTTAAAGGCTTATCTTATACTTTCTCACCTGAACCTGGCTGTTTTCTTTAAAAAAAAGAAACGTATATATCCATCTATGGGGAAACAGACTGTGAGTCAGGGTTTGTTCTTCCAGTGTTTCAGTTCTGATATGAATGAGTCACGTTGAATTCTTTATTTTTCATTGGCATTGACAGTTAAAAATAAGAAAGTGTCTGGTAGGGAGGTAACTGCAGCGGCGGCGCTAGGCTATTTTTAGCAGTGCTCAAGCCGTTACGGCAGGCTATTAATAGCACCCTTTAAAAACTCGTAGGCTACTCCTAAGCTACACATGCCTACAGTTAGCAATTTTGTCGTTGCACAACAAAATTGGACTCCGTGGTGAATAAGCTAGGCTAATTCAGATATAATTGCCATCATTGTGATCAGGGAATCACAGCTTGGTTCCACAAATACTACACCTGTAGCCTACTTAACGTGTTCATTCGATTAGATTTAAGTTTCACTCCATTAGCCATACCTTTTCAGTGGTTGAAAGTAGCCATACCCTGAAGACTGAATTCCCCAAAGTTATCTGCGCAGACTGAAGAGTAGGCTGAGGCGCCCTCGTTCAGGGTATCGCTGATAGGCTGTTGACTTTAGGCTACAACTGAGCTGAGCCTGGCGTCATTTATCCTATTCCATCGCTAAAATCTGGTTTGCAAAAGTAATAAGGTTTGAGCAATAAACGATTTCACAGAATCACAATGATAAGGACTTTATTTTTCAGGGGTGCTGAGATGAGCCTAGCGCCGCCTATGCTGAAGAGGGGTAAAAAGAAATTTTAAAACTTGCAAACATTTAACGTATTTGTAATTGATTTTGATCACTTTGTAGCTCTGTTTTCACTTTGACATTCAATGGTGTTTAACTGTTCCATGCAACATCACGCAGGAACTGTGGGATCGAACACAAAAATCCATCTTTTCAGGCTTCAAGTAATGCTTTGTGTTCGAACTGAGGACTGCAGCGAACTGGAACCAATCAGCGCCCGGAAGTGAGAAAGAAGAGTTTCCTAAGGTGATTTAATCAAATGCCTGACCGCCAGAGGCAGCACTTAACACTTTGTGTTATCCATCTTGTGCAGTGGTAAGCACTGCCTCTGGGAGTCATCCAGAATTCATAGAGCCGCAGTTACATGGAGTAACTCTCGTTTTGCCTGACCAACAGTCCAAATCCCAGAGATATTTTCAGTTTACTATCGCAGTAGATTAATAACAGCAAACTAGCCGGAAAAAGGCATTTTTGGTTGGAAAATGCCTTCAATAGGTAATCAGTCATCAAAGAAAACATAAAAACTTCCAAGGGAGGTGAATACTTTCTACAGGTAGTGTGTGTTCAATCAAATTACCACACATGGAGCCATGTAAATCCCAGCATAGGAACACTCCACACAATGCACAGAGAGGAAGGAACGGGGGTCATTGGCCCTCCTAGCAGGCCTGCACATTTGGAACATTGCAACAAAATGTTTCAATCAGACACTGTTTCCAAAAGGTACCTGAACTGTTCTCCAGTACTGAGGAAGAGTTGTGGAACACGTGTGACATTTATCAACCATGCTTTCAGCTATCTTGCCTTCATCAAAGCAGTCCAAAAATCACACGTATATCTATAAACATCTGGCACGTTTTGGGAAACAAAATAGACAGTAATTTCCCATTCACAATTTCTCTTTCACTGAATTGCATATCATCACCTTCCTAAAATAATGGCCTAAGTCATTTTTTCAGGTTTTTCAGAAAACACAAAAAAACTACTACTAAATACTGAATTTCACTCAAAAATGTTAGGACAATAGATGACTATTGACATACTAATAACAATTATGCAACATAAGAGGAATAAATGCCTTTGCGACATAGGCAATTTTAAACCTTCAACTCTGTCAACAATCAGTGTGTTTACCTCATCACTTACCAATTGGGGACGAGCCCTGAATCATGGAAATAACTTCAGTGACAGATTTTTGTTCTTCTTGAAGCGGCTGCCATTTTGAAAAGCTTGTAAAATTGCCTAAGTCACACTGTCACTACCGTTGGGTATTTATGGCACAGACCACCGGAGGAAAACAGGGGAGGGTCATGTCTTTTTATTCTTTGTTGAGGGGAGGGTCACCCAACATTTTTTAGTCTGGAGGGGGGGGGGGGAACTTTTATACGTTTATTCCACTTTGTTTAAACGGCGAAGTGGAGAGGCCTTGTTCACCTGTTTGGAGCTGGCTGGTGAATGGGACGCTCGTATAGGCCTTGCTGGATACACCGGGACTCTGTTTGTGGATCTACTGATCGCTGTGGATTACTTTTTCTTTCGTGTCATTGGATTACGGCAAAATACAGATCTTTTTTCTTAACGTGTCTTAACGTTTTAGGGTGTGACTGTGCTTCGTTTCTGCGTTTGGAGATCGTCTCAACAGACTGGAGGTCCAACACTGATTGTTCACCGTTACATTTTAGTTGAATGTAAGTGTCGGGGCATCCCACCACCGTCTGTCTATTGCGTTCCAAGACAGCCGTGCCGCGATTGGATTTCATAAGGGCGAATTGTTAAATTGTTACAATGTCATTTAAAATCTGCTTTAAAAATAAACATATATGTTTCGGAATATAATGTTCAGCCTCGGCAGCTTTACCTATATGCTAAAATATACAACGACTGAGGAAGCCTAGTGACGAGTCCATAGCAACCAGTGTTGAATTACCCAGAGTGCCTTGCTGAATGGTCTCAATATTTTATTGTTTTATTTCATGTGAATACTAGTTTACTAGAGGAGTACCTTAGTATTTGAAGTAATGCAGTAATGCAGGAAGTGTGCATTTAGTTTCCATGCTCATTGTGTTTCCACAACAATGTTAGTGAGTTAATCTACTGAAATGGCCCCCCCACCATAACAATGTTAGTGAGTTAATCTCCTGAAATGGCCCCCACACCATACCAATGTTAGTGAGTAAATCTACTGAAATGGCCCCCCCACCATAACAGAGGAGTGTGATGTGTAAGATGAGAATTCACAGGTTAACTTCTCTATGTTATGGCTGTAAAAAATCTAATGACATCTGTATATCTTTGCTAAGCGCAAACTAGCACATAAAGGGAGGGTCATTCCTCTTTTTCAAATCATTTTGGAGGGTCATAGAAAAATGATTACTGGCGAGGGGAGGGTCA
The DNA here is from genome assembly GCF_031162955.1 of Sander vitreus. NCBI lineage: Eukaryota > Metazoa > Chordata > Actinopteri > Perciformes > Percidae > Sander > Sander vitreus. The sequence continues at coordinate 473,504 of NC_135855.1, read as the reverse complement.
AGTCTTTTTAGCCTTTTTTTGGCCCCTTAAATAAATAACGAACAGTCCCTTAGACAAAATAAAACGGCCTAAGTCCCAGTCTGGACATAGGCCGCTATACTAAAGGTGTAGAATCACATGACCTGTTCAATTTAGGATGTAGGCAATTTTACCAGAGGTGGCCAGCACCATGAGGAGATGATTTAGGCAAGAAAATAATTTTTGTCAAAAAATTACTTAGGACATTATTTTAGGAAGGTGACGATATGGACATACATGACTGGCAATAGTTTGACCACATTTATAGGTGAGGATGTGCGTTTTCAGTATTCTAGTTAAATATTTACCAGGGCAGTATCTGGCATATAAATTATAGAGTATGCAGAGTATGTGTTTAATTGTTTTGTTCGAGACAAATTATAACAATTATCAAACAACACTCAGAATGTCCCTTATGACTTGTTTTTATTATGAGAGAAATATGACTTTACATCACCCCAAGGGGGAGAATAAAACATAAATAAAACATTCTTACAAAATGTTGCAATAGATCACAAATGAAACAATATTTTACATTTGATTTGTTTTATACATAAATCATATTTACATATTTGTCTTTGCCCTTTTTTACAATGTTGGGAATGAAACAATTCTGTACCACTTTTATAGTACAAACATTTCCTTTGTTTCAAAGCAGAGGTATAAAAGCTCTCCTCTCTCTCCTGGGTTCTACTCTAGTGCATTCTATCCTTTAGATTTAAGGCTGCGCAGGGTTCACCTGATGGACACACTCGTCTCATGGACAGCCCAATCATCTTCAGGGGTGGGTGGGGGTGGGGGGTGTTCATTTTCCTGACTGGTGTCTGCCGATCTCTCTGTCCTTTACAGAGAGAGAGGTTTGTGGTTCTGTCGGTCGTTCCCTCCAACCAACCGTGGACCTTCTTTTTTTCCATGTTAAAGCTGCTGCTGACTGGTTTCACTGAATAACCAATTACAATCTCTGACAACTTATTTGTTTCTGCAGTCAATTACAAATGCCGTGGGGAAAATGTCAGAGTGTGAGAGCCCACGCTCATCCCATTATCTCTGTACGGCAATGACCTGCTGAGAACAATATGCAGGGAGAATATTTAAAAAAAATAAAATAAAAAAACAAACATTTAAAATCAATAGTTTCATACTTTCTGCTTGTTGTTGTGTGAGGGAGGGAACTAATTTAGTCATATGTGCAGTGCTCATTAGTGGTCAAAACACTAAAGCAACAGAAAAAAAGACCATTCCTCTCCATTTCTTTGACAGGATTACACCAAAGCCATAAACAAAAGACATGAAGCTACTAATTGGCTGGCCCTGTAAGCCTCTTAGAAGACACACTATAATAAAACAGCCTGGACATGAAGTCAAATCCTCAACACAGACGGCAAGTTATCAAACCAGCACTTAAACACAAGACAAAAGAGGCAGCAAGAAAGCAGTTCAGTGGCGCTGCTCTGTAGTTCCTTTTTTTAACTTCTTGTGTTTGTACTTCCTACCTGTCCAGCAGGTAGTGTGTGGCCCACTATCTGGGCATAGTGGGGATAAAACACAGGCTTCAAAATTAAGACAGGTCAGACAGGTCACCTTGGAAACGTTATATTAAAGCTACCGGCCCCTATTTCCATTTCAACACTAACCAAAAGGAGCCGCAGCATCTTTCATGTACTTCAACACATTATCTCGCTTTGGATATTTGTTGCTTTTCATGAGCATCAGTGCCCTCTATTCAAAAACTTCACAAAATACAAAGACCTCCTCGATTGATATTTCACACTGATAACAAAAAGCATCAACATATTATTACCAAAAGTGCTCAGCAACACTGGTGAGTGTTGATTAATTTGTAATGATCAGACACTCAGGCGGTACCTGCTGAGCAGGTTTAGTCATCAGACGTCCAAACAGGGACACATAGCATCATTTGGTGTTTTTAGTTAACGTCCTTTTTCAGTTCCTTTAACCAGCTGCTTTTTACCTAAATTAATATCCTCCGTTTCCTGAAACCATCAGCTGTTATCAGAAGTGAAAGAGGGAGGTTGAAAGAGAAAGTTGAACTATTTAACAGACAGAAGTCATTAGCATGCTACCTGCAGAGTTACATGCAATTAAAAAGCAAAGGAAAGCCCCACTCATCAGCGCTCAGATGAAAGCTGAGGGCTGGATAAAAGCCCACTGACAGGCAGATAAAGCAGGGATCAAGCTAATATCCATCCAAGGCTCTAAAACACACTAAACTATGTGAATTGAGCCATTAGACTTTGGAAGATATGTCTCAATCCGTTCATTACTGTTGAGTCTGGGAAAAGAGACACACATCTGAAGAGTGTCACTCCAAAATGGAAATATCCATTATTCAAATAAATTAAAACCGAGCCAAGGAACAGGATTGATGGCATAACATCTTTAAAGAGGATTACTGATGGTATTTCAATTCAATTTTGCTTACCAACCGGAGACAAAATTAGTGGACGTAACCACATTTATTACTCAAATAGTGAGTAAAGGAATGCTCAGCTGCAATTTTCTTTCAATGTGGATCTATACAGTAGCATTTCTGAATGAAACATTGGACTTTTAGCTTCCATAAATAAAATAACAGCCTGTTGGTGTGGAACTTAATACCAGCATGGACTGTTGAAAAGTTGGGACCATAAAAAACAGTGGAGCCTGTGACATACTTGGCAGAGCGTGTGAGGCAGCCTACTGTGAAATGCTTTCAATTTGATACTCGAAATGAAGAAATGAATCTACTGTCATGTAACCATGGTGTATTTTGGAAGAAAAAAAGGAACAGAATACCCCAAAAATGCTGCTATTCCATGTTGCCTATTTTTATGTACTGCAAGTGGAAATGTATGCCAACTTGCACACCATAACAAAATCCCTAAAATGTTTGTACTTTCCAGAAACTAGAAGCAGAGGATTTTAATGTAAAAGAAAATATATTTTTGTCTTTGTATTGCATGTAATGTTAAATTGCTCTTCGTCATGAAACGGTGATTCAAAAAGGTGCCAAAAAGCCTGGCAGTAAACTGCAGTATTACGTATGCAGATGAATGTATTACATTCCTCTGGAATGGCTGTGATGGGTTGATGATGATGATGATGATGATGAGGAGAGCCACTTCTCTCAGCAGAAGAAGATCTCTCCTTCCAGAGGAGGCTCAGGGAGGTGCTGGGGGTCTGGAGGGAGGAGAAGAGGCAGAGTCAGTGTCACTGTTACAGGAGAGGATTCTGATGGCTGATCTGTTGCAGCGGTTATTCTCCAGGGAGAGTTAGCGAGCAGCATCACGCTGCTTCTCACTAATCAAACCTCATCACAGTGCACCGTGCCGTCTTTGAGATCCACTTAAGAACTGGCAGAAGCTGCCTCAGTGAGAAGCCTAATGTGCGTCAGAGCCATCATTTCATATCTAGAAATGTATTTATACTCTCATGTGAATCAATGCCTTTTACATTACATGTATTTTGTATGCAGCCTGTACTGTGCATGCACTGTAGGGTTCAATGTGCTACTGTTCTATAAAGACAGGGAGAACCACAGAAATCCTTTTTAAATACAGCGCTAAACCAAATGTACATACAGTAACTATACTATATTTTCATAAAGTTATACCCAGGTGAGGTCAGAGCCAACCAGGGATATCTCCACACTAACTTTAGGCTGTTAAAGCTCCTCCTAAAATGTATGATAGCTGAATAATTAACTTTTCTGACTAATTCAATAATACAAAGACAACATCTGAGCTGTGTCCCAAAGCAATGCTACATACTAAGCAGGTATTTAGGTAAGTATTTAGTGTGCACAAAAGAAAAGCACATTTATACTAAAAATAACTTTGTGTATGATGTTGATGGACACCCACAATGCAGTACACAAAGCAAATGTACATCAGAAAGCAAAACTATAAACATTTTTGAAAAGCGTTTGCAGTCTGTTTAGTTTAACTGGCAATGACAGTCCAAAGTTACAGTTTGATTGGCGTCTGTCTGCGCTCGTTTAGTGTCATTTCAAATCAAGTAGATTGATAGCTTGTATATGCAATACAAAAACAGCACAGTAGAGATTAGTTTATAGTACATACTGTACACATTTAGTATGTATTTGGGAAACAATGATAGACTCCAGAATCACAGGACATGAAGATGAGCTGGTGTTAGGACCGAACAGAAACTGCTGCACAGTGACCTGGGGAAAATGGTAAAGTACAACACAGCAGACGGTGTCTGCATTCACTACAGGATAAAGGAGATAAAGAGGAAGCATGATGCAAGCTGACACTTGAATAACAGGATTACAGTATACAGTATTGTCCTATATTCTCAAAAAGAGAATAGGATACAAATACCATGTTCAAACATAAACTTTCATAGGCAATATCTTCATAACAACAATGTACAATTTTACGTTTGTTGACACTCATCAAAGTCATAGCCAACACTCATTTCTTGGCTGTTTTTTTTTTTTAAAGCTTTAGGGTGTAACTTTTTGATATTAATAAACGCCCGTTCCATTCAAGCCTTTGCCAAATGAGTTGCTACAAAGCTAATTAAGACTATCAGCTCCACACAACTCTCTCTGGATTTCTCAGTGTGACTATGTTCAGAAGACTGTGGCGTCCGGCGACTTTCCCGCGCAGAAACTCAATTGAAGATAATAACCTCTTCTGAAGAGTCAGTCATGTTTTTTTAATCCTCCGTGTCCTCCTTGGCTACTAGCAACTGCGTGGAGGAGGGGCGCGATAATGGAAGGCTTGTATCATGTGGACACGTCGACAGTGGTGTTGTCCTTACTTAGAATTAGAAGGCTTACTCCTCATAATATGCATCTCTGTTCAGCCCTGGTCATACCTTAAACCTGCATTCTCCCTAATGACCAGCAGGGGGCAACTCCACTGGTTGTAAAAAGAAGTCCGTTTGTATAGAAGTCTATGACAGCAAGACCCTATGACCCTACTTCTCACTGGATTTATTAGTTTATGGTCTGAATAGCTACTTTTAAATCTCCATAAATACAGCATGATGTTCACTTTGTAAATGATGGACCCATTTATTATAAAATTGACGAGGGTGGGGCTACCTTGTGATTGACTAGTTGCTACCACGCCGACCTAGGATAGAGGCTTAAGCAATGTGTATCCCTGACACTGTGTACATTTAAATAGCCGTGAACTTGAAAGTGTGTTTTTACTTCAAGAAAGTTATTTATGACACTATGGTCGCCTAAAAATGTCTTGTTCAGTGTTCAGTGATGCACCTGGCTAAACAAGCTAGTAGCTAGCGCTAGCTGGTAACTGAGCGTTTAGCTTAAAACTCGTCCAAATATGGTCACTTCTGGCTCCAAAAAAACAAGTGAGGCTTCAAAACGGTAGTCCACAAACCAAATGGGTGACGTCGTGGTGTTATGTCCACTTCTTTTATACAGTATATGGTCTTACCTGATATCAGATCTACCCAGCATGCACTGCAATGTGAAACACAATGGGAAGCCATTTTTCTGCTCAAACATGGGTTCAATTTGCTGTTCTGAAAACTGAGGACTTGACGTATTCATTCATCTAATCTACAGTGTCCTTGACAATAACATTCAACTCCAGCCTGCTGACTCACTGTAAGAATTATTAAACACAATGTAAATCCCTCCTGTTCACCATTCTCTACCTGCTGTCAGTGTGCTCCCCCCTTTGCCCTTCTTCTTCTTCTTCTCCTTCTGCTTCTCCTCTTTGCTCTTGTTCTTGGCCAGCTGCAGCAGGCTCTTTGAGATCTGGTTGTTGGCATCGCTGCCTTTGAGGTTGCTGGAGGATGAGGTAAAGGGATTCAGGCCTTTCACTGTGGGCCTAGTCCGCTGGGTCTGCAGCTTCAGCAGGGAGGGGGAGGACAACTCCAGCGGGTCTAGCTCCAGAGACTGGGAGCTGCCGGGGAGCTGGGATTCATCTGACGTTGTAGAGGGAGTCCTCTGGAAGTAAAGGTAAGAAAGTAAGTGAATATGTATGAAAAGGAGTATATTTTACTGCTAATCGTGAATAAAAGATGAGCATAAATGTGACCATAAAAGAGTTAATGGTGGAAAATGAAGAAAAAACAAATGTTGATCTACATATAAAGGTTTTGGCATAGAAACATAACTCTGCTGTTTAGATTGCAATGCAGCACTGTTTCTATTTGATATGGTGCCAGGAGCTTTTTTTAAATCACTTTCAAGAGGATCCAGGTTCAAGCCTCCATTCTAAGTATCCATACACCAACCCTGCTTAAGTGTCATTGAGCAAAACACTGAGCCCCTCCCAGCTCATTGAGAGTTCCCCTGTAGCCCAGGGGCAACAGAGAGGCACTTCTCCTACAGGGAGCAACAGATCAACGTATCATTAGTGTTAACATTTTTAAAGAGTCCCTTCTCACCTCAGACAGGCGGAGCTCCTCCATCTTGTCGTACTGGCGCTGCACAGCCTCTCTGTCCCTCTCCAGCTTCCTCTGGGCGTCTCTCAGCCTTTCCAGGTCTTTCTGGTACGCCTCCTTCTTACTCTGCAGCCTCTGCTTCTCTTCCTCCAGCTCCTTTTGCTGCTTCAGGACCTCCTCCTCCTGCAGTGGTTGGGAGATGCATTGATAGATTTATTGAAATGGTACAGTTCAAAGACAAGATAAGTTATATTGTGTTCATTGATATTACACATCTGTAGGTCTTAAAACTAGTGTGAAGATCCATTATTAATATGTAATATGTAAACAACTATTACAGCATTTTACAACTGATTTGTGTCAACACAAGAGAGCTTCAATTTGCAAAACTTTTTAATATGCTTAATTCACAACATTGTGTATATTTAATGACTTTGAATCAGTGTTGCATTTCAAATGCAAGTATCATTCTCAAATAATGCTGTCAACCAGTAACTTATTCTCTTTAAAATAGAGTCTTCAGAGGCCATTTCCCAAGATGATACAAACAGCAATAAGAAACAAATGGGGCATTTACTCAGAAGTCAGTATTTGAAAGGATGTAGAGTAAGAACTTTATTCATTGAAGGTGCTGTATTATTGTACATACTGATTGAATCTAAAAAGTCTCAAATCTGGCTTTACACTGCAGTAAATCCCACATTCATACAATGAAAAATATGATTGTCCTTTAATGCATTAGTTTACTTTTTATGTTCTGTATCAACCACGTTAGTTTTTATTCAAGGTGCTAAACCTGATTTCAGTCAGTTGGAAGTTGTATCATCTAAAATGCAGTAAGCTACAGAAACAATGTCAAACTGGAAAGCATACTGTAACATTAAACCAATGTACACTACTGCAGCACACTTACTTTACTGTTAACATTTTTAATGAAAAAAAAAGGAATTAAATTGCTTTGCTTTTAGTAGCAAGTCAATTTGGCTTAGCATTCAGAGTTTAGCTAACTGAAACTGTGTGGTAAAACTGAGCCAAGGCAACCGTAAAATACTGCAGTAGGCTTATGAGGGTGGCTTAACATAAGCAAAAAAAACTAATTGCAGTTATTTGTAGGAACACGACTAACTAAAAGTGCATAATGGTGAGACTGCAGCCTAGAAGGCCTCTACCCCGTGCAGTTTAGCCATCACAAGCCATCAGCAAATTCTTGTCTATGTTTTGACATCCTCCTCAGTGAAACTCAACTTTAAAAGACAGTTGTGGAAGTTGTAAGGTTTTTCAGTCAAACATGTTTTTAAATGAAGCCTGCCATCCCTGCAGGAAACTCTGAATGTCTTGCACAATATTACATTGGAATTTATCAGGTAAATAATTGCCTTGGTATTGTCTATTTTGTCTCTCTCTATTATGGCTATGATTACATTGCACCTGAAAGTATCTCAGAAATCAGACGTTTTTTCTCCCTCTTTGTTTCACACAAGACGTGACGTCAAACTCCCAAGAAATTGTTTTGCACAATACTACATTGGAATTTATCAGGCAAAATAATGTACAAGGTAAATTACTACAGTATAACGCCATGTCACTATCAAAACAATTGGCAGGGGTTACATTAAGAATTACAACTGCCCAGAAACATTAATAAAACGCAGAACTGCTAGAAAATGATGCATAGTTACCTGCATGTGCACCAGCCCCTCCCTTTCAGTCAGCTGCTGTTCCCTCGTGTCCCACTCCTTCTCCCTCCTCCTCTTCTCCTCAGCATGAGCTGCCTGCTGTCTCTGCAGGGATGCCAGCTCCTGCCGCTGCTTCTCCAGGCTGCGCTGCTTCTCCTGTTCAATCAGCGAGCTGGGCCGAGAGGACGCCCGCGATAAAGACGTGCAGGAGGAGGAGCGCTCGCTCAGGGCCTGCCGCTGGTCCTCTATGAAACTGTCCTGTTGCACCACCACCGCCTGCGAGAGCCACAGTCAGAGCCACAGACCAGATAGATTAAGTCAGACACATCACTCCTGGTATTGTCCATTTTGTCTCTCTCTATTATGGCTATGCTCACATTGTACCTGAAAGTATCTCAGAAATCAGACTTTTTTCCCCCCTCTTTGTTTCACACAAGATTTCTTTTCAAACTCTCACTAACAGAAAAAAGCGTCACAGAGTTGCATCATTTCAATTCTGATCTGGGGCACATGTGTACATTGTGTGGAAGCCATCTTACCTGCAGAGTGCTGAGCAGGAGATGCAGATTGGAGACACTGTGGAGGACCTGCTGTTGGAAAAGAGAAATCACTGAGCATCATGTAAACTGAAAACATCCTGGTTTGTTCTCACTCTGTCCTTCTTTGAATGGAGGAGACGGCCTGTTTGATGTTTGATTTGCAGCAATAAGCTGCACTTGACTGCTTGTTCAAATGCACCATGGATGAGAGCTGCCACCAATGTTTACTACACAAAATGCTCTAATTAATGTTCACTGGGAACTGCAGAAAACAGCGTTTACTGTGTAACACATCTGCACAAAGTGTTGTGCACAGTACCAGCGTCTTTTGCAGGTACATTTTTTTTTTATTTCCTGTTAAATAGTTAACTGGAACTGTCATTGGCCTGTTTAGGTTAAATGACTATGATCGCAGAAGTATTTGAATTCATCTGTGTTACTGCATCTTTTCAGAACTTCTACATAGTTCATTTATAGAAACAGTGTTACCAAACATATAATGTACTTTAGGATTGTTATGTTAAGAAATTGAAAACCTTTTCACATAACCTGCTTTTCAACTTCTCATCTTAAAGTGACTATATGTAACTTTTAAATTCTTTCTGAAATTGTGTAATTTTTTCATCTGATGATCATAAATGACCTGTATCAGCAAACGAGACTAACAGTGAAAGAATTCTAGTTTTATATAGTTTTTATTAATGCCTCTGCCTGGGTTTGATTTTTACCACAAAGTCACAAAATGTCCACGGCAGGTAGACGGAGCTACAGTCACACATTCTGACAGGTCACAGATTTCAGAAGCCTGTGTTATTGTATCCAGCCAGGTAAAGGGTAGCAGGAGATGTCTTTATATAGGCCTAATTGTATTTTAATTTTATTTGAGAAGTTATCTGCTGTAGTTATGGCTGATACTGGGGCAGGACCATCACAGGAAAGAAGGAAATTAAACGAAGAACTAAAAGCTAAAAGGGAAAGGGAAAGACAAAGGGTGAAACCAAGTCAATCTCGGTCGGGCTTTAACAGATGGAGACATATAACTACTGTTCCAGCTTAGCCTATACATGTATTGATGCTGAGAACGATGACGGTAACACAGAGTTTGGACAGTTTCCATGTAAACAGCAGCTGTAATTGAGTGTGAGGCAGGAAGTCAGCGTTACCTCACTGTTCCTTTTCAGCAGCAGCAGCAGGTTGGCGTTTCCTCCCTGCACACAAGCACAAACGCACACTTAGTACTGTACAGCCAGAACACAGTAATGCACTCACACACACACATCTTCTAGTTTGTCTCACTGTGTGTGTACAGTATGTGAATGTGTGAGTATGCATACTGCACAATGTATGTGACTAAATGTGATTATAGCTGCACATGTGGGCGTGCTGTAAACATCTAATTGTATCTGGTTATGATTATGTACCACTGATACAGTAATACACTAAGAAAACCATAAACTATTCTTTAATATAACATAATGCTTGAATTAATACTCTGCATTATTTCTTTAATGATTATTCTGACTTCTGCAAACACTTGGTGTTTTTACTCCTGAACCCCCTCTGAACTTTGGCTCAATGCCCAGGATAAAATGTAAATTAAAATAAAGCAAAGCTTTTTGTTCAAATAGTATAATTAACAAGGAATGGTGTCAAATTGGTTCAGGGACAAAGGAGACCGCTTTTGTTGAACAGCGTACTACAGTAGCTTGGCTTCACTAAAATGTTATAAAAGATGTGCTGGATATCTGCAGGATATATGACTACAAAGGCTAGCATCCATTGCAATTACAATAGCAGCACCTAAAGGCCGCCCATTCATTTTCTATCCTATCATCATATTGAATTCTTATACAACTGATGGTCACCATTAGCAACAGGCCCTGGCAGGAAGAGTCAAGAGGCTAATTCACTGGAGGAAGAGAAGTGGCTAAATTCATCTTAATGGTGTTGTTAATGGTTGTTGGAGGACAAATACACCCCCACACATGGCCTCAGGTTTTCATTGAGGCATGGGGGCGTCGCAGCTTCAGAGTCAAGAATAATTGGCTGCTGAGATGCCGACCTTCTTTAAAACACTGTCGGACTCCGTCCTGCGCAGATCTCCCGCTGTCTCCTCGCTCTCGTCACCGTCTCCACCTGACATAAAGGCAAACCACAGGAGAAAAGATGAACCAGGCAACAAATAATCCACGTTCAGGTCTACTGCAAGATAATATGAGAACAGGGGCACAATAAAATGGAAAATATATAATCTTTTAGTATATTAAACAAAAACAAACAAAACAAACAAACTTTAGTGCTAATTGTCACATACACACAGTACAATGTAGTGAAATTTCATTTTTGCAATTCAACACATCCAAGTACAGTATATTAGGAGCAGCAGACAGCTGCCACTCTACTTATGAGCCACAAGCTATATATATATATATATATATATATATATAATATGTATGTTTAAAAAACACCTTTAAAATAAACTTTCAATGTCTAGTGCAAGTTGATCACATTTTAGAGATACATGTGCAACATGTGCATAATCAACACCGATCAGTACTAAAAGTGATAAAACATGTTCTATATGCTGAAAGAATGTTAGAGGCAGGTAGATTTGGAGTACAAACAAATGCTTTATTTAATGTGTTGGTCATCATCAGCCACACAGTCAGGAATGAAACCGCAAGAACCTGATCCTGTTGAAAATAGATCTGGAAATTCTGCATATGTAACGTTGTAATGTAATGTTTTTTCGCCCAGCAGTTTTCCTTGGATTAGGGTGGCAAATCATGCTTGCAGCTGTCGCCGTGGTCCTGCTCCGCACCCTGCTATGCCCTGTTACACCCTGCTACGCTCTGCGGTACCCTGCTACGTCCTGCTGCATCCTGCTATGCCCTGCTACGTCCTGCTATGCCCTGCAGTGCCCTGCTGTGCCCTGCAGTGCCCTGCTATGCCCTGCTACGTCCCTGCTACGCTCTCCAGTGCCCTGCTATGCCCTGCTACGTCCTCCTGCGTCCTGCTATGCCCTGCTGCGTCCTGCTATGCCTTGCAGTGCCCTGCTACGTCCCTGCTACGTCCTACTATGCCCTGCAGTGCCATGCTACACCCTGTAACACCATGAACTACTACAACTACTATTTCTAGTCATAGTTCCATTATCTTTATTGTGACTATTATTGCCACTGTTCATCACCCCCCCAACCGGCACCTTCAGACACCGCCTACCAAGAGCCTGGGTCTGTCCCAGGTTTCTCCCTAAAAGGGAGTTTTTCCTCGCCACTGTCGCACTAAATGCTTGCTCTTGGGGGAATTACTGGAATTGTAAATTTGTAAATTATAGTATGGTCTAGACCTCCTCTGTCTGTAAAGTGTCTCGAGATAACTCGTTATGATTTGATACTATAAATAAAATTGAATTATGTTTGCTTATGCATTTCCTTTCTGCTCTACTCACATAAATGACTTAACCCCTGTGATCCCTCCTTTAACTTTTTAACCAAATTTGAACTACTTACAGTATGTGGTTCAGTTGACTAAACACACCTCTAATACTAGTTTATATAATGTCTTGATTGTTTGACATAATGCACCTGATGTTAATATGTGTTTATTTGCCTGCTTTTTGAACTGAACTAAATAAAGGGTAAATATATTTTAAAAACATTACACTGACAAAAACATTTGTGCTGAAATTGTGCGCGTGCGCAGAAATGCTCTTACAGGCGTTACAGATCGGGTACTGACAACTGCAGTGAACAAGGGCATTGTGGGAAGTGCTGGGTGTGGAGCCTGCTGTTAAGTGACCATGAAAAAGCAGCAGTGTCACTGCACATCAATCATTCAGTCATTGAGTTGATGCAGCTATATGCACGGACCGCACCAGCAGGTCAAGGTTCAGTGTCTTCGACTGTTTCAGGCTTCAGACATGTAGTCTGGCTGACCACTTGGCCAGTCTGCACATTCTCTCCATAAAAAAAAACAAGCATGTAGCTCCAGCAGACTTACTCTTACTGCTGTGCATCTGGTGGCTGTCAAAGCCTCCGAAGGTCTCGGCCCGACGGGGCAAACACACCAGCCCCGCGCCTCCTCCTCCTCCCTCCTGGATGCTGGCCATCGCCCCGCCCAGGCTGCCGTTCACCAGCCCCTGTAACGTCTCCACTGACACACACACACACACACACACACACACACACACACACACACACACACACACAGCAATGTCAGTAAGTGAATTATCCTGGCTAACTGAGTTACAGTTCAGCTCTGCACACATGAATCCTACAAGGCACTTCTGCTTTCAACCTGGTATTGGCTCCTGTTGCTAAGCAACTATTGACAACCTGTTTGAACCACAAAGCTCTTTTACTAATGTTTAAATATCTTAACCATCTGAAAATATATAAACTCTGGCAAGAAATATACAGTACTGGTGTCAACATATGTGCATAGACCACACAGCACTGCGACCTTTCCAGTGAAAATAATGAGAATCAAATGTGGATGTGAACTCGCAGTAAAACATGATAACCTCAGCAGAAGAAATGACATTACTGCTGCCAATTCACATACCAAATTATTGCCCAAGGCTTCAGTAGGAGGTGGAAAATATATTCTGTTATAGTGCAGCTAACCCTTTCCTGTGGAAACCAATACTCCTTCATACATCTTCCCTGCATCAAGAAGTAATTCTTAGTAAATGTCAGTAACCCTAGTAAACTGTAAAACACCTTCCTGTGATTTTTGTGATCAACTACATCTTTTTCGTGAAGCATTGCCTGCAGCAGTACATAGAAATCATTAAAAGCTAGCTGCATTTGTGCATACTAGCTCACAGTTTGGACCACTCAGCTCTTTCAGGTAGCAACACCAAAATTAAGTCAGTGTGTATTATTAAGAATGCAAATACACAGAACACAAGATAGCTCTGTACATCCAATGTCCAATGTACATCCAACAAAATAGTGATTTATGGCGTTTTTCCACTGCTAGTACCAGCTCTACTCGGCTCGACTTGACTCGGCCGCGGTGCCCCGTCCTCCTTGTTCCATTGCAGATTTAGTACCGCCTCATGCCTGAGGTGAGCGTGGCTGGTCGTCATAGCAACGCCGCAGTAAACTGCCGTGACCTAACGAGCCACACACACAGAACATGGAACGTGTGTTGTTGTTGGCAGAAGACACATTTAGTTTCAAATGAAGCTGGAGGCAGCAGAAATAAACAGCTGGCTAAACTATTTAAAAATGGGGGGTTTGTTCAGGACACCCCCGTCTGTCGCTTTCACGTCACCTTTTGGTATCGGCTCAGCTCGCTGGGAACCTCGACTGAGGTGGTACTAAAAAAAGTACCTGTTAGCAGGTACCAGGTACTTTTTTTCATAATGGAAAACCAAAAAAGGCGAGTAGAGTCGAGGCGAGTCGAGCAGGTACCATGTGATGGAAAAACGCCAATAGAACAATACCGCACAGCAAAAGACAATTAATTGCAAGGCTATTTTTTTCTGGATCGTTTGCAGTCAAGAATTCTGGTAAGAATTGCCTTCTAGTAAGTTAAGAGTCTAGTAAATATTTTATAATCTAAATATTTTCCTTTTTAAAAAATGTCCAGACCTGGTTGGTTAAATTTAAAGTCAACTTAATGTGCAGAGAATATAGTGTGGTTCTCTGTCTTCCTTCATTCTCTCTTTAGCACAATATACAGTATCTCTCTTACTTCATGCTGTGTTCTTCTCATATACATTTGTGGGAGGGATGTTATTCCACAAAGAACTTGCTCTGTTAATGAACGTTTTTTGATGAACAGGGCCACCAAAGCATAAAATCCTAAAACACACTCTGACTCCTTCAATGTCTACACACTCTTTAAATCATCTAAAACATCAGACAACTGATTGCTTTTTGTGGATGTTTTCCCACTATGACAAGTCAAAATGTTTTTATGGTTTAGTTTAATGCACATGTAATGGATTATTCAACTGATTAAAAAACATGTTATGAAAGTTTCTATGCACACAAGTAGGTGATGAAAACCATTTCTCTAAAAACAATGGCAAGTTAATTATTGCAGTCTGGCTCGCTGATTTTACCCACAATTTGCATTTGAAAAAGGTCCTTAGTGTTGTCTAACACACTGATGGGCATATTTCCTCCGCCATGTGAGAATGAAAACAAAACAACCTAAGGTAATACTCCTATTACACTGTGTATTTTTTATTGATAAAAATCTCATGCTCTCATGTGACATTTGACTATAAGGAAGTTTCAGTTTTCAGCTCTAATCATTTCCTATAAATACATGGTACTGCCTCTCTGTCTCTATATTCAATTGAATCATTCTGTGTCATTGTTAAGAAAGCATGATGAACAATGCATCTACAGCACATACATTATAAACACTCTCTTTCTCCGTCTTACCTTCCTGCAGGGCATCCTTCATGATAGACGCCCCCCTGGGTGGCTCCAGGCTACAGGCTGACCTGAAGAAAGGCTGGACCTGCTGGCAGACCTCCTCGCCTGGGGTCGAGCCCTCCCACATCCCCCTGAAGAGCTGCACCTTCTCCTCCAGCAGAGACATGATCTCTGTGTCCTTCTGCCTCAACAGATCTGACCAGCAGAGACAGGCAAGAGAAAAAGAGACAGACGGTGAGGAAAACATTTTAGTGGTATTTGGAGCAAACTCCTCTCAGTTTTCTTTCACACAAACACTCAAAAAGTGTTTCTCTCACCTCTCATCTCCTTGGCTTTCGTCTCCAGTTGTCTCTTGTCATCTTCCGTCTCACTGGGAATGCCTTCATCCTCATCTTTATCCCTGTCCAACCAAAGGAAAAAAAGATTTGGTTTTACTTCTAGTGACTTATGCAGGTCATGCATTAAACATCCAAACCATCATCTACAGCAGTTCAAAATCACTCATAAAATCTATGTTTACATCTACGAGTAGGGATAAAACAATTAATGTCTGAAATGAATGGACAAAGACTTTGATAATTGAATAATTGTTTAAATAATTTATCATGCAAAAATGCCACTATTTCACTATTTTCTGACATTTTATAAACTAACCAATTATTTTAGAAAGGATTTATAAAAAAAAAAAAAAGGTCATTAGCTTCAGCCCTCTCAACAACCAATCAGTGTGACATCATCGGACAGTAAACAGGGATTAGACAACCCTGAGAGAATGTTTGATGTATATGATGTTTTTGGTGAAAAAGACTGTTGTTGTCGTTTTATCTCCACCATTCCTGCCAATAGCCTGATCTCAATTTTGTATTTTGACAGAAGTCAGACAGAGAGAGAGAGAGGGAGGGAGGGAGGGAGGGAGAGGGAGAGAGAGAGAGAGAGAGAGAGAGAGAGACCTAAATCTCTCTCCTTCCCGCTGGCTGCAGTCCAATAATCCTCTGCTTATAGTGAGCTGCCCTTGAAGCCCATCCAGCATTAGACTGCCCCTGAGTACATCCCATCCCCAGGTAGAGTAGTGCTAATCCCCCTGACAGCAAAGTGCTCTGTCGCAGCTTACCGTTTATTACTATCTCAAGAACTGGGCTGGGTCTAACTCTCGGGTTACACCATAGGTGAACCCTACGAGGCCAATACTGAATGCAAAGCACTTTGAGTCCAGTGGAGGTTATGGGTTGAAGTAAATAGACGTAGTATATGCTTTAGTAAAACGTTAAGTAAAAAATGTCTTAACCGTTCTTCTGGCTACAAAAAACATTTAGTCATTGAAATATTAGCATATTCCCTTTAATGTTTGTAAGTAAAAACACTGTAACACATAAATAAACCCCACTTACATGGACTGCATGGCTTCCTGGATGAGCTGCATCCAGGTGTTGCGTTCGTCCTTGGAGCTGGCCAGGACCTCCATCATCTCCGGCTTCTCGATGCCTGCCGTGATGAGGAAGAGGCCGCGCTCTTCGTTTGCAACCTCCCTCACTATCAGCTTCTGCAGGGAGATGACCGTGGAGCGCTGGTCCTACAGGGAGAGAAGGGTGGGGAAGGAGGGGAGGGATTGATGGACGCAACAAGGGAGCAGAATGAAAAAAAAAAAAAGATGACAGTGGGAGGGTCAGAGAGGGGGGAAGACCAATGTTGAGGATGGGGAGAAGACGGGAAAGACAGGAAGACGGGTGGGTTGAAGCAGGAGGGAGTGTAAAGGAGAGGGAGAGAAAGAGGAGAAGAAAGATTATGGGAATAATAGCATGACACAACAAGTGCAGTGAAGACAGAGGGATAGAGAGAAGGAAGCTCAGTTAGAAAACAGCAGGACTATAGGAAGTGTGAGCAGAAAGGAAAAGGCAAAGTTTAAAACGATGTGGAGTAAAAGGGGAAGAATAAGACTAAATGAGATTCTGGCTATTATGATCCACATGGAAGTCAGCTGATGTCTACAGTCTCAGCAGTGCTTGCATCCTTAAGGCTGCAAAAAACTGTAAAGCACAGTTTAGTATGCTAACATCACATACCACTGCTTTATTTCTGCTCGATCCAATAAAACTCTGAAATCGTAACCACATCCCAACGTTTTTCCAGCAATCTCGTCTGAGGTTTGAGGGTTCAGATTTCTGACTATGCTATAAAAATAATATGATGAAATCCAGAGCCTTAGCTCTGTGAAGAAACGCATTTAAAGTTTAAATCAGAAAAATCAAGTTGGTAGTCTTATTTTGAATAAACTTCTATCTTTGTATCTAATCCATCTGCAGCACAGCAAAGGAAACCTTGTCTCTGGAAAGAAAAGCATGGTATGCATACTGAAAAAGACTAACTCTGGATGATACCCACTTGATTCCGCTAACTCTGACTCTCTAGTAGCCATATGTAGCTTCACAGGAATACGTTCTGTCTTCTCTCCAGGTGACCTCTGACCTCATTGCTACAAGCTGAATGTACTGAACTGAAGCTTGTGTTGCCCAAAACTCAACCTGGTTCACATGGCTGTCATCCATTTAGAACCACATGTTATTCCTCTTTTCTCTGTCAACAGCCTCAAGTCAAAGATTTTAATGATTAATGATAATTATTATGCCAAAGGCCTGCCTCTGTTTTCATTCCTCCTACTGTTTGTGTGTGTGTGTGTGTGTGTGTGTGTGTATGTGTGTGTGTGTGTGTGTGTGTGTGTGTGTGTGTGTGTGTGTGTGTGTGTGTATATGTATGTATGTATGTATGTATGTATGTGTATGTGTGTGTGTGTGTGTGTGTGTGTGTGTGTGTGTGTGTGTGTGTATGTGTGTGTGTGTGTGTGTGTGTGTGTGTATGTGTGTGTGTGTGTGTGTGTGTGTGTGTGTGTGTGTGTGTGCCATGCCATGAAACTGTAGGTCCTGTAAACATGGAAAAAAACCCGACTCAAACCTACATGATTTATCACAGTTGGGTTAGATGCCAAGAGCCAGAACAGCTTTATTAGGTACAGCTAACTATCTAGCCAGAGGCAGGCAATATTACACAAAGGGTAATGCTAACAGCAGCAGTGGGATAGGAAAATATGACAACAACAGCTCTGGCAGCGCTCGTAAGATCTTTATCACTGTAGGGACGAAGGGAAAATGGATGGACGAGCAGAAAAAAATGAGAAAGAGAAGAGAGGGAGGAGAAAGAGGAGAGAGACACAAAGAGACAAAGGGAAAGAGAGATTTGAGAGCAGGATCCTACCAGCACGGCGAAGACATATTTCTGGTCTTTCTCTTGGAGGAAGACAAAGACGTCTGATAGTAGCAGAGCGTGGACATCTGGAGAAAAGAAGTTGTGGTTGGATAAGTGAAAAGTTCAAACCCATTTTGTAACATGTTTACAGAGAGAAAGAGATAATTTGTAGTCCATTAATTGGCAGTGAAGCAGTCAGTAAGTGTCTCCTTACCCTTTAGTCTTCCCTGGTTGTTCTTCAGCTGCAGCACTCCATCGTGGTAAAGCCTTCTCCTCAGCAGATCCTCCCTGGCAAAGATCTGACCACTCTTCATCATCATGATGGACTTGCTGTCCATGCGGCCGTGAAAGTCCTTCAGGCGGCATCTTTTCTCGTGGTCGTTCACCTTGCTATCAACTGCTGCGATCACCTCCTTCACAAGCCGAACGGCGTCCGTCAGGTCGTCATGGTCTTCCTCGCTTTCTGTGTTTAACATGTGACAGTTAGAGAGGTTAGACAGGCAACATTGAGGAAGTTTACATGTACACTAATATTCCACTATTTTTCGGAACATGACAATATTTCAAATTTGATACAGGTCAAACTAACACACTTGAACCAGATGGGTAGAGTGGCACAGATGAGGATGTGTTTATGAAAAACAGACGGTGCAGTGACATTTTTTTGTGTGTTTCCACTTGCTGAGAAACCTCTTATTGTAAGTGCCATTGCAGAGAGAAATGAAGGCCTTTTAATGGTTTAAGTAGGTGGAGTTGGACACACACACACACACACACACACACACACACACACACACACACACACACACTATATTAAGTCACCTAAACTTCTCTCATGTGTGTTGAGTTGTGTCCCTTTCATTTTAACATAATCTTTTCTCTGACCTGCCTAATTTGAAATGCACACCAAAATGTAATCCTATTGAGCTTGAGCTGTTCCAAGTTCCCACTTGCATCGCGGTCTCCAAAATGTGAAGTACTTGTTTGCCACACCCACATCCGTCCTTCTTGAGAAAGGGACAACACTTCTTCATTTGCTTTTCTCTGGCAAGATTATTGTATCTCAAATATATACACTGTTCTGCCCCTTTATCTTACATGGTCTGTTCAAGTCATTTGTATGCAACATTGGCTACACTGGCTTACCGAACACTTTCTGCTCGTTAGCTTAATTATAGTAGATATTCTGAATACATCTTTTCACTAAAATTGCTTTCCCTTTTTTCTGAAAAAGTCCATTCAACATACCTTAATGGGATTTAAGGATGTAGCGTGTAAATGCGCTTAAACGTGAACGCTCATAATTACGTATGATTTCAGTTTCTGTCATTTCTCCTCTATTGCTTGTTACATGGTAAGTCTTTTTGTGAATGTGTTATGGTAGTCAAAGAGCAAGATGTCAGAATAGATTAAAAGAAAATGGACACTTATTATACAAACTGCCCTGACTTTTTCCTTACAGCCCCTGAAAGTTTCAAATGTTACATATTTCTCTATATAATTAAGATGTATGACTCAATAAGCAACAGTCACAGTTACACTTTGGTACTATTTATTAAGAGTTAAACACCTAAAACTCAGCTAATTCCTCATCAGACTATGGGTGTGGCTTTATTAGTATTGATTGACAGCAACATAAGCAACATTTGTTTGCAGGAAGAGAAAAAAGCACAGACAGCAATCTCTCATTTGAAATAATCAAAACTGTTTTAACTTTTGGCACACAACTGTGTGTTTATTGTATGTAGGACCCCATTGTTCAGCAGCTGATTGAGAAAATAGGTTTCAGAATCTTTAGAGAAATAAAGCAACATTTTGAGAAATGTATTTTCTGTCTTGCCAAAAGAATTGATAACACTCTAGTGTCTGTGCGGTAAACTTAAGCTACCACCAGCAGGCGGTTAGCTTAGCTTAGCAAAAGACTAGAGACAGAGACAGAGAACGTCCAAAGTTAAACAAAATCCGCTTAGCAGCACCTTTTAATGAACACTTTGTTACCTTGTCACATCTTGTATATTTAATGGGTACAGAAACCAAATTCTAAAGACGACAGTGGCAGTTTCCCCTGGTTTCCAGTCTTCTGTGCTAAGCTAACCTTGCTATAGCTTGATATTTAGCTAAGAAGATCAATGCCACTCTCAAATCAAACTCTTTGGAAATAAGTGCATTTTCCAAAAATGCATTCTTCTTTTGTCAGTGTGGATTACATTTATGCGGGGGTAGATTATCTTATCTCAGTCTGTTAGCATAAACTGCTATCGCTGCTCATGCTAATTACGTGGCTCATCTGGTTATCAAAAATGAACATTTAAAAGCTTTTATTAACTGAAAATAAAAATGAACATACTGTGATTTTCTTTTCAAAAATCTCACGAGAATAATAACAAGCAGGTCAAAGCTCAGAGTCTCCACAGTGGGACTACTTTTTACATGAAATAATGTAGAGTAAATGTGCAAGTGGCCTATAGGTCTGCACTCTGATAAAAGCCCAACAGTGAATATGTCTCTGATATACACGTCTTGTATTTATTGTGCACTTGAGTTGACATACTATGTAATATTTTCCCCAAAATGTTCCTCCTTTGGTTGTTGTACTTGAGTGCTCCTGAGCACCAACATACTATCTCTAACCATTTCCCCCAATTCATGTTATCATGTACACAGAGGCCGACAGAAAGCTAACCTTTAGTGTGCTGCAGGATTCTCTGAATTAGCACCGGATACTTTGTTATCCTCTGGGTCACGAGCAAGATGCATTCTGGGATACCAAGCCTCCGCACAATGCTGCTACTCATCTTTTTCTGGAAAAACAATAGCAAGTGTTTTAGTAAAACATGGCCACACAACAGGTGGCTCTGTCGTTGCAAGACGAGGTTTCAAATAATCAACGGGAAACCTGAGAACTAACAATACAGTAATAATACTTGAGAAGGTGTTGCTGTCATTATGGATTTGACAGTTACACAGCTTTTATATAAATGCTTACGGTAAATGCACTGATTGAAATTAAGTGCAGATGCAAAAGACAAAAAAACTAAAGAAAAGCGAGACAGAAAAAGAACGAGCTCCTCGGTTAACACAATAAGTACAACAGAACAGAGAGGTTGGTAGACGTCTATTCTACAACTAAACAATCGTGCGGAAAAACAGAAATTTTCAAGTGCATGGAAAGCAACTTCTACAAAGAGTAACACTATTGTAGGGCAGATTGGTGATATACTGTACATATAAAGGTCTGAAAGAGTCTTACTTTGATAAAGGCCTTGAAGCGTTTGTCTTTGGTCAGGAGCTCCTTGTAGAAGTTGACGGCTTCGTTGTGGCGGCTGCAGAATCTCCCGTAAACCCTCTTCATGCTTTCACCGTTGCATCCTGAGAACTAGAGCAGAATTTAGCATGACTACCATTCAGGCATGACTACCCAAAACAAACACATATTTCAGTCTTGACCAAAGTGGTAAACCAACCTTACAACACACTGATATGGAATAGTTGATGGAATGTGTTTTTTAATGCGCATATTTTGTTTTGAATAAAATAGTGAGTGTTCACGCTCTCCAGGCTTCCTGCACTACCAACACAGGTGGAATTGCCTCAAAAGAGAAAAAATGAATTCATCATGTGTCATTATCCCACCCGGCCCTCCCTCCTCTAACCTGGCTGACCAGGATGTCTCCTATCCTGTTGATGATGAAGCCTCCCTCCGAGCTCCCCGCCTCCAGCTGGCACTCTCTCTTCCTCTCCAGGAGGCGGAGGAGGTGCTGCGTGTGGAGCTCCAGGAGTTCATCTAGAACGGGGAACAGCTTCTCCACCGTCTGCAGCTCCAGCTGCACCTCCTTCTGCAGGCCCTTGCTGTAGACTTCTGACATAATGCGCAACGTCCGGATGTGATGCATCTCCGTCTGCATCAGCTCTGAAGGACGCACAAGGAAGTGATACTTAGTCAAATAGTTACAGAAGCAGCACTCGTTATACCTTTGCACAGATCAATGCATCTACATAATTCTACCTCAGAGTTTCAGAGAAGTCATGACATGCATTTGTATGTCACTGCATATCTTATTGAATCAATCTAATTTATTTGCCACCAGTAGATTCTAATCAAAATCCTCTAGCGTCTCATACAGGATGTATCTCAATGAATATTTAAATGATGTAAACCTGCAGTCTCAATAGACCATTAAGACTTGTAGATGCAACCGAAACAAACTGAAGTGAAAGTTAACAAGACATGCTAATGCCAGTTTTTCTTTTACAGTTTTACACATTTTCTCTCTACTTTAAATCACCTAAAATGTACATCTGGTCTACTCTGATCAGTTGTTTCAAGTCATTTCCATTATTTTTGATTAAAAAATAGTAGTAGTAGAGAACACCAAACAAAAACACTAAACTGAAGAAACACTGAGCAGCTGCAGTTTTTTTACTTCTTAAACATTTCCTTAATTTTCCATTAACTTTTTAAGATACAATTTAAAATCTTATGTCGGTGAATCAAATGTACCATAGATGACGTCCTGTTTCTTCACCAGCTCTTTGTCCAGCTGCTGCATGTACTGCTGCTCCGCACATAAACTCCACGAGTCAGCTTCCAGCTCCTTGGAGTCTGCCTCAAACTCCCCCATCAGCTGGCCGTCCATCATCTCCGTCCCTGCACCAACAACACAGCTTTAAAGCTCATGTTAGATTTTCTAGAACATTTGATGTGTATACACAGCTTTGATTTGTTTTACTAAACAATTATAACTTTCAGGGAAGAGGCTCAATTTTATTTTAGAATATTTGTTTATGTTGCTCTAGTCGCTGTTTAAATCATTTTTTGACAACATTTTGTAAGTTAAGTTAAATCCCATTCCTAAGCTATACAGTATATGGACTAAATGTTATTTTCCTGAATGGTTTACTCACACTGACAATGTAATTTTGTGCTCAGATTATTTCATTCTTCACATTAGAAATAATTATTAATAATAATAATTATATTAATTGATATGAATAATATCACTGTAATATGAACATTATAGGGAAAAAAAGCAGCTGTCTTGGCTAGCCAAATCAATGGTGTGTGTGTGTGTGTGTGTGTGTGTGTATTGACCTTCATCAGTGAGCGATTCCATGGACTCTGTGACCTGGTTGGTTCTGTTGAGGGAGTCAGTAGACTGGGAGAGATACCGCAGGCCTTTAATGGGCATGTCGTCAAACACCGGACTGAATGAAGAGATAATAATTTAAAAAAAATAGACAACTACTTACAACCACAAACAGCCATTAGTCTGTGTAAACACACATGGTGCACTGTATATGCAGTGGTCGAATAAAGTGTGAAGAAATCACACAAATGGCTTCAATACAAAAGGTTAAATAGCAACAGAAACAAGCATTTAAATGAGATTGAAAAATGTGATTATTTGAGTGTCCTTACATAGTCACACACACACACACACACACACACACACACACACACACACACACACACACACACACACACACAGCTCACCCAGCGATGTTGCTTATGGAGAGACTCTTGGAGAGGTTGTTGCCATGGAAAGTCATGATGCTGGTGTGTCTCCGTGATGGGATCATCAGGGAAGAATGGTCTTCGGGGGACAAGATGGCAGACCAGGGACGCTCCCTTGTCCCACCAGCTGGTCCAGAGACAGATGCATTACAGGGGATAATATTGTACTCATCACTGTGTGCTATATGAACAAGTAGGCTGGTCCTCATTTTTATCTAAAAAATATTCTCATCCAGCTGCCTGATTTTAAACTTTTCACTTAAGTCTATCTAGTGATTGTCTCTGATGCTGGATGTGCTCTGTTGTGTCTGTCTATATTCTTTGTATGTGTCTGTCCTTTTGTTGTGTCTGGTTATGTGTGTTTACTTTCTCTCTGCTGTACTCATTACCTGGTTGAATAAAGGCAGTGAAAAGAAGCCTGCAAACCTTCCAACAACCACAGGAGATCCTAAGAGCGTCCCTGAGAAAATGATTTAAACTGGCTGGTTTGTTTACTCCCAAATGTGCTGTAGTCTTAGGAGCAAGAGAAGTTCTATCGTTTGATAGAGAAGTTCTTCTTTTAATCTAGTAACCCTTTAACTGTTCTAAAAACAATCTGGAGATACTGGTGGCGTTGCCAAATAGATGTAATGTTTCTCTGGGAAATCTGCACAGATGTCTTGCCTACTCACTTTGAATCATGGCACAAGAGCTAGTAGCACCATACTGTTAGTATTTCCTCTTCTAGTGAGGAACCCTAATTTCGACTGTCTCCACTGACCTTACAACAGCCCTAAAACATTTTGTGAATGTACAAGAAGTCATTTACCGAACTTGGATTAGTTAAGCTACCTCCAATTAATTATTACTCAAAAAAAACGAAACACGTAATGTTCAAACAGCTTCATTGTGCATTTCTGCAGATAAAAACTGGAAATGAAGATTTGAAAGAGTTTGGTTTGACACTCACATTTGTTCCTCAACGTGACTGTAGGAAAAGAGCTTGAATCTGGTACTGCAAACTGCTGTTTGGGCAACTAGCCAGAGGAGCAGAGAATAAAAGCATAAATGAGGCGATCAAATCAATATTGGCTGCAGGACAGCAGAATACTAGAGAGTCAGCGGAGGAGTTACTCTGAGGGAACCTTTACCTTCATCTTCACCTTGGCACAAACAGGCAAGCTCTCCCTGCAGCTCTTGTGGACGGAAGCATTACAGTCTGGAAAGAAAAGCAACAGAACACTCAGTGAATACTATGAGCATGGTGGGGATGGAGGTGGTGGGTGTTGAGGGTGTGTGTGGAAAGGTGGGGGCTAGAAATTCTGACTGGTTTTCATGGCCGGCCAGGAAACTCCACCAGCCCACTAATGAAAGCCAGACTGGAGCAGAGGCATGTGATGCAATCGAGGGGTAATACTGCTCGTGGACGAAGGAGAAAGAAAAAGAAAGATGAGGAATGACACACACATAAACACTGCATTGCATGGGAACATTTCAATTATACAAACATTCCCAAATCAGGAAAGGGTCATCATTTAAGACTGCTAAAATAGGAGCTGCTCTGTAATCTTATCCTGCAGTCAATGAAAGAATTTAATTCCACTGACAATACTTTGATCAAATGTCATACTGTCAAATCGTTTCGTACGACTTTGCAGCAACGGTTGATCAAGAAGGGAGAGAAGAACAAACAACCATCTCTTGTTGTCTCAAAAGCTAGCCTCACAGATTCCACTTACTTTCATTAAGGCATGTTTCCAATAGACACACGGGTTTTAAACCGACATGTTGCACAAGTGAAACCCAACAGACCTTGTCATCCATGCTAACTTGCATACAACATTTCCGCTCTTAGGATTACATCAACACACGTACGCTCTCGAGTCAGGGTGAGACAATAATCCTGTGTAATAAGTCAACACAAATAGAAGGGCAGCAACACTTCAGGGCTTCTATTGTCACTTCCACCTAACACCTGAAAAGTGTACATATATACTTGTGTTACTGTAAAAGAGTTTTGGATAAAAGTATCCGCCTAGTAGATTATGTGATTTATATCTAATTAGGATCCGCACAGTAAAACCAGCTACAATTCCTGCAGTGTTTTTCTCCTCTTAAATGGTTTTATTGGGTATTGTACTGCTTTTTGTGGACGTCTAACTAATTCCAGCTAATGTCAGACAAAGGATCACTGTATTTGTCTGTTGAATGGACACCAGCCAGACATCTGTGAGGATAAACCTCCTGAAAATACCCTCAGAACTGTCTGGGGCTCCAACAATACGAACCAGGCCAACTGAAAACAACAAGAGCTGTTTTCTCCAGCTGGAAGTATCTGAGGCAGATTGTGACCATTGAGAGGATCGCTGTGATCCATCGCAGAGCTGGTTTCTCCTTTTAAGGCTTTTTTTAGAGTTGCGCCAAAGGCTTGTGCAATAAACTACATCCTCTTTAGGGCTGCTGCTGCTGCTGCTGCTGCTGTTTCAGTGGGAAACAATACAAATATCATTGTGTTGTCTGTACTAAAAGCCTGACTGAGTTACATTAGAAGTAGCCCTTCAGAGAGTTTCACTACTTCAAACAAATCATGAAGCTGGCATAGCCAAGTATGAGTGATTCTGCTTTGACATTAACGACATTACAACACACACACTATGGAACTGGGCATCACTAAATGGCAGGCTACGGTCCAGCCCCGGACCAAGTGACGGTTTTATCCAGACCCATGACGTATTTCTGATCAATTAAAAGAAATAAACAATAATCTTCACAGAGCGTTGTTTTTTTACAATGGACTGGACCGAGGGCACAGCTCATCCAGATAGAACGGCAATAACTTCAGCCAATCAAATTAATTGTTTACTGTGTGCAGACAGTTGGCGAGAGAGAACAACAACGTAAGAGAGATGACAGCAGAAAAACTCCCTGCTACTTCCTGGCTACAGACTGGTCTAACCAGAGTAGCACTTTGGATTGACTTAGAGCTGAGTCAGCTTTCTCCGTTATGAACATTATTAATACTAACATCCAGGTTCACTAGGGAGCACCTACACATGTGTATGATAATGGCAATAACTCCATTCAAGATTCAAACTAATAGCAGGGCAGCCAGAGGCCCATTTCTCTCACTAGGAAGGGAAGCAGAAATGTTAATTATAAAAGAGAAAAAGGGGCTGCTCAAAGATAGCTATTTGTTTTTTTTATACAAGTTCAATGTGTCTATATGTTAAAAGTATCTAAAAATATTGTTGAAATGCTCTAGAAAAGTACATTGTTGATTTTATTTGACAGACGTAGGGGTTGGCTAGAGGACGCCACTCAGACTACATGAGGTTCAGACCAAAGCTGGGAGAACATTTTAGTAACCGGACCTCTGTGAATTTTCATTGAATATCCCTGTCATACAACATTAATGATATCAATTATTAATGTTTTCTGATGCTTTTAAAACTTTATTTACATCAGCAACAGAGTAAGCAAACCTATATTTCTATTATAATCAGTTGACTAACAAACAAAATAAAGTTTTCTTTGTTCATAAATAAAATTCTTTCAATAACATACGTGGATAAATCTATACAATATATGGTTCCAAAGTACGGACTGAGCCTTTCTAGTAAGTCGAGGTGATCTCCCGATTAGCATGATCATGCTGATGATATATGTGTGACTACTGTCACTAAACAAGGAGCTTTTCGTCACAACTCCAGCTTCTTTTTTCTCCTTAAAGTATATTCAATTATGTGTGTCGCCAGCAGTGCAGAGAGACTAGTTTATTTTCAAATAAGAAATGAATCTACAATACCATGAATTATTTTAATAATGGATCACAACAGTTAATGGGCTTTAGACAGACCTAAAGTAAAAAGAGTCCTGATCAGTCAAAAACAATGAACACACAGTCAATGAAAGAACACACAGTGGAACCAAAGAACAATGAGAAAACAGAAACAGACAGACAAAGGTACTTACGTGAGCAATGGAAAGCCTCCTTGGTGTTGAAAGCCTTATTGCACTGGAAGCACTGGGCTGCCTGGCCCCCCGAGCCCAATGGTGTGAAAATATGACCATTAATTGCCTTCTTGTCCTTCTCCTTGCCCTCCTTCTCTTTCTCCCTTTTCTCTCGATCCTTTTCCTGCACAAGTGGAAGTATCATAGTTAGGAACACTACACCAACTATACAAGGAAAGGAATGTAATTACTTCATCTTTGATACCAGCCAATTAGGAATCAACAGACTGTGCTGAGTTGCCTGTAGAGTGACACCCATTGACAAAATGTCTTAGCATTTAGCTAGTTGCTTATGTTAATAAATTCCAATCTGAATCCAGCAGAGCAACATTATTACTGTGATGTACTACACAGCAGGGGGCTTTGCATATTAAGTGATGCATTATTTATGTCTCCTTTTTTGAATGTAGTACGTCGTTGTTTCAGGGAGTCTTTGCTGTTTTGTCTCATTTAAAAACAATGTGATTCTCATTCTAAAACTCTGATATATATTTTTTACAGGATTACTTGTAGGGGTTTACAATGCTGCAGATGATGACAAGCAGTACATAACTGTGATAAACAATTATAGTTATGGCACTAATTTAATAATAATATTCCATATTGTATTGTTGTCTCAGCTACTGTTAAGCTCTTATTCAAACCATCTTGTGATGAATGAGCAGGGAGGACTTTACTGTGCTGAAAAACACTTCTGCTGGAAGAATGACTACTGACGGAGACACGCTGTCTGGGAATCAAATCTTTGACCTTTCCATTACAGGCTGGATTAATGGACGAGGTCATCCTCAGCTGTTGGTCATCTCTGTACACTGAGCTGAATCACAATGCCATAAAGTGATGCCGAGAAGAACAGAGCTCTTATTCTTTTGGACTTGCATCACAGAGCCTCCACCCAAACCCAGAGGAAATGGGAAAATGGAGTTTCCAGCTCGTTTTAATAGCCGGCCCTGGGCCTCTTGGTTTGTGGCGACCACAAAGCTCTGACATACTAGAGCTCATTCTGTTCAGTTGCTTCAAGATATCATGAGGCTGACTGGAACACAGCAAGTCTGCAAGTTTTATAGCCATTACAACACTTAGCATTCATTCTCACTTCCTGCAACAGCTGTCTAACCACAAGGTAAAACACATCGACAAACTTCTACAAACTAGTGGACTAAGAAAATGTTTCTCAGCACAATAACCTTTTAAATAATCTTAGATATGCTTGATAATATCTAAAAAAAACAAAACACTGCCGATTCTCTACACAATTATTTTGGCTACACGCGTTCACAACAGGAGAAGTTATGACATTGAAACCAAAGATTGAAATAAAAAGACGTTTGAGTGGAACATACTGTAACAGGCAATGACTTCACTGGAAAAAGACAACAGCCCAGAAAGTAACACCAGGCACTTTGAACATGATAATGTGACAGTCTATTTCACTACAATTTGACTGGCAAACCAGAGCATTCTCTTAGCCTACCTCCAGCCAACCTTTCCATTTCTTTGAGAAACCATGGCTCCCTGTGAATCTCCTGCATAACATCCTTGGCTGTGGCTGAAGCTACTACCAGCACGAGGCTCTTTTATGAAAGCTGTGATGAGGAAGTGACTGGCTTGACCGAAGGGGTACAGACACTATGTCAAAATGACCTTTGACAGGGAGCAACCAGCCGCAGGGTTGGTTTGCTCCTTCAGAATCCTGTCACTTTAAAAGCAAAGCGAAGACTGAGGTAAGAGATTAAATGATAAAACCACAGCTTACTCTGTCTTCCTGTTTTACTTCCTGTTCACCCCTCTGTGTCTCTTTGCAAGGGCTGCACAATTACAGACAGCAAACAGTCGTTTAAGTACTGTAACTATGCATGGTTCCCTTTAATTCCCCAATGGAAAAGGACTGTTTATCAGTGTACATTTAAATTCTAAATAATGACAACTATTTTTTTTTGCAAATCAGATTAATGGTTGTCAAACTACAGTATGCCACTCGTGTTATTTTTTTTAACATGCAATGCTGAGTTTTGTGATTTATGAATTGCAGTATTCTAAATCCAATGTAGAGAGGTACCCATGACGGAAGTATTCTTTCTTACATGTCATTTAGCTGACGCTTTTATCCAAAGCGACTTACAATTGCTACATATGTCAGAGGTCTCTGGAGCAACTAGGGGTTAAGTGCGTTGCTCAGGGACATGTTGGTTGATGTATCGCAGTGGGAATCGACCCTGATCTCCCACACCAAAGACATGTGTCATATCCACTGTGCCATCAACCCCACCCTTTCTTTTTTCTTTCACCTGATAGATATAATCAGGGTTATCATCGCTTACAATGTAAAAAGAAATTACTATTCTCACTAGAAAAAAACCTTTTGCAGGTAAATAACTTGACCTGGCTCTGTCAGGAATACAAGATAACTTTGATCACATCTTAAACTAGTCGAGTGACCAGAAATTGTTAAAATAAACTGACTGGGAAAATCTGAAAGGGGGAAGTTATAAGAAAAACTGACTTGCCCTGAGGCAAGACACAGAACCCCCAACTGTTAAACTGGAGCTGTTGGGAAGCCAACAGAAGAAGATGCACAGGGCAGCTGCCAGTGTGAATGTGGAGCAGCGTGAGGCTGAAAAGCAGCCTGGTGTCCAGTGATCCTTGCTTGAAGGAATAAATGTTTAAGGAGGAGAAGCCTATAAACGGAGGCAGGATTCAATAGTGAAGTATAGTAAGTATATTTTTAAAAACTGTACCACCGTTTTATTAAGGATAAATAAAAACTCCATGTTCCCTCACCCTGGTCTTTTTGTACATCTTGTTCTTGAGGTAGCTGAAGGTGCGACTGACTTTGGTCACACTCTTTCCCTCAGTGTTGCTCCGTAGAGGGCCAGGCTCCTCCTCTGATATACTGGTACACACACACACACACACACACACACACACACACACACACACACACACACACACACACACACACACACACACACACACACACACACACACACGTAATGTTATCCTCAAACAGCTGCCTTCACAAGGTTATCTGTTAACACATTCCAAAAATGGTTACAGTACTATAAAGGTTCCATGGAGAACCATTGCTGCTTACCTCTCCACACAGTTTATTTATAGGACTATAAAGTTCCCAGCTGCAGTAAAAACCTTAACAACTATTTTCTGGTAAAGTATGTGTGCAGAGTTGGACTGACCTGTATGCTAGGGACCCAGAGGCGCTGGAAAATGACCTCATACCTGGAAAGAAACAAGAGAGGAAGTCAGCGGTAGGACAAAGATTTGCTTGGTAAAAACAGCTTTTTTTTATTCATTGTTATTTGTCTCAGGTGGGAATTCTCCTTCCTCCCGCTATTAAATGCGATGGAAATCTCTGTTTAGGGGTTGACCACACTAACCACCAGGTCATCCTGCTTTCCCTGAATATACAGTAAGTGAATGAACTTACTGACCTAACGCTGTGTCTACACAGGAGGCGTTTCAGCCACGTTTTCGCCATCCGTCTCACCTGTGTCTCATGGAACAGTTTTTGTTTCTATTTTCTCAAGCAGACACAAGCTCTTACTCTTCATGTCTATTTGTTCTTCTGTTTTAAGCATGTAACTAAAGTGATTGTGTATTGGGCTCTGAGTGCTGACGAAACACAGGTGACCTACAGCCTAATAATGTGCCTGAACGCATCCTGTGTAGACACACAGAGCACTGAGGCTGCCGTGCTGCTCCGCTAATGTGCTGCTCACACCACGCCTCCTGTGTAGACACTGTGTAGAGAACCATTCCTGCGAACAGAAGATTGTTAGTTTCAGTCCTGGCTGCAAGAACTAGGCAAATAATTGAATAATCCATGTCCTACAACAGCTACCTTTAAAGTCCTTGAGCAAGGTATTTAACATTAGGTGCTACTCTCATGGAAGCTGTGTAGAAGCCAAAAGCAAAATGACTCTGGCACAGATGAGGGCAGCCAGCACTGAGGCCAAAAGTTGATGCTGAAGTGCTGCCTTTTGATCCAGTGCCATTAATGGCTGCTAGATATGAGCTCCAAAAATCAAGAAAAAAATGTCCTGCAAGAAATTATGCTCTCAATATTTGATCACATTTAATTGATTCTGCCTCGCACATCATCACACAAAGCCATGACGGTTGTAGCGAGCTTGTGTTACCCAAGCTCCACCCAGGCTCCTCTATTAACCAAACATGGCTCCACTGACTGCCAAACTGTTGGTATTTTTCAATTAATCTCTCACCTAGTTGTATTTTTTTATATGATTGCACATAATATAAAGAAAAAAAGAAATAATTAAAACATGTAATCAAAGCATACACTGCAGTCTTTGTCAAATAATCACCAAAGAGTCTCTACTTATTTGATATCAGTTAAACATAGGCATACATCCTTTCTACACAACAACTCTGCTTCCTTCTCGACAGTCATTTCTTCCCAATATTCTGAATTACACGCAAATATGCAAAGTATTTCTCTGCATCAGAAAGTCAAACCCAAAACAGGATAATGAGGGTAAAGTTTTTTCCTCAAGGAGACGGAGAACACTAATGGAAATATCTCACAGATAAGAAAAGGGAAGGCTCAGTGTCTTTGACTAAAGGTGACAGGCTCCCATTTATCTGGAGGACAGTTCACCTGCAGTGTTTATGATTATTATTTTTCCTCTTACTCTGGTGATTGTGTTTCATGTTTGCAAAGAGACAAAACAAAGTATAATCTAAGTAAATATACTGGGCTGGGTAGGGGACAGAAGAAGCTGAGGTCTTATTTAATGTCGCCAACAGGAATAATTATTATTGTTCCAATTGCATACCGCAATCAGCTTAATATCAGCAGTAATTAGTGGTTTCCTCATAAAAATTTTCAGTTGAAGCTCAACTTTTGGACTTCATCGGCTTTCAGTGTGTTAGTTGTGTTCAGGCCTAAGTGCATTTCTTTCTGTTACTAGAGAGTACTCACCCACAGCAAACGTGTAAAAAGTGAGAGGTTGAACTAAATGTTAAGGCTGAATGTTTACAGCTAATATCTTAGCTTATTCAAAATAATCCATCATGTGTATTTTGTGAAGAAATATTATAATCTAGGTTTTATAACCATTTTTTCTTCAGTCGACCTGTCTGCATCTATTTGAATGATTTCAGTAAGCTTCATGAGACCTAAAGAAAGGGGACAAAAAGATCTCTACTTTGGGTCAAAGCTGGGCACATGGGTACACAAATCTGGGTACTTAGCCAACTACTAATTCATTAACATCCCAGTGTATCTAAAATCATTCCTTGATCAAAACACTGCACCTCACAATGTCAATGGGACTCTTTCAGCAGAATGAGCCGTCATCACTTTTATATTTCATATTCAGTGAATAGTACAGTAATGGCACCTTTGGTTACAGTCCTTTGAGGGAGATGCAGGATTATAAAAGGAACAACTACTGCTCTGATTCTGACATCACAGCTAGTTTCTACTGCAGCTATGTTCACAGTACATTACTTACTCAAGTTACCCTCATCATCGCTAGATGAAAAGTCCCCATAAATGACCTGAGACTTAGATTTGGGGAGGATGGGGGAAAGGTTGAAAGAGAAGGAAATGCGCCTCTTACGTCTCAGGTGTCCCATTGCTGGGGAGGCAGGAAGGAAAGAACCACAGCAGGAACTTTACTTATTAAAATTAAGAAACTTTATAATAACAGTTAATATGGGGGATAGGAGGTAGAAATGTCAAGATAAAGACATAATACCTGACATATAATTATATATATATATATATATATATAAATATAATAATATTATATTATATTATATTTCTTATTAGACCCGATAATGACCTCCTTCTGCACATTGGGCCTTCTGAGCTTAGAAAAAGGAGCATGTGAAGTACACTTTCAAATAAAGACTTTTAGATATTTACCACTTTATTGACTCATTTAGTACAGCTCCACTTGTAATTTTTTTTTATTCATTTTGAGATATTATGATTTTAAAGCAGGATAATAAAATGGGAATGTATTGATAAAGAGGTCAGATATGTTTAATGTTACAAGTATGGCTAGATATGGATCTGTAATTGTAATTTGAGGTTACATCCACACTAATACGTTTTTTGTTTTAAAACGCATACCGTTTGCTAAGTTTATGCCTCGCGTCCACACTACCAGCGTTTACTAACCCCTAAATCAGAGACTTGCGTATCCAGTTTTAGTTTGAAAACTTCTGGGTTGAGTTTTAGTTTGGAAGGGTGGAAACAGAGACTTGAAAACAATGATTTAGACACCCACATTCAGGTGTTATCAGTTCCGATGTGTCCTTCCCTAATTAGTCTTGCCCCTATCACGTGACTCTTTTCTAGAAGGAAAAAAATGACATCAGCCCAGACTACTGGTGGTATTCAACATTGATAATGAAGTACAAGTGTTTCTGACCTTGTTGTCGATGATAGCAGCTGTTGTGCAGTTCAACTCTTAATTTTATAATACTACTACTGCCTACATGTGCAAGAGGCAAGCTATTATTCAAGTGATGTGTGACAATTCCCGTGTTTACACCGAAACGGTGCTAAAACGCTCGTGAGGATGGAGATTGTTTTAAAATGAAAATGTAGTAGTGTGGACGTAGTCTGAGGGTAAAACAGAAAAGCAGCCTCACGACTTCTTACTCACCATCAATGTCTCTGTGGCTGATGGCGAGCATGGATACAGACTTGGTGAGGGGCAGGGTCAAGGGAGGACAGCTGTTTCGCAGAGGGCGATACCGCCTTGATTTCTAGAGCAAGAGACACAAGCTTGGGTAAAACAGTGCATGATGATGTAAAAGAAAAAAAAAAAACACTAAACCAGGCAGAGATAACATGGAACAAAAATGTACCAGTAACTAAACTGGAAACAGGAACGACAAACTAAAAAGGGTTATAAACAACGATTTGATGATGTGTTCACAATTTGTTTTAAATTCAATGAGACTGGAGAGAAGCCGCCTGAGGAAAGTGATGTTTATTAATTCTTACTAATCCCCAAACTGACAAAATTCCCCAAACTGTTTATAAGTCTTGTTTATGTATAAGCTTAACAAATATTTTTTTCCTCTCATGTGAATTAGGCTGAGTGTGTTTTTGAGGATCCCTCAGGTCCGACTGCATGACAGTATGAAGATATGACATCTGAAGGACAAATGTGTTGGTGTGTGTGTGTGTGTGTGTGTGTGTGTGTGTTAGCTGACCAGGTCATGTAGTCTTCCATGATCCCCCAGCTCCTCCTGTTCCTCTGTCAGAGAAACCAGGGAGCCCCGGTCATCGCTGTCATGTCGGCGCATCCTTGAAGGCTCCGGGATTCGGGGCCCCTGAGTGGTAGGGCCCCTCAGCTCCTCCTGGGGCCCACTGAGCCCCTCCAAGCTGTAGCTGTATGGACAAAAAGAAGGCAGAGGTGACATCAAAGAAGGAAGAAGGACTGTACACATACACTCCACTAGTCTCTCTGGAGTATTCTATTACAGCGTTCTGGTTACACACAGCAACTGCTGCAACAAACACAAACAAGACATGCACACACGCACCTGTTGAGAACACACGCGCACACACACACACACACACACACACACACACACACACACACACACACACACACACACACACAGTCCTGCACAGTGTTTGGCCAGCTGAGTTATCACTGGGCTCCGGAGCAGATTTACAGCTGAAGCAGCAGCAAATGTCTTCCAACATCAGCATCAGCATAGAGAGCTCTGCAGCTGTGATTTACAAACCCAATTACATCGATCTATGACTGGAAATAAGAGGCCTTGAAAAATCCAATACAATGATTATGGAGAAGAAAACTACAGCTACATTTCAGGATGAGCTATGCTACGTGGCCACAGCTCTACTTGCTTCAGGACAGACTCTGTGATACTTAGAGTAAAGCTCCAGCAGTAAATCTCTCTTATCTCCAGCCCTTGGGTTTTTATGGCACTCCATTATCCAGCAAATCATCAGTCTAACACATTCAAACATCACTAACCTAAACTGGACCAAAAGAATCATGACTTAGTGATTATCAGTGACCAGCGTAGAGCAGCACTCACCTATCCTCAGGGCTGTGAATGTAGATGACTATATCTGTCATATTAAGGCCTGCTTCCTGCCATGATTATTACATACTATCCTTCAGATCCACAAGGTCCTCGGTCCTGAATCATGAGTAACACCAGCAGCTGTTGCAGCTCTCTGCTGCAGGAAGGTACAGGCTGACTGATGGACTGACTGACTGACTGACTGACTGGGCATTCACACACTCACGTGCAAGCATGCACACAGGCAAAGACACCCACAAAAACGGCAAATGCAAAAGCAGCATGTAAATACATCCTATTCAAAGAAGGTCACGTGCTCTTAGCAAGAAAAGAAAAAACATGACACACACATACACAAAAACACTGTACCTGAGTGAACTAACTACTTCCACACCGTGGCTGTGGGGAGCATCAGGAGGGCACCAGCTGAGGTGTGAGTGTGAGGTGGAGGAGTTAGTAAGGGGGAGACTGGCGATAAAGAGGAGCGAAGGGAAGCAATTATGGCAGAGTTGCAGTGAAGCAGATGAGGAGGATGTTAAAAGGACAGAGTTACAGGGATGTCTGAAAAGAGTGATAATGATCTGGCACAAGGGGACTACTTCCTAAGTATGTACAGTAGATTTCACAGTGGCTAGCATGATCACTGTAAATGGGTTCAAGTTCATTTCCTGCTGCAGTGTTGTGGTAATATCAACAGCACACAGGAAATAAACTTGAACCTAAGCAGTTTCCCAGAAATGCAATACTGTCAGAATAGCCTAGGTACTATTAATGTTATTGAAATCACATCTGTGGTAGCCACTACTCTCTTCAATGTAAAAGATGTGGCCCGATGGTTAGAGTAGTGGTCTCTGACCATAAGAGCCATGTCTTAATTAGAGCCTGACAGAAATACAGGCAGGCTGATAGTATTGGCCATTATTTGCTAATCACAGATATATCTGTATCAGCATAAATGTCCCCTCCCTGTCATTTAGAAACCAAGCACTAACAAAATATTACACAAGAACCAGTTAAAAATAGTTCAGAAATCACCCATAAGTCATGCCAGAAGCCTGAAAACAGAAAGTGACATGTTGCTTGGGTCCCATCCCAACGGACTCCATTACGTCACCGTGTGACTGCTATCATCAACCCTAAGTGAAGAAGCCTACCTGGGCGTGGGCGCTTACGCCATTTATAGCTGCAAGCCTGTTTTCATAGCCATCAGCCTTCCTGAGAAGAGCAGGGTGAGGGTTTGTCTCAGCCCACAGAACTGAAACAACTACACTCAGGGTCATAAAAGATCACTTGATGTTGAATATTGCATGGTTCTTCTTCATGCCTGACTCCCCCCGCCTCAAAAGCAACAAAGCTATTCTTCTTTCACCGATAACAATTCTGCACAATGCAACTACTTTTGTGCTGTTTTACTGCTGTGGGACACTATCTTCTCCAAAATCCTCTGAAGCCTTTACAGTCTTGAAAAATTCCCTACAGGAACTTACTACACCAAGTAAGTGTGTTACTGTGTCACTTACTGTTCTCAATCGCTTGCCAGTACAGTCCTCTGAGCTTCCACAGCTAAAGTCCCCTTGTTGCATGTGGCTGCTTGTTATTACCACTGCAGTACAAAACACCAGTTTGCTTAACCATCTATTTACCCCAGTATTTCTTGCACATTCTAATGGGTGAAAAGAGAGTAACAGTTTTCAGCACAGTTGACTGCAGGGATGGAGCACAATGCAGCAGTAGTTCAGCAAGCATACATTAAAAGGTGGGAGATCCACAAAGGCTACACTCCATGAATTTGCCATTGGACGTCACATGGCAACAAGTCAATCTTAACATCACATGAACTGATGAATGGGATGTATTAGTACCTTCTCCTGTGAAAGGTCGGCTTCCTCTCACCAGGGCTACGGGCAGAAGTGAAGTTGATGGATGAGAGAGAGACGGAGAGTGGTGCATGATGGGTGAGAGGAGTTGGGATATGAGGGGAGGGCAGGTCAATAAGGACATAATGAATGAATGATGAATAAACTATTTCATTTTCTGATGGAACCATAATCTTTTCAGTTGGTTGGATATCTCTGGGCACTATTGTGTGTATATGGAGCTCTGAGGCGCAGGACACCATGTTGGAGGAGTGATTACAAAGGCATTTCTTCAGAATCATGATCTTAATGGAATAGTGTGTTTAGACATTTTGGGAAATACGCTTATTGCTTTCTTAGAGTTAGAGTTAGATGAAAAGATTGATACCACGTTCATATATGAAGCTGGAACCAGGAGATGGTTAGCTTAGCTTAGCACAAAGACTGGAAACAAGGGGAAACAGCTAGCCCAGCTCTGTCCATAGACCACCACATCTAAAAGGTACAATAACAAATGAAGCAATTTTACGCAGGGTTATGTGCCAAACTATTTCTTGGCCAGGAGCAGTGACCTCCCACTATCTTGTATCTTATCGTATACTGTTTGTGTGTGTGTGTGTGTGTATATATATATATATATATATATATATATATATATATATATATATATATATATGTGTATATACACACACACACACACACACACACACACACACAAATAATAGAAGTGCTGGTTGTTGGAAGCTGTTTCTCCATTTACAATCTTTATGCTCAGCTAAGGTCACTGGCTGTAGCTTCATATTTATTGTACGGACACCACGTACTCATCCACTCTCGGCAAGAGAGCAAATTTCCCAAAATGTCAAAGTATTCCCGTCATGCAGGACGTGGTGATGACACGTTCGTCTCACTAATTACTCTTATTGCATTCATTTTTCTTTTACTTTACATGTATACTACTATAGTCACAGAATTGTCATTGCTTAACACAGCATGCACTTTTAGCAGCAGGAAGAACCTTTAAAGAACTTAATAAGCTCACTAGTGTACACAGCATGCTTTCTTATGTGCTCCAGGTGCCTCATTTTATCCATAAAGGGCACCAGCGGTTAAAAAATGATTCTTCTTTCTTTCATTAATTACACTGTAAAGATAAACTACTTGAAAGCTTGGTGGTATTGTCTGTTTGTGCCCAACCTGGATATTATAAAAATAGCAGCTGGTTAAAGTCAAAAAGCAGTTGTTATACTGTTTTCACTCCAATATCGTGGCACAGGCCTTATATTGCATGGCAACAACTCCACAAGCAGTCCATCGCCATTCTATCAAGACAAAATAGATGTCAATGTCTTGTGGTTAATGTGCTCTGCATTATGTTCTTAGTGTGTCAATATGGGTGCAAAGTAGTATGCGTGAACTGATGACTATACTCTACATGTTGCTGTGAGTGTGTGTCTCTGAGTTGTGTGATTACATCTGTGTGCGCACAATTTTGGTAGCTCCCTTACGAACACCAGAGAAATGGCAACACAGCTGCTCGCAGTAGGAAGAGGAAAAACTTAACATGGCGCATTGGGAATGACATCAATAAGCACTAATAATACTGACATCTGCACACATAAGGTCTACTGGCATCTACTGACTACAAAACACACACTGACTAACACCAGCAGCCAATGTCGAGGACAAAGGAGTAACTTTCCTACCTCGCTATCAATTCAACTCCATCCACAATGTCATTAGAAATCCTTCATCTTAAAGAATCAAGTATAATCTAGTCCCCTTCCCAGTCTCACCTCCTGTGGTTCATCTCTGCTTCTCCTCCGTTGTTCTTTCCAGGCCCCCAGCTGTGGCGGCGAAGAGGCGACAGGGAGCGGATACTGTTCCGGAGTAGACAGGAGCGCCGCGGCACCTCTGTCACTCTGTCTTTGGCTTCTTCTTCAGCTTCTCCTGCTCCTCCACCACCACCACCACTGTCCAGTCCTGCAGTGATAGTAGCCCCAGTCTGGATGCTCTCCTCTGGGCTCCAGCTGCATTCCAGGCCCTGGCTGCACTCGGGACTAGAGCTGGACAGACCAACGCTGGCGGTGTCGTCTGCCGAGGAACAGGAGATGGAAACCTCGCTGGCACTGTCTCCTCCTGTCACTGGTTCATCGTTCTGCAGAAATCCAATAAAAATAAAAAATTTAAAAAAATAATATATATATATATATATATAAAAAAAATTGTTATTATTGAAAAGCCTCACTGCCCATTCAGAATCATGTACTAATGGGGAACTGTCAAAGTAAAAGAAGCACCACCTGAAAGTGACAGTGTATCATGAGCCACAAGAACAGCTTCATTAATTCAAAAATGAGTGAAATCAATGCCAAACTCTAATGAAATGTTGATTGATTTATTATTTCAGGGAACAGACGTGTAAAAGTAGCTGCTTTCTCTTAGTATTCACATCCATCCCACATCTAATAAAGGAGCGCTCCAGTGAAAAGAGTACTACAACTTGCAGTATTAGGGCCTTGTTCTGCTCACAGAAACACATAGGAAGGAGCCCTTAACCCTGAAACATCCTGGTCATCTAGCTACAGTAACTGGGGAACGCCTCAAATATATGAGGCTAAAATGTCACTATTTTACCAGCCACATAGATGAAGAATATAATGGGATTGAACAGAACAGGATAGAACAGTATAGGATAGAAACAGAAATGATGTGGCCTTTCTATCCATTTTATTTCTATGGATAGAACATAATAAAACAGAATAGAACAGAACAGTAAATGGAGAACAGAACAAACAGGACAGGACAGAATAAAATGCTATGGAATATAATGCAACAGAACACAACTGACTAGAATAGAATAGAACTGAATGTAATTAATTCAATTAAAATTGATCAGAACATAAATAAAAATGAATAAACGGGGTAGAATGCAACAGAACAGAATATGACAGAATATAACACAGTAGTATGGAACAGAGTAGAATAGAATTGAACAGAATAGAATACAGTACGATAGAAAAGAATAGTATAGAACAGAAAAAAACAGACGCCCTTCAAATTATTGTTTATAAATCTCATTCATCACGTTGTATATCCATCAGCATTTCTTCACTGAAGCATACGATGAATTAAGAGAATACTGTAGAGCTATTTAATCCACAGGAATGGGATATAATGAGGACCAAATGGCAAAGCTTCCGGATAATGGGCCAGAGCCACTTTATAGAAACACTGACATTAAAACAAAAAACAATAAATGATGGCAACCTTGTGAAAACAAAGCTTTCCCAGGAAATTGTTATACAAGTTATATGCATCTTTTCAAGATGTATTCATCATTATCACGGCACTGTGATTCAAAGCTAAAGACAGTTGTTAGTTAGTAGTTGACAATTCTATATATATATATATATATATATATATATATATATATATATATATATATATATATATATATATATATATATATGAGAGAGAGAGAGAGAGATTTGTCAGTTAATTAATATGGATTTTTGCAAATGAGAAAATGCTAGATTTATAGCAGACTAGAAATTTGTCAACATTTGCAGGGACTCATTGTGATGTCCTTGGCCAGTCTTACCTACAGTATCTGAGTGAATATAAGCAATCAACACACACACACACACACACACACACACACACACACACACACACACACACACACACACACACACACACACACACACACAGGTATTGGAGAGTCCATTCAGAGCTAATTTGTAGGTGTGAGCTTTAACTGGGCCTATTGTGCTGCCAGCTGCAGTGAGAGAGCCGAGCATAGAGCTGCTCCTGTTGGAGAGCTGGGAATGAAAGATCTGCTTTATGCTGCGGACACGACTTCCTGTGGGAGTGAGAGACCACATGAGAGTGTGTGTGTGTGTGTGTGTGTGTGTGTGTGTGTGTGTATGTGTGTGTATTCTGACTGCAGTGTATGTTTGTGAGTCATAACTTTAGCTTTAGAGCTGGGAGAAGGATGCAGCTGAGTTCTTAAACTTTACTTTATATTTTAGGCTCTTAGATACTAGTTACTACTACTTACTGCAGCTGAATTTAGTCTTCGTGTGGAATCAAAGCCTGTGGACTTCATGGCACATTTGGTCCATCCCTGTCACTTAACCTTCAGCATCATACTATATACTCCTGGGCAGCTGATGTTCTCTGCGCTGACGTTTTCCATTGTTGTTTACAACAAACAGGAAATTCAGTTCACATCACAATGAGCATGTTTCAAGTGCTCAATGCTGCAGAAACTGAACCTAAGGGCGGCTTGCTTAAAACAGACTTTCAACAGCAGCAGAGTGACAGCAGCGACCACGGCTTGCACTCCCCCAGCAGCAGTGTAGAGCTGTCAGCTTAAAAAGATGCTTAGTAGATGTTTGGCATCTCAGCCTTGGGGCGCTGATAAATGAATAGTCAAGCCTAGACTGACAAAATAGCTACAGTACTTTCTATATACTATATATTCCCTATAGGGCTAGATGCAAGGGCAAACACAAAAATATATACTGTATATTGATGGAGTTCAGCTTGAGTGATCTGGATGTTTGGAACACAGCCAGTCAAGGATTTGGTAAAAGTTGTTGAACCCTGAATTCACGGCTAAATCAAAGTTAACACATTGTCTATTATTTTTACATGTGTTTATTGATTGTTTTGCAGTTTAATTCTGTAACAAGCTGGTCAACACTCGTACAGAAACACAGTCACAAATAAGAGCTATGTTGTTGTTTTACTGATATTTTTGTTGTAGTTCATTTCTGCGCCTCAAATATTCCCAACTGGAACAAAGATTCGAACAACACCACTGCTTCCCTCATATTAACATTGTTATAATTTCAGTGCATTGTTTTTAATGAACTCAACACTGATTTTTAATAAGTGGATTAAGGGATTTTGCTGGTAAACACAATAGAACTAGCAAACCTCGAGTCATCAGTCCAGTTTGTGTGTCCTGGAGGTAAAGTTTTCCCACCGAACCCCAGCCACAAAGAGAAAACCTTGAGTCTGACCTTTCTGAAGACACAGTCATATCCTGGCTCCACGTTCAGGAAGCTTTCGATGTCGCTGCCAGAGTCTCTGTGAGCTGTGGAGGGACAGCTGGTGGGACTGCTGGTTCTACTGGGCAAACTGGGAAAAGCTGAAGACTGTGAGGATCCTAAAAAAGACAGAACAACAATGTGTTAATAATGAAATATAGCAGGTGGAAAACACAGATCAATCTTACGTAGAAACCTGTTTAACTCAATCAGAAATATGAAGGTACCAGGATAAACTTAACATTTTAATCAGGAAAACATTTATTAAAGTTTGATTCCAACTGAGAAGCACCACTTTTCCAAAATAATATAATTTTCATTCCCTCCTCTAATACATAAGCAGGTCTGTTAGACATCAGTGAAAAGACTTCTGGGAATCTGAGAAGGTGTGAAAGCCTGGCGGATCAATGGCCTACTGTCCTGACTATAGCCATCTGTGTCTGAACTGCAAAGGCAAACAACTGCTGTTTGTGTGTTTCAAAGGCCTGAGAGCAGAACTGAAGTTAAAATCTCAGTCAGAGAAAATGACAACTGAAAATAATATTGATGTACTGCAGAACAGCTTTCATGAAGAGAGTAGCATCACCCTGGGGCCAACTGGACACTGAGAGAGACTTAAAAAGACATTCTGTAGTATTTTGTATTAGCTTTAAAGTTACAAGGAGCAATTAGAGATAGCACACAGACAGTTTCAAGCCCAGTGTGTGCAATCATCAGCTACATCAATGTGTACTTGAGTAAGTCACTACTTCCCCACCTGAATCAGAGCCAGCAATATGTCACATTAAATATCTTCTTATCCTCTTTTAAACATAGATGTATTCAACAGCAACCCACCATCAGCCATTTTGGGGTTTAAACACACTATTCCAGATGTTTTTTTAAAGCCCCCTTGTTAAAAACAAGTAATCCATCCTAAAGTCTGCACACAGTACAACATTTCTTATGCAACAACCCTGTGGCACTGCAGTTTTTTGTACATGTAAGGACTTGTACAGATAATATCCCAGGCCAAACTAAAAGAGGAAGATTGTGCCCAACTACAGAGTATAATAATAGGCTTACTTTAGCCAGATGCCAAGAACAACTGGATGAGATCACTCACTGAGTTTGTTATTTTGCATCATTTCTGTCTATTTTTGCCAGAGAAAACGGAAGTTATTCTTTATCCCTCAGGAACATTTTCCCTGTGCTCATATGAACAAGAGGAAGTTCCTTGTGTGCCTGGATACTGTGTGAAAATGTCTACAATAATTAACTAGAGACCATCTTGCAATGGGATCACACCAGCCATGATGCATAATTGGGCCAAAGTGTGGGGGGGGGGCAATGTCCCCTTCCCTCCTTTCTACCCTTTTACGTCTGACGCCCTTGCTTGGACCATAGCCATTTTCAAACTCAGCCTTCATTTTGATCTCAGCTACACACAGGTAAAGTTCCATGGCTGCATCCTACATGGTTGTGATGCTATCGTGGTGACAACATCTGGCCACAGACAGACAGACATATAAACACCTGGCAAAGTACTCAAAACCGCTTCTGTGGTAGTTCCTGCTACAGTAG
The DNA here is from genome assembly GCF_031162955.1 of Sander vitreus. Taxonomy (NCBI): domain Eukaryota; kingdom Metazoa; phylum Chordata; class Actinopteri; order Perciformes; family Percidae; genus Sander; species Sander vitreus. The sequence continues at coordinate 429,195 of NC_135855.1, read as the reverse complement.
ATTTCTCCAGGACCACATTTTGCCATGATGACACACATACATTCAGACACAGACACAAGGTGAGAAAAACACCAGCGTCGCTGTGTCTCGGCTGGTATGTTTGCTCCAATGGCAATGATCTTTGACGCAAGTTTGCACTCCAGGAATCCCGGGGCTGAAGATTTAGCTGCAGTCAGCTGCTCAGAGAACAGGGCCATCAGGGGGTCAGGAGATGGGACAAAGGACTGCATTGGGAGTGGTCAGTGACAGAGCCCTTCATTTTGGCAAGAATCTGTTACATTGCAATAAATAACGAGCAACTGGGGGGCAAAGTCATAGACTTCCTGAAACTGATTAGTTGCTTACTGCTAACCACTAAACACATGCATGCAACTGGATGAAAGCATAGATGGGTTGAAGAGGTGGGGCATCCAGTCGGGTCCTCATCAGGCCTACTCACTGACCGAAGGACTGCTAAGCCCAAGAAGTCCGGAAGGATCAAGGTCTTTAGGATCCCAATATTGACCAGTACAGTACCACAGCACTCACACACACGTATGTGTAAAAACACATAACATTATTTTAATCAGCAGCTGTGAAATATTTATTTTTTCTGCAGCCAATATATGTCCATATATTTACTCAGATATTGAGCAGTTGATTTCACTCATTAACACACTCTTATCCTGGGAGGATTAACTAATCAGCAATAATGTGATTGAAATGAAAGCTTGCTTTCCCAAAGTCTGAGAAGCAGTGCTATAAATTATCAATAATTTCTCATTGCAGGGCTTGAAAGAGCTTAGAAACTAACTAATATTCAATTCTGAATCTTGTAATCAGAGGTGTCAGCGGTTTAAATCTTATTTAGGAAATGTCTCCATATTGGTATGTATGTATCCAGCAGCAGAGGGAGGTGGCCACCATATGACAGATACAGGGTTTTGTCCTCTCTGTGACACAGAGTATTAGAAGTAGAAGTATTTCTGCAGTAGAAAGGTCACACGTGGAGATACACAGGGCATTAAGAGGGGGATGTAGGTTTTCTTTATAACACAGTGGAAAAGACAACACTCCAAAGACAAAAACTACACTGACCTTTGACCCCAAGTGCTGCGGCAGAGCTTAAGCTTGACCAAGATGGTTTTGGAAGTTGATGCAAAAACATTTTACCCTTTGGTCTTCATATTTTCTAACATCACAAGCCCACCATGAATGGAGGATCCCAAAATGTAACTGTGTGTGTGTTAGGGGAGCGTAAGTGTTGGTGACAAAAGTGGATGCTGGGAGTTTTTCTTGGACTCCACCCCCTCACACCTGTCCACCAAAACTAGCAGGGGAATGAGAGTTTTGACAGCTGTCTTCCTCCCTCTGTTTCACTCTCCCTCTCACTCTCACACACACACACACACACACACACACACACACACACACACACACACACACACACACACACACACACACACACACACACACACACACTAAGCACAGAGAACAGGTGTAAAGTGCTCTGATGAGTCAGTGGGTGGTTGAGGTTGTTGGGTGAATGTGAATCAGCTCACAGCTGTAGATATTACTTTGACTTACAGTATATGCAACATCTAATAAGAGACTAATGGGGTCAATACAGAAAAAAAGCTTTAATTTCTAGAATACCAGCAGTGCAAGCAAACAACGGCAAAAAGGTCATATCATCATATCACATCACCCAGATAGACTAGTTATATATTACTATATATAAATATATCACTATACTGTCATGCAAAAACTCATACGCACTTCTCACAGCTCAGCAGAAGTTGCCACGCTAATGCTGTAACTACTCAGATCAATCAAATACTGCTTGCAATTAGAGCTGGGCAATATATCGATATTATATCGATATCGTGATAGGAGACTAGATATCGTCTTAGATTTTGGATATCGTAATATTGTGATATGACATAAGTGTTTGCCTTTACCCACTTCGACATTATGTCCACATTATGAAGATATTTTATTAAAGCACCAATTGTCAACCCTAGAATATCGCCGCAATATCGATATCGAGGTATTCGGTCAAGAATATCATGATATCTGATTTTCTCCATATCACCCAGCCCTACTTGCAATCCAAACAGTTACTGCTGTGTCAATGCAGTTAAAAATGTAGGACAATAAAAAGAAAAAGGAAGCCAGGCTGAACTCAGGAGGAGAAATGTGTGTTGTTAGATGAATGCTGTAGAAGAAAAATTGCAAGAGCGATATGATCCAAACAAATCATCCAGTCTGAAGTAATGAAAGTGGTAAGAAATAACCAACAAGATAAAGTATCCACCGCGCCTCCCTGTCTCAAAACACTCTTCTCGGCACATTTTCACACTGTTAGTCAAGATAAGATGCCACTGAGGCTACCTTAAGTGTTTCCCTAAGTGCAGATTGTATCAGCACTTACAGATAGAACCTTATTTTTCCTTATTCCCTTGTATTTTCTAAGGACATGACATGTTAAATTAGAGCAACTGGGCTGACTTTTTGCAAATAGAGAATATTTGACCACAGTGGGTGTACTTTGAGGTCTGATCAACACAAAGTGTGCCGCACCAAAAACATTTTTGAAGCTCTTAAGGTAGAGCAGCTTGGTGTGTTTTTCTGTTGTAACTAGGTAAACTGAATCAGCTCATAATCACTGAACCATCTGCTATTCAATGTTCTAGTTTGAGCAACACACATTCTCACAATTAAAGTACTACTAACATGTTCAAAATGTTTTCATGCATAATAGAAAATCCTCACAATGTTGTCAAGAGGCTGCTGGCATGTCATATGCCTTGCCGTGTTTACTGAAATAAAAATATGTCCTCTGCTGTCTTCCTTGCACACGTTTCAGAGAGTAGTACACTACTTAACCAAACTGTAATTTAAACCTTTACTGTGATTCATTTTAAACCACCATTTATTCCTATATCTTTGTTTTCTCTTTTCACAGTATTATTTTTCTCTGGAATCAAAAGGCACACCCAGCATGTCTCCTCCTATATAAATGAGGGTTACTGAATCGAGTTGAGCTAAACAGGACACAGCTTCACCCATGATAAATGTAATATCATGCAACATTACAAACAACACTTTAAATCAGCAGCAAGACTCTCAACAGAGGCTAGCAAACCACAGGCAGCTAGGCACACTGCTGTGGCCTTCCAAAAACACATTGACCAGCTATATTATGGGATGCAGATCCAGGCCCATCACACACCACAGGCAATACACAGCATGTTCTGAGGCTGAGGCTTTGCATAGACTTGTCAATCAAGTGCTCTTGGGTGCCTTCTATGTTGTCTTTGCTGCTGTGTCTGAGTTTGTATAGCCATACTTACACAATTGTACTATATATCACTTAATATCACTTATTAACATATGGAGAAAACATGCAAGAAGGAATTGGTTAAACACTGGCTGATACTTGTAACCCTCAAGCAGAGCAGATTATCACTGAGTTCTCAACCCTGAGCTTGAACTGGGTGGTCCTGGGTCAACCCATTTACATTGACCTTTGACACTGACAAAAGAAGGTCAACGCCCTAACTTCCTTCCTCACTAGTCTAGTTTAATAATCCCAAGTGTCATGTAGAGCTTAAAGTATAGTATGTGATGTTAATCCAATACACTTTGTATCAAATTCAGTGAGGTTGTATTTCTTTGGCAGTTGAGTTCAAATATCAACAATCTTTGCGCAGCATTGCTTACTGCACCTTTAATTGTATTCTCAAACCAAGCATTAAAGTCTTTTGAGCCATATCTGTCAATCACTGATATATTATTACTTACTTGACAAGAAGACTCTGAGTCTAAAGCATGCTAGCAGCTCTGTGATACAGTACAAAGACACCGCAGTGTTTGTGCTTCAGCTAGACTAAATGCTAATGTCAGCACCTCGGGCGACCATGAATATCCTTCTAAAATTTCAAGACAATCTATCCAATAGTCATTGAGAACTTTCCAGTGGTGGGCTGATCAACCACCCGGCCGACCGTCATTGTCAACCCTAGAGCCATGCTGCCAGCATGGCTTTAAATAGGGTACTCAATTGTGAACAGTACATTAATACACATGTACAATACTCATGTGGGAACTGTTTATTGTATTTTGTTCTATTGTGCTCATGTGTGTGTGAATGGTGGATTAGAGGTTTACCAGCCAGTCAATCAGTTTCCTGCCATGGCTCCTGTTACCTGACTAAATGAACCAGAGAAAGAGAGAGAGAATACATTGGATGAGTTTAGTGAGGGAGAGAGAGAGATATATTTTCACCAAAAAGGAAGTGATGCCGACTTCTCCCAGCTGCTACAGAGGAAATCCCACCCTCACCCACCCTCCTATTCTTTGTCATTCTCTTTCCATCTTTGTGTTTCCTTTCTTTCCCTCTGTATTTCTTCACCTCATCCATTAAAACCCTATTCTCTCTTTCTCTGTCTGACAGACTGATGTTTCATTTGTTTTCCACCACAGATAAAAAGCAGTTTGTTCTCATCGATCTGTTGGTTTTGTTTTATTGAGACTGGTCTCTCCGCAGACACATTTTACAGAGGTCATACTATCCTGTTTTCCTATCTTACTGTGGCTGTTGCCCATACATACATATATGTCAATATATAACATTTTCTTTTACAGTCATCCCTCATATACTGACTGAAATATATCCACAGCTACAACACCAACAATCAACGCTTTCCTGCAATGACGACTGAGCTAATGTTGTTGTTAGCCACACTAGCAACGTGGCTCTAGGGATGGTCACGTGATCGGTCAGTCGGTCCATCCAATTTAGTGCAGCGATGCATGCCCCCCAGAGGATAACACCTAATGACTTTGGTGATCCCCTGACTGCTTACCTAGTACCACCATGAGGTCGAACTTCAAATTTGTCTAATACTTTGGTTTATGACCCATTACTTACAAAACATAAAACATTTCCATACAAGCTCAGCTGTGAGGGGTGCTAAAATGTTATGCTAACATGCTAAACGAACATGAACATTGTAAATATAACCTATTGAACATCAGCATGTTAACATGTCCATTGCAAACATGTTAGCATGCTTACATTAGCATTTAGCACCAGCTAAAAAAGAGCTGCTAGCTTGGTTGTAGAGTCTTAGTCTTGTTAAACACTGACATACATTTATAAAAAACAAAAACAACTAATATTAAACTAAAGATTTACCTAATCTGGGGTGAAGACAAGATGCATGTAAGACATACACAAAAGCCAAGCTAATGTTAAACGATGTCTAGCTACTGCTAGCTGTTGCTGAGCTAACATCACATCTCTGACCACCAGGTTTCTACAGTCCGTCATACTGTTTCTCTGAGTCACCACTGGCACTGACAATAATTAGCTCTGTTACATGTACAGAGTCACTTCCAAAAACACTGTAGGGTTAACTGGAATTCTACCAACTGTCACCGACCTGCAGAGTTGGCAAAATATGTAACACATCATCTTCATGCTTGGGGCGTGTATCCACGTCCTTGCGTGCATGGGATAAAAACAAGGTCCCGCTCATCAAAACGCTGCTCTACATCTCCACTAATGGTCGAAAACGCCACACACAACCTTTAACTCTGTTTAGTACATGTCAGCCAGCAGCCTTCTGTCTTAGTGTAAGGCCTTACTGATACAGTGTATTATATAACATTCTACCCTTGTACAGTGGATGTCCTGCTAATGTATTTTAAAAGAGGTACTCTTAAGTACCTTTAAAAAAAAAAAAGAGCTTAAGTAGTCTCTGAGCATCTCCAAGGTTTCGATCACCATTACAGCACTCAGGCAGTCCAGCCAAATGCTGAAGCTCAAACATGAAGTACCTTTGCTTTGTGTCAGTGACACCTCAACCACACTGTTTAAAACGTCACAAGGCCAAACATCAATTTGCTATAACTTCAAACAAATGGGTGAGCGTAAACATTAATGCATAGATGGCCCACTTCTACATTCACTACACATTCACGTCACCTATTGGAAACAACCTTGCTGGGTGGCTTTAAGCAATATACAGTACATGAATCCTCTTAAATAAATAAAAGAATAAGAACAAAAACATGCACAAAAAAGCTATTTGAATTCATACCCCATTCTGACAAAAGAGGTTAGTTTATTAGCGGCTAAGAGTAAATCTTACCTGAGTGTTGAGTGTTGCAGGACTGATGGAACGACGCCTCTCTGTCTCGGTGGATCTACAGAGAAACAGGAAGACACTGAATCAGCCTCAGCAACATGTGACCATCACCCACAAAGAAATAATGATGCAGACCAGCGCGGCAGATAGGAAGTGTTGCTCAGTACACAGGATGGGTGGCAACGATAAGACACTCTTTAGAACAGCTAACTATTCATCGGATTTAGTGGCTACACTCCGGCTCCATCTCCTAGAGGAACTGTTTGGAAAGGTCTAACTTTGGTCTGTTTTCAACCTTCAAAAGTCGCAGTTAGACTGACACCAACTCAAACGCACACACACACACACTGCCTGTCAGAGATCTGTGGTTGGCTGTAATCACACAACCCTGGGACTCTGCTTCCTCTGTGGTCTGAGTGTCTATACAACAGCTGTGTGTGTGTGTGTGTGTGTGTGTGTGTGTGTGTGTGTGTGTGTGTGTGTGTGTGTGTGTGTGTGTATGTGTTTAAGCCACAGGCTTCCCCCTTTTTGCAGGAAACACAAAAGCTTCAACAGCTCGGCCGAAGCTATACAGACTTGAGTGGCAGCTCTGAATGTGAAACTTACAGAGACTCAGAAAAGCTCATTGTTTTATAATGAACTCCATCAACGGCATGTAGATAAAGATGATGAGCTTTGATTTAGAATGTGTCTCTTGTACAAACAAAGTAAACTAAAATTAGATAAATGATATATCAATACAGCTAGATTGCTAAGACTAAGCTCTTCAGCAGAGATCTTGAAAACATGGCTTTTGTAAAGGGGTCAAGTAATTTCTGAACTGAGATGAGGCTACTGTAATAAAGGATGGATGGTAATATTTTCATGGTCTGTCCTTCAATGGTTTGTTCTAGTCTTTCTTGCTAGTAGCTTGCCCCCCCGCCCCCCACCTCCTTAAATATTCCCATTTAACTTCCAAACCTAGTAAACCCAGGTTAAGCCTGGCTGAGATCAACAGGCTTTAGCATGGCCCTTTAAACTAGGCTGTGTAAGACTTGTACAAAGGAACCTCCAGACGCAGTATAAATACGTTCCTCATCGTTAATCTGAAAGAGGAACAAAACAAAGATGCTGTTCCACCATGGCCCACCAAGTCACCTCTTGAGTTTCAGTTACACCACACGTATACTGTATGCTCTCCTTCCAGCCACTGTATGGATCCTAGCTTTTATCAGATCAGTGAGAATGAACAGTCCCTCGGGTCATTTATACACTTAACCTTGTTTCTGTGATGCTGAGAAGTACTTGAATGAAAACAACTATTCCTGGGGTGTGAACTCTAAAGCCTACTACTCAATATAATAATTCATTAATTAATTGTTTCATTCACTCAAGAACTAAAGTGTAACAACTACAATGTGTGGTTTTACATAAGGTTATATGCTGACTACTTCTTGGCAGGACAGAGTGGCTTCCTGGAGTCTTGTTTTCACCATAAGGTGTCCGGGCAACCTGCGGAGGCCCCAGCAATATTTATTTTTTTATTAACCAATTAATCGCAGTCTATATAAAAACAACGTGAAAAAGCCTAGAACACTTTCCTCAGAGCCCAGGGTCTTCAAATTGTTTGTTTTTTTGTTCAGACCAGCAATCCAAAACATAAGAATATTCAATTTACAATGATATAAAACAAAAAAACAGCTAATCCTCATGGTTAAGAGGCTCGAACCAGCATGTTTGGAATTTCAGCAATAGCCTTTCAATGTATTTACATTTTGTAATTACTCTCTATAGCGCGTTTCATTGTAGTGTAAAGACAATGTCACAAAAACAGACTGCTACAAATAAAAAGAGAAAAAAGTCAATACTAGTCTGATTACATACACTGCAGTTATTGATTAAACTAGGGAACAGAGACAGAACAATAAGATACAAGTCAGGAGGTTAAAAACAAATCAAGAATCAAGACAGCGAAGGATGAGTGAGTCCTAACCAACCAGCAAGGTCATCCCTCCTAGAATGCTTTGGGGGTGGGTCTGAGCTCAATTTCTAAACAACCAACCCTCAACTGTCCCAGAGCACACTACTGACAAGTCTGCTGAGACCAGGAGTAACACTGAGCTCTGTTGTCTAGGCCTGAGAGTGGCGAGTGTGTGTGTGTGTGTGTGTGTGTGTGTGTGTGTGTGTGTGTGTGTGTGTGTGTGTGTGTGTGTGTGTGTGTGTGTGTGTGTGTGTGTCAAAGTACCCACTGTGACCATACACATTCTAACAAACACAGTGACAGGCACTTACATACCAACTCACCTCCATCAGCCAACAGTGCTGCATGCATGCACACTTATTACAAACACTTGTGCTCCTTTTTTTCACTCATCAAGTCTCACATGCACACAACAAAATCCCACACACACAGATGCATGCACAGACAGCACACACAGGCTTTTTCTTTTCTCACAGCTGTGTTGAGATATCAAACAGTGCCCGCTGAGAGAGAACAAACACACTGACGAGGAAAGATTAGCTGGTCACAGAGGGCGCGCACACACACACACACACAAAAAAAAGGTTCTGCTCAGAAGTCAAATGATTGCCAGTGACTGCAACATCTCTAGGACACTTCTCCTAGAGAGGGACATTTGTGGAAGTACCTGCTGTTCATGTAAGTTATACATTCATCATGTTTTAACTTAATTTGGGCAGTGTAAGATAATATAAGATAAGATAAAACGTTATTGTCTGTCCACACAAAAATTGTCCTTGCATCAATTGCTCCAACAATCTGCAGAATAAGATAAAAAAAACAAAAAAAAACACATAAAAACATATTTAAGGACACCCTCCAGCAATCATAAAAAGAGACATACAATACAAACGATACAATATAAACAAGCATCTGACACACCTGTCCCAACAAACATGTCATATTATTTATAACTGTTATGATCACAGTCCCTGTCTGGGTGGTGGCATAGTCTATGTGTGTGTGTGTGTGTGTGTGTGTGTGTGTGTGTGTGTGTGTGTGTGTGTGTGTGTGGGGTGTATAATCAGTTCGTATTATGTGGGGGGGCACAGTCCAAGTGTGGTCAGTCAGTGTGTTGCAGTTCATATTATTTGGCGAAATGGTGACCACATGACTAAGGAATGAAAGAATACATCTAAGTCTCTTGACAAATGAGAAGCCTCAATTTCAATTGCAAACATAGCATCAACATTTAAATCACAACTCCTATTACAAGTGCAGCGATGCCAGTTACATAGCAACCCTGAAGCTGCCACTAAAGTAATACTTGCTTTGTTTTGGCGAAAACATAATTACGTCCTCACCTCTTTCAGGAAAAAATTGCTTTGTCTATTTTCCTGAAAGAAGCACTGTGGACAAAGGGAAAAGGTAGGGTTGAATATGTAGTAAGATCAGTGGAGGTGAGGATGTAAGAATATGTTACGGTACAAACCAAGAGACACAAGGTGACAGCAAGTTAGGCTGCCAGCCATTTACCAGTCAGCCAACCATACACTTATCAAACAAGTGTTCCTGCCAGTTAGAAGGCCTGCAAACCAGTCCATCAGCCACCAAGTGAAGAACCAATCCCCCCTCTGAAAGCTGGCAGTCCGGAGTCTGAACGGCTCAGTGCATATTTGTAGCGCCGGGGGAATCTAAACTGTACCCAGTAAAAACACATCTGGTTTAAAAATAAAAAGGTGGACTGGTCTGTGTATGCTGGGGCAGGCAGGTGGCCAGAGAGGTTCCGCAGCATTGAAAGATGCCGGTGCTGACTGAATGACTGTTTCCAGCCAAGTATGTATACAAGGTTTGATCCCTCAGGGCGGCCGACAGCAGACCTGAGGACAAGCCTATTCTGTTGCACCTTGAACGTGCACTGAAATCAACTTACCTTACAGGATAAAAGCAAATATATATCAGCTGTCCCAACTGCTACACAGGATTTGCTTTGGGTTCCATTTTATATTTTAAAGACAACTTATGAAGTGCCTCGTTTATTGAAATGATTTCCTCTAACCTGCCTTCACAGAAAGGTCAGAGGTCACAGTCAGCAACAGAATAGTGCACAAGTGGACCCTGACAGAGACAGGGTTTTGCTAAAGGACATTTTAGCATAGTCGATGATTAAATCTGGGCCCTCTGGTTGAAGGACTGTCTTTTTAATCACCAGAACACTTGTAATATTTGATTCAGAATGATTTCCTTTGAGATCAACCGTAGAATAATCAGATAGTACATCACCAATATTACAAGTAAAAAGGGTTCAGAGCCTTTTACCTACAGAGGAAACAAATATTCCCGCAACCACAAGATGATCAAGAATGAGGAAGAAAAAAACGGAGGAAATAAATGTCCAAAAAAGGAAAGTAAGATTGGTTAATTCCCGGCCTGTTAGAAGTGCATGTTTGCCATCTATCTGCAGAGCAACATGTGCTTGTATACACTGTAGTACTATGTTAGTTAGTATAAAGGCTCATTCACAGTTACTGTACTTGGTAAGCAGAGTGATGATGTGTTTTGTGACTTCAAGCCAGGAGAAATGCTAGGATGTGAAACGCTGGTTGGAATGAAGTCATTTGGCCAAATGCCTGTTTTCCATCTGAGTCCAGAGGAAACCGTTAGCCCGGCGCTGCCTTTTTCCCACACCATCATATCTCTCCCACTTTCCCTCTCTCTCACTTTTACACACACACACACACACACACACACACAAAAAGGTGAAAAGAAGAGCTGACATCAGGTCCAAGTTTAGAATGTGACAATATACTAATGAGATGTGTTACATATACCAGAGCAATCCACTTCGTTGATATTTTCCTCTCAGTACCTCCCAGTCGGCTCTGCTCTGCTTCTGGATGTCCCGACCATAGTCCTCACAAATCCACCAGAGGTTAGAACGCCAACACAAAGAAAGCGGAAGGAACGGAAATTGGCGAAAATATATGCCTTCGGCAGAATTTCCTGCGGCACCGGAGCAATCCCGGAAGTAGAACACAAATGATATAGACTAGTAGATCACCAACGCAATTATAATTCATCCTGAGGGGACATGAATGTCTGTACCAAGATTGTATGGTCATCCATTACATTGTTAAGATATTTCAGTCTGGACCAAAGTGACAAACATTGCCATCCAGTAACACACCATCATGGCTAGAACAGTGGCATCAAGAAAATGGTCAGAAAAATGAATAATCATTCAATGATTATATGAATGATAAGCATTCATCATTCATATCAGTCTTGCAATCACATATGTAACCCCTAACTGTATGGGTTGTACATTTATAGATATTTTTTCCAGGGGCATCTGTTAACATCCAATCCAACTATCCATTAATATGCTAACTAACTAAACTACCTGGATAAGTATTAACCTTAATTGGAGCAGGCTCATCACTGTCTATTGGAACGGAACATCTTATGATTATAACTACAACACGTTTACCAAGAACCAACCTGACAAACTGCTGTCCTACATCCAAAAGAAAAATCAGAGGCATAGTGGAAAAATGCCATAAAGGGTTCTGTGTAGTGCCATTTGGGCTTTAAATAACACTTTTTGGTGCTATAAAGAACACCCAGTTCAAATGGTTTGACACAGAACGTTAATGGTAGAGTAACAGGACCTTTGCATGATAGAGAAAGATCCCAACTTTGCAGTGTGACAAGACATTTTAGGAACATCAATGGACTTTATACTCTGTTTTAGCTTTATGGTTTTTCAGTACTTGTACTTTAAGTACCTATTATCCTCAACAAAAAATCCTAGAAAGACCTTAAACTGTCTGAGCCTCATTAAGTTTCATACACAGTTATTCCACAGAGATGGATAGAGTGCAGGCATCTGCCTTGGTGTTCAATGCAGCATACCCATGCACCGTACATCCAGAAACCACACTCCACCCCAAAATAATCAGCACTCTATGTCTGGAGGGCCACTATCAACAACCATGCAATCATCTCCCTGGGTGCAACACAGCAAAAGCCGTGACAACATCTCTGGCAGAAGACTACAGGTTTGTAAAAACATGTTGAAGCACTTTGTGACAGTTTTGATTATGTTTAACTTTAGAAATAACTTTCTGGACAGCTTTTAAGGATAAGTGTGATCAGGCCTTTAAACATCAATCTATCTCAGGGGCTTGAGCTGCTGAATCACTTCATGAAACTCTCCTTAATGGACTTTATTTCATGTAATAATGTCATTAATTATCTATTTTATTGTTTACTTTTACGATTTCAGCCCTGCTTTTATTTTGTTACCTTGCTTTTAATGCTTTTGCCATCATTTATTATCTATTTGAAGCACTTAACTGTGTTTTCGGTTCAAATGACTGTTATTACTGTAGCAGTAGCACTTATCATAGCAAGCAACTTTTTTTGAAAGTGCAGATAGGTAGCCTACCTTTATCAAAACCACGTCCACAGCTCGCTCTCCTTTGGCACAGAAACTGTACCTCCGCTTGTGTCGTTCGTACATTTTCCCTTAAATGTCCCGAGCAGATTTACTAAACAGCAGAAAATCCAGCAAAAGCACTGTTGAGGAGAGCTGAAGCTGCCTGCTAAGATCACATCTGGCCACAGAAGCTGCATTCTAGCAGACTCCAGCTCTACTCCCTCCCCCCTTCTCTTCTTCCCTCCCTGCCTTTTCTTTTCCTCAGTCGCCTCTCAACTTCTCTCCTGACTCATGCCTTTGGTCTTTCTTTCTCTGTAATTTCTCTCTCTCTTTCCCAGTGAGGCGGTAGATGTCTCGCTCTCATCCTGTAAATCAGCCAGCCAAAGTAGTATATTGTTACAGTGTGACAGATAACAGTGGGGCATTATTACTTCACCTAGTGTGATTCAACCATTAAGAGATTGTTGAGAGATTCAACACCCCCTGCTGGGAAGAGGAAGATGTACTTGAGGCCACCTGTGAGGCACCCTCTGGGTGTGATTTCACCTTTCTAACATGATAGATATGGCAGTGCTGTAAGCAGCAAAAAAAAGGTCTCACTTACATATTCATCCACAAGGGGCAGAGCTAGAATTGGCTTACCAGTGCAGATTGCACTCCATATTTTGTCCCACATGTGATTTATTATGTCTTGGCCTGGGCAAAATGGTTGAAATTGACATTACAATATTAATTCTTTACAAATGATATATGAATATATATCACAATATGGCACAATTATGCAAAATGTAAATGATGATGATTGCTATGAATGGTGTCCCACTATTACACACTACATCAGACAAACTCTTCGCACATTATTAACAAAAACAGCTGTAATTAATTGTATCACTTTTAATTACAATTAGCTTGGAATCATTTAATTAAGCAACAGACTTTTGTAAAACGATAAGAAGTAGGGGTGGTAGGGTTCACAAAACCCACGGTTGGGTTCGTATCACGGTTTTAGGGTCACGGTTTTTGGTTCTGTATGGTTCTTGTTATTTTTTCTTTTAATCTTTAACACTCCAGAAATATACTTCAGCATATGATGTATAGCTTAATTATCCACAATGTAGGATACAGTATTAAATAATTATATAGTTATATCATGTAATCATGCACAAACTGAATTTGGCTTGACTTTAAGCCCATTATTGGGACCATCTCTGAGGAAAGCTAGCTGAGATGTTGATACAGCAAGAGGGAAGACGTTGATGATTTCAACATGCTTTTCATTTATTTGACAAAAAAAGGAGAATGTGTATTGCCATCTACAGGAACCTATGTGCCTTTTTAGCACATGAAGATTGAAATATTACAGAATATCAATTGAAATAACTTGCATTTATCAAACTGCCAACTTCAGTGTAGCTCTTAGAAAAATGTATCCTTTAAAAGAAAAAAGAGGAACTCTTAAAGCTCTGTCTTTTGAATAAGTCAGAATACGTTAAACATAAAAACAGTTTACATTGTAGTTCATTTCCTATCCTGGCCTGGGACACACAGCCATACGGTTTGATACTTACTGGACTTATCATTGCACTTACAATAACGAGCATAGCTGTCAGGTCCTCCTGTATACGTCTCATCTCCGTTTTTTCCTGCATCCACCGTGTGTGCGTTTGTGTGAGTTTGTGTGTGTGTGCGAGCGTCAGTCGCGGGGCGAACTGAGCAGCCCCGCCCGCTGCAGAGACCCGACAGGATCTAAACTGCAACCGCTTCAGCGACTTTAGAGTGAAAAAACGTTCCAGTACATTGATGTTAAAATGTTTACAGGTTGGCAGGACGGTCTGAAATGTTTTGCACGGTTTCAGCTGTACGTTTTGTTGGTAACTTGTCCACACCTCTTCTTTCGCGCGAAAGGGAAACACACTGTCTGAGGTCACATATGGGCACCTGACGGGCTACATTGCGCATGCGTTGAACCGTGCGGCACACACACGCTCCGAACCGAGACAAGCGGACTGAGTGGTTCGGATGTTTTTTCATGAACCGTACCACACCTAATAAGAAGATCCCATTATTGTTATTTCTTACTGCATATTGCAAGCTACTGATTAATCTGTTGTCTATCTTCAGCACGCAAGCTCAAAGGCAATCATCCAAACAGGCAGCACTAAGCCTGATATATTCAAATACAGACTTGGACACAAACAGCACGGGAGACAGCGGACACGCACAGGTTTCTGTACATACAAATCTGAAGGTCTGTGTGTAAAGACAACCGTGCAGATGGTGAAATGTATGCAGACCCTCGCAGCTATTCAGATGTGAAAGTATCACCTGGATTTAAGAAGGAAAGTAAATGACAGAACTTTATATGTAACTAAAAACAGAATTTGCTGCCATACTAGGAAGAGAAATAAATGCAACTAAGGGCCCTGACACACCAAGCCGACGGCCAGGAACTAGTGGAGGCGAAGGACAACTGTGGTGTCGCCTCACTTGGGCCCATGTCGCCTTTGTCTTGGCCAAAAATTAGCACTGGAACACACCGCAGAGCCAAGAACCACGTACGTTCTGCGCCTGTGTGAGAGGAAATAACTCTCCATACCAGCAGGTGGCAGTAATCTATTCCTCATTCAAAAGGAAACCGGATAAAAACGTTGCTTTGATACCCACAACAAATAGCGTTTGCTCGAATCAGCGGCAGAACTGAACAGAGCCTACGGTCCCTCTGCTGCACTCCCCAAAGGATGACAGCAGACACTGGGAGATGGCTCACCAGACTGTCCCTCTCCTGGGCTGTCATCCCTTCTTGTCTCCCCACGGTGGAACCGAGCAGCTAGCTAGCAATGTGCTTTCCTATGATGTAACAAGATCGTGTGAATGAAACATTAAGTTGTTACATTTACTAATTTAGAGGCTGGCCAGCTGGCTAGTAAGATAGCTTTCTTGCTAGGGGGCTGATTGTTTAGCAGTGCAGAGGGTGCAGAGAGAAGGAGGTCTCTATATTAAATATCACGGTAAAGGATATTAGTTTATTAATGTTAGTTTATTTTGTAAGTATGTAACTCTTCTTCTTTTAAAAGACATGTTATTGTTAAAATAAATATACCAACACAAGTAGTTATGTATATCATATAGAAACAGAAACGTGCTGCCTCTCTACCACTCTCTATGACAGCAGCTGGACAAGAGCTCATACAATTATACATGAATATTCTGCCTCTTGTTTGAGGGGTTGTAGGCTTTAAAAGGAGAATTCCGGCCAATTTTTACGTTAATCTTGATCGCTATAGCTACGCGAGTACTTTCGATAGAAAAACCCCAACCCGAATCAGTACAGGTAACACAGAGAAGCTGCAGCTACGTACTACAAGCGTCCCCTGAGCTAAGTAAAATAAACAGTACTGCGGTAGTAGCTGTTAGCTGCCCTCCGGTGAGTGTGTACAGCCAGATAGCCGTTAGCCGTCAGCTGCCGTCCGGTGAGTGTATTCAGCCAGGCTTTTGTGATAATCATCCCAATAATAATCCACGGAGCGGCGGTGGTGTGGCTATGTCCTCCAGTTACTGAAGGCTAGCTTTAGCTTGGAGCAGCAAGTTCATCTGCCTGTTTCCCCTCTGTCTGTCTCGTTCTTTCCAACTCTTGTGAGGCTAGTTCTTCGTCTGTATACTCGGGTTCGAATGAATAACGATGGCCATCAAACTCAAAAGGCTCTTCCGTGTGTTGTATATCTGCTATATTCTCCATAGTTACGTTACTCCAAGCTTCTTCCCTTATAAACAACTCCGCTTTCCACTCTTCACACACTACGCTCCAATCTGCACACTACTGTTTACCTTTTCCTGCTACAACTGAATTCCCAGGAGACAGTGTGATGCTACAGCTAAGCTTCAGTAACGCTATTACTGTGCAAGCCACAGACATTGTTTATCCCGTTTCCATGTAGTTACATAGTCACTGATATGGTCATAACCACTACAGTGCTCAATTACCTATTTTGAGGGGGGAATACACTTCAAGACGTGACATGAACTGTCCTCTGGAGGACATAGCCACACCACCGCCGCTCCATGGATTTTTATTGGGATGATTATCACAGAAGCCTGTCTGAATACACTCACCGGACGGCAGCTAGCAGCTAACGGCTATCAGCTAGCAGGGCAAGCTATCTACCGGCAGGATTGAGACAGGGACCAGGGTAGGTGAATTTAATCAATGTCTGAGTTGAAGACGCATCTTGTTGACTCGTAAGGGCCCTGTTCATGTGGCACAGACATATTAATAGCATTTTGTGTCTGTTAAGAGGCACAAAGGCACCTAAAACTTGCCCTGACAACTGCCGTTTTAGCTCAGGGGACGCTTGTAGTACGTAGCTGCAGCTTCTCCATGTTACCTGCACTGATTCGGGTTGGTTTTTTTTCTATCAAAACTACTCGCGTAGCTACAGCGATCAAGATTAACGTAAAAATTGGCCGGAATTCTCCTTTAAGGTTTGTTTTTATCCATCAGATAACTTGTCCTTATACTCCTTATAAGAAATATAATTGTTATTATAATTGTTGTCACAGGCTGCACACTGTGGTTGATATTTAGATCCATGTAAACATGTTGTCATCCCTACAGTCTGTGGGTTGTCCCTGACATGAGAATCCAGCTTTGACCTGGGGTCCCACCCTTTGTTGGCCAACAGCACAAGAGGCGTGAATCCCCGGCAGCCCCAAACAAATCAAATTCTCCCCTCATCCAAACTCTGACCTTCACAGAGCACCTGGTGTCTCAATCCGTTGAACCAAATGAACCACAGAGTTTGCACAAAAAATATCAACTTTGACTAGAAACTGCTGTGTACTTTATTTGACTGAAACTGACAATCTCTATATTGCTCTGCTATAGTTTATATGGGAAAAAAATATAACTTCCTACCTTGTATTACTCCATTGTTCAACATTATTAGGGGGTAAACAACACACACACACATTAACAGCAGTAATAAATAAGACTGGCAGATTTTTTTCATTAGTAAATTACAAGCAGTGCAAGTAAGAAAAGCAAGGACACAAATAAAAGAGGTGAGATCCAGCGTATTAAGCCAGGGACTTTAAATTCATATCAGTAAAAAAAAAAAAAAATATTCATTTGTATGTTCTCCCTTCTGTATAAACCAAGCATATGATACCTTCAGATTCTGTCTATATAGCAGATCAATCATGCCTGGCCAATCTGGTAAATAATACTGTAACATACAGGATATATATCACAGATATAGACACATAATTAAAATACAGAGGTGTTCAAAACCATACAGTTCATCTTGTTTGAATTATTTTGTTGGCGCGGCCTTTTCTGGCCCTTGGCTGTAGAGTTTACTGACACGATGAGCTGTTTATACTGGAAAATTCTAAATGGCAAGTAAAATGGCATCTCCAAAGCCGCTGCTGTATCAACAGCCTTGTTAAAGAACAATGTGGTGAATGCAAAAACTCCCCACATACATACAGCAACATCGGTAGCCAAATGTGTTTATTGAACAGGCAGTAACTTATATGTTGCTTTCTTCTGTTAGAGTAGGTGTTGCCATGACTTCGCTGTGTGTTTATTCGCCGTGTTTATATGAATTCCATTTGTAAAATAATCTAATCTAACGTATCTCATGCTCATGTCTTGAGGACATGACTCACATCTCCTGATGAAGGCCATGCTATGAACATTCAAAGTACATTTATTCTAAAATATGACATATGCCAGAGGCCTACATGCTGAAATAACCAGCACTAAATCCTCTGCTGTCTAAATAGCTTACTATCTTATCATCTTTTCAAAACGCTGACACACTTTGCAATTTTAATTACTTCATTAACCTTACATCTCCTTTTCTGCAGCTAGTTGTGGCTGCCATCATTTAGATCTTGTCATCTAGTCACTTTTATTATCTGCTGTTGTCTGGAGTTTTAGAGTCTATATATTTTTACTATTTAACTTTCTTTAATTTCACATTACAAATGATGTATATGTCAAATAAATCATGATGGTTGATGATTATTCTATGATAATTATTATTTATAAATTTCACATTCTTCTAATGCATCTAAACATTGCTATGATTCAAAAAGTGTGTAAACTATAATGCTAAAGATAAGTTCTGAGGATGCATCTCTAGTAAGTAAACAAGTCATTCCTCACCTCAACTCCTACAGTCTGTTGAACACCAGCATGACTCAAAATCGACCTGCCCATCATAGAAATTGATTTCAACAGGAACGAATGGCATTAAATGGGGAAAAACTGCAGTGACGCCATTGAGGTTACATCGCCCTCTGCTGGCGACCCTAGCATACTGCAGACTGTGTGTATATCCTTCACCAGTCAAACATCTGGCGTTCAAAACATGCCACTGACCTAGACCGCAAGCCAGGAATAAGCAGAGCCACTCCAGTCTATGGCTGCTGAGGAATCTGTCAGTCAGCAACATTTCAGAGTAAAGCCTTGTCTACTGAAGATAGTATCCATGTGATAATTCAACTGCATAACATGCCTCCCACAAGATGATGTAGGGAGAGCCTGTTGGATTTTACAGTGAAGTAAATGTAGAAGTCATACTTAAAATGTGAAATGCTGTTACTGATTAAGCTTTGCAAATTTTTTGCAATAATGACCTATGTATTCTCTATGTACATTTAACATAATAAAGTATGTATTTTTACTTTCATGCAAATTTCTCATTAAACTCTGCAGATGAAAAGTGACTTTGTGCCTTAAATCTATAGATGCATGGCTCTTACAAACTGGCAATGCTAACAGGATACAGAATTCTTAAAATTGTTATAAATGGAAATGAGTCACAACTCAATCATGTGGCCACTGAACTGACTCATGTGCAACCATGGAAGTTACCAATTAGTGGTATTCAGACTCACTATGAACTTGTCTTGTATCATGTATCAACATGTATACTTACTGTACCTGGCTGACAAAACCCGCCTGTCAATGCATGCACATTAATATTATTATTTATGTTTAAGTCTACTATAGGTACCATTTTTCAAGGTATTTATCTTTCATGATTTGCTGGCGAACTTGTTTCTCTGTGTTTTACCACTATTTATTATTACTGTTTATATTATTTATTGAAAACCAGAGATATACACGTATGAGGTGGTGGCGTGGAATGGAGGGTTAATGGATGTTCAAAAGTTGAAAAAAAACTTCTAATAAATTTCTGTTAGGAATCTCTTAAATATATGTTTTAATAAAAAAGTGTACCTTTGTCTTAAATGCCAGACTTTTTACAAGCACAAAAAACACAAGGTTTCCCAACAATATTAACAGTAAACTTGAGAGCAACTTGAGTTTTTTGTTCAGAATAAATCTTGCTTCTAGCATCAGAGCACTTTGACGTGTTGACTTGTCATAGCAGTAGAAGCCCATGTGGATCTAATAGCATTGCAATGCAGCAATTAGTGATGTTATTATTTACCCCTGTTTGACAGGTCAAAATATCTGCTGTGAATAAGGTCTATCCAACTTTAGTTTCCCGTCACATTTTAACCCTGGTCATGTAATAATGACTCAGGAAGTCACCTTTGTGCCAAAGACTACTTAGGGTGTTTCACAGGAGATCAAAACATCAACCAATGATTCATCTTATACTCACGTTGTTAATCAAACCTACGTCAACCATAAAGCAGAGGTTGAATCAGACAACTAAAGTAGAGACTTACCATGGAGAAGTCGGTTTCCTCTGAGGGCCCATTTTCTTCCTCCCCTGCACCGATTACAGTTTTTTCAGACATGATGACTTCCACAACTGGAGAAATGCACACAACACAATGCAATCAGTTCAGTGGCTAATCCTCCAAATATAGAATAAATAAGTGTTTCAAGTGAAAGGGAGTGGGACTATCTATCCTCACTGCAGATACACTGAGAAGTTTGACTGTTGAAATAGTGTTGTAGCAGCTTGTGTCTATAGTTTTTATGTACTAAAACCTTCCTTAAGGCTACATTTCCCATAGGGACAATAACCACTGAATGTAAATAAATGAATCATTCGTTGGTTGTAAAAACAGTAACCAAATAGTGCATTGATGGTACTGTAAAAGTATTTGTGATGGATTAAAGAAAATTATCTTGGAAGGCTTGTGTCAGTGAACATGACTTAAAGCGCAACTCTCACCAAAATGTAACCTAGGGTCTTTTTGTGAATGTACCCGAGTCAAACTTTCGTTTAAAAGCATAATTAGGATGGAATCGGCAGGGTTAAGATGTACCGTATTTTGGTTTTTTGGTCAAATGGCCTTTTGAATGGGAGAGCTAGGGACACTTTGATGCTAGCCTCAAAATATCTATGTTTAAACCACTAAGAAGGCTCGACACAACATGAGACTTTGCTCCAAGTATCACCAGGGACTCTACACCTTAACCACAGCATTGACAACATTGGTTGTGTTCAGAGTTTACTAAAAAGAAAGGTTTTAACAACTCACGCGGGCTGTTGTTCTTCCGGTCTCCGTCTGTCGAGCCAGTCAGAAATAGTCGAGGGAGGAGAGTAAAGATGGAAAGCTCCTAAAGCGTAGTTCCATATAAATGCACAGACAATTCTTTGTTTTGTCGTTAGTGAAACACAATGTTGACCTCGTAGTTGTAAAAGGAGCCTCATATAAGAATGACATTTCCTCCTATGGAGTCCCTTCATTCACATTCAGAGATCGCCTATTTTGGACTGGGAAAATGGAGGATAGCGTAAACAACAACTGCTAACGTGAGTTGTTAAAACCTTTCTTTTTAGTAAACTCTGAACACAACCAATGTTGTCAGTGCTGTGGTTAAGGTGTAGAGTCCCTGGTGATACTTGAACCAAAGTCTCATGTTGTGTCGAGTCTTCTTAGTGGTTTAAAAATAGATATTTTGAGGCTAGCATAAAACTGTCCCTAGCTCTCCCATTCAAAAGGCCATTTGACCCAAAAACCAGAATACGGTAAATCTTAAAAGTGGCGATTCTGTCCTAAATATGCTTTTAAACGAAATTTTGACTCGGGTACATTCACAAAAAGACCCTAGGTTGCATTTTGGCGAGAGTTAGGCTTTAAGGAATGCTAGATGGAATTGAAAAGTCTCAGAAAAATGACTCTCCATGAAAAAGGAGAACTACTTCTGACTTTCTTGTGTTTTTAAACATCCACTAGAATCTAGATTGAATCTTCACATCTGTTATGGTTTTGGTGTTTTGTCTTGTCTTATCGTAGTCTGTTTTCTTGTCATTTTTGTAGCCTGGTTTTCTGTCATGTCTTGTTTCCTTCTGTTGTGTGATTATTGGTCTTGTTTTACGTTCTGTTTCCTGTTTTATTTTGATAGTCTGTTCTCTGTCTTGTCTTGTCTAGTTTTACTCCCTGTGTTTTCCCACTCTTGTGATTGCCTGATGTTTTCCACCTGTTTCCCAGCCCTTGTGTCACCTGCCTCTTGTTACCTCGTTACCCTCTGTATTTAGTCTTTGTGTTCCCCTTGTCCTGTGTCAGGTCATTGTATGTGTTCATTCCGGTCGTGTTTCTCCATGTCAGCTATTCTCTGGACTCCCTTGGTTATTTTTTGTGTTTTGGTTTAATAAATCCTCAACTTCAACTTTCTCCTGCCTGCCTGCCTGCTCTCTGCCTTTGGGTCCTCAACTTCCCGGAACTTAACGACATCTTTATTTCCAAACCATGAAACAACAGAAAGCTTGTCTCTGATTGCCTATTATGTTACCTGATGCTAGGCCACTGTCAGGCTGTAAATAAATCCCTGCGTTCATAATGACACCCCGGTCTCTGTGTGACGCACAGCACCAACCTTGCCCTTGACCTCTCTTTATTGGACTTGGGTCCAGTACAATTATTCCTGATGAGTGAACATTGCAGACAGAGGAGTGCTGGAAGTTCACTTAGAGAAGAGAGACTCTGCTGGCCTCACTCATCAGCTGGCTTGTGTATGTTTGTTTTAGAGAAGCCAGCCTTCCAGCTTTGTGTTTGAGCCTTGGTCACATGCACTGGTAATGTGACTGTGTTTGCTGACATACAGTACTGCATGCTGTAGCCAGAGTGTGCCTGTGTGTGTGACTAACAGAGGACATACGAATATAAAGTGAAATGTTGTCAGACTATACATGGCCTAAGAAATCAAAAGATATGAACTGGCTTATTATTTCCTGTTACATAACAGGTCACAATGTATCCCAGTGTCCCTGCATGAACTGATGTGGTGAAATGATTGTGCTAATGTCCCATTTTAGGGGAAGTGTTTTAAAATGACCTCTTTCTTTAAATAAAAATAAATAAATCCTAAATTCTCATTAGAAAGACAATTACCCCCAAAACAGCAGAAAGCCTAAGCAAAGCATGTCTTCACAACAGCAATATATCACAACAGGATGTCAAACAAAAACCTCTATACTGTGAGCTACATTGCATTTAGCTTGGTGGAGCTATTGTCATTAATCAGCACAGAAGGACTGAATATGATTTAGCATATTTGTTTAGGAATAAGACTTTGACAAACATATTGCCCTGTGATGTATGTGAGTGTGTGGAACTACAATAAACTTGAACTGGGACTGAAATAAATCAGTGTTTGCCCACCTTGAATTGCACTGCTGTGGATTTGTGATGCTCCATCCGCTGTGTCAAGAGTCACTGGATTTTCAGTCACCTCATTCTCAACATCAGGTCCACTGTATGCTTCATTGTTTGGGCGAGGAGGCTCTACTTCCAAGGCATTGACATCTGCGCTATCTGAAAGTGGAGTGACACCTTTTAATGAAGATGCATTGACCTGATCCTCTGAGTGCCTTGATCCCTCATCAGGTGACCTTTCATCTGCTGTCATCTCTGGATTATCTGGGTTGGGTTGCTGTTGCACCAATTGCAGGTCTCCACTCTTTTCAGCTGAGGCCACTGCAGATTCATCACTGGTCTCTGTTAACTGATGGTCTCCTTCAACCGTGCCAATCACTTCACTTTCTTCTGCAACAGATGAACTGGGTTCAAATAAAACCCTACTGGTGACCTCTGATGTTGAATGCTCAATCACTGCATTCAGTTCAGAGTCAATGTCCTCTCTAGTTTCTCCTTCATGTGCCTTCATCATCGGAGCATCCCCGCTCTCTGACAAGGAAGGACCTAACAAAAGATCCTCTTTGGAAAGTTCTGGGGAAAGTTTCTCTCTCATCCCCTCAGGATTAAAAGCCCCAGCTGTCTGGAAGCTGGGTGATAGTTGTGATTCAGCCTCAGTGCCAGTCTGGCTGCAGTCTGTCACTGTCAGTGCACTGACAGCACCCGGCTCCAACGGAAGCCCTGCATCAACAGTTAGTGCATGTCCATTGCCCTCACCAGGGTTTGAATCATCCTCTTGCTTGAATCCTGACATATCTGCTATCTTGGTTTGAAGCAAGTCCTGATCCTCCATACTAGCATTGTCCTGAGTGGGGTGGAATATATCTGTTGTGGAGCTTCCGACTGATCGGAAACTGCTATCATCATCACTGGAGAGGACGGGGGTCATCCCTGAATCATGATCAGCGTGTCTGTTGCTGGAGCTGGGCATCATTTCAGGTGGCGGCTCAGGTGATGGATCTGGTTGTAAATCTTCCATGGAGTTATCAGCAGTCCGACAATCAGCTGTATTGTCAGGTTGTCCGTCCATAGGAAAACTGGTACTTTCAATATTGTATCCAGAAGGTTCGACTTTGTCTTCGCCACCTACCTCTTTACCACTCGCTGTTCCAGTACAATTCCCAGAATGACAACCGGTTTCTGGAGCCAAGCACCACTGCTGCTCTGTAGCGTAATCCCTACCAGCTGTTTCCTGGTTTTGTTCCAGGTTGTTTATGTCTGCTGGAGGTTCCCCCTCGTGGAGGCTCTCCATCAAGAGACGTGGAACAGCAGATTCAGGCTCCTTGATTACATCACCGCAGTCTATCAGCGATGGGTTGGGGAGGTCCCCTGGGTTTGATACAGGGTCTGTTAACCCTTCACTCTTTGTCTTCTCCTCCTCTAAAGGGAGTCTGTCCCAGAGCTCCTGGCAAAGTTTCCCACTAGTCCCTCCTTCCTGACAACACTCCTTCATTTCAGAATCAGAGGTGTCCGATACCTCTGAGCCCTCTGATGACGGGGACTGGCCCATGATCGAAGCTTCTGTGACTCCACTGGGCGTTATTGGCTCTGTTGACTCTGAGTTGGTCTCCTCCTCCCTGCTTCTAGCTGTGCTGTCCTCTGCTTCCTGCTCTGAGCTGTCTTTTCCCTCCGTGGCCTCCTGTCCTTCCCAGATCACAGCCTCTCTTCTATCAGTTTCCTCTGCCTGTTTATCACAGCCTGCTGATGGTAGGATTCCCACAGTGAGGCACTCCCCTTCTGCCCCACTCTGTGCTCCTTCACTTCTGTCACGCAAACACAAACTCTGGGTGGAAACAACAGGCTGCTCCGTTCCCTCCTGCTCTATTTGGCAGTAATCTCTCCCAGTGTTTGAACTGAGACACACCCAGTCCACTTGGGGGCCGAGGCCAGGCTCCTGGGGACGTAAGTCTGACGTTGGAGTACTCACAGACAAACTCAAGACTCTATTTGCATTCCCAGTCTCACCAGATCCACAATGAAAACGACTGTGACTTTCCACTGAGCAGTTTTCCACCCAGCTCCCTTCTGTTGTTGTATCCAGGCACTGTGATGCTGTAGCAGGCAGCTGTAGTCGCTCCAGACAGGTTATCTCTGTTTCTACACCATCACAACATTCAGCGGCTGTGTGCAGAGAATCAAACTGCAGCTCCAGTACACAAACTCCCTGCGGAATATAGAAAAGGAGGAGGATAAACGTTAGCTTTTCCCTCAGAGAAACAAACAGAGCTGCCTCCTAGTTCTTATCAATCGCCAACTCTGTGATTGCATAAGGTGTTCCACCGGTTATACAAACTAAGCTTGAAGGTTAAAAAAAATTAGGGCAGTGAATAGACAAACAATCCAACAATGTTCAGCAGCAGCAGAGCTCCTGGATGAAGCCAATGTGAGTAGAGATAAAGTGCTAAAAGGGCAGGGTGGCATGACTCACCTTGGCATGGAGATGGCATATTGAGTGCAGCAGCTGGCCTACGTTCCGCTGAAGGTTTGGAGGGTCGTGGCCGGGAGGGATCCTTAGCGTCAGAGTGTGTGTGTTCAGCCTGGGGAGGTGGCAAACTACCCGAGCGTCAGTTGACACCAGTTGGATAGTCTCAGTCCCTTTGTCCGTCTGAGCCCTGTTGTAAAATAAACACTTTGATCATCCCGAACAGCCTGTAGCGAGATTGGTTAACACGGCACAAAACTGCTTTCAAGAGAGGGTTTTAATAGTGATGTCAGCTGATCCACACTCCCCTCTTTCTTTCAATAATCCACGTGCATTTTGGAAAGTCCATCAGTCAAAAGCTGTGGTTGTATGTCTATTCTAGTAGTTTAGCAGATTACCAAGCAACCTATGGAGACGCTGTCAAGGAATTAAGTAGCTGGTACGTTAAAAGGTTCCAGACGCTGTGGCCAGTCAACCAAAAATGTTACTTTCCTTTCCTATAGTAAAATACACCCTGCAATATCCTACTACCTATTTGATAAGCTTTCCTAGAAAACTTGACTCCCCCTTCTGCATTTACTTTAAGTGTTGAAGATAAAAGTATGTGCAGTGTTTTTGTTCATAAAGATAGTGCTGTAAAGGGGAGACACCTCCCAGTCAGGCAGATCTGTTTGCGTAATCCTGGGTGGATTGCTTTAGCTGTGAGGCCCAGCAGCTGAGGTCACCAGCCAGGCTGCTAGTGACTTCACTTTTCATGAGGGAAAAGTAATTACAAACACATAAAGAGGGAGCTGTAAGTTGTAAAGCAACTTTAGTGCATGCTTGGCAATGAGAAAGCTCACTAAGTGGTAGTTGTCTTTCAGCTTGTGGCATCTTCATTTTGAGTTAAGTGAAAACTCTTCTGCAGCAGATAAGTAGAGTGTTTCAAAGACATAAAAGGGTCTATTTTCACTTTAAGCAGTGTCTCAGTCCATTTACCAAGAAGCTGTCCACCCCCACCCTCAGTTTAATGTTTTACTAGAAAAGGGTGAGAAGAATCTGACCTCACAAGTGACTCAGAAAAAAGGCACTATTAGGGATAATACCTAAACTATCTGCCCTCAACTATCTGGCTGCAGCTGAAAGTGCTAAGCTAAGCTGCAGTGGTCTTTGTGGTGATGCTTTTTGGATAGTTCTATTGTTCCGTGAAGACACAAGACAAACAAGGCTGCTCTCAAGGGCCTGGAGGAACCACGCCATCTGCCCTTCGATATATTAACATAAGTTTGTACAGAGAGGAGGGCAATGTTCACTGAAACTCAGAGCTAAAATCACAATTCCCTTCGGTTTGATTTTTTTGTAATTATGCTAAAACTGAATAGCACTATTCACCATTACTGTGCGCAGCCTTTGACTGTAATTGCAAGATGTGCTTAGTGCTTACTGTGTGAGGAGCTTGAGGAGGCGTTCATGTCCTCGCAGGGCTGCAATGGCAGAGGGGGTGTGGCCTTGTCTGTTGGCCAATCGCAGGGCTTCTCTCGCTCCAGACTGCTGCAGCAGGAAGTGCGTAACCCGGAAAAGACCTCGACGTGCTGAGAAATGCAGCAGAGTCTCTTGAGGTTTCAGGTCTGAGGAAGAGACGGAGGACAAGAAATACAGAAATTAATACCAAAGTACAGAAACAAGCAAATAAACAAAAAACAGAGAAAGACAGAAGAGAGCAGCAGTCCAGGCAGCCAATACGTGTTGCAATAGCGACATACCATCACTTGCTGCAGCTTGGCAACACCAAGGCATCATCTAATACACCTGGGCCCTGTTCTTCAAATGTGGTTCAACTAATTCAGGCTAACATGCTGTTATCAGGCTAACATAATCCTGTTTATTCTCATCCAGCTAATTTGGTTCTTTGAAAGCAGTTTAAGGATTGATGTGTTAATCCTGGATGAAGTTATCTTGAATAACACACTGCACTCTTATCTTGAAATAAAGGAAACATGACAAGAGACTTGAAACAATGATCAGCATTCATATGATTGGCTGATGCCTGTAATGTGATTACAGTTACATGAAGTAGGTATCTTGGCAACCCTCCCAGCATGCACTGGGGCAATAGATTCATATGTGAGCCTGCATTGTTATGGGTGTGATTTTCTTCGACATTGTGCTCCACCATGTTTGACAAGTTTCCAGGCTGTTAAACATTAGATATTACCACTGACTATGAGTGATGAGGTTATCTTACAAGAGACTTTTAAGTGATAATGATAAGCTCACTATGAAAATGAAGGCTTTTTAAAATCAACATTTTTCAGTTAATAAGTTTATACATTTTAATGTGAATGAAATGCAATTCTGGCTCCATTGGTCTTTTAACAGTCAGAATATATTTTAGCTGTGCTTCAGTATTTTTGTTCACAGTATCTCAAACCACATTGGGACTGCTTCTTTTGTTGTGTACAGACCTTTATTTTGTTTATATTTCATCACATATAAGTAGGGCTGTCAAACAATTACATTTTCTTAATCGTGATTAATCGTTGAATTTCTATAGTTAATCGCGATTAATCTAATCTTATCTAATTCTATTATTTTGCATTTTTAACAGTTTTTAAGTCCATATTAACAATGGAAAGCCATTCTTGCCAGAGGATCTTGATTGGGAATCAAATGAATGCAAAGAAAATGACTTGATTTTAAGATTTGTATTTG
Organism: Sander vitreus; assembly: GCF_031162955.1. NCBI lineage: Eukaryota > Metazoa > Chordata > Actinopteri > Perciformes > Percidae > Sander > Sander vitreus. Next base: position 400,936 of record NC_135855.1, on the reverse strand, counting down.
TTTATTATATATTTAATCTAGTCACACATTAGAATCTAGAGTCAATATTAGGGTTGGGTATTGTTTGGTTTTAATGTTTAATAATAATGTAATCACTATAACAATAACTTATTTCACTAGTAAATAGCAGTTGAATGACAAAAACAACCACCAGATGGGAAAAGGGCATTTAACAACTTTGAATGCACCACGAGACTGTAAATTACCAGTTTCATTAAACGCACCGTCTGTGTTTTTCCGACAACAGCAGCTGCAGATTGTTACATCCCGGTGTTGAATCCTCTACAGTAAAACACAGTCACACTTTACACCGTTTAGTGTTAGCTGTCAGCATTTAACCCTGTTTAATCCAGCTACTAGCTAGTGGTAGGCTAATGTTAGCTGCTGTCGAGTATAGTGTTAACTAGCTAGCGGTAGGCTAACGTTAGCTGCTGTCGAGTATAGTGTTAACTAGCTAGCGGTAGGCTAACATTAGCTGCTGTCGAGTATAGTGTTAACTAGCTAGCGGTAGGCTAACATTAGCTGCTGTCGAGTATAGTGTTAACTAGCTAGCGGTAGGCTAACGTTAGCTGCTGTCGAGTATAGTGTTAACTAGCTAGCGGTAGGCTAACGTTAGCTGCTGTCGAGTATAGTGTTAACTAGCTAGCGGTAGGCTAACGTTAGCTGCTGTCGAGTATAGTGTTAACTAGCTAGCGGTAGGCTAACGTTAGCTGCTGTCGAGTATAGTGTTAACTAGCTAGCGGTAGGCTAACGTTAGCTGCTGTCGAGTATAGTGTTAACTAGCTAGCGGTAGGCTAACGTTAGCTGCTGTCGAGTATAGTGTTAACTAGCTAGCGGTAGGCTAACGTTAGCTGCTGTCGAGTATAGTGTTAACTAGCTAGCGGTAGGCTAACGTTAGCTGCTGTCGAGTATAGTGTTAACTACCTAGCGGTAGGCTAACGTTAGCTGCTGTTGAGTATAGTGTTAACTAGCTAGCGGTAGGCTAACATTAGCTGCTGTTGAGTATAGTGTTAACTAGCGTCATGTGCAGCGGTGTTTGTGTTTCAGAGCAGCAGAGAGAAGTGCAGACATATCAGCGGCACCAGAATGAGGCACCGAAATCCGCGTTGCTGTTCCTGCAGCAGCAGGATGTGTTAGGAGGAAGTACGGCAAAATAGTATCCTGTTAGGCACGACGCAAAGATGAGTGAAGTGAAAATAAATTAATAATGCCGGCATGCGATTAAAAAAAATTAACGCATTATGCTCGGCCCTTAATCGCATCGCGATTAACGCGTTAATGCTGACAGCCCTACATATAGGTACAGGTAACTCTTCATTATGAACATTTAGTTGTGAAAATTACACCAACAGATCATAATGATTTCCTAATAACCTGCATGTTCTCTTCCAAAATTATGACATTTTAAACAAAGAAAGCGAGCCATCTGCATCTGAAAAGGACTTCATGCATGTGGTTTGCAGTAAAATGTCTTATATGTGTATATGTCATATATGTCTTATGTCAATAAGCCTGCCCTTTTGCAGGTTTCGGGCTTGAGGACTTGCTGCTCTGACAACTGTTCCAGATATAATTGAAGCCATCTTCGAAGAACCAAAACACCCAGACTAGTGTCACATCGTCAACATTCTAATCTAGATAACTCGGTTATCAACATAAGAACAGGACCCAGTACAAGGTCCACAGTGACCCAGTAAACAGACATTTACACATTTACAGACTGATGAAACCACAGCTTGTCTCGGTCTGTCTTCAACAATGAATCAATATTTGTAAACCAATACTGTAATTTTTAGATTAAAGCCAACATGCCAATTGACAGTATTTTTAATCTGGTCATTTATTATTAAGACCCCACAAGTATACTGTATTCCCTGGTTTTTGGACCCCACAAATATAGTAAAACAAGCGCAAACACACACACACACACCTTTCTGCCAAAGCAAAATAAACTCAGAAAGGCTCCCTTTAGCATTCCAGTCAGGATGAGTGGCTGCTGGTTATTCCAGACAACCATCTTAAATGGAATCTGTGTAATTAAATCTCTCTCTGCATTCACTGAGAAAGGGGGTGGGGTGGGGTGGGGGGGGGGGGGGAAATAAACATAACATTTCTTTTTTCTTTTTCATTTCTTTCATTTGAAGAGGACACAAATAATACAGCCACAATTATACAGGTAGAGGACATGTGTAGACAGAGGAAAGTCTTTATACCATCGTTAGTGTAGCATGGAGACTGTACCATTATCCTTCTTTTCAGTGTTTCTCTTGATTCAATGAAAAAGATGACTAATTTGAATGAAATATTCTTCTTTAAAATCATGTATTTATTTATTTTTAAGTTGTTTACAATCAAGCCACAAAAATACCTTAAAACATAATGACTTATTTTCAAAAAGTGTCCCCATATAAAAGAAATACAATGCTTTTGTACACGTGTTAAATTAGCTGATCATAATGTAAATGAGTGAGCCACTGGTGAAGATCATCTGCTCACCCTGACAGACACACACCTCCAAAAATATGAACTGAGCTCAACACACTTACCTGAGACTCTACACCTGATGGTCCCTGGTCTCCATGAGACTCTACACCTGACTGTCCCTGGTCTCCATGAGACTCTACACCTGACTGTCCCTGGTCTCCCCGAGACTTTACACCTGACGGTCCCTGGTCTCCATGAGACTCTACACCTGATTGTCCCTGGTCTCCATGAGACTCTACACCTGACTGTCCCTGGTCTCCCCGAGACTTTACACCTGACGGTCCCTGGTCTCCATGAGACTCTACACCTGATGGTCCCTGGTCTCCATGAGACTCTACACCTGACTGTCCCTGGTCTCCCTGAGACTCTACACCTGACTGTCCCTGGTCTCCCTGAGACTCTCCACCTGACTCTCCCTGGTCTCCCTGAGACTCTCCACCTGACTCTCCCTGGTCTCCCTGTTCCTCAGTTCTTTCGGTCTCCTTTTCCTGTGACATAGTGACGTTAGTATTTCCATAAGCACCCATTCTTATAAAGATGTTACCAAATTGTCTTGATATGAGGACTTAATGTACTTACTTGGCGTTTTGTGTAGGCCTACTGAAAAAGGATCTTATGTCTGTTTTTCTTTTCTCTGTCATTTTTAACAACAACACAAATCTTTAACGTCAGATGTCTAAATATGAGTTTGTTTCATAGGTTCACCACGCGGTCATATTATAATTATAAAATGATCTTGCGTCCTCCACATAAATATTAGGTTTCTTCTGGGACAGAGGATATATATTTAACTGATCAGCCATTTAACTTCATATTCAGCAAAACACAACTCTAGATCTTCAATATTAACCCTAATATCAGTTCACACACATAACGTTAGGCTTATCGCCGTGGTAACGTTAGTTGTAGTGGGTGCATTTCTATCCAACAAGCTATAAGCTAGGTAACGTTACATTATATCACACTAACATAGCAAACATTTTGTCATGACTAATTCATTAATTACTCAGCATCATTTCTATTTGAGAAAAGAAGAACTTCATCCGATGTTTAATATGAATAAAACAGCCTTGGACCACCTACTTACTACACTCCTGTCACTACCTGATGGGACTGGGAGTCTATTGCAGATCCTACAGCAGGCAGTGGACCAAACCACTGTGAGGCAAGGGAGGGGGGACTCAAAATGTTTCTAAACTTAAAAAGCATTTTTGGGGGTTTGTATTGTTTTACTACTTACACAGATATTTTAAGTATACATCATTATGTTATTTACAATACACAGCATTGTTTTAATGATATTTCTAGGAGGGGACAACCCTTAGATGGGGGGGGGGTCCTGACCCCCCCCGACCCCCCTGGGATTTACGCCCTTGCCGACCACTGGCAAATTTATTGTCAATTTTAAAGGGCAGCCTGAGATAAGGGGAAAGCTTGTTTAAAAGAGTGGGGGAAGTGAGTCCTGGAGTTCAATAAAAGCTCATTTCACATTAAAAGGTGGACCATTAGAGAGAATTAAATATTGCCAGGGTGAGTCTGAAGCTGAGGCAGATGCCCGGAGGAAGGGAGGCCTTGCCTGGTCATGCCCCGAGAAAGCAACCTAGTAACAATAAGTCTCTGGGTTTTCTTTTAGCAAAATGTTCTGAGTAATTTTAAGTTAGGCTTTTATTGTGAAGAGTAAAAATGAAAGAAGTGAAGCTGTAGCGTTCTGTGCTGCCATTGTCAATATGGGAGTTGATAAAAGTGTGTTGGCTGTCTTTGTTACGTTACACACTTTCAGATTACTTCCTCCAGTGTCCATACACAAAACCAGATATTTATTTGAGCAAATAGGGGAAATCCATGGCTTTTCAGTTAGACACAGACAGGCAGTTCTATATTGCATCTCAGATTTATTATTGGAGGTTTTAACTGCCTTGTGCAGATTTTCAACAGTAAGATAAAATCAGTCCAAAAAAAAGGTTTAAAAAAAAAAAAAGCTGAAAACTAACAGATCAGTGAAAGGGGCAGAGAACATATTTCACATTCTGTTATCAGCACCACAATAACCATTAGGGAACATTAACAATGCTGGTTGTGTCTGCTGATGAGAGGTTTCACTCCATTTAACACAGGCCAGTCTGCACCAGCCTGCCCTGATGAATCTCAAGCTAATGGGTCAAATTTAATGCTCCACTTGGCCGAGCTGGGCCGGACTGGAATGTGAGGTGCCAAACAGCAGCAGGAAATGCTTTACTGCTGGGTTTGATGGTGGTTTCTCAAAACTGGCTGCAATAACATCCATTACATTTTTGCACAATGGCAGCTGGGATATACATGTAGTTAAACCTATTTGCTGCAGTACAGCAATCCCCAACATGCAGTATGTTGGCTCAACTTGAGCCACCAAAACAGCTTCACTGCTCCTTGGCAGAGATCCTAGCTAACTGGCTAGTTAGCTTCACTAGCTATGCAATGGTTAAATATTGTTCTTACTCCAATGAAATTCCTCAACCAAAACTTGATGTTAATTATCTATAAGAAACTTTGGGCCACAATAATTATTTTCATTTTTAATTAATTAATTGGTCAAAAAAATTGTCACACAAAACAGAGAAAAAGAAATCAGTTTCCTGAGCTCACTGTGAAGTTTTGCAACGTTTGTCCAACCAATAGTATAGAGATATTACATTTTAAAATAAAGACAAGGGAAAGCTGCAAATCCTGAAATCTGAAAAGCTTTGACTAGCAAATGTTGCAAATGCTGAACGACAAAAAAAGATGGCTGAGGGGTCACAGATGACTCGACTCAACATTCAGGGGGCAGTCCTATTATCAAAATCAACCAACCACTACATAACACACTAGAAGTCCTGTATTACCAAACTTAAAAGCTGAGTGTACTCCATATTGCAAATAATTAGGATAGATAATCTGAGCGAATCTGTCTATTTGTGGACTATTGAGACTGCACATCACCAAGTCATTTGCTGAAACGGTATTGACTGACAAACCATAGGCTACAGATTATTTGACACTGAATGTTGCCAACTGTTCCACAGGATATTAGCTGGGTGTTGCTTCCATTGACAGGCACAGTCTTTTCAGTGATTTTTCTTGTGGACAATAGACGGCTGGCTATGGTGAGATCAGTGACTGCTGCGTGTCCACAGCGTGAAGGATGACTGAGATACAACACCATCACCTCCACCTATAGTCTGCTGCTATCCATCATCTGACAGAGCTGATAAATGGAGAGCAGAGTTGCACTCTTCTTCCCTCCCCGCAGTTCACTGCAGCTGAGCGTCTTGTATTGAAGCTGTGACATATTGTAAAGCAGAACCTATTAGAGCACACATCACTCACCACAGCAGGAAGCCGCCTTCCACATCAACAACACGACAACTGACGCAACTCAATGCAAAGGAGCCTCTCTGTGTGTGTGTGTGTGTGTGTGTGTGTGTGTGTGTGTGTGTGTGTGTGTGTGTCCAGCTTAAAAAAGCTGTACACTTTTCACAACAGTAACAAGCAGATCTCATCTAATCGGCAGGGAGGTCATTACTGAAAATTTGATTTCATGACTTTCTCTTCAGGTCCCATGCAAATAAGGAATAAAACATTGTAAGTATTGTGAAGGTTTTCAATCTCCAGTCTTCATTTTTGTTGCGACAATAAAGGGATAGAAATCCTGCTGGTTCAATCTAATATCCAAGTCCAAGTTAAACAATACACTATTATCTTAACAATAGCCAGAGGCAGAGGCAGCGCTCTAACTACTCCCCAAAGTCTTGTTTATGCTGCTTCTCAGAGAGCAATTACCTCGTAGAGTTTATCATCCCCATCAGCTCGTTTGGCTTCCTTTAACTGATTAAAGTCATCAGAGTCAATGGCTGGAGAAAATTGCCACTTTAAATTTTAATAAAAATGTATGTTTGTTTGCACTGACATAGCTGTTTCTCACAACCCAACTGCTGTCTGGCCGGGCTGCAGCACCGAGATACTCAGCTCTGTTTGATCATACTATAACCCAAGTCAAATGAAAGTCCATATAGAGACATGTTTCATGTTCAGGTCTGTCTGTTCATATAAGCTGCCAACTAACACCACATTGACATCAGCCTTTTATTTGTGATTGCAGAGAGATGTGTATGGCCTTCAAGCAGTGCTTAATAAAAGATTACAAGAAAATCTATCCTTGAGTAATTTATCAGGTAAAATTACCAATATATGTGGTTACAGGTTCACCAAAGCTATGATTTACTTAGGTCTCTGGTACCTGAAAAGTTAATTTTTTGGGCTACTGCTCTGACTAAAGCTAGGTTTTGATTTATAGTTCAACACCACAACAGACAGATGTATCCTACGTGATCCGGCTGTGTTGAGTTTTAATTATATTCCCCAAGTAACTGTGTTTACATTCTTTATTCACAATGTGATATACAGTGACTGTGGGCTCTGCATGTACTTTTATAACCAGAGTAACAGTACATCCAGGTAACTTCTATTTTACATTGTCTCATTACTGATTATGGGACTACTGCAGTACAATTGGCTTAATCAGTTAATAAAATGCATGATTGGTCATTCAAATATTGTAGAAAAAAAGCATAGCTGAAGCCTTTATGTCATGAATTGCAAACGTACTGTATTGGCGTTTTTCCATTACATGGTACCTGCTCGCCTTGACTCTACTCACCTCTACTCGCCTCTACTCTACTCGCCTCTACTCGCCTCGACTCTACTCGCCTCGACTCGCCTCGACTCGCCTCGACTCTACTCGCCTCGACTCTACTCGCCTCTACTCGCCTCGACTCGCCTCGACTCTACTCGCCTCGACTCTACTCTACGCGCCTCTACTCGCCTCGACTCTACTCTACTCTACTCGCCTCGACTCTACTCGCCTCGACTCTACTCGCCTCGACTCTACTCTACGCGCCTCGCCTCGACTCTACTCTACTCTACTCGCCTCGCCTCTACTCGCTTCGACTCTACTCTACTCGCCTCGACTCTACTCGCCTCGACTCCGTTTTCCATTGCAGATGTTAGTACCGCCTCAGCGTGGCTGGTGGTCATGGCGGCGCCGCAGTAAACTGCCGTGACCTAACGCGACACACAGAACATGGAAGGTGTGTTGTTGTTGCCAGAAGACACATTTAGTTTCAAATGAAGCTGGAGGCAGCAGAAATAAACAGCTGGCTAAACTATTTAAAAATGGGGGGTTTGTTCAGGACACCCCCCTCTGTCACTTTCACGTCACCTTTTGGTATCAGCTCAGCTCGCTGGGAACCTCGACTGAGGTGGTACTAAAAAAAGTACCTGTTAGCAGGTACCAGGGACTTTTTTTCATAATGGAAAACCAAAAAAGGCGAGCAGAGTCGAGGCGAGTCGAGCAGGTACCATGTGATGGAAAAGCACCATATATGTCTTGACACACATCAGACTTGAGACTTGCTTCAGTTTATGTTTCCTGAATTTTGGGTGATTCTGGTTGTTTGAATAAAAACAAAAATGACCCAACGAGTCTTTTTCTACAATCTGCGCACTTTGGGCCAATGGTGAGCCAGGTGTTGCGGCAGGGCGGAGTGTCAGTAGAACGGCCCATTTGTGTGATGTCCTGTTGTGTTCTTAAACCCCCCAAGAAAGCACAAGTAGACTTTATATTTCACAATGACTATTTTATAGATTTTGTCCTTTCCAACCGCACTTGAAGGGAGCTTATTTCACAGGGGGAGAGAGAGAAAGAAAAGAGACGAGCGAGATATAGCGAGTGCCTTGTTGTTGCAGGAAACTTTCAGCTATTACACAAACTCCTGGGCAGTTCAGTGCTTGTGTTTCGTTTTTTACCCTTGTGTTTTAAAACTTTCTTGTAGCAGCGATAAAGGCAGTGTTATCAGTGTTTTCTATTTACTGTACAGGATTCTCACACCATAGCTCAAAACACACACACACACAAGTCTGATCGCCTGTTACATGATTGGTCAACACAGCGTGACGTGGGGTTGCGCTTCTCCAAAAATTGAGTCGGTCGGACGGCCAACACAGGCAGTGTGAACAATAATGAAATCGTGGAGTGTGGTGATTTGAATCATAAGATAGCAAATAATTCAGCAGGGTTTAGCTGACTAACCTAGTCCACACAGCACTTTCACATCCAGACTGTGGAGGTCAGACAGAAGCGGTACCTTAATAATGTCAGTGTAAAATGTGTTCAGTTCCACTCTGCCAATGCAGGTGTGGCAGCGGTGCTTGAGAGTGCATCACATAAATCAGCTGACAGTTTAGTCTATATTAGTCTATAAGCTAAGTTAAATTATGGTTAAACAGAAGTCGTAGCAGTAGGACATACACACTGCAAAGCACACACATACTCACACAGAACATGGAAACAGTAAACTGTATGTTGTGTGTCAATATACACTCTTCTGCACTAATCAGTAACAATGTCTCGTTTTGACCAGCAACTGTTGTGCACCTATTGGGCCAAGTTGCACTGATTTGAAAATGCTGCAACATAATGCCGAGAGTGATCAATCTTCCTAGTTTGATTGATAACTGGTCAACACGGTGAAAAATATTGCATATGACACATACATGTAGACAAACACACAAACAGAGGTGCCATGTGTGTCATTATGTGCTGTACAACTATAACTTGGTTATAATATGTTTGTGCATCAGTGCAGAGACGTTCTGACATTTTTATTGTGTGAGGAAATTATAATTATTATTAATTATTATTGTGACAGACAATCCACTGTCCTCCAGTCTCACCAGTGCTGTTGGTTAGTTCTTTCCCCAGTAAGCTCCATCCTGGAGGCAGCACAAGATGGTGGAGGGCCAGCGCCAGGCTCTCATCCAGACGTTCACACTCCTGCAGGGGAATCTGACACTCATCCAGCAGCAGTGCCCCATCGAGGCCATCAGCCCGGCCCGCCGTGCTCACCTGTGTGCAGGGTGATTACAAAGATGAGTCAAGTTAGGACGAGCAGAGGCTTAGTCTACTGGAAGAACTCGCTTTAAGACACTTAGCCTAAGAGCATTAAACACATGCCTAAAATGTAAGATGTAAATGCAAGAAGACACATATACGTGCATCCATCAGTGTTAAGCTCCATTAGTTACATTATCTCATGTCCTCCTCCTTGGCAAAGAAAATTCTATATCAAATTTCTATGGGATAATAAATTGTGCTGTAATAATTCATTGAATTGAATAAAATGTGAGGCATCAAGCCTTGTCAGGGAAGGAACAATAACATGGCAATCTTTTGTCTTACTGTCACTTTGCCCACATTGCTGTATCATTTTTCACCAATTGTAACCGCTTTTCTCCTGCTCTGTGACAAACACGTCTGTGTGGGTATTTTACTGCTCACTTGGACGTGATTCATCTTGTTGCTCACCAGGAACTGGGCCATGTCAAAAGCCAAATCCTGGACAAAGCTGAATCGATGCTCGGCCAATGGGGCCACATGACCCAGACAGGGCTTTAGGTCCTTGTTGGTCTCGGGGACACCTCGGCTGACTGAACACAAGGTGACCAACACCACCTCGCAGCAGTCATGAGCTATAAGACAACACAAGGAAGGACACAGAAAGGGAAGGTGACAGAAGACACAGAATAAATGTATACTGTGTTCAGTAGCTAGTTTAAAACGTTTTTTTCACAATACTACACACATTAATTGGTTATAATCTATATAATCAGTATGTCTGTGTGTATGGCTAAATCTTCCATATGTTTAAATTGGACTTTTATAAAATTGAGTGTGCATAGGCAATTTGCTATATCCCTGTGTTGTACAAGCATTAACCGTTGTTAGCTAGCTGCAGCTAGCACGGTGACTTTAGCGTCATAGCAACAACACAGTAAGTCATAGAAAGTACAACAACAATAATGGGAAAATCCATGGTAAAAAAAAAGAACTCTGATATTAAACTGCGACATATGTGACTTGTGGGGAAAAAAAGTATTAGGAAGTAGGGCTGTCAGCGTTAACACATTAATCGCGATGCGATTAAGGGCCGACACAATGCGATTAATTTATTTTACACTTCCCTCGGCTTTGCGTCGTGCCTCACGGCTACTATGTTGACCCTTTGGCGCTGCCGTACTTCTTCATAACACATCTTCTGCTGCAGAATGCAGGCAGGCTGCCGGCATGGAGAAAGACAGCAGCAACACACTTCTGATGGCGCTTTTCTTTTAAAAAAACTCCAGACGGCTCGTAGACAAGTCTAAACCATATGCACGTTGTGTAAAGCCAAATTAAAATATCACCGAAGCACGTCAAGCTTGAGCTACCACCTACGAGCTAAGCATATTAACGTGACGCAGTTTGATGCTAGCGGGCTCAGGTAAAGCAGTATTTTGGAGAGTGCTACTTGCCGACCTGTGGATGAAACCAAATCCCAAAAAATTACTGCAGCTCTTGCAAAATGGGTGGCAACTAACTGCAGACCTGTCAGCATGGTAGAGGACTCGGGTCTTAAAGACGTACTACGGTTGGCATGTTCTGACCCGTCTTATACACTGCCATTGAGGGGGACAGTAGTTTCACCATACACAGCCTGTATGACACGGAGAAAGCAGCTAAACTGCCAGTAAGTGAACTGCTGCCAAGTGCAAACGCTGTCTCATTAACCGGTGATCACTGGACGTCAGTGAGTAATAATAAATATTTAGGAGTTACTAAACACTATATTGACTCTGGCTGGACTTTGCACTCGTTTGCCTTAACGGTGGTTGTTAGTGTTACATCTCAGTCAATTGTTCTCAATCCTTGTTAAAAATGTAAAGGTTAAATGTCCTGATGTGGTATCTGGTTTTTGGACCATTTAGTTTGTACTGTATAAGCAACATGTTAGTGTTACATCTCAGTCAATTGTTCTCAATCCTTGTTAAAAATGTAAAGGTTAAATGTTTATGGACCATTTAGTTTGTACTGTATAAGCAACATGTTAGTGTTACATCTCAGTCAATTGCTGTGGTGTTTTAGTTAGGTACTTGGAGGAATTGTGCAATAATGACAGATTCACACATTTGTTTACAGTAAATTAATAATAATCAAGTACATAAAGTCACTTTCTTTGCATTCATTTGATTCCCAATCAAGATCCACTGGTAAGAATTACTTTCCATTGTTATTATGTACTTAAAAACTGTTCTGAAATGCAAAATAATAGAATTTTAATTGTGATAAAACATGCGATTAATCGCGATTAACTATAGACAATTTTAATCGTTTGACAGCCCTAACAGGAAGCAAAAGGGCTGATACGCAAAAACACCTGTGCTTCTCCTGTAGCCAGTAGGCCTACTAACGATTACCAACAATACTTTAGTCATTTGAGAACACAGAATACAGTAAGTACAACTGTGCAATAAGAACTGCTCATTCATAATAATCAACAACAATATAGTGCAGATTTGCACCGCTGACTTCAATCATATCTAATTAATTCCAATAAATCTGAATATTATTATATATTAACATTATGTGTTTCAATTTATCTCACTACCTATTCAGCAGTCATAAATCAAAGTTGACCTACCAACAAATGGACAGAGGACTGTAGTCCACATACAGGGTCACTGTCAAAACACCTAAAGGCTCTGACTGATGCCTTGTAAATGACATCTCTGCTTCTAATTTACACATGGCCTTCTGCATCAATTTAATTCTTCCACAAATGCCAAGTCATATGCTTTTTAAACATGAGCTGAGCCTTGATGGCGCTCTCTGCATCTGGAGCTACATGTCTTGTTTTAAATGTATGTAAAATTGTATGTTCGGTGTTTTTATGTATATGTTGTGATTGTTTTATGTGAACCCCAAGAAAGAGTAGCTCCTACATTGTTAGCAGCTAATGGGGATCCGAATAAAGGAATTAATCATATCAGACCCATTTCTTCTTCTCTTCAGACGCTTCTCCGGGAACCATCACCTTATCGTGGTGGAGAGGTTTGTGTGTCCCTATGAACCTGAGGGCTGTGTTGTCTGGAGCTTTGTGCTCCTGGTAGGGTCTCCCAAGGCAAAGTGGTCTCAGGTGAGGGGCCAGACAAAGAATGGTTCAAAAATCCTATGAAAAATCGATGAAGGGATGAAGTGACCCTGCCCGGAGGAAGCCCGGGGCCCCCGTCTGGAGCCAGGCCCAGATGGAGGGCTCGTCAGCGAGCGTCTGGTGGCCGGGTTTGCCACGGAGCCCGGTCGGGCACAGCCCGAAAAAGCTACGTGGCAGACATCCCTCCATCCCATGGGCCCACCACCTGTGGGAGGAACCGCTGGGGTCGGGTGCGCTGCCACATGGGTGGCAGTGAAGGTCAGGGGCCTCGACGGACCAGACCCGGGCAGCAGAGGCTGGCTCTGGGGGACGTGGAATGTCACCTCTCTGTGGGGGAAGGGAGCCGGAACTTGTGCGGGAGGTGGAGCGCTACCGGTTAGATCTGGTGGGGGCTTACCTCTACGCACAGTCTTGGTTCTGGAACCATACTCCTGGATAGGGGTTGGACTCTTTTTCTTCTCCGGAGTTGCCCAGGGTGTGAGGCGCCGGGCGGGTGTGGGGATACTCACAAGCCCCCGGCTGGCGCCGCTACGTTGGAGTTTAACCCGGTGGGCGAGAGGGTCGCCTCCCTACGCCTGCGGGTTGTGGGGGGGAAAACTCTGACTGTTGTTTGTGCATATGCACCAAACAAGAGTTCAGAGTATTCGGCCTTCTTGGAGACCTTGAGTGGAGTCCTGCATGGGGCTCCAGTCGGGGACTCCATAGTTCTGCTGGGGGGGGACTTCAACGCGCACGTGGGTAATGATGGAGACACATGGAGAGGCGTGATTGGGAGGAACGGCCTCCCTGATCTAAACCAGAGTGGTTGTTTGTTGTTGGACGTCTGTGCTAGTCATGGATTGTCTATAACGAACACCATGTTCGAACATAGGGATGCTCATAAGTGTACTTGGTACCAGAGCACCCTAGGCCAAAGGTCAATGATCGATTTTATAATCGTTTCATCTGATCTGAGGCCATATGTTTTGGACACTCGGGTGAAGAGAGGGGCGGAGCTGTCAACCGATCACCATCTGGTGGTGAGTTGGGTCAGGGGATGGGGGAAGACTCTGGACAGACCTGGTAAGCCCAAACGGGTAGTGCGGGTAAATTGGGAACGTCTGGAGGAGGCCCCTGTCCGACAGACTTTCAACTCACACCTCCGGCGGAGCTTTTTCGTGCATCCCTGTGGAGGCTGGGGGCATTGAACCCGAGTGGACAATGTTCAAAGTTTCCATTGCTGAAGCTGCGGTGAGGAGCTGTGGTCTTAGGGTCTTAGGTGCCTCAAGGGGCGGTAACCCACGAACACCGTGGTGGACACCGGTGGTCAGGGAAGCCGTCCGACTGAAGAAGGAGTCTTTCCGGGATATGTTATCCCAGGCGACTCCGGAGGCAGTTGCAAGGTACCGAAGGGCCCGAAGGGCTGCAGCCTCTGCCGTGAAAGAGGCAAAGCAGCGTGTGTGGGAGAAGTTCGGAGAAGACATGGAGAAGGACTTTCGGTCGGCACCAAGGTACTTCTGGAAAACCGTTCGCCACCTCAGGAGGGGGAAGCGGGGAACCATCCAAGCTGTGTACAGTAAGGATGGGACACTGTTGACCTCAACTGAGGAGGTAATAGGGCGGTGGAAGGAGCACTTTGAGGAACTCCTAAATCCGACTAATACGCCCTCTATGGTAGAGGCAGAGCTGGAGGATGAGGGGGGATTGGCATCAATTTCCCTGGTGGAGGTTGCTGAGGTAGTTAAACAACTCCACAGTGGCAAAGCCCCAGGAATTGATGAGATCCGTCCAGAAATGCTTAAAGCTCTGGGTGTGGAGGGGTTGTCTTGGTTGACACGCCTCTTCAACATTGCGTGGAAGTCTGGGGACGGTGCCTAAGGAGTGGCAGACCGGGGTGGTGGTTCCCCTTTTTTAAAAAGGGGGGACCAGAGGGTGTGTGCCAATTACAGGGGTATCACACTTCTCAGCCTCCCCGGTAAAGTCTACTCCAAGGTGCTGGAAAGGAGGGTTCGGTCGATAGTCGAATCTCAGGTTGAAGAGGAACAATGCGGATTCCGTCCTGGTCGTGGAACAACGGACCAGATCTTTACTCTCGCAAGGATCCTGGAGGGAGCCTGGGAGTATGCCCAACCAGTCTACATGTGTTTTGTGGATCTGGAGAAGGCGTATGACCGGGTGCCCCGGGAGATACTGTGGGAGGTGCTGCGGGAGTACGGGGTGAGGGGGTCCCTTCTCAGGGCCATCCAATCTCTGTACGACCAAAGCGAGAGCTGTGTCCGGGTTCTCGGCAGTAAGTCGGACTCGTTTCAGGTGAGAGTTGGCCTCCGCCAGGGCTGCGCTTTGTCACCAATCCTGTTTGTAGTATTTATGGACAGGATATCGAGGCGTAGTCGGGGTGGAGATGGGTTGCAGTTCGGTGGGCTGGGGATCTCATCGCTGCTTTTTGCAGATGATGTGGTCCTGATGGCATCATCGGCCTGTGACCTTCAGCACTCACTGGATCGGTTCGCAGCTGAGTGTGAAGCGGCTGGGATGAGGATCAGCACCTCTAAATCGGAGGCCATGGTTCTCAGCAGGAAACCGATGGAGTGCCTTCTCCAGGTAGGGAATGAGTCCTTACCCCAAGTGAAGGAGTTCAAGTACCTTGGGGTCTTGTTCGCGAGTGAGGGGACAATGGAGCGGGAGATTGGTCGGAGAATCGGCACAGCAGGTGCGGTATTACATTCAATTTATCGCACCGTTGTGACGAAAAGAGAGTTGAGCCAGAAGGCAAAGCTCTCAATCTACTGGTCAGTTTTTGTTCCTACCCTCACCTATGGTCATGAAGGCTGGGTCATGACTGAAAGAACAAGATCCAGGGTACAAGCGGCCGAAATGGGTTTCCTCAGGAGGGTAGCTGGCGTCTCCCTTAGAGATAGGGTGAGAAGCTCAGTTATCCGTGAGGAGCTCGGAGTAGAGCCGCTGCTCCTTTGCGTCGAAAGGAGCCAGTTGAGGTGGTTCGGGCATCTGGTAAGGATGCCCCCTGGGCGCCTCCCTAGGGAGGTGTTCCAGGCACGTCCAGCTGGGAGGAGGCCTCGGGGGAGACCCAGGACTAGGTGGAGGGATTATATCTCTAACCTGGCCTGGGAATGCCTCGGGATCCCCCAGTCGGAGCTGGTTAATGTGGCCCGGGAAAGGGAAGTTTGGGGTCCCCTGCTGGAGCTGCTACCCCCGCGACCCGACCCCGGATAAGCGGATGAAGATGGATGGATGAATGGATGAAGACCCATTTATCCCACACATCTTCTTACTCTGTGGCAGTGTTGTTCTTCTTGTTACAAACATATAGTCAGATGGTATAGTCCACTTGAATATTATGGTAGAAATGCCTTGCTCAGGGGCACCTCAATCCATGCCAAAGTAGATATTCAGTGTATCCGTCGCCATTTTCCCAGGCCACATGGGAATTCTATCCCGCAACCTTCTGCTTGGTCACAGGACGGGTCCTTTGGAGCTGTGTGAGTACTGATGATAGAGCAGTGAAGCAGATCTAATCTGTTAGTAGAGAGTAACACTCCTCAGATGGCTATAGTTCAGCCAAACTCTTAACAAGATAACGCAGTTTAACATGTTCTGCATGACATGAAATGTTTTACATAAGTTCAACAATGTATTTTATATTTGTCCCTTCAGCACATACTCAATGTCTTTCCCAACATTTTGCTACCATCCCTGTTTATTACAGGCTCACAAGTAGGCCTATGTGAACAATAACTTTTGAACCTTGATTACCGTGCTCCCTGTAGTTGTTCATCCACCTCACAGGAAGTAGCTCCTGCAATATGTTCAATTTTGCAAGTAGAATAAGTGGGATGTGCTCCAAGAGGAGTGATGAATGAGCTAGGCTCTAGAAAAAGTCAACTGAGGTGATTTCTCCTTTTCCAACACACAGTTTAAAAACGAGGACAGTGGTGGTGGATGATTAATCGTTTATTATTCCGACTTTCTTCCACAGCTATAATATCTCCTGACTGCACTATGCTTTCTGTGTGATGTGTAGGAAGAATAATACCATCCTCTTCTTAAATATAATTTTGTTTTGATGAATCTGTGGCATTTTGGCATGCTTTAGCACCCATTAATGTTCATTTAGGCGGAGAACTTTAAGTGGACTTTGACTGCCATGATGCTACTTTCAAGGAACCTTCATTTCAGTTTGTTTTTATTTACCACTACAGCACTATTCTGGGTAATCTATTGGGTCTGTGCTATCACTAAACACAGGTAGACATGACATTTAACATGTGTCTCAAATACTGTAGGTGGAGCTGCCTTCTCACAGGTCCATTAGAGGTAACAGGGAAGCTGCAAGGCATTGTGGGTGGGGTGGCTTACCGGGACACAGCGCCTCCAAGGTGTCATGACTGCTCCTTAGGGTGCTGGTCAGATGTCTCTGTGTGCTGCCAGCAAACAGCAAGAAGTAGTCCACGCCCTCCTCATCTGCAGCCAGCTCTTCATCAGCGAGCTGCACCGTGATAACACACCGCCCCTGCAGAGAGAGAGAGAGAGACAGAAAGAAAGAGAGAGAGAGAGAGAGAAAGAGAGAGAGAGAAAGAAAGAGAGAGAGAGAGAGAGAGAGAGAGAGAGAGAGAGAGAGAGAGAGAGAGAGAGAGAGAGAGAAAGAGACAGAGAGAGAGAGAGAGAGAAAGAAAGAAAGAAAGAAAGAGAGAGAGACAGAGAGAGGAGGATAAAAAAATCAAAGGGTATCAAGAAAGAAAGAAAAACATATTTAGAGAGAGATCTAGGTTAAGTGTTCATACATTTCATCTTAGTAAAAGTGGAGGAAACAACTGATTGCAGTAAATCTGACTCTTGTGTTGCATTTTCTTTTTTCAAACCATCTACTATCTAATAGATATATAGAATATCTTCCATTCATTGATTTGCCAATATACAGCACGTTTTGGCTTTTTCTGATGAGAATTTGAACCTCTATGTGAAAGAAGTCAATTTTCTATCATGTCTTAATTAAGACATATTTCATGCAAACAGCTTTTAATAAATGTGTTATTGCAGAGAGAATGCATTTCGATTACAATTACCAAGCCACATTTGGAGCTAGTCAGGGACGCATACAGTATGTCCACTATACAACAATGCTCAAGAACACAAATGCATCCCTTACATAATTTAATACAAGCTAGATAGTGTGTATAGCACAACAAGTCCCACAACACTCACACACAGACGCACAATTAAGTCCATAACGTAGGCAAAAAGTACTAATTCTAATCCAACTCCTCTTCCAGTGCATGTTTATCAGTCTCCCATAGGTACAATCAAAAGCAAGAGGAGAGTGAAATCCAATCACAGTTGGTCACTTTAGAAGCATTTAAGACAAGTGCTGATGCCAGATGTGAACTACAATCCTTCACCATCTTCATAGATCTAGTTACAGATTGGATATATCTGGATGCCAAATCTTAACAGGGCCACAGTGTAAAACTCTGTGTGGAGGCTGCCAGTTTTCTCAGCACCACCCTTGTTTACAACAATTGCACAAAATGCCTCAAAGTTAATGTGGTATTGATTTATTGATGTTAAAATGCTACTCATCACATTATTAACAAACAAACAGGGAGGCAGCAAACAGCGCTGAAACATGAAACAACATCAAGCAGCAGCTTGACTTTCTGCCGACCCAGTGAGCAAGCACCGTCAGGTTCAGGCCACAGAGGAGGAAACTATTTTACAAATGGAGGAGGCAACATGATTAACAGCTTCTGTTGTAGTGCTTTTTATAAACTAATCCAGCTTTTTAACTCTTGTGCATCCATGGAACATTAATAAAGGGTTACGCTCTTCTCCAGAGCCCTACTTCACACTCAGTTTTTTTTCTACTACAGTTATGAGTTAAAACAATTGTTCCCTAGAAACTAAACAGTGCTTATTGAGTGTAACAATTCTCTTTCCACAGCCATACAGTGGGGAGAACAAGTATTTGATACACTGCCGACTTTGCAGGATTTCCTACTTACAAAGCTCATAGAGGTCTGTAATTTTTATCATAGGTACACTTCAACTGTGAGAGACGGGATCTAAAACAAAATTCCAGAAAATCACATTGTATGATTTTTAAATAATTAATTTGCATTTTATTGCATGACATAAGTATTTGATCACCTACCAACCAGTAAGAATTCCGGCTCTCACAGACCTGTTAGTTTTTCTTTAAGAAGCCCTCCTGTTCTCCACTCATTACCTGTATTAACTGCACCAGTTTTTCATCAGGTTTCTGTACCAAATATTAAGTTCTGCTTTTCTGATGTATGAAATACGTATGTCATGCAATAAAATGCAAATTAATTACTTAAAAATCATACAATGTGAATTTCTGGATTTTTGTTTTAGATTCCGTCACTCAGAGTTGAAGAGTACCTATGATAAACATTGCAGACTTCTACATGCTTTGTAAGTGGGAAAACCTGCAAAATCGGGAGTGTATCAAATACTTGTTCTCCCCACTGTATGTTCCAGTTTGGTGCAAAAACCAAAATCAGAGACCTTTGTTGTGTATAGGGCTGAGAAGGAGCGACTCTGCCTTTATTGAGATTGGACGACGACGATTCGGCTTGGCAATACCAAAAACACAAGTGGAAAAATTGCACTAATTAGATGGATTAAACAGTGGGTTTGTCTGGTCTCACATAAGTGGCAACCATAAGCATGTCCAGCTGACTAGCTTGCTGTTAGTAACCAAGTCTTACTTCCTAGCATAAGGAGTACATCATGAACTCACTGCATTATTTTGTGACATTACAGGTTACATTAAAAACAGCTCAGTTCATGACAAGTAGTCTTCATGCATTGTGTAGTATCTTCCCACTGTGTGGAAGCCGGGTCTGAAAGCTATCAGAGTGTAGGCAACGCTAGCAGCTGTGTTCTGCTTTTATTGGATTTGGGGAGGTTTTACATTCCAGCATAAATGGCAAACATTACCCGAAATAGCATTTTGTTTGACTAACAGTTAGGGGTGTCACGATTCTCCAAATCCTCGATTCGATTACATTTTCGTTTCTAAGGTCACGGATCGATTTGATTCTCGATTTTTACTTTCTTTTTTTTAAAGCACAGGTTGCAATGCCATTTTTAGACCAGACTTTAATGCAATATAATATCTGACCTTTGTTCACAATGTAGCCTACCACACTACATTGTCAAATTTAAAACATGTATTAACAACATAATGCAACAATAACTTATATCTTCAGTCAATTGGAAACTTAAGCAAAATAATCTGCCATCTAGTTTCTCATTAAGCGTCTTGGTCGACTAAGACAAAAACGACCGATTCGTCGACTAACAACTAAGAGGGGGCAGCCCTACTAATGTCCAAATAGTTTCAAATTACAGTTATGTGTTCAGTCTGCTTTTCTAAAGGGACAATTGGCTATGTTGTAGCTGGATTGTTGTGGACAATGGAGTGGTGTCATCTGAGGACAGACTGAGGAGGAGGAGAAGCAACAAAAAAGAGGGATATTGTTCAAAATGAGCTGTTTTCCACTGGGGGACTGTAGCTTGTTCACATCGAGGGGTGATAATGGGACATTTCATCCCACTTAATCTGACCAGTGTTGCATCTTTTCACCAGGCCTTTCCAACATGAACAGCCTGATTTGGTGGCCAGTTTAGGCCGGTGTCGAGAAGAGCTTAACAGTCAGGGTTAAAGGTGCTCCTTCTCTTATAAAGTTGTAGTCTCAGGGCCTTGTTCTATGTGCGTGTGTGTGTGTGTGTGTGTGTGTGTGTGTGTGTGTGTGTGGGGGGGGGGATCAGCAGGTTGTCCGTTAGGCTAACCAGCAATATTGGAATTGGCAACTCTCTGTTTGACAAGCCACTGCTGAGTAATGTGAGGGGGGAAATGTGTTCACAGGCGACCACATAGCCCAGAGGCCACAGGAAGAGAAACTGTCTGCAGTGACCTTCGGAGAGCTGGGACTAAATACATTGACTTGCAGCATGAAGGATGCAGGCTTTGCTATGCACAGAGTGTCTCTGCTTTAACAAGCGGAGCAGGGGCACTGGCATAAATGAGTTGTAGATGGGTGGAAGCCAGCAGGCATGACATATTCTCTCCATTAAAAATTCATCTCTTATCCCCAGCCCAGATTGGAAATTAGAGTTTGCTGATACTGAACGCATTGGTACGTCAGTGGATTTGTGAGTTTGCACTCCATGTGTAAATGAAAACGTGTTTATGGGAAAGTAAGTTCCACATTCTCACTATGAACAAAAGGAAAGCAAATGAGTAATTGTTTTTTCTACTGCTTTTTTTTCTAGGCTGGTGGCAAATCACCTTAATCACAATATCAACCTGCTGCATCTGGCGCATTAGTTGCTAAAATGATTTTTGATGGCACCACAGCAGTGTCCCATTTTGTCTAAATTAATATTCATCCATCATAAATGGATAAATAATTTTTTTTTAACTGAAGTAAAATCACGTCTACAGTACATAATATGTTTTCACTCTCCTCCTGTTACTTTCAACCTCCTCAGGTATGATTGCTTGTAATCGATCTGCTAACTATGAATTCAAACTTATCTGAATAAAAAGTGTAAGAGTAGAGAGCAGAATAGAAAATCAACTAAATATAAATAATAATTAAAAAAAAATGTGTTGGCAGTGGGTGGAGAAACAGATGTGAAACATCTGCTGGGGTCTGCAGGAAACACAGCTGCACACAGTGACCTTTGTAAAGCATAGTAAAGCTACTGACAATAAGTCTAATAATAACAATAACTAAAACTCTAAATAGAACATTTTTCTTCTGGTTTTAAAGCTGTGTGACATGCACACATGGATGTCTTTCAGCCCCATTGTATGACTGCGTTCTCTGCTGGTAATAAGTACTTAACAAAGTGACCTGCTGGGGTATTGACCTGCTAATCATGGGGCTTCAGCGGGGAAAAGGCAACTATTAAGCGACATCAAAAGAACAGCTGGAGGCTATGAACCCAGCCCCCTCTTCCTTAATATGCATGTGTGAGAGTAGCCTTTTCCTCAAATCCTGCAACTGTACTGGGTCCAACTCTCCACGTAATGATTTTGAGGCATTCACACATACTGTTAGAAATTCTCACCAATGATGAGTTTTCTATGCAGTTTAAATTCATGTTTATCCCCCTGGCTGGATTTCTGACTATAGGCAGCACAATGTGGAAGTTTGCTCCACTTTTGCACCCACACTAATTGTCAAGACATCCTATGGCACCGCTTACATTTTCTCTCATCATTAATTACTGTTTTACCTTAGATCTACCTCCTAGTTTTCACTCAGTCCTGCTGCACTGAAACTGCTATAATAAAAAACATACTATGGACAAGACGTCACATTTCATGTTCCGTAAAGAGCTGGCGTGATGAAAAGTTAAAAAGGTTTATGGTTGCATTTGCCTGACAGTGTGATTCATCCCTGCTGGCATTCAAAAAACAGAAGATTACATTACATGTCATTTAGCTGACGCTTTTATCCAAAGTGACTAACAGTTGCTATATCGCACGCCTCTGGAGCAACTAGGGGTTAAGTGTCTTGCTCAGGGACACATTGGTTGACGTATCGCAGTGGGAATATTGCAACCCAGAAACGTTGCAGCTTTTGTTCCCACTTGACAATTTAGAAGATAATTATTGGAATCCTACTAGCTCGTCTGCAAGTTTTGGGAGACAGACACCCATTCAATCAGAACTGACAGAGCATTTACTAATCAATCTACACACATCTTCCAATTTTACAAAGGCTGCTGACATCTAGAGCATCCTTCATCCCTCTTTCAGTAAGCTTCAGACCATCAAATAGCAGAGAAGTCACAGGATCCATCACCACAACTACTTTTGTGTCCACAGTCATGTGCCCTGTGTTAGAGACTTAACCTCCACCTGCTCATCTAATTGTAACCCACTCTGGAAAACACGGTCTGCTAAATGCCAAGAATGTAAATAGCAGGTTTACTCACAGTCAGACCAGCAGCAAGGACTGGCTCTCTGTTATTGAAAGAGAACTTATCTTCTGCAAGTCATCCTCTGCCCAACAAATCACATGACCCTTTCTACTCCCTCTAATTGCGCTCTGAAAAACTAATTTCTTTACCCATCACATCCTCATTAAAAGTCATTATTTGGCCAAATAAAAGATTTGCAAGAACACCAAGGTCTTGACTTCCTTATTTCTGGTTGTTTTTACAGTTGGTTCAATCAAACTGGATGGCAGAGTATTTTTAGGAGGTACAATTACAGGCCGACTACTTAACCCCTATCTAGCTGACAATTGCTGTGATAAGCGTCTAAAACCTGATGTCTAATGAGGCCTGACTGCCCGCCTGATTCCACTGAAGAGTCGGACTGTAAATCACAGATAAGGCTGTCTGGGTCGTTAATGTGTGAGCCACTCCAGCCTTTAGAGACCCACACACAAACACACACATCTCTGACTTATCTCATTTCCTGTGTGCCTTCCTCACCTGCTAGTGATAGGGAACCTGTGCAACCACTCAGACAAGAACTCAGAAATGTCTCTCACACACACACACACACACACACACACACACACACACACACACACACACACACACACACACACACCTCATGTGTCAAATAATGCTGGTGCCATGATGGCAAACATTTTAGGATCATTTCTTTGCTACATGAAGTGTATTTAAGACTAATTTAAAACCTCAAAGAATTTGATTGACAAAGCCAGACTGTTTATAATCTAACAGTTATTCAGCTATGATGTATTCCTGGGGAAAAGAGTGGCATGCTCTATCCAACTGAAGGGGGGAAACATGGCCGACTGACCGCTTATAAGAGGCACGGGGTGCAAAAAGCTGCACTGTTTGATAACCAGGAATATGAGCTACAAAGCAAAACTTTCAGTTTATAAATTAACCCTCACCTATAGTAACAAGCTTTGAGTAGCGACAAAGAACAAGATGGGAGATTTAAAGCTGCTGAGATAACCTCTGCAGATCGGTTGCCACATTCTGCATGACACAGTGGGTAAGTCAGCAATCTTAAGGCTCTGACACACCAACCCGACGGCCGACCTTCGGCAGAAAAGGCAGTCGGATTGACTGCCTCCCCGAGTTGGTCAAAAAAGAGCCTCGGAACACACCGAAGCGATGCTGACTTGAGCGTATGTTCTGCGCGTGCAGACTGTCCGACGGCCAATAATCGGGTTGGTGTGTCAGCGCCTTTAGAGGACTTCAGAAGTCTGCGCCTCATCCACCTGAACTACCTCATCTGGTAGGTTGGAGATCCTCAACACTTAGGGAAAGTTTGCAAAGGATGTCAAAGATAACATGCTTGCATCCTAGATCCAGGTAAGTGGTTACAACATGCATGGATAGAGATGGTAGATGGTAAATCAAAAATGTTGAAAACCAAAAAAATTAAATAAAAAAAAAACCTAGCTTTGAATAATTAGAATCAGCTGCACATCTGACGCTAAACTCAATGTTCTTATTAAAAAAGAAGCATGGAAATGTGGTTGAAGCTTGAGAAACTCATCCACAAAGTTTCTCCTGTTTAGGAAATAAACTGCCTAAGAACCTTGTTACTGCAGGGTGAAGACCTTTTACTTCTTTGTCAGACAACCTATAGACGAGTTAACACTGGTTCCTGGACAAAAGCAACTTTGCAGTACAGAATGTTCTTTCACACACACACACACACACACACACACACACACACACACACACAGTCTGCATACATAAAACATTTAAGCTCACAATTAACAAGAACATCCAGCAATCAAGAGGTCATGAGTCATCTTAATACAAAGCTCTTTGCTGTAATTACCTGTGTGTTACCTGTGTTAAGAAGAACACGTTCATGTTGTCGTATCGGTAGTCTTGTTTTTTTTTGTAGTCATGTTAGTCATTTCCTAAAACATTATCTGGGTCTATTTTTTCAATACCACCATTCCACCAAGTAGTTCTTATATTATTTAACTGATAACATGTAAAACATGATCACTAAATATAAAATAAAGGACCCTAAGCAGAGGGAAACGGTTAAAAATGTGTGCTAGTCAGCAAACATTAAATAGCCACTTGTTTTGCATGCAGTCTGATATTCTACTATCCCGCCCTGCACACCCACACACTTGTTCAGTTATTCCAGTCAATTAGACCTGTTCTTAGGTTGAAGTCAGGCGCAGCTATTCCAGAAATTGCATGAGATCATCTAACTCCATATACAGTACTAATAAAGACGATAAAGGTGTAACTTGTCTCACCCCAACAGGTGCAACAAACGAACCTACAGCCACCGCCTGCACACACCTACAGTACACAGTCCTGAGGAGACGTTGAGGCAGGCAAAGTGAAAACGCCTGTATGGGTGGAATTAAGAGACAAACTGTGTGCACTGGAGAATAGGGTTGGTGTGATGGATAATGTCATCGTCCATCGGTGTGATGTTACGACGGACATCATGATGCCCCCTCCTAGCCACACCAACAACGCGCCGCTGGTTTGCGGTTACGCTAATGGCATTCATTCATTCATTTCATTTATTATACAGGAAAATTTAAAAAGCAACAATTAAGTTACAATAAACGGGCCTGACTCCGTTTAAAAACTGGTTTACAGCAGGTTCCTGTTCTGCAGCAACATAGAACAATGAACACAATTTCGGCACATTTATACAGGACATTATTATTTACTAGACAGATGCAAACAAATAAAACTTTAAATAAACAAGAAACAAACAAGACTAAAAACAATACATGAACAATCAGTGTGTGCAAGTATGACTATCAAGAAGAAACAGTTTATATGACTTTTTGAAATATGTGATGGATGATAGTGTTCGAATGCGATGGGGAATGTCATTGCAAATTTTGGTGTAAATATAGAAAAAGGATTTCTGACCGTAGTTGTTTTTGTATGGGGGGACTGGAATGAGTGCCTGTGAGAGTGATCTAGTGAGGGGTAGTGGTCTCATATTGTGTGTCGGAAGAAGACCTGTAAGTGCTAGTAAAGAGCCATTTTGAATCTGAAAATGAAATGCAATAGCATGGCTGTTTACGTAGTTCTGGTAAGTCAAAGCATTTGTGCGTGTGAGCGCATGAGACCACTTTGGAAGATTGCAGTGGATCTTAAGTGCTCGGTAGTATAGTCGTGCTATTGGTTCAGTAATGTCCTTAGTGGTAAGAGACCAGATTGTATATATATTGTGTGCTTAAAAAGTGACAATTCAGAGTTATCAACGATGCACAGATTGATTGTGCGAGAGCAACTGCAGGTGGTCACTCAGGCTGTCACAATTTCCCAAAAGTATCAGTTTGGATAGTTGTAATTGTGAAAGAGAGAGTGAGAGAGAGAGAGAAATACTGGTACAATTACGAACCCACTTATTTCTGCAGTCTATGGAACACACTGATTTCTGG